>NC_059120.1:6526611-7167653 GCF_020740685.1 Jaculus jaculus | reverse complement strand
ATTTATGGTGCCCGATGTGCCACATGTCCTGGTGCCTAAACGCTACAAGTTTGGAAATACTGACTTCTGGGAACAGGTGATATGTAAAATATTTTCCTTTGGAGTTTTTCATGGAAAAAACAACACAGGAGATTATTGTCAACTATATATTGTTAATTTTCAAAGCACATATCTTTTGAAAGGCTGACTTATCTAAACACATTCTTTTATTTTTCTAATGTGTGTTGTTCAATTTTCCTAGAATGGCAGGCAGTTCCTAATATGTCTCTGTGTGTGTGTGTGTGTGTGTGTGTGTGTGTGTGTGTGTGTGAGAGAGAGAGAGAGAGAGAGAGAGAGAGAGAGAGGGAGAGAATGTGAATGAGAGAGGGAGAAAACCTGCACAGAGCAGGCTAGAAGGTGCAGCTCGTCAAATCGGCTCACTTGCTGGGGGGCAGAGGGGCCAGAAAGAGCTCGGCGGGGCATTTGCATTCAGTTTGTGTGGAGACGGGCGCTGTCTGTTACTGTGTGTGTATGCAGCACTGCATCACTGCAGGTTGGCGTGTCTCGCTTCTCTTAGCCGCTGGGCTAGAACTAGTACTGTCTATGCACAGGGCATGTGTGTCTTGTCTGCACTCATCCATGTTTAGTCCTGTGTGTCTTGTCTGCACTCACACATGTTTAGTCCTGTGTGTCTTGTCTGCACTCACACATGTTTAGTCCTGTGTGTCTTGTCTGCACACTCACACATGTTTAGTCCTGTGTGTCTTGTCTGCACTCACACATGTTTAGTCCTGTGTGCCTTGTCTGCACTCATCCATGTTTAGTCCTGTGTGTCTTGTCTGCACTCATCCATGTTTAGTCCTGTGTGTCTTGTCTGCACTCACACATGTTTAGTCCTGTGTGCCTTGTCTGCACTCATCCATGTTTAGTCCTGTGTGTCTTGTCTGCACTCATCCATGTTTAGTCCTGTGTGTCTTGTCTGCACTCATCCATGTTTAGTCCTGTGTGTCTTGTCTGCACTCACACATGTTTAGTCCTGTGTGCCTTGTCTGCACTCATCCATGTTTAGTCCTGTGTGTCTTGTCTGCACTCATCCATGTTTAGTCCTGTGTGTCTTGTCTGCACTCACACATGTTTAGTCCTGTGTGCCTTGTCTGCACTCTCATACATGTTTAGTCCTGTGTGTCTTGTCTGCACTCATCCATGTTTAGTCCTGTGTGTCTTGTCTGCACTCACACATGTTTAGTCCTGTGTGTCTTGTCTGCACTCATCCATGTTTAGTCCTGTGTGTCTTGTCTGCACTCATCCATGTTTAGTCCTCTGTGTCTTGTCTGCACTCACACATGTTTAGTCCTGTGTGTCTTGTCTGCGCTCTCATCCATGTTTATCCCTGTGTGTCTTGTCTGCACTCTCATACATGTTTAGCCCTGTGTGTCTTGTCTGCACTCTCATACATGTTTAGCCCTGTATGGCAGCATTAGACTAGATTTGGAAATTATGTCTCAGGTATGTTAGTGACTTGCTCATGGTTACTTCCCCTGAGGCTGTGAGGATCAGGATTGCAACTCAGTTTCTAATGATGAAACCCACACATTCCTCTCTGTATTTCCTATAAAAATATGATATATCGCTGGAGAGATGGCTTATGGCTAAGGTGCTTACCTGCGAAGCCTAAGGACCCAGGTTTGACTCCCCAGAGCCCATTAAATCAGATGCACAAGGTGACGCATGCACACAAGGTGGTGCATGAGTCTTGAGTTTGATTTCAGAGGCTAGAGGCCCTGGGACGCCAATTCTCTCTCTCTCTCATAAAAACTATGATGTGGATAAAAGGAAGTACCAGATTTTCTGTGACAATATGAATCACTTTAAAAAGCAGTTATTTTATTTTATTTTATTTTTTTTTGAGCTGGGTTTTGTGGCGCACACCTTTAATCCCAGCAGTAGAGGTAAGAGGATCCCTGTGAGTTTGAGGCCAGCCTGAGACTACATAGTGAGTTCCAGGTCAGCCTGGGCTAAAGCGAGACCCTACCTTGAAAAACAAACAAAAAAGGTATTTTGGGCCGAGGAGATTGCTCAGTGGTTAAAAGTGCTTGCTTGCAAACCTGGCTACCCTGGGTTGGCCTGGGATCGGTCCCCCAGTACCCACTTAAAGCTAGATGCACAAAATGGCACATGTGTTTGGTGTTCGTTTACAGTACCAAGAGGCCCTGGCATGCCCATTATTTTCATCTTCTGTCTCCCTCTCTAGTTCTCTTACTCTTGTGTTCTATCTGCTTGCAAATAAATGAAAATTTAGAAGATACCCCCCCATAGGTATTTTAGATTTTCCTTCTCCTAGTGCCTAAATTGGGTGCACATACTCAACAGAAGCTTTTCTAGCTAGAAAATGTATATTTCAAGCATTCACAAGCAAACAAATTCCCCAAAGAGAATTGATTATTAAAGGGGACAATGGGGTCTAAACCAGCAACAGTAAGACCTTTCTTCCAACAGTCGGCCACTCTAAGGAACTTAAGGTGACTAGCAGATGCATTGCTCAGTTTCTGCATTTATCTTCTAAGAACTTGAATCATCTAACTGGGCTTTCCATAGGATTCAAGCTAATTATCCCAGTCTCTGTGCTCAGGTACCAGATCCATATATATATCCCAAGATTAGCTAGAATTAAGAATTCAGAACAAAACCAGGAGAAAGAAAGTGCTTTTTAGAATTTAGTTTGGGATGGGAAGATGGCTCAGGAGTTAAAGACATTTGCTTGCAAAGCCTGATGGTCTGGGTTCAGCTTCCCAGGACCCATGTCACAAAATAGTACATGTGTCTGTAGATCACTTACAGTCACAGGTGGCCTAGGTGAGCCCACATTCACTCACTGTCTCTCTTCCTCTGTCTCTGTTTCTCTCTCTCTCAAATAGATAAATTAAAATATTTTTTAAAAGAAGAAAAATTTAATTTGGGTTGGGAAGATGGCCCAATTGCTAAAGGTGCTTGCTTGCAAAGCCTGGGGGTCTGGGATTCAATTTCCCAGGACCCATGTAAAGCCAGATGCACAAAGTGCTACACGCGTCTGGAGTTGGTTAGCTGTGACAGGAGGCCCTGGCACACCCATTCCCCCTCGTCTCGCTCTTTCATAAACAAATAGATATTTAAATTTTTAATTTAAAAGTGGAAGCACTTTTCAAGTTGCAACCAGCCAGACGTGCCATATCACATTTGCCGGATGCAGTTTCACACGAGGAAGGAGTCTGAGAATTCAGTGACATTTCTAGCTGTTTGGTGATCAGCAGCCTCCGTCTTCACTCCCTCGATACCCACAACCCATAGCTGTTCAGAGGGTTGATAGATACCCCCTTGCTAAACATCATATGCTTGCAATGCTGTGGTTTGGATGGAGAGAAGCCAGTTGAGGACCCTAATGTGTCTGGTCCTGTTGCCCCCACCCATCCCCTGTCAGATTTTGTGTCCCCTGAGCTCAGTGGGTTCAGCTTACTGAAAGGACAGCACCTTTGAGATGAACAGCATCCTTCCCTCCTCCTGTTGCTGGAATCTATGGACCCTGCTCCTTCCTCTCACCTAGGTGCATTGACCTCTGGGGTGTGCGCTATTTTGAAATATCCCATTCATATGCAGAAGAGCCCCTGAATGCATCAGACTTGAGCAGGAATCCTGCTACCGCTGGTTTGCACACACAGTGTAGATTTTCATGAAGAAACCATCCAAATGCTCTGCAGTTACCTTCCACCAAGGAAGGAAAACAGTACATTAGAAAGAAAAGAGACCACCACAAGCACTGGTGTGCAACCAGGTGGCCCTCATATTGCTGTTTTTAGTCAATATTTTGGAAGTGTAGCAAGGAAACTGATCCCATAACATCTGTGATAAAATCATTCAGGTTGTCGTCTTCATATTTAAATGTTTACTCTTTGGACAAACAAAACACCATCTCAAGATTCTCCCACATCACTTGACTGTTCACACTGAAATAAAACACTCCCACATCTGGCTTCTCACACCAGACAGTAAAACAAGGTTTACAAGGGCAGCAGCGCACATTAGACATAGTTTGGAAAAAGCAATGGGGCAATTTTTTTTTCAAGTAATGTACTTTTCAATGCTTAAAAATGTATTTTAAGGAGAGAGAAAGAGAGAGAGAGAATATGAGGATGCACCAGAGCCTGTTGCCGCTGCAAATGAATTACAGGTGCATACACTACTTTGTGCATCTGGCTTTATGTGGGTAATGGGGAATGAACCCCAGCCTTCAGGCTTTGCAAGCATGTGCCTTTAATCACTAAGCCACCTCTCCAGCTCTAATGTACTTTTATTTTTACCAGAACAAATCCCTCAGACAGGAGAAAGAACAACTTCTGGTCTTGAGCTTATTATATTGGCCTAACCTTTTTATTTTTGGAAACGGGAGACAGGTCTTTCAGGGCTTGTCCTAAGAAGCTTGGCTTGGTGCCATTCATTTTTATTTTTTAAGTAACCTAACCAGAAACACTTGGGATTTAGGGAGGTTTTAAAACTGCAATATGTATAGGATGAAGGGAAACAAGCCTAGCCCAGGAGGAGGCTGTGGCTTGGGACTAACCAAGGTCCTGTCAGCTGTTTAGCGCATCCCTCGAGCCCCTTCCCCATTCTCAAAGCGTTCCCGCATCCCTGATCCCGGGTGCGGCCAGGATGCCAGGATGCGGTGTGAGACAGCAACAGGAGTCACACCCGGTCTCTCGTTCTCTCTCCCCGCTCCCTCTTGGATCCACTCTCCGTAGCAGGCGGAATGCTGCAGCTCCAGAGACCAGCCCGGAGAGCCTCCCGAGCCAGGCAAACGTGCTCAGGAGTTCATTCATTGACCGAGCGGCGGGAGCGCGGCGCTGGCGGCACCGAGTCAGTCCTCGCCCGGGAGGGAGGCCGGGAGGCCGGGAGCGCTCGCTCGACGGGCTGGGACCGGGTTCTCGCTTCTGCATTCCCGTGCTCCTCGCCGTCCCCGGGGAGGACTGGCTCTTCCCTTCCCTGACAGCGGGCCAGCCCCGGGATCCCGGAGCGGCCCGGGCGCCGGACCCCAGGGCTGCGGGTCCCGCGGGCTCCGTGTGGGCCCCAGTGCGCTCACCTCGCCCGACCCTGGACCCCACCTCCGAGGGTGTCTGCCTGCGGAGCCCGGTCGGGAGACGGGGAACTCGATGTGCGCCGGGCGCGGGGGTGGGTAGGAGAGGAGGGGTCTCTGAAGCCCGGCCATGCACTGGGGACCCCCAGTCTCCCGCGGGAAGGGCGGCCCGGCTCGGGCGAGGGACCCGCGAGCTCTGGCCAGCGTCCAGCCCGGGCGGGCGGGCTGGTGGCATGGGCGAGGGTGGCACCTGCGGCCCCGGGGAACGCCGGCTCGCGATGCGCCCCGCAGCGCGCCTTACCTCGAAAAGCTGCGGGATGTCCCTGCGGGCCAGGTACTCCTTGACCTCGCTCTTGACCTCGCTGGCGCTCATGGCGGGGCGCAGCCGGGCCGGGTGCGGGGTCCGCGCGCCGCTCCCTGCCGCCTGCGCTCGGGCACGCCTGCGCGCTCCGCCGCCCCCGCGTCTGCGCGGGGCCCGCGTCCGTCCGTCCGTCCGTCCGTCCGAGCGCCGGCGGCGGCTTCCCGGGCTGCGCGAGCGAGCGGCCGCCGGGGGAGGAGCGGAGCCGAGCGGAGGAGGAGGAGGAGGAGGAAGACGGCAGCCCTCGCCAGCCGCCGCCGCCGCCTCCCCGGCCGTGCGCGCAGCGCCGCGCCCCGCGCCTCCCCGAGCTCGGCTGCGGCGGCCGCCAGTCACGCCGTGCGCGCGGGTGTGCTGCCCCCTGGACCCGGGCACCGGACTCCGGCAACCAGAGAGATTTTCATTGCACTTCTGCACACCTTTCGCACACGCGCGCGCGCGCACGCACACCTCCTGGAAGTCCCCACCCCACTTCCCATGAGCTGCCCAAAGGAAAAAACCCAACAGTCACAGAATTCATCATTTATTCCTAAAGTTACTGATCTTCCGGTGGTAGGGAGCTGGGCAGTGGGGAGGAGAAAAAAAAGCATCGAATCCACACCATTTAGACCTTTTCTTTTTTAAATATTAATCTACTTTATTTATTTAAGAGCGACAGAGAGAGAAAGAGAGAGAAAATATGGGCGCGCTAGGGCCTCCAGCCACTGCAAACTCCAGATGTGTGCCCCCCCTTGTGCATCTGGCTAACGTGAGTCTTGGGGAAATGGAGCCTTAAACTGGGGTCCTTAGCTTCACAAGCAAGCACTTAACCACTAAGCCACCTCTCCAGCCCTTCATTAGATTTTTTAAAATTTTTGTTCATTTACTTTTATTTATTTGAGAGCGACAGAGAGAGAGAGAGAGAGAGAGAGAGAGAGAGAGAGAGAGAGAGAGAGAGAGAGGGAGAGAGAGAGAGAGAATAGGCGCACCAGGGCCTCCAGCCACTGCAAACGAACTGCAGACATGTGCGCCCCCTTGTGCATCTGGCTCACGTGGGTCCTGGGGAACCGAGCCTCGAACTGGTTTCTTAGGCTTCACAGACAGCCCTTAACCTCTAAGCCATCTCTCCAGCCCCCCTTTTGTTTTAAATTTGACATTTTGAGTATCTCCCTCCTTCACTAAAGTTTTATTTGCTGATTTCAATTCTCTTCCCTGCCAGGGTCGCAAATTCATACACATTCCAATATAAGGCCTTTGTGTGAGTTTGAAAGCAACAGCAGAAGAATTAGTAAATTGTAAAAAAAAAAAAAAAATCCACCCAGAAGAATTGGAGATGGGAGACGGGTAATGGTGGAGTTAAGCCTGACAGTGGGTGGAATGAGCTGGCGTCAGCTGGGTTGGAGGAGCGAGAGGTCAGATGGCATGTGGCCCTCATGATGCCCCCCCCCTCCAGCAGAGGTGAGGGAAGCGGTGCAGGAGTTCAAATGGATAACGCATCGTCCTCCTGTTGCAGGCCGTGTACTCATCCTCCCCCACGCTCCCAAGATGACTCACTTCCCGCATCCACGTGTCTTTTCATTGCCTGTAGGAGAGATGGTCCATGCCCCCGGGAAAAGATCCCTCAATGTATGCAAGGCCCAAGGCTGTAGTTGGGTGTGTGAGGACAAGGAGAGAAAGAACACGTGGTGACTGCCGTCTGGGGTCTGGGGTAAGCAACGCCCCCCAGCAGTGTTCGGAGGCCTGTTTCCATTTCATCTCTGAAGACCTTCTCTTCGTTCTCTTTGCCACACAAGCAACTCCAGCCTGACTGTCGACTGCAGTTTTGTGTTGCTGTTGGGAAGAAGTTCACCGATTAGTTGAGTGTCTTGTGAACACTTGTTAAAAGGTGTGTCAGGGCTGGAGAGATGGCTTAGTGGTTAAGCACTTGCCTGTGAAGCCTAAGGACCCTGGTTCAAGGCTCGGTTCCCCAGGACCCACTAGCCAGATGCACAAGGGGGTGCATGCATCTGGAGTTCGTTTGCAGTGGCTGGAGGCCCTGGTGTGCCCATTCTCTGTCTCTCTCTCTGCCTCTTTCTCTGTCTGTTGCTATCAAATAAATACATAAAAATAAACAAAAAAAATTTAAAAAAAAGGTGTGTCATAACCATGTGTCGAATGGTGGCATTAAGTGAGGCAGGTATTTCAGTTCCATGGAAGCTGAGGTCCTCCCCTAGGACATCCGATATCACTTACAGCCCCCACTTTCATTTCGTGTGTGTGTGTGTGTGTGTGTGTGTGTGTGTGTGTGTACATGCATGCACTGTACATTGCACACATGCATGTGGAAATCAGAGAACAACTTTGGGGTCAGTCCAAGCCTTTGACCTTCCTTGTTTGAGGCAAGGTCTCTCTATTATTTCTGCCACTGAAAACGCCAGAGTGGCCCACTCAAGAGCTGTGGGATTCTCTGGTTGCTTTGGGGGCTAGAGACCCATGGGCTACATGTGTCTGGCTTTGTGTTACATGGGTTCTGGAGACTCTAAGGCCTGCGCTAGGCTTCCAGGGCAAGCACTTTTCACAATGGAGCCATCTCTCCAGCCCAGGTTTTGGAATCTCTTCCCATGTTTGGAAGTCCCATGGATTGGAGATGTGAAGTCACAGTGGAGGTGAAGGACACAGGACAGAAGAGAAAACTTCCTGTAGGACTTTTCAAGATGATTCTTTCCAGAGAAGAACATGGCAGAACAAAGGTTCCTCTCTTACCTTGTGGACATGGTCTTTTAAATGGGACACATGAGTCTCCTCATCCTTTAGTAGAATCCAGCAAGTGATGGTGACTCACTTTTAAAAAGCATCTAGATAAGACTGTATCCACCAAAGCTCGTAGCTAGCATGAAAAAAAAAAAGTAGCATATAGATAATACAAGATCTCAGTGCTTCCCAGTGTATCCCAGGGTGGAGAGAGATGCATGGGAAGTGAGATCTTCATAATTATTTTTTAAAGTATCTTATTTATTAAATTTCAAGGAGAGAGAGAATGGGTGTTACTGGGCCTCTAGCCAAAGTCCAGATGCATGCACACAAAAGTACATCGGCTTTATGTAGGTACTGTGGGACAAAACCCAGGCCATCAGGCTTTCATGTGAGCACTTTTTGCCTACCACTCCTGTGATGGAATCTAAGGCTGGGTATATGACGGGCTCAGTTTGTTTGTGTGGAGATGCCTTCCTGCAAGTTCTAGCAAATGAGCGATCTATTATATGTCTTCTGTGTTTCAAGGAAATTAAACACTGACATTTTCCCACCCTGCATTCAGATAAAATCTAGAGGACCATGATGAATAAGTTCAAACAAGCTAAGATTTGTCTTTGCTGTACATTTATTGCAAATAGAATTGTCTGAATCCTTTTCAATATTCCCATATATCCATATACTTAAAACTTTTTATAGCACTCTTTTTTTCAAGGAAGGGTCTCATTCTGTCCAGACTGACCTGGAATTAACTAGGTAGTCTCAGGGTGGCCTCAAAGTCACCATGATCCTTCTACCTCTGCCTCCCGAGTGCCAGGATTAAAGGCGTGTGCCACCACACCCGGCTACAGCACAATTTTTGAGACTGGTTAAAGTTTGAAAACATGCAGAGCTTGGCCATTAGAGAAGAACTATGGAAATGACTAAGAAAGACACGATCCTTTTTTGTTAGGAGCTTACATTCTACTGGAGGGTGTAAGCAGTATGATGGACAGTAAGGAAATAAACATGCAACCAACGTCAGACGCCAATAAATAAAGGGTAGACATTATATAAAGATAGACGAAAACAGACAACAGCAAGAACATATCACAGAGCGATAATGCTATTGACTTGAAACAAGGGGGCAGAGGCCCCAGATCTGTTCTATGGAAGGGCAGAGGAGGTGGGAGTGGGGATAAGGACAGGCTGGTGACTAGGACTCCCAAAGGACCAGACACCCTTGAGGAGGAAGGAGGGATTGTTCCTTGAGTCACCTCTGCTGACACACAGGCCTTGTCTCAGCAGAGGGTCAAGCCTGCTCTGTCCTATTCAAGTGTCTATGAGTGGAGACCCTTGGCCTCATCCACAAAAAGAAGGCTTGAGGGTTTTATACACGGAACAGCACTCCCCCAGACTCTGGAGGGACAGCTGGAGCCTGTGTTCACTCCCCACCAACCCCTCCTAACGAGCCTGTGTCATCTGTGGCCCATTCACACAAAAGACTTCAGCAGTACAGTAGAAAACATTTCTCATGTCACAGTTCCTTAGGTCCAGAACAGTAGCCTAATGGAGCCATGGTCTGGCTGTGTGGTGGTTTGAATAGATGGCCCCCAATATATTCAGTTTTTTATTTGTTTGTAGTTTGCATCTGCAGCCACCTGGCTGGAGGCAGTGTCACTGGGTGGATCTTAAGGTCCAGTGGTGGTGGGTTTCAGATTTCAATCTAAAGATATGCAAACTGTGCCTAGCAGGAGTTCCTGAAGTGTGCTTTTTGGTTTTTGGCTTGGGCTTCTCTCTCTGTGTGTTTGGTCCTGTGAAGGCAGGCCAGCTTCTTCTGCCATTTATGGAACTTCCCCTGGATCTGTAAGCTTCAATTACTCCCTTCCTCCATAACCGTGTCTGGTCTGGAAGTTCTTCTCAGTGGACCTGAAGCTGTCTGCTACAGGCTGATAATAATTATACAATGATGAGTTTGCCCATAATACATGATAAAAATTTACCCAGAAGTCAGGTGCTGTGGCTCAAACCTTCAATCCAAGCACACAGGAGGCAGAGGTAGGAGGATGGCCGTGAGTTTGGGGCCAGCCTGAGACTACAGAGTGAATGGGTGCACTAGGGCCTTCAGCCGCTGCAAACTCCAGAAACACGTGCCACCTTGTGCATCTGGCTTATATGGGTCCTGGAGAACTGAACCTGGGTCCTTTGGCTTTGCAGGCAAGTGCCTTAACCCCTAAGCCACATCTCTAGCCTTACCCAACTGACTTTCAAAGTGCCCTTGTGAGAATATTTTAAGAAGCTTTGACATAATCAACGTCACTCTTTCCCCCATGGCTGCACATTTTGCTTCTACTCCTGTACTACTCTAAGCGGCTCTGGTGTAACTTCTGGATTTTTTTTTCCCCTCCACACATTTAATTATTCCTTAGAATAACTTTCCAAAAGTGGGATTTATAGAGAAAACGGAAAATGCATGTTGTGGTTCTTATTTAAGTTTCCAGAAGGATCAGATCCATTTTTAGTAGCACAAACCACAGTTTGAATAGATGAATGCTTTAGTTTTCTTCTACATTCTCTTGAATAAGGAATTCCATTTTAATCTTAATCCATAAAAACTGCACATTAAGACAATTCCATCAAAACTTTACATTCATGTCCCTTGCTAAGTCATATTTGCTGTAATTTCACTTTTTTTAAAAAAATATTTATTTATTTATTTGAGAGCGACAGACACAGAGAGAAAGACAGGTAGAGGCAGAGAGTGAGAATGGGCACGCCAGGGCTTCCAGCCTCTGCAAACGAACTCCAGATGCGTGCGCCCCCTTGTGCATCTGGCTAATGTGGGACCTGGGGAACCGAGCCTCGAACCGAGGTCCTTAGGCTTCACAGGCAAGTGCTTAACCACTAAGCCATCTCTCCAGCCCTAATTTTACTTTTGATGTAGGCTCTTCTGTCATAATTCCCTTTTCCCCTTATTTATTCTTTCAACTGCTGTTTGTGACTGTTGCACTAGTTTGCAGCTTCTATATTTATTCTATTCTGCCTTATAAAATAGTTCTTTCCCAGACTACATCCTTAATCAATGCGTTCTGTAAGGAGTTTATTTTTGCGCTAGTCACAATGTGCCGCGTGGTGTGCGAAACATCATGGGGCCAGTGCATAAGGCCACCGCAGTGTCTCTTTTCCTCGCGCTGAGCTTGAGGTGGCGATCACTTCTCTTTGTTAGATTAGAACAACGTGACGCTGCCACACATCATACAAGTAGTGATGGGTTAAACAGAGTGCCCAGAAATCACATCAAGATGGGTATCCAGATTTGAATGTAAGTGGTAAAACCATACAGGCTTTAGCATAAAAAAAGAGAGGAGAATATATATATTCTTACAATCAGTGATAGATAAAGATCTATTCAATAAATCATTAAAGGCATTGATACTGAAAAGAAAAACACAAGTAATTGGACTACACTAAAGGTAAGAACTTTTGTTTTTCAAGAGATACAAATTAGAGAACGAAAAGGCACCCTATGGAGTGGGGATAATATTTCATATATATATGTTAAATATATGAAGCACCCAAACAAACTTGAACAAATCAATAAGGAAAAGACAATCAAATAAATATGGAGAAAAGATTTAAACAGATACTTTGCTACAGATGATGTCCCCATCCATATTTAAATGTACCAGAAATGAGTCAAAGGCAGTGACACACATAAGACCAGTTCTTTTCACACATCTATGAAGCATTGTTTAATACAACCAAAAAGTGGTCATACATAGGAGTCAAACCCAAGGTGAACTCACCATGAAATTCCGCACCCTTTTAAAGGTCCCACCCTGTGTCATGTGCAGTGCCCAGATCTCAAGGTGAAGTTGCGATGCCCAGCTGTGTGCTTGGGTCTTCACTGCTATGTCTCGGATCATATCACAGCCATCAGCATTATCAGATGAGGTCATCATTTGCTCACAGTTTAGTCTCTCTCACTGGTTCTGATCACAGGCAGCAACCATGTCCTAGAAATCTTTGTATTTCTATGTCATGCACAATGGCTGTCCTAAAGGAGGCAGGCATGAATGGAGGAATGAAATGCTTATATTTGTAGCCACAGAATGCAAGGAATGCACCCAAGAAATTTAGAAAGGAAAAAGAAAAAGTAAATATTAAATAAAATTAGACCATGATGTCTTGAATGAATCCCACTTACAGGGATTCCAGTTTTACCTTAGGGGACTATCTCTGGGTACCGAGAAAAATTTAGCACTGGCAATGTCTTTTTAGTGCCTAGAAATGAAATAGTTTCTTAATGCAACTAAACTACACAAACCACAGTGAAAGCAATGTAGGATCATTCATTCTGTCAGCAGATGTTTGGAAGAACTATGGTGTGCCTCCAGGAACAAAGGGAAGTAAAACGCACTCCCGGAACACATGTCTGGAAGGAGACAATGATAAATAGTTACTGGGTGGTGGTTTGACACCATGAGTCTATGGGAGACATTTGTAAAATTTTCCTCATAGACTCATGTACTTGAATTCTTTTTTTTTTTTCTTTAAAGCAATTTATTAGTGAAAAATTAGAAACCTAAAAATTCCAGTGCATTTTAATAAAATGTGGCACATATGAAGTATCATGCAAAAATTAAAAAGTAGAAACACATATGACTCAGCAAGAAAGTCATGGTACTCTTAAAAAATGTACAAAGTAGCATGTACAATTTGATCACCTCAAAAAAAAATCCATAGGGCTGGAGAGATGGCTTAGTGGTTAAGCACTTGCCTGTGAAGCCTAAGGACCCCGGTTCAAGGCTCTATTCCCCAGGACCCACGTTAGTCAGATGCACAAGGGGGCGCACGCATCTGGAGTTCATTTGCAGTGGCTGAAGGCCCTGGCGTGCCCATTCTCTTTTGCTCTCTGCTTGCCTGCCCCCCCCCCAAGTAAATAAATAAAAATAAAAAATTTAAAAAATTAAAAATCCATAAATGAGGCCGGGTGTGGTGGTGCACGTCTTTAATCTCAGAACTCAGGAGGCAGAGGTAGGAGGCTTCCTGAGAGTTCAAGGTCATTCTGAGACTACATAGTCAATTCCAGGTCAGCCTGAGCTACAGTGAAACCCTACCTTGAAAAACAAAACAAAACAAAAAAATGTCTGTCAAAGCACAGCGAGTCTGGAAGGCCATGTATCTACATAACAGTGCATCTCCCTGGATGGTGGAATTATAGTAAATTCTTTTAAAAGTATGTTTTTTTGTGGAGTTTTTTTTTTTTTGCCAAAATGGTTATGATTTGTTTTATAAAAAAGCATGAACAATTCTTTAAAAGTCTATAGCTTAGCCACAGGGATGTACACATTAGTCTAATACTGCCTTAGTGTTTGCCAGGGTGTTTGGATGTTCAAGGCACTGCAAGGAAATGTGGTTAATGATTAATTTTCCTCACACAGATGGGTCTATCTTCCTAAAAACCTTCCATAGCACCCAGGTCCTATCATATCAAGAATATTTTCCTAATAGATGCTAAACATATCCTTATACTTTAACATCAGCTTGCAAGTTAGATGACTAAGTTCCTCTACCTGTGAAAGTAATGTTGGTGAGGGCTACAGAAGGGAGAGAGAGATTTTCAAGTGATGTCCAACAGTAGGAGGCCTGATGGTGAAAGATGAACTGTTAGTTCTACGGTGGCTCTGAAACCCGACTGTACAGGATCATTCAAATGGCTTGTTACAAACTGGGGCCCCAGGTCTGGTGTCTGGCTCAATAGGTCTTGGGAAGACTTAAACATTTGCATATTTTTCTTTTACCCAACAAATATTTATCATCATGTACTTGAATTCTTAATTCCTGGTTGGTGGTGCTGTTTGAGAAGGTGATGGAACACTTAGGAGGTGTGGCTTGGGGAGGTGTCACTGGGAATGGGCCTTGAGCTGTTACAGCTTAGCCATGCTGGCCTGCCTTACTTCCTCCCTGCTGATGTGAAGATGTGACCCAGGCTTCCTGCCCAGGCCTGCTGTGCCTTCTTACCACCATGGATGCTTCCCCTCAAAACTGTAACCTTTAAAAAATATATTTTATTTTTATTTATTTATTTGAGATACACACACACACACACACACACACACACACACATATACAGAAATAGGCAGGGAGAGGAAGAGAGAGAGAGAGAGAATGGGCATGCCAGGACCTCCAGCCACTGCAAACAAACTCCAGATGCATATGCCCCTTGTGCAACTGGCTTATGTGGGTCCTGGGGAACTGAACCTGGGTCTTTTGGCTTTGCAGGCAAGTGCTTTAACTGCTAAAGTCATCTCTTCAGCCCATTTTGTAACCTTAATATAAACCTTTCACTTCCGTAAGTTGCGTATGGTTGGGTGTTTTGTCCCAGCAGCAAGGAAACTGATATATATTTCGAATAAACATATATATGGTTGTACAGGAAAAAAAGAGGTAGAGGAGGGTAAAGAGCAGCAAGTCCGTCAGTTATTGAAGTCCTCCAGTGGTTAAAGGCACTTGCTTGCAAAGCCTAATGACCTAGGTTTGATTCCCCAGAACCCATGTG
The DNA here is from genome assembly GCF_020740685.1 of Jaculus jaculus. Lineage (NCBI taxonomy): Eukaryota > Metazoa > Chordata > Mammalia > Rodentia > Dipodidae > Jaculus > Jaculus jaculus. The sequence continues at coordinate 7,152,968 of NC_059120.1, read as the reverse complement.
AAGCCAGATGCACGAAGTGGCACATGTGTCTGGAGTTCATTTGCAGTGGCTAGAGGCCTTGGCATGCTCATATTCATTCATTCTCTCTATATCCTTGCAAATAAGTATATAAAATATTTTTAAAAGAGAGAGAGAGAAAAAGGAACATTCCAGCAAAGATCTGGGGAGGCTGGTGATTTGAATGTAAATTGTGCCCCACAGGCTCACGTGTTTGAACACATTGTTCGCAGCAAAGTAATGTGCTCGGGAAGGCTGTAGCCCTGCGAGGAGGCGGAGCCTGGCTGGAGGAGCTCCATCACTGGGCGGAGGCCTGGAGGGTTTACACTCCAGCCCCATTCGCTGGTCTCTTTTCCTACCTGCTGCTGCGACCATGTGATGCTGGTCTCCCCTCCCGCCGTGCTTCCCCGGCCGTGAAGGTTTACTCCCTGTGGAACTATGAGCCCAACCAAACCCCTTTTCTCCCATAAACTGCTTCTGTTGGCATTTTGTCTCAGCAATGAGAAAGTAACTGACTCAGGAGGCAACGGAGAAGTCAGCTACATAGAAAACGATGGAAAGATTTCTGGCACGTCTCAGTAAGAGCAAGGAGGCTAGGTGGTAGGACCAGCGAGGGCGTGGGAAGGAAGGAGTGGACCAGAAAGGAAGGGCGTCAGTTGAATCCTGAGTTAGATGCTATCAGGAACGTCTGTACGCTGGCTTAGGGACGAACCACAGAGCAAGGCAGGGGCATGGAAAATAACAGGAGGCGGTTGTGACTCAGGAAGAGATGCAGGCATGAATCTGGATGCTGGCAGCAGAGGCGGTGAGAGCTGGTGAGCTTCTAGATATACACACACACGAGGATAAACAGGACTCCTTAATAAGCAATGTATGGCGTGCGAGAGAAAATATCAAAAAGAGCTTCATGGTTTTTGGTGTGAGGGAACTGCCGAGACAGCTAATTCACCTCAAACAGCTTACTAACTTACTAAGGTAGACACACAGTAAGGTCTGCAACCCCAAGAGCAACAGTGACAGATTTTAAAGCTGGTCTTCACAGCATGCAAATATGGCAGTCAATTTGCACGCCACAGTGAACCTTCATGTCAGGTTGGCTTATGTGTTGAGAAAACTCAAGGGGAATGTCTGCTGGCTCCAGTACATGCCCACAAGCGGATGTCTTTGTTTCACTGTTCAACCTTCTGTATAACTCATCTGCCTGCAGGAAATCTGTGATTCCATTCATTTCAGTCTTTATCAGTCAACCAGTCAACCAAGCATGGCTACAGTTGTGACCAAAATACCCAACTTAGAGACATCTTCATGGAGATGGGGTTTGTTCTGGTTCACAGTTTTGGAGACTTCAGTCCATAGTCCTTTGCTTTGTTGATTCTGAGCCCAGGGCGACACGTGGAGGAGGCTGTTCATCTCATGATGCATGGGAAGCAGGAAAGCAATGGAAGGGGCAGGGGAAACCATGCACCTTGAGGAGACCCCCACCCTGCCCAGTGACCTCTTTCTCTAGAAGTTTCTAGAACTTCACAAAATAGCACTACAAGCAGGGGACCAATCCCTGAACATATAACTCTTCTGGGAGACACTACAAATGTAATCATGACGAAATGTACACGAAGATAGTGTATTTCAAGGGACCTCTGAAATTGAAAGCTGCAGATAAAACCTAAAGAAAAGCATTTTCATTTGAAAAAAATTTTTTTAAATTTATTTTTATTTTTATTTATTTACTTGAGAGGGACAGACAGAGAGAGAAAGAGGGAGAAAGAGAGAGGGAGAGAGAATGGGTGTGCCAGGGCCACCAGCCACTGCAAATGAACTCCAGATACGTTGGGTCCCCTTGTGCATCTGGATAACGTGGGTCCTGGGGAATCGAGCCTTGAACCAGGGTCCTTAGGCTTCATAGGCAAGCTCTTAGCCACTAAACCATCTCTCCAGCCCCCTGGCAATTTTTTTTAAATTTATGAGCAGAGAGAGAGAATGCACCAGGGCCTCTTACCATTGTAAATGAGCTCCAGACACATGGACCACTTTGTGCATCTGGCTTTCTGTGGGTACTAGGGAATCAAACCTGGGACACTAGGCTTTGCAAGCAAGCACCTTTAACAGTTGAGCCATCTCTCCAGCTCCATTTTCATTTTTATTTAAATAAATATTATTCCATATGCTTAGAAGTAAAAGTTTGCATAGGCCCCATACAATTTCTGGGGGAGGGGAATGTGAAGTGAATTTATTTTTAAAAAATTTATTTTCACACAGTGAAAATGTCACTTTTGAGATTTCATTTTTTTTAAATCATTATTGACAGTAGCAATTCTGTGAGCCTAGAGGCCTGAAATGTCAGGCACACATGTGCATCAGAGCCAGCACACCCTTTGACTGTCTACATTGCCTTATTTTTAATGTTTTTACTCCATGTCTCATGAGCAAGGTATCGGTAACTCCCACATCAATCAGCCTAGGGTGAATAAGATGCAATCTTTGCATCCAAGGAATAAAATATGTTGTTCTCGACAGTCCCAAATCTGTCATGGTCATATGCTGGAATTAAAAAAAACTTACCAGAACCTGCCATCTGCTGCTGTTTTTTATCTAGTCCCTCTAGTCACATTTCTTCTATTAATTGTTGTCCTGCAATAATATAATTAATTAATGTTCAGAGTGTTTTTCTAACTAGATGAAATCATCAAAGTAAAGAGGGCTCTTTCCCAAATATGTCAACATGTTCAGTTATATAAAAGAAAAGTAACTCTGAAGTGCTTAGTTTTTTTAAAAAATTCTTGTTCATCTTTATTTATTTGTTTATTTGAGAGCGACGGAGAGAGAGAGAAAGGGGCAGATAGAGAGAGAATGGGCACGCCAGGGCCTCCAGCCACTGCAAACCAACTCCAGATGCATGTGCCCCCTTGTGCATCTGGCTAACGTGGGTCCTGGGGAATCAAGCCTCAAACTGAGGTCTTTAGGCTTCACAGGCAAGCGCTTAACCAGTAAGCCATCTCTCCAGCCCATGAAGTGCTTATTATTGTTTTTTTCAAGGTAGAGTCTACTGTAGCCCAGGCTGTCCTGGAATTTGTTATGTAGTCTTAGACTAGCCTCGAACTCATGGAAGTCCTCCTACCTCTGCCTTCAGAGTGCTGGGATTAAGGTGTGCACATCACACCCGGCTTGAAGTGCTTTTAAACATGCTGCTCCCTATATCAACATCTGCATGGGTACATAACCTGCGTTGTCCTTTATGGCCTTCACTAGCTGCCTGTGTTTAAAGGTAACACAGGACTAGGGAAACAGCTCACTTAGTAAAGTACTTGCCTAGAAAGCAAGAGGACCTGAGTTCAATCCTTGGAACTCACATATGAAAGCTGAGTGTGGTGGCACATACTTGTAAGCCCAGTGCTGAGGATTATTGGACACAGGCAGATTCCTGGAGGCCACTGGCTAACCAGTCTGACCAACTTAGTGAGTTCCAGGCCAGTGAGAGACCCAGTCAAAAAAAAAAAAAAAAAAGGTGGAGGGGGCTGGAGGGATGGCTTAGCATTTAAGGCATTTGCCTGCAAAGCCAAAGGATCCCAGTTTGACTCTCCAGGACCCATATAAGCCAGATGCACAAGGGGACACAGGCATCTGGAGTTCATTTGCAGCGGCTGGAGGCCCTAGCACACCCATTCTCTCTCTCTCTCTCTCAAATAAATAAATAGATAATTTTTTTTTAAAGGTGGATGGAACCTGAGAGATGACACATGAGCTTGTATGGCCTCACGCACATACATCTGCACGTGCCACACATAAACACACGCTATTAGCCAGGGTTCTCTAGAGGAACCTAAGCAACTGAATGAATTTGTAACAGAAAGGGGGTTTATTAGATTGGCTTACAGGACATGAGCTGGGCAGTGCAAGAGCAGCTGTCTGCGGGCTCGGGCGCCAGGGAGCTCAGGAGCTGTTCAGTCCGTGAGGCGCCTCAGCAGCGCCAGTCTGGGTGGTCTGCGTTCTGTATTGGACGCTGGTGGAACTCGGTCTCGTATTCACAAAGGACAGCTGAGACAGTGGATACACAGACTGAGAAGAAGGAGAGCCAGGTGAAAAAGAACTGCGTTCTCTCAAAGCTTCTTCATACATGGCCCCCAGCAGAAGGTCAGTTCACTCTGGGGAAAGAAGGTCTTCCTCTCTCCATTAATCCTTCCTGGAAAGACCTTCACAGAACTGTCCACGAGGCACATCTATTATCTGATTTTTATTTTTATTTATTTATTTATTTTTATTTTTAATTTATTTATTTGAGAGCGACAGACACAGAGAGAAAGACAGATAGAGGGAGAGAGAGAGAATGGGCGCGCCAGGGCTTCCAGCCTCTGCAAACGAACTCCAGATGCGTGTGCCCCCTTGTGCATCTGGCTAACGTGGGTCCTGGGGAACCGAGCCTCGAACCGGGGTCCTTAGGCTTCACAGGCAAGCGCTTAACTGCTAAGCCATCTCTCTAGCCCTATTATCTGATTTTTAATCTGCTCAATTTAACAACAGAGTTCAACCACCACACACGCAAACATACAAAAATAAAAATAAAGAAAACTAATTTACGTGGCCTGATGAGATGGTTCAGTGGTTAAGGCCCTTGCCTGCAAAGCCTGACGACCCTGATTTGATTCCCCAGCACCCATATAAAGCCAGATGCACAAAGCGCTACATGCACCTGACGTTCGTTAGCAGAGGATAGAGGCCCTTGCACACTCATTGGCTCTCTCTCTCTCTTCTGTCTGCCTCTCTCTGTGTGCAAGTAAATAAATATTTAAAAATAACGTAGTTACATGCAGCTAAATTTAAAGGACATCAACATTTCAGCATCATTGTTGAGCCTGCCACGTGGCCCATACTGAACAATACAGATTGGAAACCTGTCCTTCTCCACAGGAAGCTCGACAGATGATAAACTGGTGAGTTCTTAGCATGGAGTGTGAAGCCTCCACATTCACAGTCTGGGTCACCTTCTAAGACAAGCATGCATCTCTCACCGTAGCGCTCACACATAAGCTGTGCGTCTGGAATTGTCTCTGAGTCTCTCAGCTTATAATTTGTTCCTTCTGTTTTCCACATAGTGAAACATTCCCAAACCTTCAAGGCCCCATTTACAGAAAGCCTTTTCCATAAAAGCTATCTTTACTGAGCCTTAATGGATTTAAGTAATTTCTTCCTCTGTCCCTCTATTCTGCCTGATTTATGCAACTTTTTTGATCACCTCCCCAGCTCGCAAATGGATCTCCATGGCTGGATCCCTCTGCAGCTCGTCATAGTGCCACGCACCTAAAAAATACTTGAAAATGATAATTTAAGGAGTTTACAATAATTTCAAATATCATTTTTGTTTTGTGAGCATTTAAGTCCCCTGTTGCATGATGGGATTTTAATTTTAAAATTTACTTGATCTATTTTTGCTAGGATTATGATCTTTCCAGCCCCATGATCAATGATTATGGGCGGGTCAATTTAGTGCCTCTGGTCATAGCACAGGTCTCCCTCTCTCCCTGCAATTTTGTGCTGGGACACTTGAATTGCCTTTGCTAGTGCCTCCCAGGCATGGAGTTGGCAAAAGTTCAGTTTAAATCAATCAAGATAAAGATAATTGGTGTTAATTGGTAGTTATTCTTCCCCATTCAACTGCGCCTGGCCAGTGGTTTTACGGAATACAACTAATGAGACAGAGAAGGGTTACGCTGGCCTATGCGCACCTTCCTGAAAGATTTGCCCGTTGGTTGCCATTACTTAGAAGAAAACAAAACCGCTCAGCCACTGATCTATCTTCAAGTTCCAAGGTGAGATGACCAGATGTCATCTGTCTCATATCTAGAAGACATGACATGCTCTCTTTAAGGGAATTTCAGATTGTGGTCCTTTTATCTTCCACTGCTTTGTTATTTATAACTTTCAGAAATCAGCAGAGATATTTGTGAAGATAATTTCATATTAATAAAATGTTGGAAGTCCCTAAGTTGGATCTACCATTATGAAAGAAGAGGAAGTTTTTGTATATTTCTGTTATCATGAGCAACCACTTTCTTTATTTTTAATTCAATTTTAAAAATATTTCATTGTTTATTTATTTGACAAAGAAAGAGGGAGAGAGAGAGAGAAAGAGAGAATGAACATGCCAGGGCCTCCAGCTACTGCAAACAAACTTCAGATGCATGCGCCCCCTTGTGCATCTGGCTTGTGTGGGTCCTGGGGAATTGAACCTGGGTCCTTTGGCTTTGCAGGCAAACTCCTTAACTGCTAAGCCATCCCTCTAGTCCTTAATTCAATTTTTTAAATGTATCTACACACACACACACACACATACACGAGGGTCTTTTGCTGCCACAAATGGCTGCCTGTGGCTGAGGAATTGAGCCTGGGCCAGAGGCTTTGCAAGAATGTGCCTTTAACCCCTTAGCAATCTCCTGACCTCCCAAGCAACAGGTTTTGTTTTGTTTAGGTTTGGGGTTTTTTTTAATTAAAATTTTTTTTTAATTTATTTATTTGGGACAACAGAGAGAGAAAGAGGCAGATATAGAGAGGGGGGGAATGGGTGTGCCAGGGCCTCCAGCTACTATAAATGAACTCCAGACGTGTGCGCCCCCTGGTCCTGGGGAATCAAGCCTCAAACCTGAGTCCTTAGGCTTCACAGCAAGTCCTTAACCGCTAAGCCATCTCTCCAGCCCTTGGTTTGGTTTTTTAAGGTGGGGTTTTGCTTTAGGCTAGACTGATCTAGAATTCACTATGTAGTCTCAGGGAGGCCTCTTCTACCTCTACCTCCTCAGGGCTGGGATTCAAGGCCCAAGCACCGACTTTTAAAGAAGGGGTTTCCTAGCAAGGCCCTGGGGACTCCTGACAGACAATCATCTTGACATCTTTGGACTTAAAAGCTATCATTCCATAAAAGTGGGAAATATAAGTACCCTTATATTCAGTCTGAAGTCCCAAGTATTTGATAAACCCTGCTTAATTTTCTGAATACTTTCCTGTCATCTATCGGGGAGCTACCCCAGGGGCCTCTGCTTTTCTGTACCTGAACCTGCTCAGCCCTTGCTCGGTGCTTCCGTGAGCTCAGCCCGCCTCTCTCCTGTGCTCACGTCTGCCACGCCGCTGGCTGCAATGTCTTCACCCTTTCGCCCACCTAGCAATCTGTCAGATACCACACGCCAACAATGTGCTAAGAGTCCATGAAACAAGACACACAGCCCGTGTGGCAGAAGTCCCACTTTACCCCAGAAGAAAGGCTTCCAGACCAAAGACGCCAACACTATAAGGGGCACCGTAGCGGTGGAGGGAGAACACGCTATGGAGTAATGGGACCCGGCTTCATCTCTTCCTCTTCTGGATATCTTGTGTCCATAGGTTACAGACTTGAACCGTGAACCTCAGTTTTCCCTTTCCAGAAATGGACATATTGGTCAGGGGTCATGGTACACAATTGTAGTTTCATTATTTGGGAGGCAGAGGCAGGAAGATTAACAACTCAAAAGCATCCTTGGCTACATAGTGAGTTCAAGGCAAGCCTAGGACACATGAGACACAGTCTCAAATACAAAGAAAGGGGGGGGCATATTCATACCTAACTCATTGAATTATTTGAGGTGTTAATTGATATATGTGGAGCTGAAATTTAACTAGTTTTCCAAATGCGAGTTCATTGCCGCCTGAATGTCTTATTCTAAGACATCTTGATTTCAGACACGGATCCTAATATCCACTGCCCCTTCTCCCACATGGTAAGCTCAAATTAGATCAATTTGTTTCCATGGGTACGAGAGCCTGATGCCTTCTCGTCTCTGCTCAGACTCGTCTCTTTGCCTCAAATGCATTAACCAGTGTGCATGGCTAAATTCTTCCTGCTCTGACAGTCTGGATGAAAATCTTCACCATAGAACTTGTCTGGCTTTCTGTACCATGCAATCACTATTTTCCATAAAATCCCACAGCCCTTTGCTCAACCTTTTAAAAAAATTATTTTTTTTGTGAGACTAAGAACAGTTGAGTACTAGAATGAGAAAGATAATCTATGCATTGAAAAGATTGGGATATTGGAAACGGCTTGCCTTTTTAACTTGAGAAAGTTATGGCAGCGTAGTCTTAATTCTGAAAAGGAAGCAATGGAGTGTGGAGAAGTGAGGAGCAGGTATTTCACTTGCTTTTTCTGGTCACTCTGACAAACTGCCTGACAGAAGTAACTTAAGGAAAGAAGGGTTTAACTTGGCTCACAGTTTCAGAGGGTTCCTTAGCCCTATGCACTGACTGGGGGCAGAAAACCATGGCAATGCAAGCTATTCTTTACTTCTTGTTAGGGTGAAGAGAGAGGGGATTCAGGAAGCCCCAAAGACATGTCCCCTAGTAGCTTCCTTCCTGAAAAGATTCCCTGCTACTTTTCACCACCTCCCAATAATGCAAACCTTTTTTGAATCCAGCAATAGGTTAATCTACCAATTAAGCAGAGCCTTCATGAGCTGGATGTCTCTGGAAACACCGCACCCACACACTTAGCGGTGGGCTTTGTCTAGATGTATTGAGAGGTTTCTTTTTATATTTTTATTATCATGAATATACTTTGTATGGACACATCACGAGTTGGCACCATCATTTCCCTTCTCCCTGCCCCATTCTGCTGAGGACCCTCCTTAGTGGGGCTGCTGGTGGTCAGCATGGGGTTGTGGGTTGTGAGTTGTGAGAGCAGCGGTCAGTCATTGGGGAGGGGCAATGCCACTGGGTATGCCATCCCAACTGGCCACTCTTATGATCTTTCCACCCCTTGAGGGATTTCTTTCTTTCTTTCTTTTTTTTTTCTTTTTTCAAGGTAAGGTCTCACTCTAGCTCAGGCTGACCTGGAATTCAGTATGTAGTCTCAGGGTGGCCTTGAACTCAAGGTGATCCTCCTACCTCTGCCTCCCAAGTGCTAGGATTAAAGGCGTGCACCACTATGCCCTGCAGGTTTCTTTTTAAAAAACGATTTTAGTTATTTATTATAGTCAGAGAGAGAGGGGGAGAGAGAGAAAGAGAGAGAGTGTGAGAATGGGTGCGTCTGGGCTTCTAGCCACTGTAAACGAACTCCAGACGCATGTGCCACCATGTGCAGCTGGTTTATGTGGGACCTGGAAAATTGAATCTGGGTCCTTAGGCTTCTCAGACAAGTGCCTTAACTGCTAAGCCATCTCTTCAGCTCCCCACCCCCGAGAGATTTTTTATTCCAATCAAGTTGATAAAACTAACTACCACTGGGTCCTCCCATATCTAAATTATTTTTAAATATTTTTATTTATTTGAGAGATAGAGAAAGGGAGAGAGAGAGAGGGAGGGAGAGAGGGAAAGAAAGAGAGGGAGAAGGAGAAAGAGAGAGAGAGAGGGAACAAGCACAAGTATGGGCATGCCAGGGCCTCCTTCCACTGCAAATAAACTCCAGACACATGTGCCACTTTGTGCATCTGGCTTTACAGGGGACATCCTCCTGGAAGGAAGAGCACAAATGTAATTGGAGTGGTCCAGCTTCTGTCCCTGGGGAGGGTACTTGTCATTGTTCTTGTACATTCCCATTAGCGGACAGGAGAGTAGGCTCTGGTAATCGTTGTTAGAGCGGTTCTTACATAAGAGCTAAGAGCACTTCCTCACTGTGTGTGACTCCCACTGGCTGGGAGAAGGAATGCCATCTCTCTCCCATGGGCCCTCGTCTTCGGAATAAAGGAATTGCACCTGACTATTAGGTCAGCTTTCTACTATTGCAGCACCATATAGGAATACCGGAAGGAGACCAAGGACATTCAGAAACCAAGTCCACTCATGGTGGAAGATGCCCCCCACGCCTTCATGGGACAAGACAGGCTGGTGTCTGACATTATCGTGAAGCCAACAAGTTCAATGCTGACTTAAAATCACTTCCCTTCATGTGATTTGAAGTGTGACTCATCTGTTCTGCTGAAGTTGTGGACACATTGGTGTATTTTTAACTCACTATGAGCCACTCTTCTAGAAAAGAAAAATAGAATGGATGCAACATATAATGGTCTAGAGGAAACAGTGTGCAAGGTCTTCATGAAGTGCTGTCCCGAGTCTTGCAAGCGGGGCAAGGGCACCAGGACAAGGCTCTCAGCCACAGTTCCATGGGATGCCTTACCAGACTGCCAGCAGCAAAATCACAATTTCCAGAATGAACCATTCCTGGGGTATTTTGTAGCCCCCTACTTTCTGTGCCTACCTCTCTTCTGGACCCTGTCTTTTAAACTAGTTTTAAATTTTTGAAATTTATTTACCTATTTATTTATTGGAGAGAGAGAAAGGCAACTACAGAAAATGGGCACATCAGAGCCTCCAACCACTGCAAATGAACTCCAGACCTGTGTGTCACTTTGTGCATCTGGCTTATGTGGGTCCTGGGGAATGGAACCTGGGTTCTTAGGCTTTGCAGGCAAGCACCTTAACCACTGAGCTGTCTCTCCAGCCCGTTTGAGCTTCTATCATTCTCACCCAAGCACTAGTATCATCATAGTAGCATCTGACCATGTAATTCTTATGCATGCGAGTGTGCATGTGGTGGGGTGCACCTCTGCATGTGGAGAGCAGGGGACAACCATGAGTGTTGCTGTTAAGGAACATCAGCATCCACCTTTTTAAGAAAGAGCCCCTCATGGGCCCAGAACGTACCAGAGTAGATTGGCTGCCAGCGAGCCTCAGGAGCCTCTCCAGTGCTGGGATTACAAGTGTGTGTCCATCACATATGGCATTTCTCTGTGGTTTCTGGAAATGGACCTTGAGTCCTGATGCTTTTGGGGCAAGCACTTTACCAAGTGATCTATCTCCCCAAACCTGCCTATGCATTTTTTTTAGTTCATCTATCCATTCATTCATTTCTCTATTTGAAATGTATGTTTACAATATTGGGCTGAAGAGATGGTTTAGCAGTTAAGATGCTTGCCTGTGAAGCCTAAGGTCCCAGGTTTGACTCTCCAGGTCCCAGGTAAGCCCAGACGCAAGGTGTCACAGTCACACATTTGCACTAGGTGGCACATGCATCTGGAGTTTAAATACAGTGGCTGGTGGCCCCAGCACACCAATTGCCTCTCTCTCTTTCTCTCTCGCCCTTTCACATAAAAGAGGGCCAGCCAGGCTTGGTGGCGTATGCCTTTAATTCCAGCACTCGGGAGGCAGAGGCAGAGGCAGGAGGATCACCATGAGTTTGAGGCCACCTAGAGACTCCATAGTGAGTTCCAGGTGAGCCTGAGCTAGAGTGAGACCCTACCTTGAAAAAAAAAACGGGCCAGTCTGTTCAGCTGGCCTCAAAAAAAGGTTATGGGTGTGTGCATCAAATACGTGTGTATGCATGTATATATGTGTGTGCAGGTACACCCGTGTCTTTGAGTGTGTGTGTGTGTGTGTGTGTGTTTGTGCATGTGGAGGGACCTTAGATGGATCCTTAAGGTCACCAGTCAAGCTATACTGGCTAGTCAATCAGCTCCGGGGTTCTCCTGTCTTTGTCTCTGTCTCCCCAGCCCTGGGATTACAGAGGTATGCTACCACACCTGGCTCTTTACTTGTGTGTTAGAGACTGGATTCAGCTCCTGTGCTTGTGACGCAAGCACATCACTCACTGAACTATCTCTGCAGCCTCTAGCCAAGACTTACTGAGCGTCTATTATGTTCAAGAGCTTGTGCTAGACACTGCAGATAAAGCAGACGACAAAAGTCCCTGTCTTGAAAGAGCCTGATTGGATGTTTGTGCGTGCATGTTTGGAGTCAGGAAAATCCAACTCCACATTGGTAACTGCAGAACCACTTCCATTAATAAGTGCTCTCCAGGGGTAGGGAGTCTTGCCCAAACTGCTAACTCTCTTATAACATGTGGGCCAAATTATGTAATGCTCCAAGTTTCTGTTCACTCTTTTGTAGAACAAGAGATTTATAGGAATTGGTGGAGAAATCGTGTTTAGTTCCCAGGTTTAGAATTTTGTGCTTGATTCATGAAATACTTTGTTTAGAGTGGAGAATACCTGATTTAAGGTATTCATTAAACAATAATTCTAGTAACAATGATCAGAAGGGGGTCATTGTATAGAATTTCAAATTCTCAGTTACCATGGTGGGAGCCACACTGCACAGAGAGAAACAAAGTCGTGACTCTGCCCTGGGGAACAAGAACAGAGCTGTGTGAAGGATCCGAGTCCAGTGGCCACAGCTCCGGAGTCCCAAGTGGCTTAGCGTCCGCGTGGATGGCCAGCAGGATGGTGAGCCTGCTTTCCCTCCAGGAGCTCACAGACAGCGCAAGGCTACCAGAGCGAGCATCTTCAAGGAAATAAGATTACCGAATTGTTCAGTGCAGAGCTTTAAAAGGCCTTATTCTTGATCAGAGATGGGGGCTCCTCTCAGATGAGAAGGGCCGGGCTGAGTGGCTGGTCTTTGTCAGTGAGGAAGAGGAAGACGGGAGGCCACTGGGAAGTGGAGGGCTTAGAGACGATTTCTTCTCCCCGCAGCAGGAGCGGAGGGAGGTGAGCAACCCTTGCCTCCTACACGTGCGCTCTTCCTCCAGACAGAGCTGCCAGCAGGAGATGGCGTCTGCATGGCTAAGCCCTGCTTTTCAACTTGACCAGACTAGAACTCCAGGCGCATTCCTCTTGGGCAAGCTATGCGGTTGCTTCCAGGAGGATTAAGGGAAGGAAGCAGTCCTTCCTCCAGAGCGTGGGCTATGTGCAGGGAAGCTCTGAGAGGACGCGGGCCCTGTCCGGGTGGGTTCACCTGGCCGCCGCGCCGCCCGCCGCCCTCCGTCCTTCTTGGCATTGGAACCCGCGGGCTGAAGCAGCGGCCCTCCCGCGGTCAGCCCTCCAGGCCTGCAGTGCTGACTGCGACCCCAGGCATCCGGCTGGTGGCTGAGCAGCTCCCGGCTGCCTTGACCCTCAGGCCTGCAGACTGCTATTGCTGGGCTGCCTTATGTCAATCCAGTAAATCCCCCCTTAGTACCTTTCATTCTATGGGTTCTGTTCCTCTAGAGAACCCTAACACAGGAGTCGAGACTTTGCAGTAGCATGAGAGAAGGAGGCACCCAAATAAAAGTGGCACAGCACGATGCTGAACACAGGTCCTCCCGCTGAGTACACCCAGGATCACGCGGTACCATCAGTGACTAAGGCAGAGCTTGGAGACTTGAGTACTTGTCATTGGGTCGATCCCCGAATTGCCCGAATCTGAGACAACAGATCAGAAGCCTGAACAGTGCTGATAACCAGCAAAGGTGACCACTCTGCCACCACCTCGGTGGAAGTATTTGGAAAGGGAAAGAGAAAGAAGTTTTTGTCTCCCGAGCTGCCTAAGATGAGGCTGAGGAGAACGCCTCAGCCCTGGCCAAGCCAGGAGGCTCCAGCCCACGAGTTCCACCAGCAGCGGGATCCAGGCTCCAGGCCAGGTGAAGGCCACCCGCAGCAGGCCAGAAGCAGGGTGCCTAAGGACCTGAGCTCCCCTCACCGCTCACTGAGGCCACAGCCTGCTGTCCTCACATGAAGACCCTTGACAGAGAGAAGCAGAAAGCCCTCTAAGATGCCGCGTGTGCTTACCCAAGGTGGGACTTCTTAAACTTTTTCCACTGTGACCCCTTGTTGCTTGAGAATCTTGTCTTACATTTTTAAAATATTTTTATTTATTTATTTGCAAGCAGAAACAGAGGAAAAAGTATGGATGTGCCAGGGCCTCTTGCCACTGCAAATGAACTCCAGACTCATGCGCCACTTTGTGCGTTTGGCTTGAGGTGGGTACCTGGGAATTGAACCCTGGGCTGGCAGGCTTTGCAAGCAAGCCGCTTTTACCACTGAGCCATGTCCCCAACCCTTTGCTTGAGAAAATTTTATGTGAACCAGGGATATAATTCTATAAAATAGGTATACAAATCACGCATAGCGTGACAATAAATCATAAAGAACTTTACTTATTTTACGGACATTTGATATTTTTATGAAAGTAGGAGAACTTTTCAGTTTGGTCCAGGTCTGGAGCGAGACTCCATGGCACATCTGGGATGGGGGGAGGGTGCATGCCCTATGAGAAGTTATGTTATTTTACTTTACTTTAATTTACTTATTCACAAGCAGAGAGAGATTGAAGAGAAACAAACAGAGAGAATGGGTGTTGTAGGGCCTCTAACCACTGCAAATGAACCCCAGACACAGGTGCCACATTGTGCATCTGGTTTATGTGGGTCCCAGGGAACTGAACCTGGGTCCTTTGGCTTTGCAGACAAGTACCTTAACTGCTAAGCCAGCTCTCCAGCCTGAGAAATATATTTTAATTCTTTGACATACATGGACTTTTATAATTTATTAAGGATGAAAGTAAATTTATGTATGAATGAAATGGATGTGCTTATTTATTTTTGCAAGAAGAATTAAATCTTGGCCAAGTATTTGATACTTCAGGTCTTAAAGATTCTTCAGTGTTTTTCAAAGTTGGCTGATACTTTGATTTCACAGCTGCCAGCGCTGAGAGCACCACTTCATGTGAAAATGTAGTGCAAAATGCCAGGAGCATGTTAACAGTTGTTTCGGAATTTAAATATTTATAGTTATAAATATTTATAAATATATCTTTATTTATTTATTTGCAAGGAGAGAGGAGAAACACACATATACAGAATGGGCACCTCAAGGCCTCTAGCTGCAAACAAACTCCAGATGCATGTGCTTCTTGTGCATCTGGCTTACGTGGGTCCTGGAGAATTGAACCTGGGTCCTTTGGCTTCACAGGCAAATGCCTTAACTGCTAAGCCATTTCTCCAGCCCTGTTTCAGAAACTTTTGTAAAGTCCTAATCCCAAGCCAAAATTCACTGAATTAAAAAAAAAAAACACCTCAAGCCAGTAACTCAAATAGCACATTTAAAAAAATTAAACATTGTAAGACATACAATACTAATGATATATTAACTGTTTTTTTCCTAGGCAGGGTCTCACTCTAGCCCAGGCTGACCTGGAATTCACTATGTAGTCTCAGTGTGGCCTTGAACTCAGATGAACTTTCTACCTCTGACTTCCTATGCTGGGATTAAAGGCGTATGCCACCATGCTTGGCAAGATATATTAATTTTATTAATTTGATACTTTTACACTGAGGAAAGTTTTCCACAGATAAACCATTATGTTTCCATAACAGCACAAAACTTTGTGAAACAAAAACATCGTAATTTATGACATATGGTAGCCTTGGATCTGAAATGAGGTGTTTTGGGCGACGTTCCCTGGCAGTGCCCTGAGTGGGGTCGAGTGCAGGGCAGTGCCAACACTGTGTGCTCAGACCCCAGCATGGAGTGAAGGCATGGCAGGCAACACAGGTGAGCATTGGTGGAAATACGTGGCATTCATTTTATTTTTGCTTTTGTATTAATTCTTGGCTGTCATTCCAGTTACTTTTTACTATTGTCAAATTTTTTACTTTTACTTTTACTGTTGTCAAATTTTTCATGGTCCCCATATTCAATTAAGTTACCTCATATAGGTTCATGATCACACAGTTCAAGCAGCTGCAACATAAAAGACTGAATACAGGGCTGGAGAGATGGTTTAGGGATTAAGGCATTTGCCTGCAAAGCCAAAGGACCCAGGTTTGATTCCCCCGGACCCATATAAGCCAGATGCACAAGGGGGTGTACACGTCTGGAGTTTGTTTGTAGTGGCTGGAGGCCCTGGCGTGCCCATTCTCTCTCTCTCCCTCTTTCTCTGTCAAATAAATAAATAAAATATTTAAAAATTTTTTTGAAAAAAGAAATTGAATAGTAACACAAATATGTACTTAAATGATTGGGTGATATTAAGCTTTAACACATATTGGACTGAATTAATTTGGTTCATACTTATCAGTGAATGAGAGGCTCAGGGGAAATCTAGAACAATCATAAACAGAATCATACATTTATTTTGTGTTCCTAGGTTTCTGAATTTGGATTTCTGGTTTCCGTTATTGGATTGAACAAACCATTGTGCAATGTTTTTATCATTGTAAAGATTAGCAGCAATGTTCACAGACTTCAAGTGCTGTCCCAGGCACATAATGACACTGAGCAAAGGCCACTTATCATTAGCACAGTCACCCTGTGCTGTGGCCTCCTTGTTTTGTTCTTTCTTTTTTTTTAATGTTTATTATCATTATTAACAAGATGTTTCACATGGACACATCACGTGTTGGCACCCTCTTTCCCTCATCCCTACTCCATTCTGTTGGGAACAATCCTCAGTGGGGTCACAGGCATCCCCAGGGGGCTTGGGTTATGCTTTGCGGGAGCAGCATGTCAGGAATGCTTTCTAATTGCTTCCCACGCAATAAGGTCCAGCAAATCTCTTAGCCACATCCATTTCTTCTGCTACACATTGTGAAAATACTATGCTCACCAAAACCAGCATGGGGGTTAAATTCTGTTTCTTGCTGCTCTTACTTTGTAGTATTTGAACTAAAAAACAGATTTCTCAATGAATCATAAGGAAATATGAACATTTTAGAAATTGATGACATTCTTGAGACTTGTTTTTTAAACAATGAAAATGGAGAGTTGAAAATTTTACCTAATCCTCAGAGGTAGCTTTTACTAAATTAGGAACATTTTGTACTGAAACATCCAAAATTACTTTAATTCACTTTAAAGAGATAGGTAGGAACCTGTTTAGATAAGAAGGCATACAGGAAGCACAGACAATTTATGAAAATAGTCAGAGGTAGCAAGAAAGTATTCCTAAAATAGCACAATTTGCCAGTTTTTAAAAAGTAAGTACAGACTGGGGAGATGCTCAGTGGTTAAAGGTGCTTGCTTGCAAACCCTGATGACCTAGGTTGGATTCCCCAACACCCACATAAAGCCAGATGCACAAAGTGGCCCAAGTGTCTAGAGTTTGTTTGCAGTGTCAAGAAGCCCTAGCACACACATACTCACTTTCTCTCTACCTTCTTTTTCAAATAAATATGTAAAAATATTTTTAAAAAATTTTAAAAAGTTGGGCTGGAGAGATAGCTTAGCTGTTAAGGCACTTGCCTGCAAAGCCAAAGGACCCAGGTACAATTCCCCAATATCCACAAAAGCCAGATGCACAAGTTGGTACATGCATCTGGAGTTCATTTCCAGCAGCTGAAGACCATGGTGCACCCATTCTCTCTCCTACTTCTTTCACTACCTGCCTGTTTCTCTATCTCAAATAAATAAAAATATTTTAAAAAATAAAAATGAAAAAGTAAAAAAAGATACAGACATTTTCATTTTCTGTTCATTATTTTATCTGATATATAAAATACCAAAAAGATATTTACTGACATATGCTTAAAATGACCAGATAACAATATCAATTTCTATAGAAATACAAATGTAGTTTGTCTTGGCCTGTCCAATGACCTCATTAAAGTCATTGCACAAATGTTCAAACATGAATGTACTACTGAGATGAAGACAAGAAAATTGAACTATGTCATGGTTATAACACACTAAAGGTCCACTCCCACTGACATGCTGCTTCCAGAAGGCTCTATATCCCAGAGATCCTACAACTTTACCAAACAGTGCCACCAATCGAGGGTTAAGTATTCAAACACATGAGTCTACATGGGGCTTTATGTTCAGACCACCACACAGGTCTACGGTGATGCTGTGATGACTAAGATGAACTTCCAGCCCAGGAATGCTAGCCAGGTCGAAAATGTTTAACAATTTGCTATATTCCACCTCAAGGTTGGAGAATTGTATCTATTTATTTACTTTTCATTAAGAAATAGTGATGCATTTTTATTAATATTTTTATTTATTTATTTTTGAGAGAGAACGAAAGATAGAGAGAAAGAGAGGATGGGCACATCAGGGCCTCTTGCCACTGCATACGAACTTCAGACACATGTGCCCCTTGTGCATCTGGCTTATGTGGGTCCTGGAGAATCGAACCCAGGTCCTTAGGCTTCTCAGGCAAATGCCATAATCACTAAGCCATTTTCCCAGTCCCCAAGTGATGTATTTTTATTAACCTATAAGTTAGCTAATGCATTGTGAATGTCCATATTGATGGGGTGCAGTATGGCATTTCAATACCTTGTTTAATGGCAGATTAAAGCAACTGCCATCGAGTAAGGTTGCATAATTTTAAATAACCCATCTGTATAATGGTTTTACTTTGTTCTTTTTTACCTTTATTTTTTGGGGTAGCATCTTATTCTAACCGAGGCTGACTTGGAATTCACTATGTACTCTCAGGCTGGCCTCGAACTCACAGAGATCCTCCTATGTCAGCCTCCAGAGCACTGGGATTAAAGGTGTGTGCCACCATGTCTGGCCTTTTCTTTTCATATTATTAAGTTAGATCACGTCAGAGACAGGATGCTTTGAAAATCATAGTATCAGTTATAGCTCAAAATCCCGAGGGGGAAGAGTAAAGAGTAATTGTTTTCCTCTCTACCATATAAAATTAGGATTTATGATTTTTGTTTCTTGGGGTAGGGTGCCAAGTTGTTGATGGCCTATTTCCACTATTAAAGGAGTAGGTCAAATTTATCAGGTTGTAGAACAACTTTGATGTGTCAGACCTTGCATGTTGATTTTCAACTTGGCACTATACTGTGCAGGCTTCACGGAAGGAAGCAAGGTTGGCCTTCCTTGGTTATGAATGCCAACTCTGAGATTTGCAGGCATCTTGACACGGTTGGCTTCGCCATCTGCATAATGAAGTTTATTACCCATGCCTTGACTACAGCAGTGCTTTATGGTGTTATCTAAATTAGTAGACAACACACATGGCATAATTTCTGAAGATATTTAAGGTTTTGTTTATAACTATTGATAATTTATTTATATATTTAATTGGATTTTTTTCATTACTATAGAAAACACAATAGATCATGTTTTAAATTAATACTGCTTTCTGTCAATTTGCAATTTGGTTTAGGAATTTTCTTTTATTAATTTTTCTGTTCTTTCTTTCGTTCTTTCTTTTTTTTTTCCCTGAGATACAGTGTCACTGTAACCCAGGCTGACCTGGAACTCATTCTGTACTCCCAGGCTGGCCTCCAATTCACAGAAATCCTTCTACCTCTGCCTCCTGAGTGCTGGTATTAAACTTGTGCACCACCGTGCTCAGCTTAGAAATTTTCTTAAAAGACTTATTTTTTTTCCCTAAAGTATTAAGTTAGTAATTTAATATATAATTAATAAGCTTTCCTGGCATAGAAAAAGTGCTTTTGAGACAATTAAATTATGAGCTGTATATGTCATATATATTTTTAATTAATATTTTTATTTTTATTTATTTATTTGAGAGACAAAATGAGGCAGAGAAAGAGAGAAAGAGAATGGGCACACCAGTGCCTTTAGCCACTGCAGACGAACTCCAGGTGCATGTGCCACCTTCTGCATCTGTCTTACGTGGGTCCTGGGGAATTGAGCCCCTGTCCTTTGGCTTTGAAGGCAAGCACCTTAACCACTGAGCCATCTCCCTAGGCCTATGTCATATTTTTTGCTCAGTGAAGATATTTTTGTATCACCTAGGACAAAGACCAAGAATTTCTAATGCCAACATCTCATTTTTCATCATCCACGTGGCTCTGTGTGTATTGGGTATGTACGAGCCAGCACTGAAATGAAGGGTGACTCCCCAAGCAGAACAAAGGAATGGGCTAGTCAGAGGAAATGAGATGCAGGCAGTTCAGGAGAAGGGCAAGAAAATGACTCAGAGGGAAGGAAAACCTGCATATTCTATTTTCCTCACAGGTCCAATACTTAGGAACAGAGAAGAACAGCCACCGTAGGAAAGGGCTTTAGAGGAGAGTGGGGTTTGCTTAAGTCAAGCAAGAAGGTGAGAGACAGCCGGGAGTGGTGGCGCATGCCTTTAATCCCAGCACTCGGGAGGCAGAGGTAGGAGGATCACCTTGAGTTCAAGGCCACCCTGAGACTCCATAGTAAATTCCAGGTCAGCCTGGGCTAGAATGAGACACTACCTCCAAAAACAAAAACAAAAACAAAAACAAAAACAAAAAAAAAAAAAAAAAAAAAAAAAAAAAAAGGCAAGAGACGAGGTTGGGAAAATGAGTGCTTGCTGATGATGACTGCAAACTCCAGAGGGTAGAGTCCCCTCCTGGCTCCTGCTTCAGGGTACGAGAGGCTGAGGGCATGATGGTTTCCCTCCCAAAATCCATTCAGCAGGCATAACTGTTCCAGGTTTGGAAAAATCGTGAATTTGGATCAATAGAATATATATTCTTTTGGATTTCTACAGTGGAAATATCTTTGCATTAAAAAATATATTGTATTTATTTATTTTGGGAGAGAGTGAGAGAGAGAGGGAGAGGATGGGCACGCCAGGGCCTCCAGCCACTGCAAAAGAACTCCAGATGCATGTGCCACCTGGTGCACCTAGCTTATGTGGATACTGGGGAATTGAACCTGGGTCCTTTGGCTTCACAGGCAAGTGCCTTAACCATTAAGTCATCTCTCCAACCTTGTCTTTGCAATTTTTTTGGGGGGGGGTGTTGAGGTAAGGTCTCACTCTAGCTTAGGCTGACCTGGAATTCACTATGTAGTCTCAGGGTGGCCTCAAACTCATGGCGATCCTCCTACCTCTGCCTCCCAAGTGCTTGGATTAAAGGTGTGTGCCACCATGCCCAGCTTGTCTTTGCATTTTTAATGATTATTTTTATTATTATAAACTTTACAATAAGAGTATTGCATATTGGTCATATTTCTATCAGGTTATTCTCTTACGTGCCCTGTCTCCCACTCACGTTCCACTGAGGGCCCTCCTCAGAGACGCTGTTGGTGTTCATTGTGGAGTGTTTGCATTTTAGGATCAGCACACTTTTAATACTAGAGGACATCGCTACAAGCAGAAGTGATACACATGTGAATTACTAGTTTTCTGTCATAGGCAAGTGATGGGCCTAGGAATGGACTGATAATGGCACTCTGGGAAAGGACTATTGAGCAAATAGGGAGAGCAGGAAATTGCTGAACCTCTCAGTCAGCCCTGAATTTGGGAAAGGAATTACCACTGAGGTAGAAGAGAGATGAGGGTCTTTGAGCATCATCTGGAACAACTGTGATGAGTTTCAACTGCTCTATCTCCCGCCCCTGTAAGTATTTCTGACACTAACTCAGAGTGGTAAATGAAGTTAGATTTTCTTCATAATCATTTTTAAAAATATTAGACTAAATCATTATGCCTCACTAACCTCCCTCAACTAGAAGAATGTAATGAGTGTTTTAAAAGCTTTTTCTTCCTGGATGTGATATTTTGGAGTAAAATCCGATCTATCCAAGCAATTTCAAAAGTATTTTATTGACTTGCTTCTGGAAAGATTTCATTTTTACAATCTTAGAATAGAAATGAGTGATATATGACTCACTTAAGCTGTATATGTTACATTTACTATCTTTCATAGCCATTATTAGGAAAGCAATAATGAAAATCAATTATACATAACAGAATATAGCTATTTTTTGTTTGGTGTCCATAACTTTGTATATAACCCTATGGGACTCCTACATGCTTCTTAGACATAGTTTTTTTTAAATATTTTTTTTTATTTATTTGAGAGCGACAGACAGAGAAAGAGGCCCATAGGGAGAGAGAGAATGGGTGCGCCAGGGCCTCGAGCCACTGCAAATGAGCTCCAGATGCGTGCGCCCCCTTGTGCATCTGGCTAACGTGGGTCCTGGGGAATTGAGCCTCGAACCAGGGTCCTTAGGCTTCACAGGCAAGTGCTTAACCGCTAAGCCATCTCTCCAGCCCTAGACATAGTTTTTATCACTGGAAGTCTAATGTGCTATCCACTGTGCCACAGAGACACCTAATACTTAGACAGAATTCTGCTTTAAATTTCGAAAATTTTTTATTTATTTATTTATTTGAGAGAGAGAGAGAGAGAGAGAGAGAGAGATATTAAGGTATTCCAGAGAATCTAGCTGCTGCAAATGAACTCCAGATGCATGCACCACCTTGTGCATCTGGCCTACATGGGTTTTGGGGAATTGAACCTGGGTTCTTTGGCTTTGAAGGCAAGCACCTTAACTGCTAAGTCATCTTTCCTCCCCCTCTCCTTTAAAGTTACTTTTTCTTCTCTTTTTTGTGTATGTGGTATGTGTGTGTGTGTGTGTGTGTGTGTGTGTGTGTGTGTGTGTGCACATGCTAGAGGTAGAAATTAGGAGTCTTTCTCAACCTCCTTATTACTTATTTTTTGAGACAGGGTCCCTGATTCTCACTGACTGTGCTGGACTAGCCCGCCAGCAAGTCCAGCCTGGGCCATCTTCCTGCCTCCACCGCCTTACAGCTGGACTTCCAGTTGCATGCTGCCACACGCGGCTTTACAGGAGCTCTGGGGAGCTGAGTCAGCTCCTCATGCTTGCGTGGCAAGCACTTTATTGACTAAGCCCTTATTCTTATTTCCAAGGCACCTTTTGTGCACTGACTGACCTACATTAAAATTAAGACACTGTGATTATTCAAGGATCAAAACTCACGTGCACAAACCATAGCAATTCCATCTGTGTTCCCATAAGTAAGTTTAATTTCATCTGTAGCTCGTTTCCATCCATGAGCTGAAAGGTCTATGTGGTTGACATAAACTTAGGCAATTCTGGCACCGCCTGTCACTTCAGGGTGCAGGAAGGGCGGGAGGTCATCCATGGCATTGGAACAGAGGACAATTCAGTGCTAGAATGTCAGTGGCTCGTGGGTGCTCATACTCACCTTCACTAGGTCCACATCTAGTCTGGTTTGGAGGTCCACTTCTGGTTTGGAGCTTCGCACTGGTATCTTCAGATGTGGGCTCTTTGAGGAACTGGAAGACGTCTGCGACTCTGCATGTTGTGATTTAGTGTCTAAAGTCAGGAAGGCTCAGCCATTGCTCCTTCTCCTTCAGGCACTTGAGTAACCTAGATCCGCCGCTGCGCTCTGTTCCTCTGCCTTCTTTTCAGTGAGGCCTCAGGAACTTCTGTGAGGTCATTCTGCTGTATTTCCAGAGCTCCCCATACGAAGCACGCAGAAGTCAACTCTATAGACCCCCCCTCCACCAGTTTACAGGGGGGCCTGTTGCATATCGCTCTTCTAAGACCAGCTCTGGCTGAGGTAGAGAAGGGTTCTTTCACGTGGTCCTGCCATGGAGGAAGCTTTCTCCTTCCTCTCCTGAAAGACTTCTCAGAGGACCATAAGTAGGCGTTCCACTGGTTACTTTTTGGAAGAAATTCTGGTTCTCAGCTCTTCTAAAGCTCACGTGTGGTGGGAGGAGAGCACTTGTGCGCATGCGCATGTGCAGGCCTGGAGGTCAAGGTCAAGCGTCTTCCTTGATCGCTCTCCCCTTCATTTACCAAAGCAGGGTCTTTGACTTAAGCCCAGAGCTTGCTAACTCAGCTAGGCTAGCTAACCAGCTTGCCCTGGGCACTCCCTGCCTCTGGAGTGCCGGGATCATAGGTGGGCTGCCATGCCCATCTGACATTTATAAGGGTGCTGGGGATCTGAACTCTGGTCCTCAAGCTTTGCACAGCAAGCTCTTTTCCATTGAGCTACCTCCTCAACCTCCAAAGCTGACTCTTTTAAAACTCAAAACCTGGTAAGTTTCAAGAGTCCACTCTGGAATCTAAAATATGAATACCGACTATTTATTTTAACATCCTGCTGCCACTGGAGACAAGGGACGCCCTGACCGAGCGGAACAGGATGAGCGAGGGCGAGGGCCGTGGGGGATGGGCCGGAGAGGAGCAGGAGGCACATTGCGAGTCTGGAACTCTCATGCCATAGCCTCTATTCTGAGCTGGCACACATTGCCATGTGTATATTCCTTTCTTGATTCAGTCATGTTGGCCCATTCTACTTCTCTCCCCATTTCTTCCATCAGCCTGTATTAACTCTTCTCCTTCCTCTCCAATTAGTTCTTCTTGTTGCACCAAATGAAGACATTCTGGTTTTGGCTTGTGACTTCTCCCCCTCCCCCAGACCCTTTTAAATTTCATGTATTTCTATACCTTCATCTGGCATAGGTATATAAATAGGGACTTCTTTTAACCCTGACATCTGCCTTTATGTGTTTTCTACTTATACTAAGTATCCTCTCAACATGAGACATCCACAAAGAAATTCATCTTTTGTCCACTTTGCGAAATCAGCCCTCGTTTTTCATTTCTGTTCAAGATAGCAACATTTTCCCTAGTATGTTCAGAATTCTTTCCTTTGTTGAATCCTGATGGTTACTGAATCCCAGGCATTATTATTTCAGAAAGGGCTCATATTTGCAATGCTATCACCATCTGACTCTTCCGTGGGATGTTTTCCGAGTATACCCAATCTGACCGAAGAGTTGCTTTATCCTCACCTCCTCTGGCCCGAGGCATCCCCTCTGGGTTGTCTGCCTACTTTTACTCTCTGTTGGCTTTATACCTTGTCTGTCAAGTCCTACACCACTTCATGTATGAAGGAGTGGGTTCTGGATAGTTCTGATGTTAACTGTCTTCCAGGGTACTTGTCCTTCAGTTTTGTGACTTGATTGATGACGATCATACTTGTGGAAGCCTTGTCTTGATCTGACCTCTGTGGAACAGAGAAAGAACTCCAGACCAATTTGCTTGCTGCCTGTGGTCATGTGCACACCATCTTGATGGTAACGGTGGTTTTACCCTAGCTCTTTCCTACTTCCTAGTCCTCAGGGATCCCCCACTATTTGCAGGAGAAGATTCAAATATATCGAGCCTGCATTTAAGCCCTTCTACATTCTGTCACTTCCAGTTTTCTGGCTATATTGCTAATGACAATCAGTAAAGAGCCCTTAACTATTAGCACTAAATTTTTATAATTTAATTTAGTCTCCTCTGCACTTCTTGCTTACAGTTATCTGAAATGCACTATGCTATTTGCACATCCTCACCTTGGAAGCAAACCTTTGTTTCAAAATTTTATTTAAATTACTGCCTGTTTTCCACTAGCTAATTAACTCTCTCTCACACACACACTGAACACATAAAACATAATAGGAAGTAAAATGATAAATCACTATGATCATATTAAGAGGAACATAAACATTATGGTTTCTACATATGCAGTGGCATGTAAGTGATTCTATTAGTTTGTACAGCAATCAGTCTGGCTAGGCTCTGATAGATTTCCATGAAAAACAAATGATGGCTCTTAATTGTCAAGTAAAGGTTAAGGGGACCTCTAAGTCCACAGAAATATCCCTTTTCCTAGCTCTCTCCTCTCCTGAGGTTTGTTGCAAGTATCCTTTCTCCATGCCCCGTGTATCTCACAATTTTATCTTAGTTTCTCTAGCAGAGGGTAGCTATCAGTGTTTGCCAGATAGTAGGACTCAATAAATTAGAGTACAACTTAGTGAAAAACCTCTGTGACTTTACTTTTAAAATGCCCCACAACCAAATCAGCCAACGGGTGCAATAGTGGCACATCTGTCATGGTGGAAACCAACTGCCCTCTAATTGGACTGGGGGCCCACTCCATGGGAAGGAATACATCCCTGATACTGAAAACCTAAAAAAGGGGTAGTCATGAGCCCGGGTATAATGTCTGCTGCTGTCTGGCTAAATGTATATACTATGCTCATCAAACTGCCCAGTAAGCACTTCTCTTAATGTTCATACCTATTTATGAATGCTGCTCTCACTTTTGGTAGAGAATCTTCTCTTTTTAGATGACAGTGACCTTGGGATGACTCAGAGGGCATCATGGTGCTGGGAAGAAGTGAGAGGAGTGCTCAGCACTGCAATATCTCTGTCACACCTTCCAAGGCTCAGGGTCCATCACGGAAGAGGTGGGGGAAAGAATGTAAGAGCCAAAGGAAAGGTAGGACTCCTTACAACGTGCTCCTCCAGACACAGAATGGCCTGGATATCCATGACCTCACAGTGCCTGACACTACCTACACAAGACCATCATAATAGGGGGGAAAGATCATGATATCAACATAAAAGAGAGACTGATTGAGAGGGGTAGGGGATATGATGAAGAATGGAGTTTCAAAGGGGAAAGTTGGGGAGGGAGGACATTACCATGGGATATTGTTTATAATCATGAAAGTTGTTAATGAAAATAATAAAAATAAGTAAATGTTTGAAAAAACGAGTTAAAATAAATCCTCACAACAATACAACTTCCTTTTTGTTCTTACCTGACTTTCTGTAATCTTGCTTTTACTTGAGAAAGAGTGAGCTGCTGTGGTT
This sequence comes from Jaculus jaculus, assembly GCF_020740685.1. NCBI lineage: Eukaryota > Metazoa > Chordata > Mammalia > Rodentia > Dipodidae > Jaculus > Jaculus jaculus. The sequence continues at coordinate 7,126,812 of NC_059120.1, read as the reverse complement.
AAATATGCTGATTTAGGAATAAGACTGCTTGGGTTTGAAGTGTAGATTCAGCACTTATAGGCACAGATCCTTAAGCAAATTATTTAACAGCCATATGTTTCAGTTTAGCCATCTGTGAAATGGAGGGAGTAATAGTATCTATATTATTACAGCTGTTGTAGGAATTAATACCCAGACTACACAGAACATGATTCACCTGTACACATGCCGGGGTCATGTGACCATGTTGCCTTGCTGCTTGCAGATTTCACAGGGTGAATCCTAGTCCTGCAGCGTGGAGTACGCGGTTCTTGGGCCTCTGGCGCCTCTCCCGCTACACAGCCCCACGTCCCAGGGCTCCAGTTATTTGGGCTCCTCATCCTTCAGCAAATGCTCGAGGTCTGATTTTCCTTAACTCTGCCTCTTTGTCGAGGACGCCCCTTCCCTCTTTTAAACCAGCACAGTCTCTTCCTGCGTCCCCTGACGTGCATGGGGCGCCGCTTGCTCGGCCAGGCCTTCCTCCTAATAATGATTTCAGCACCAGCCACACTTACTCAGCCCCTACCGCTCGGCGCACACGGTGCTGAACGCTTTGCGCTTAGGACATCGTGCAAGCCTTACCAGCCGCACAGGTAGGGCCATCATCGTCTCCACTATGCCGATGGACGCAGAAGGCAACCAGAACTTCCTGCTCTCCAGCAGCACTTCAGACAGCACCCCATCATCGCTCTGCCACTGGTACGCAGCTGTGTATTTGGGGGCTGGGAGATGGATTAGCACCTAAAGATGCTTGCTTACAATTATGTTTTCAGTGGTGGCTTTCTGCCTCCCATTCTGCAGAGCGAGCTGTGACCAGTGGCTGTCGCCTCTCACCCCTGTGCGCTGGCCTTGCAGGCAGTTGGAAGTCGCTCTCCCTAGTCGGAATCTGGTCTTCACTGAAGTTTCCGAAATCAGTTTTAGACACCTTTTGTGAATTATGTCTAAAATTTGTCCTGGATACTCGAATCCAGTTTAAAGTTGCCTTATCAATTTTTTTTTAATGATGTTAAATGATTTTTAAAGAGACTGCTAAAAATGAGTGCCACAAGTGGATATTAAGCTTTCTTTTACTTATTTGAAAATCAACTTTGAAATGCAATGAGGAAAAGCTCTGACTATTAAAAGATAATATGTAAACAAAGCATTGATATTCATTTATGATAATATCACAAAACAGAAGAAGCTAAAATGCATTTTGTTTTGATTAAATTTATTCTGAGACCTTTATACCTAACACTGTCTCTAAGAGCTAAAGCAATTTCTGTTGTATATATATATATTTGGAAACAGTAAGGCTGGAGCTAAAGAAATACTGACAGAATAGCCCTAAATCTTTCCCTGATGGGCACATCTGTCTTCAAAGCAATCTATTTTTTCATTGGCAAGGAAGCTTTTAAAACAACACATGAAAAGATCAGGCTTTTTCATCAGAGCTGACGGATAAAATTAGAAGTTCTATGAAAAAATATAAAAATATATCCTTTAGAAATGTTAGTTTCTTTTGCTTGCCAGAATATTCTACCCATGGACTTCAAGTAATCTAAGTTACAACATTACTTCTTACATTGCTTCCATGCTTACAAATATTACAAATGCTATTTTGAATTTTGGATTTTCTTGAAGTGATGGGTCAGAAAAGAACACTGAAAATAAATTATTTTACTAAGTGATGCTCGGAAATTTAGTGAAGTAAATTTTGTAACTCAGGGCTGGGAAGATGGGTCAGCAGTTAAATGCTCTTGTTTGCAAAGCCTGACAGCCTGGGTTCCATTCCTGTCACCCATGTAAGCCAGATGCAAACAGTAGCACAAGTGTCTGGCATTCATTTGCAATGGCAAGAGGCCCTGGCACGCGCACACACGCACACACACACACACACAGATAATAAATAAATATACAACAAGAAAATGGAGTACAGTTACAAGCCAGACCACTACAATGATTTTGAGCCATCAGCCTCCAATGTGGGGTTCCGTATGGCAGTGAGCAAGCTAGGAATTTGCTAAAGACAGAGACTAGGGCTGATGAAAAGGACTAAGATGAGGAAAATATTAACAGTTCACATTCATTAAGCATGCATGTATCAGCCACTGAGCTAAGAGCATTAGCATGCATGTATGTACACATGACTTCACTTAAACTCATATAACTCTATGATATATGTATTCTTCCCCCCCCACTTTAAATATGAGAGGACCAAAGCTTAGAAGGATTTTATCATTTGCATGAGGATTCGCAAGTAGTAATGTCCACTGAGAACAAAACCCATCCATTCTTAACCCCAGAGGTTGCACTTCTAGTCTCTGTGATTTAAATGACTGGGGACCTATCAGGCTCTAGGGGGCAGTCTAGGTTTAGTATTAACTGTGAAGCATATACATTATCATAAACTAATAGATATTTATGGGTGACCCCTAAATAGAATATTATGTAGTCATATTTACAAATGTTAGTTCAACTTCACACATTCAACAAATTAGAAATTTTGAGGAAGGTGTTTCTGGTCAAGGTTGATCCCTGCCAGACTTGGGGGTCTTGGAAAGGGTCTACTTCTGAGATACACTATTTAGACAGTAAGGAAAGAAGATGCACAGGCAGCCAGATAAACACCCACTCCTAGAACTAAACAATTTCAGATAACAGTGGGAGGTGCCCTGTGAAAATTATAATGAAGATACAATCCTGACAATAGCCTCAAGAAGAGCCATGCACAATTTTCACGATGGACCATTATAGCCATGAAGTTGTCTTTGTGTGTGGTGTGCATGCCTGTGTGTCCATTTGTACACGTGCAGGCGTACATCCGTGAAGTTGTCTTTGTGTGTGGTGTGCATGCCTGTGTGTGCATTTGTACACGTGCAGGCACACATCCGTGAAGTTGTCTTTGTGTGTGGTGTGCATGCCTGTGTGTGCATTTGTACACGTGCAGGTGTACATCCATGAAGTTGTCTTTGTGTGTGGTGTGCATGCCTGCGTGTGCATTTGTACACGTGCAGGGGCATATCCGTGAAGTTGTCTTTGTGTGTGGTGTGCATGCCTGCGTGTGCATTTGTACACGTGCAGACGCACATCTGTGCACGTACATGCACGTTTCTGTGGAAGCTATGGGTTGACACTGCGTGGTTTTCTTAATTTCTCTTCTACCTTATTTTTGTCTGAAACAGGGTCTCTTGCTGAATCTGGGACTTAGTAATTCAGCCAGGCTGCACTTGGTGGGCAGAATCCCAGGAGTGCCTCCTGTTTGCAGCTTCCCAGTACTGGGATTGTAGGTGTGTGGCACCGCGCTAGGCGTTTTACACAGGTGTGGGATCTGTACTCAGGTCCTCATGGCAAGCACATGATCTACTGAGCCATCCCCCTAGCTTATATGGTCATGAAAGTTGTTTTTTTTAATTTTATTTTTATTTATTTGAGAGAGAGAAAGACATGGGGTGGGGGAGGGGAGAGAGAAAGAGAGAGAGAGAGAGAGAGAGAGAGAGAATGGCCACCAGCCACTGCAAATGAACTCCAGATGCATGCGCCGCCTTATGCATCTGGCTTACCTTGGTCCTGGGGAATTGAACCTGGGTCTTTTGGTTTCACAGGCAAATACCTTAACTGCTAAGCCATCTCTCCAGCCCCTCAAACTGACAAACTTCTAATTTCTGTAGTCATAACTAATTCATACATGCTCAAGGAAATGCTGAGTATAACCCAGCAGGGAAATGGTGACATTTGGGTAAATTCAGAGTCATTAATGGGCAGAGTTTTTGAGAATTATATTTTTATTTATTTTAGAAAGATAGAAAACGGGCACACGATGGCTTCTTGCCGCTACAAAGGAAATCTAGGTGCAAGCGCCACTCTGTGCATCTGGTTTTATGTGGGTATCAGGGAATCTAACCTAGGGCTGACAGGCTTTGCATGCAAGCACCTTTAACAACTGAGCCATTTCCCCATAAAAATCAAAATTTTTATGTTTCACAAAACTTGTTAGTGGTTGGGGCATTGGACAAACACTTGGCAGTCTTCAGCTTTCACCTTTCTCCTGGGGTAACTGTCTTTATAGGGTTGTTCTGCTCATTGGCAATTTGGATTGATCCCTCTTGTTAGTCATTAGTAGATGAGGTATTTGTTAAGTGTTAAAACAATGCTTTCTGTGTGGTCCATTTGGCATAATCCACAAACATAAACACATCCCACACCACAGCTCAACAGGTTCTCCCTCAGGGCTGCTTGTGCTGACATGGGTATCCACGAGATAAAGTACATCCACCACTGTGGTTTCACTCAAAATCTCACTACCCTAAAAGCTCTCTGGGCCTTGCCTCTTCGCCCCACCTACCTCCATGTCTCTACTCCCCACAGGTGTTTTTGTTTTTGTTTTTTTTTCATTTGATTTATTTATTTGAGAGTGACAGAGAGAGAAAGAGGCAGATAGATAAAGAGAGAGAGAGAGAATGGGCGGGCCAGGGCCTCCAGTCACTGCAAATGAACTCCAGACGCGTGCGCCCCCTTGTGCATCTGGCTAACGTGGGTCCTGGAGAATTGAGCCTCAAACCGGGGTCCTTCGGCTTCACAGGCAAGCATTTAACCGCTAAGCCATCTCTCCAGCCCCCCATGGGTGTTTTTACTGTCTCCATCGTGTTGGATTTTCCAGGATTTCACATAGTCAGCGTGATAGGACACGTGACCTGTCAGCCTGGCCTCTTTCACCTAGTGGTATGCATTTAAGGACATTCTAACAGGCACGGACTGGCATGTTCTTATTTCAGTTTGATTTCACTCATGACAGATGATGTCATGAACCTTTTCACATGCCCACTTGGCATTTGAAATGGTTTGTGTCTGAAACGTCACCCACAGGCTCAAGATTTGAAGTTTGTTCTCCAGTGGGTGGCTGTAATTTGGGAGGCCGTGAAACTTTTGGAGGTGGAATCCACATAGCAGAAGTGCCAACAAAGAAAGAGACAGGTTACCTCCATGGAGATTTGGGGATGAAGATGGAAGTCTAAGAGGATCTATTCTCTCCACTCTTCAATATTATTTGAAGCTTTTTAAAAATAATTTTGTTAATTTTTATTTATTTGAGCATGACAGAGAGAAAAAGAGGGAGAGAGAGGGAGAGCAACTGGGTGCGCCAGGGCTTCCAGTCACTGCAAATGAACTCCAGACCCGTGCACCCCCGTTGTGCATCTGGCTAACATGGGTCCTGGGGAATCGAGCCTCGAACCGGGATCCTTAGGCTTCACAGGCAAGCACTTAACCACTAAGCCATCTCTCCAGCCCTTTAGTGACTTTTTAAATTTAAGAAGCAATAATGATCGATGATTAAAAGCTTCAAATAAGGACCCACATTAACCAGATGCACAAGGGGGTGCACCCTTCTGGAGTTTGCAGTGGCTGGAGGCCCTGGTGCACCCATTCTCTTTCTCTCTCTGCCTCTTTCTCTCTCTGTCTGTCGCTCTTAAATAAATAAATAAACATAAAAAAATTTAAAAGTCACTAAAATGAAAATAAAATTAAGTGAGAAAAATGTAGAAAGATGTACATAGAATATTTTCTAAAAACAAAAATATAAGAAGCAACTTACTAATATATATTGGTTTTATTCACAAATAGGAGTGTGGGCAGAGACTGCCAGGAACCAAGAACACGGGGAATAGACAGACACCCTCCCTGCTCTCATGAAATGTGTATATATGTCAGGAAAGTATATATTAAACAACTACACAAATTATTAAGTAATTACATAATGGTAAGGGTAACAGAGGAGAGGTACAGAATGACATCACCAGGAACCGGGTAAGCCTAACCTAATCAGTGAATGCTTTTCTGTGAACTTTGGCAGTGCCAATGGATAATGGGAATTTGCAGGGCAGAGATATAAAATAATGTTTTTTTTTTTTACTAAGAGCATATATCATTTTTTATCAGAAAATTGACATTTTAAATTCTCTAAAGACATAGCTAACATTTCTCTTTCTCTCTGTACCTGGGATCAGTCATTTCTCTGTGCTGAAAATATTCTACTCTCTCTGCTTGATTTAAGCAAATCCAGGTTAATGACCACATATTTTTCTCTCACATTCTAATATTTCAGTCAAATGAACTATTTAAGACCATAAATTGAGACTGCCAGACAAAAACTATAAACTAAAGTACTGGTTAAATAGCCTCCTCACCCAGGGCTTACATTAGGAAACTATTAGATTCATGACCTTTCAGTACTCAATCTACTAAAAAGAGCTTGTGAAATGTTCTTGCTGTCGACCTTGGGGGAAAAATAGACCCAGTTTCCTTGCTAGTTAAAGTTATATTTTATGGGGTCACAAGCAAGAAGCATGAATGAAGGAACAAGGGACAAGAATTAGTTTGAATCAACCCAAAATATATCAGTAATTGGATTTTCTCAAAGAAATTTAAAAAATTTAATGGGTATCACTGAACATTAAAAAGTAAGGACTGGGGCTGGAGAGATGGCTTAGCAGTTAAGGCACTTGCCTACAAAGCACTGTGCCCATGTAAAGCCAGATGCACACAGTGGGGCATGCATCTGGAACCCATTCTGTGTGTGTGTGTGTGTCTTCTCTGTCTCCCTGCTTGCATACAAATAAATATTTTTAAAAGTAAGGACTGTAATATTGGAGTGTTCAGCATTAAATGAGATATCTCCATCATACCCTCTAAGGCTCAGGGATCATTGCAGAAGAGGTGGCAGAAAGAATGCAAGAGCCAAAGGAAGGGGAGGAGCGCTTACAACACTGTCTTCCAGACACAAACTGGACTTGCTATTCATGTCCCCACCAGTGGCTGACACCACATAAGATTTGCATAATAGGAGGGAAAAAAAGGATGACATCAAAATATAAGCAAGAGTAGCTGGAAAGAAAGGATTTGATGGAGGGAGGGCTTAGGAGGGGGAAAATGGTGGTGGAAATAGATAATATGGTTTATTTATGTTAACCCAGAATTCGTGAGAATAAAGACCACTGACCACAAATTATGGCCAAATTGAAGCAAGCTTTTAATTGTGCACCATAGAGTCGATCCGGCGGCTGCCTCCCTAAGGTGGGGGTGTGGAGAGCAGCCCCCAGTTAGCTCCTTTATATATATATCAGGCGAAATATATATATATATATATATATATATATATATATATATATATCAGGCGAAACCATATAAATCACAGGGTAGGGAGTTTTCAGAGGCAAGCAAGCTTGCTGACAGAAGCAGACCAGCGGCTACAGTTAAGCCATTTCCAGGAACGTTATGAATCCTGGGAACAGCAACCAGGGAACAGTCTGTGGCCCCACCTCAGATGGAAACTTAGAGAAACAGAAACTTCACTTAGTCATTATACCCAAATGGCTCTTGTTGAAATGGAGTCAGGTTGGCTCTTCATTCCCCCTTTTCTTATGTGTCCCTGTCAGATCTTTGATAGGGGTGTTTTACTTTCACCAGTTGTATTGGTTGATAATGTTTATGAAGAGCAAGTATTTTGGTAGATTCTATCTGTTGGTATACAAAATTAGTAGTGTCCTGGAGAACGCATGACCCGCTTGTTAGGGCAAGTAAGACAGTAATAAAGGGCCCGCTGACTATAACAGCTAAGAGATTAGAGGAACCCAGATGGTCCCCTTCAGGTCAAGCTTCAGAGGACACCTGCCCCTGACAAGGAGACTACAGCCCTGCTCTAGACACTCCGAAACTGACTAGTCTACGCATGACAAAAGCTTGAAAAATTCAACTGTGTCTGGTTAAAAAAAATTACATGCTGGAATATAAGGGATTATGACTGGAAAGATTAAAAAAAAAACAAACCAGTAAAGTCACTATAAGAGTTAAATGTTAAAAAAGCTAGACTTATCTCTGTCAATAGTTAAAGAAATCCCAAAGAGGTAACTGGTACTGATCTTTGTTCAATTGGTCCTCCTGGTTAAGCACTCTGACCTCGGCTGCAGTGGGCCCATTGCATCTTCTGCCAGGAAGCAGAGAGAGGGATACTGGTGCTTAGCGCCCGCTCTCCTTTTTATGCAGTTTGGGCCCCTAGGCCATGGAATGAGCTGGAGACAGGTAAGGCGGGCGTTCCTATCTAAATTAATGCATCTAGAAACCCAGAGATCAGCCCTCTAGAAAATTTTAAAACTTAAAATTTTTTTTGTTTATTTTTATTTTATTTGAGAGTGACAGACAGAGAGAGAAAGAGGCAGACAGAAAGAAAGAGAATGGGCGCACCAGGGCCTCCAGCCACTGCAAAGGAACTCCAGATGCATGTGCCCTCTTGTGTATCTGGCTTATGTGGGTCCTGGGGAATCAAGCCTCAAACTGGGGTCCTTAGGCAAGTGCTTAACCACTAAGCCATCTCTCTAGCCTCTCTTCTAGGAAATTTCAGACATTGCCACATTGACAAGTGGTAGTAACATCATGGGACAGGCAGAGGAGAAAAGTGTCCCTATAAAAAATGCACACTGATGACGTTTGTAGTTATTGATCGCCTCTAGGAAAAACAGAGTGAGAAAAAAAATAGTCTTTTACTGCCTACCAAGCCACAACTAAACAAGTAAGTAGCAGTCTCAGTGCTGGTATTAGTCTTATTGATGCCTTAATGACCACAAAATCAGGTACCTGAAAACAAATTATTTTAGTATTGAATTTAATATTCTATTATTTCATAGTTCTAGAGGTTGAAAGTCCAAAATGTGTTGGTAGTGTTGCATTACTTATAGAGGTTCCAAGATCTCAGAATCCATTTCCTTGCTTCTAGAAGCTTCTCAAATTCATTGGCTCATGATCATTCTAACCACTGCTTCCATTGTCACATCTCTTCTTTGACCTTTGTGTCTTGTTTTTGAGGACCCGCATGACTACACTGAGCTCACCACATAATTCCAGATAATCTCCCTATCTCAAGGGTTGAATTTAGCCACATTTGCAAGTTCCCTTTTGCCATGTTAGTAACATATTCACAGATTTTAGGTAATTGGAAGTAGGTATCTTTAGAGAGCCATTTTTTGCCCAGTATGGAAGTTTGATATATATATTTGTAGTAGTTTTCTATTAAAAAAACCTTTATTCCTTAGTTTCTTCTCCAACACTCCAATATCCTCCTATTGAGAGGCCTTCCAGGATATTGCACAGTTTACAAAACACAGTGTAATTAAACTATTTATTAAGCTCTGGGTGTGGTGATGCATGCCTTCTTTTAAATCCCAGCACTTGGGAGGCTGAGGTAGGAGGATCACTGTGAGTTTGAGGCCAGCCTGAGCTACAGAGTGAGTTCTAGGTCAGTCTGGGCCTCAAAGAATAAACTGGAAAAAAAACAAAAAACGACAAAGAAAAAGTTAAATGTTCCTGATATTTCTGAGATTCTCATATGATGTTTAATGAGTTAAAAAATGTACAACTGAATAAAAGTCAAAAAAATCAATTTCATTTGTAGGACAATTTTAATTCACAGAGAACAGAATCCTTACCATTCAGCTTTGTATCAATGGAACCAGTGGTTTCTTGAGGACAGCAATCTGAATTACTAAAGCATTTGACATGACTTTATGCCCAGGTCATTATGGCATTTTACTAATAGCACAAGATTTCAAAAATATATATATATGAGACTTTGAAGGGCAGTTGCTCCAATTTTGCACAATGGGTCAGTCTGAAGCTAACTAGGAGGTCATTCATAAATGGAAAAGGCATACAGCAGAATAGCTAACAATGGCTTAGTGGCTCATTGAAAAGAAAGAAGGAAAGTATTTCAGAGGAAACTACATTGGAACTTGTGGTGGGCTCAATATCAAAATTAAAAGTAGAAACAAAAAGAAATATGCTGGAATGGAAGCTTCTCTGTTTTAATTATTTTATTGTATTTGCATTTTATTCTATATGCAATCTAATTTCATTGAATTTAATTTTTTCCAAAGACGTATTTTTGGCTATTAGATATGAAATGCTCCAACCAAATGCTTTGGGTTCTGTTATTGCAAATAGACTTGCCTGTACCACCTAAACCACACAGTATGCAGCACATTGGAAAACCTCTCTCAGAAGCCATGACTTCACTGATTATTGCTTTTGGGAGATGGGATAGTATGGGCTATTTTGCTTCAATCAGTGGTGTGACCGGGGTAGGGGGGAAGAAGAAGTCATTATTTGGTCTTAATTATGCCTTTTCCACTCATGCTATCTTGTAGCATGTATTTAGTAGTCACAGAAAGTATTTAAAATAGGTTTTTGTGAGTTTGTCTTCCAAATGGGTCTAGCTAAATATTTAACTGGACTTTACTTATATATAGATCCTAAATCCAATCCATTTCCTGTGTTCTTAGTGTTAAAAAAAGATGCCACTGTGTATCACTCACATGTCAGAGAGCCGAATGGTGTTCAGTCATCCTTGGAATGATCCTCTCACATTCCCAAGTAGAATAAATCACTATGTTCTTTTGGTTGTAACATACTTGAAAATCCCTCTTGGTTTTCTCCATCTTTTGTTATTTCCACGCTGTAAAGATTACTTATATATTCACATGGGTATGGGTGTGTGTGCCCCAGGGCATGTATGGAGGTCAGAGGATAAGCTCTGGGTGACTACTCCCCACCTTCCTTGAGACAGAGTTGCAAACAAACCACGACTGCAAAGGCCCTTCAGACTAGCCGGCCTGCGAGCTGTGGCTGCTCCAGGCTCTGCCTCCATTGCCACAGGCTCTTCGGGATCCAGACACGAGTGCCACTTTGCATCCAGCTTGATGCGGGTGCTGTGGAACTGAACATGGGCTGGCAAGCTTTTGCAAGCAAGCACCGTTAACCACTGAGCAATCGCTGAAGCCCCATTATCTCAACTGCTTAAAAATTTTTTTTCATTGATCATTTATTTACAAGGAAAGAGAGAGAGAGAGAAAAGAAGAGAAAATGGGTGTGCCAGGCCCTCCTTTCACTACAAACTCCAGACACATGCACAACTTTGTGTATTTGGCTTTATGTGGGTGCTGGGGAATTAAACCTGGACCCTGAGGTTTTTTGCAAGCAAGCACCTTTAACCACTGAGCAATTTTCCCAGCTCCATTATCTCCACTTTTTTTTTGAGGTAGGGTCTCACTGTAGTTCAGGCTGACCTGGAATTCACTCTGTAGTCTCAGGGTGGCCTCGAACTCACAGTAAACCTCCTACCTCTACCTCCCGAGTTCTGGGATTAAAGGTAAGTGCCACCATGCCTGACTTGTTTGATTTTTTTGAGGTAGGGTTTTGCTTTGGCCCAGGCTGACCTGGAATTCACTATTAGTCTCAGGGTGGCCTCAAAACTCACAGTGATCCTCCTACCTCAGTCTCCCAAGTGCTGGGATTAAAGGCTTGCACCACCGTGCCCTGCTATCTCCAGTTTTGTTTTTTTTTTTTCAAGGTAGGGTCTCACTCTAGTTCAGGCTGACCTGAAACTCACTATGTAGTCTCATGGTGGCCTCGAACTCACGGTGATCCATCTACCTCTCCCTCCCAAGGCCTGGATTAAAGGCGTGCACCACCATGCCCGGCTTATCTCTACTTTTAACACTGTGGTCTAAGGTACAATTGTTTGGACTGTGGCAATGGCCTTCCAAATGTGCTGTCCACATGCATTCTCCTCATTGGAGCCGGTAGGATCTTTCACATTCCGAAGTTTTCTGGTGCTCTTAGAATACACATTAAAATCCCTATCTGACCCTTAAAGCTGTGGAGAGATGTTTTTTTGTCCTATGATCTGAAATACTGATGCCAGTGGAAAAGTTCCTGCCCTGAGTCAAGTGCCCTTCTCCCACAGAGTGTGCACGGCTCGTTTCCACCCCGACCGCTCTTCTCTCTCCACTGCTGCCTCCTTCACTTACTAACTTCTGCTTAATTTACTTCTTCGGGGAAACATACCTTGGCTTTCCCTGAGTAGTTGGTTATTCTACTATGTTCTCTCTCTCTCTTTTTTTGTTTTGTTTATTTTTTGTTTTATTATAGATTATATTTATTTCTTTTTTTGTTGTTTTTTAATTTTTTTAATTTTAATTTTTATTAGCATTTTCCATGATTATAAAAAAAATCCTATGTTAATCCCCCCCCCACTTTCCCCTTTGAAATTCCATTCTCCATCATATTACTATGTTCTCTCTTGTTGAGACCTTTTACACTTAGTTAAATGCCCCTTTTATTAACATCTGCTTCCCCTCATCTGTGAACTCTCTGAAGTCAGGAACTTGCTCAGCCTTTGTTCTTGTGTGGCTGTGTCTAGCACTGTTGTTGGTGTTTAGCTGTTCTTGTGTGGCTGTGTCTAGTACCATACTTGGTGTTTAGCTGTTCTTGTGGGTGTGTCTAGCACCATTCTTGGTGTTTAGCTGATGCCTCATAAATAACTGTTGAGAGCAGGAATAATGCAGTTGTGCTCTTGATGTAGAAAGAAGAGAGAAAAACAGAGAGATGGAAGAGATATAAGTAGGAATAGAGGCAAGAATAACAGTCATCTAATCACTAGTGATAATTCAGTTAATCTTAGTCTGCACTTGATGGAAAAATAATAGTAAAAGGCATCATGGGGAGGTATTTGTAGTGTGACTTGCTGTGAGGGTCAACTACAGAAATCCTTACTACAGAAGTCGGAGGTGTGTGTGTGTTCAGAGATAATATGTATGTGAGAATCTAGAGGTATGTGTGACTGTGAAGGAGAATCCAGAAAAATGTATGTCTGTATTTTTGCGTGTGTATAATTTTGATCACTTAAATGTTTGCTTTCCTTTTTAGTTTCCAAATGAGTCTTAATGAATTCACTTCTGAATAACTTAATAACTTAATGAATGATTGGCATTCTAGCAAGATAAATTACAAATAACATTCTTATATTTTAACAGATAAGACACAATTATTATTTATAGTACTGCATGGTGTTTAAACTGCTCCTGTGTCCTTCACGTAGATATGAAGCTGCCTGTATCTTATACCTGAAAAGCAGAGGTCTAGTGGGAAAAAAAAGAGAAATAGAAATTTTCTGTCACTTGACAATGAATTATAAAAATCTACATTACAAAGAATGTTCTAATCAAAGAATTAGTGGTAGATTTAATAGAAATATGCAAAAAATTAATCTTTTGAAAATATTTTATTTCTTTATTAGACAGAGAGTGAGCGAGGTAGAGTCAGTGAGAATGAGGCCCACAGAGAATGTGTTTGGGCACTCAGGAACCACATGCATGTGCCACTTTGTGCATCTGGCTTTATGTGGGTGCTGGGGAATCAAACCCAGGGCATCAGGCATTCTAAGGAAGCCCCTTTAACAGCTGAACCATCGCTCCAGCCCCAAACCACTAATCTTAAAGTAAAAAACAAAAAAGAAAAGCTTCTTGCTATCAATATTAGCAACTAATACTGAGATATAACATAAACTGTGAAGAAGTGATAGATAATACTACATATAGTCAAAAAGGAATCCCACGGACGCCAGATACACAAAGTGATGCAAATGTGCAAGGCTGTACACACGCACAAGATGGTGCATATGTCTAGAGTTCAATTGCAGCAGCTGGAGGCCCTGGCATGCCAATTCTCTCTCTTTCTCTCTTTCTCGCTCTCTCATAAAAAAACACAAAAAATAGTCAAAAAAGCATTTCACAGATATTATTATAAACCTACAAAGTCAAAACAATTTTGAAGTTAATTTTTTAAAAAAAAATATTGCTATTTGGGGCAGAGAGATGGCTCAGCAGTTAAAGCACTTGCCTGAAAAGACTAAGGACCCAGGTTCAATTCCCCAGTACCAACATAAGCCAGATGCACAAAGTGTCACATGTGTCTAGAGTTCATTTGCAGTGGTTGGAGGCCCTGGTGCACCCATTTACTCTATCTGCCTTATCTCTTATGTCTATCACTTTCTCTCTCTCTCAAATAAACAAGTAAATAAATCAACTAATTTTTTTTTATTTGCAAGGAGAGAGAGAAGGGGGAAAACAGAATATGAATGAAAAGGAGCAAATGGGCATGCCAGGGCCTTTTCCCACTGCAAATGAACTCTACATGCATTTGCCACTTTGTACACCTGGCTTTACATGGGTACTGGGGAACTGGGCCTGGGCTGTCAGGCTTTGCTAGCAAGCTCCTTTACTTGCTCAGTCATCTCTCCTGCCTAAAGTAAAAATTTTTAATAACTTTCACTATTATGATAATGACCACGATTCTTATTAGTTAAAATAATGAAAAAGTTGGACACAAAATATGACCTGCATATCAGAATATAACGAATACTACAGATATTACAAATATGTATTTCTTACATAATGAAAAATGAAATCCATTAAGAATTTTAACAAATATTAAAAAGACAGGAAGCAGTTTTATTAGATAGCTGTGCCTTAACATCTTACTGAGAAGTTTTAAAAACAAAACAAATAGGTAAGAGATACTGTATTTCCAGATGGGAAAAGTATATAACATAAAATGTCAGTCTCCCTCAAAGTAATTAGTAGTTTCTTAAAACTCCATGTAACATTTCTTTTTTCCCATCTAAGTATGAACGAGGCCTGACCCTGCTTATCTTCTGAGATCAGATGAGATCAGATGCATTCAGGGTGTATGGCTGAATATAGCATTTCTTTTCTTTTCTTTTTTTTAAAAAAATTAGAGAGAGAGAGAGAGAGAGAGAGAGAGAGAGAGAGGAGAAAGAGAGCAGAGAGAGAGAATTGGCAGGTCCAGGGCCTCAGCCACTGAAATGGAACTCCATCCAGATGCGTGCACCACCTGGTGGGCATGTGCGACCATGTGTTTGCCTCACCTTTGCGTCTGGATAACATGGGATCTGGAGAGTAGAACATGGGTCTTTATTCTTTGCAGGTAAGTGCCTTAACTGCTAAGCCATCTCTCCAGCCCAGCATTTCTTTTCTTATAGTTTGAAAAAGTTTATAAAATTTCGGGAGGAAAACCTTGATTTCAAAGGTTTTTGTCAAAAATGGAGGACACTAATGGACATCTATTAAAAACATTAAAAGCAAGAAAAATGAAGACAACATCAGATATAATCTCAAAGTAGACACAGATTCCAATAGAGCAGAATGAGCAGACACACTGTGTTTTTAAATGAGAACTTAATAAAGCACTATCATGAGACAATGGGAAAGGCAAATATTTTGTAGAAAAATTTGTTGGGTAAATAGAATATAAATTTTGATAAAATCAGTGATGTGTTAAAATAGAATCATGTCTTACGATCCATTGCCCTTGTGTCTCAGGGGTTGGACATAGAAGACCTTTGAGTGGTGTATTGTACAGCAATACGTAACTCACTCACTTGTACAAAGATCAAAGTATATTCCATGTAGTAAGAACCAGCTACAAAACTAAAAGTAAATAAAACAATAAATGTTAGACATGTGCTGCCCCAAGATGTTAGCCTGGCTAGTTCTTTCTTATCATTTGGATCTCAGGTCAAACATAACATCTGGAGAGTTTCTTTGCCTGCCCCACTCAGGCCGTGTCTCCTCTCCACTCCAGTTTCTATCATGTGACTCCATTTGTAGTATTATGCAAGCTTAGTGCATTCATTTTTCTTGTTTCCTTTTTTATTAGAATGTCAGGTTTGCAAGAACAAGAGCTTTCTAAGTGTTTCTTGCTGTGATATTTTGGCACATTGTCATCCAATAAATATTCATTGAATTAATAAGTAAATGAAAGTGCATTAACTTTTTAGGCTTTGCATGACAGAAAAACTAAATGACTACCTAGCATTAAGCCTCTTTTAAAAAATATTTTAATTTATTTGCATGTGTGTGTGTGCATGTACATGTGCATGCCAGGGTCTCCAGCCATTGCCACTTAACTAGGAATGCCAGATGATTGCACTATTTTTTTTTTAAAATTATGAATTATGGGCTGGAGAGATGGCTTAGCGGTTAAGTGCTTGCCTGTGAAGCCTAAGGACCCGGGTTCGAGGCTCAGTTCCCCAGGTCCCACACTAGCCAGATGCACAAGGGGGCGCAGGTGTCTGGAGTTCGTTTGCAGAGGCTGGAAGCCCTGGCGCGCCCATTCTCTCTCTCTCCCTCTATCTGTCTTTCTCTCTGTGTCTGTCGCTCTCAAATAAATAAATATATAATTAAAAAAATTATATGGCTTATTTTTGGTAACGTTATGATCCAGAGAAAAGACAAACAGGAAGGCCCAAGCCAAAAGAACTTCTTCTCCTTCCCAGAAGATTTGTATGTCCCAGAAGATTTGTATGGGTCAAACATCCAATTAGTACAAGCCTCACCATCAGACTCACATGTTGCACCACCTTTTGCATTTGGCTTTGCATGAATATTTGTTAGTTGAGTCCAGGCAAGCAAGCAAGCACCTGTAACCATAGAGCCATCTCCCCAGCTCTAGCATTAAGCCTATAAATACAATGTGATAGCAAGGCCAGCCAGGTGGACAGAGGCAAGGGAATAAGAAAGCAGATGCCTAAAAATGGCAAGGTAATTTGTAATTCTTACCTAACATGTAAACTTAAGTATTTACATCAGAGGGCACACATACAATTTAGAAACACACACACACATATATACACCACCACCAACAACAACCAGAGCTTGATAATAATTAATGAAACAGAGGGCTGGAGAGATGGCTTAGCGGTTAAGCATTTGTCTGTGAAGCTGTGAAACCTAAGGACCCTGGTTCAAGGCTCCACTCCCCAGGACCCACGTTAGCCAGACACAGAAGGGGGCATACCCATCTGGAGTTCGTTTGCAGTGGCTGGAGGCACTGGCGCGCCCATTCTCTATCTATCTCTATCTGCCTCTTTCTCTCTCTGTCTGTCTGTTACTGTCAAATCAATCAATAAATAATTAAAAAATAATTAATGAAATAGAATTATAACAACCTTTAGGTAACATTTTATACCAAAAATTTAAAGGAGAAAAAGGCACTGTGTGAGTTTGAATAGCACTGTAAGTTTGTGCACTTTGAAAGGAAATATCTGGATGGCCATTAACATTATTTTTGCAGGCTAGAGAGATGGCTTAGCATTTAAGGCAGTTGCCTGCAAAGCAAAAGGATCCAGGTTCAATTCTCCATGTAAGCCAGATGCACAAGGGGGTGAATGTGTCTGGAATTTGTTTGCAGTGGCTGAAAGCCCTGGCACACCCATTCTCTTTCTCTTTCTCTCTCTCCCTGTGTCTGCCTCTTTCTCTTTCTCGCTTAAATAAATAAAAATAAAATAAAATAAATTACTTTTGCATCTTTTGACCTAGGATTCTCATGCCAGGAAAAGTATGCAGACCAAATAAGTGTATAAAGAGACACTTTACAGTTCTTTCTGTAGTGAAACTTAGAGAAGTTATAATGCCTAGTTCAGGGAGCAGTACTTGTTTGGCTGAGGTAATAATAAATGGAATCATGTTACTATAAAATATTACAATCGTGAACACCATAAAGCATCATGGGAATACTCCATAGTAGATGAAAACCAGAAATTAAGACTGAATGTATGTACAAAGAATGGTGATATCTGTATAATCTTTATCCTTGAAATAGGTCTGGGCGCCAAAATTACAGAATCAACTGAAGAAACAAATTAACATTTTTGGGGGGTTGGGGCAATGACTCAGCTCAGTTTCATTCCCCAGGACCTATATAAAGCCACAGCACAAAGTGGGCCACGGATCTCGAGCTCACTTACAGCAGCATGAGACCCTGGTGCGCCCATTCCCTGTTAAATTAATATAATTAGCATGTCCATGCCCACATCCACTGAACTATAGACCTCAAACATCTGAGTTGTAGCACTCAGCTGTTTCCACCTGGAAACCATCGTCTTTTTTTTTCTTTTGCTTTTTTTTTTTTTTAAAGAATGTATTTTTGTTCATTTTTTTAAATTTTATTTTATTTGAGAGCGACAGACACAGAAAGACAGATAGAGGGAGAGAGAGAGAATGGGCGCGGCAGGGCTTCCAGCCTCTGCAAACGAATTCCAGACACGTGCGCCCCCTTGTGCATCTGGCTAACGTGGGACCTGGGGAACCGAGCCTCGAACCGGGGTCCTTAGGCTTCACAGGCAAGCGCTTAACCACTAAGCCATCTCTCCAGCCCAACCATCGTCTTTTGTAACAAAACCCTGCTCTTCCAACCATCCCTACTATTTCATAAGCTTAAACACTTGCAACACGATTCAAAAACGATCATATATTTTAAAATTTTGTGGGTTCATAAGTTAAAAAAATTTTTTTTGTATTTTATTCGTTTGTGTGTGTGTGAGAGGCAGAATGGGCACACCAGGGCATTCAATCACTGTAAACAAACTCCAGACGCATGCACCACCTTGTCGAGCTGGTTTACGTGGGTCCTGGGGAATCGAACCTGGATCCTTACGCTTCTCAGGCAAACGCATTAACCGCTAAGCCATCTCTCTAGCCTTCATAAGGTCTTTTTTTTTTTTTTTAATCTTCTCATTTCATGAGTGTTTCCCATTTGTTGTGTCTATCTTACAACACAAAACCTAAAACCTCATCTAAAGTGAAACGTCCCCGTCTATGATAGCCGAGGTTCTCAGGAAACTCAAGGAGAGCTGCAGACTGTTAAAGGCCGCAAGGCGCGGGCTTGGGGAGGAGCGAGGAGGACGGCGAGTAGCGTCGCAAAATAAAGAAAAAAGAAAACTCCTGCCGCCTTGCTTTACGGCCTTCGCCCCGCCCCGCCGGGGGCCGGAAGTCCGAGGCCGGCAGACATGGCGGCGCCCTGGCTCCTCGGGGTGCTGGCGGCCGTGTCGCTGCCGTGGCTCCCCGGCAGCCGGGCGGCGGCTCCGGTGGAGGTAGGCGGCGAGAGCGCTGTGCCGGGTCGAGGGCGGTGTCCCGGAGGACGGGCGGATGCCCGGGGCGAGCCGGGGAGGGCGGACGGCGGCGTGCGTGGTCGGCTCGGAACCTGGGCGTCCCGGCGAGCCCGGGCCCGGTTTCGCTTTCGGATCGAGTCCTCCCCGGGTTCCTTGTTCTGCCCCGACTCCCCAGCTCCACTGTTGAACGGACACGCCCAGCGATCTTGTATAAACCACCGAAAAGGCTTCCTTAATCCATCCCACGAGTGATAGCATGAAAATTGTAGGTCTGATCAAGACTTTAAAAGTTTATTTGAGAGAGAATGGGTGGGCCATGGTCATGACTTGCACATCAAAGGCCAGCACTCATCTTCTGTTGTAACCCGTGTGTGCTGTCATCCCATCGTCTCTCACGGAGGGTGCCGGTGCAGTAGTTCCCAGATTGGTGTGACTGGAGGCGTTCTATCATCTAAGCTGCGGCCAGAGCAACTGTTTAAAATACAAACCTGATCATATCACTCAGATGTACCTTGACATGGCTCTAAGAGATGAATATATTCTTTGTCCATTATCACAATGTCTGTGCCTATCTCCAGTTATCTTGTTCTCTCTCCCTTCCAAATGTCTAGATACATTAAGCTTCAGTTTCTCAAATTTTTATGCTGTCTTCTGCCACATGTCCTTTATCTGGAGTTGTCTTTTATCCTTTCTTCATCTTTTGTTTCTTAACTTAAGTGTTACTTCTTTAGGGACAACCTCCCTGAACAAGTCAGGTGCCCTTATTACAGTTTAAAAAATACTTAGTGTTTTTAATAGAATGTGTGGTTTGCTCCTTATTGATGTGCGTGTGTCCAGTTGGATTGCAACCTCTTTGAAGGAAGAGCTGGGACTACCTTGCCCATTGTAGTATTTGACCACTCAAGGCAATGACTGGCTCATGGTGTCCAGTGAATGCAGTTAATGAATAAATGTTACATAGTGGGCCGGAGGGATGGCTTAGTGGTTGAGGTGCTATCCTGCAAAGCTGAAGGACCCAGGTTTGATTCCCCAGGACCCACATAAGCCAAATGCACAAGGGGCGCACGTGTCTGGAGTTCGTTTGCAGTGGCTGGAGGCCCTGGTGTACCCATTCTCTTCCTCTCTTTCTTAAATAAATAAATGACACAATTTTTAAAAAAATATGTAGTGATGTAATGTGTTTGCACGCTTATCTTCATTAAACTGTCATTCTTGAGAGAAAATAGCATGCCTCTTAGTGATTTTTCATAGTGTGGCTTCCATGATAGGTGCACATTATAGGTGCTCCACTAAACTATGTAAAATGGCTACAATAACTGTTGTCTAGGCAATTGGAAGAGTTTTTAGTGTCTCCAAAATTTAGCTACAATTTAAAAAAAAATACTTATTTGCAAGGGGGTGGGGATAGAGAGAGAATATGTGTATGTGTGCAGGCGCTCCAGGGCTGCCTGTATGAAATCTAGACGTATGTAGTACCACTTTGTGTATCTGGTTTTACATGAGTACTTGGGAATTGAATCCATGTCATTAGGCTTTGCAAGCAAGCATTTTAACCACTGAGCCATCTCCAGCCCCTCTACAGTTTTTTATTATTAGAGACAGAGAGTCAAACATGAGTCCTTAGACTTTGTAGGAAACTCCTTTAACCCTTATTAATCTCTCCAGCCCACCTCACTGTAGTTTTAATAAAGACGATGAGGCCTGGGAAATATACTAGAGATTACTTGGGTATAGCCTTTTTTTCTACAGGAGAAAATTTAAGCCTAAGGAGCTAAATGTCTTCACCTCATCACCAGGTAGATTTTAGATCGAGTTTTCACATTCCCAAACCAGTGTTTTACCCATAATAGCACATTGCTTGTTACTTCCCTCAACATGTAGGCAGATACTGAGAAAGGTTTGGAGAGGGAGAAAAAATGTATTCCATTTTTGCCGTTTGGAGCTCTTGTTATTCCAAAAACTTTCCTGCTGACTAGAAAATTAAGTCAGCTATCATTTGTTAGGCTGTCACTATGTTCCAGACACCACTGCTATATTCAGAGAGTGAGTTGGAGAAATGGGAGACAGAGAAGTTAAGCATTTTGCTTTTTGCACAGTATGTATAACTAGTTTGAAACAGAGCCAGCCTTGAACTTAGGCATTCTGACAGTTTGGTTGACATCCATTGTTGTTTTCTATGTATAGTTAAAATTGTGTTCATTGGGTGTGAAGATGGTGTTGGATGCTGAAGTTTTTAATGTCTTGAAATAGCAGATGTATCTGAGATTTTCTGTAGCAGATCAGTGATGTTTATGTGGCAGTGAGCTAAAGGGTGTGCTCACCTGCATGTGAGTTCAGATAAAGCACTCAGTGCAGAGGAACGAATGGTGAATGACATTTTAACAGGAGAGGTGTGAATTGTTTTGGGTAGAATCAAGATGACTATAAATTAACGTTCTTGGTGTAGAGAGACATCACTTTAATAGAGGCATGATCAGAGTATCACTAATGATTTTGAAATTTGCAACCTTGTGGTGCAGGCTTCTTGTAAAACCTTTTCCCGACCCACCATCCATGTAGGTTTGCTCTTCTGGGAGATACTCTTGCTTTGGCCACTGGCAGGAGAGACATGTGGACTGTATGATCATTTAACCAAAAAGTACTGACTCAGAATCCACTGCATGGCAAACTTGGGATGCACTAGTGAATGTCAGTGCTGAAAGCTTGCACTCACAGTATACACTACATACATGATCAATAAGATGAGGAACACGTGGGGGAAAGACGTCCTGGTAAGGAAAATGACAGGGTGGGGTCGTTTCCAAATGATGGCCTTGTTGGGTGTTTTTCACAGACAGACCCTGTGTCTCCCGCCTGCCTACTTTCTACTTAAGCGTTCTCAGAGGGAGGGGAAGAGAAAGATGTGATTTAAGGTACATGCTGTCATATGTTTAATGCAGCACATGTTTTAAAGCAGAAACTTGTGCATACATCTTTACAGTTCTGTAGGTGACACTGATGTGTGATTGGCATTGCTTTTACACAGAATGTCAGTGTGCCCAAGTGGAGTAATTGATTTTTGTGATACTTGAGACCGAACCTAAGGCTTGCTGCATGATATGCAGATGCTCTGCCCTCTACCCAGAGTTGGTCTTTACTCAGTGTGCTGGGTACGACTGTTGCCAGATCTCAGACGTGTACTACAAGGCTCTGTTCCATGTGTTGTTTTAACCCATGGCTCTATTTTTTTTTTATTAATTAGTTTTGTATTCAGCAAATGCAGTCAGTTTGGTACCATTATTAGGCTTATCCATGACCTACCCCCTTGGCCCTTCCTTGTTGAGGTATGTGGGTTGTGCATTGTTTACCCACATACCCACAGTTATGGGTAAGATAAATGTCTCTGCATATCATGACCCAACATGTGGCTCTGACATACTTTCCGCCCCCTCTTCTGCAAAATTTCCCTGAGCCATGTTGGGTTCATTTTTGGTCTGCTTCAGTGATGAGGTGTTGGGGGCCTCTGAGGCTCTGGCTCTCTGATTTGGTAGGAGTTGATTTTTCTCTGTGTTGGTCTCCTTCCCCCTTGTGCTGGTATCCGGTTCATCAGGAAAACAGCACCCTTGCTTGTTTTGCCATGGCTGTCTTAATACAGTATCTTAGAGCAGTTTCTAGTTAAACTTGATTCGTTGCTTTGTCCTTCAGGTCAGATTCTGGCTTTGTAAAGTGAAGATGATTGTTATTTTAACTGAACAATGCTATGGATGTGAGTTGTCATTTGTCACTTAGTGCCAGAAATTTTGGGTGTTTTTGTTAATCATTGTGCTTTTATTTGACTGCTAGGATCAAGCAGAACAGTTCTTTAGAAGTGGTCATACAAACAACTGGGCTGTTTTGGTAAGTATATTCTGTAAAGATATATTTTGCTGTTCATTAGATATGTCTGAAAACTTGGATGAATCAAATCTTTTAAAATAAAGTTTTTTTTTTAATTTTCATAGAATTCTGTGTCTTTTTGGAAATGAGAAATTACATTTCTTATCTATAATATCAGATTATAGGCATTTTATTTATGGTATCTTGTTATACGTGTTATATTTACATAAATAAAGAATTATAGAAAATAATCAGAGATATTAAAATTTTTACAGAAAAATCTTAAGAAGTTCCATTTGACATTATGTGATTCCATCTTAATTTTTTAAAAAGTGGGAGAAATTTCTTCATATCCCAGACTCCTATCAAATGAAGAGAAATTAAGTATAGATACATGGTTTTAGGCAACGGGGCTTCTAGTTCACATGTTGTTTTGTATTGCCTTTGCATATCTTGAGTCTCCTTTTTGGCAGATACACAGATTTATTATCTTTTGCAAAGGTTGTAATGTTTTTTGTGTTAGGAATAAATCACAATTTTGAGTTTATGGACATTGAGATTCTAAATTTTTTTTGGTCTTTGTTTTATGTTTTTTCAAGATAGGCTCTCACTTTAGCCTAGGTTGACTTGGAACTTACCCTGTGGCCCAGGCTGGCCTTGAACGTATGGTGATCCTCCTACCCCAGCCTCCTGAGTGCTGGAATTAAAGGCCTGCACCACCATGTCTGACTGAGATTCTAAATCTTTATTATTTCAATCAGAGATATGCTAAATATTCTTTGACTTTTTGCTTTTTTTTTTCCCTTAAGAAGTGGGCTTTCACTCTATATTTCAGACTGACCTGGAGCTCAGGACAGGTCTTCTGCCTTAGCATTCATCCCAGATGATGAGATTACAGGCACGGACACCACACCTGGGTGAAATAGCATTCTGCATACATTTTTGTGAACTATACTGATTTTTCCTCTCAGGATAATTCATGAAAATATGAAGTCATGGAGTGTGATTGCCCTCCAGAGAGGCTGTGTGTCTGTTTCTTAATCCAATTTAGCTGTGTTTTATTAACTGTTCATTTCGACTGCTGGGAAAGAAATTGCCTATTTTTAAAATTTGCATTGTTTCAGTTTTTAGCAAAATTTACTTATGGCCTGTGTTTTTTCTGTCTTTCTCCACTTGGTGTGAATTAATATCATTAATATATCTGAATTTATAAGTTTTTTTTCATTCCCCAAATAGAATACATGCAATCACTTTATTTTCACTTTTCCTATGTTTGGAATATACTTTGCTCCTAGTGGGTTTTAATTTAATGGCATTTAAATGATTAGAAGATTGAATAGATTAACTTGACAAAAATACATAAATGGATTATTTTATTCTGTTTTCGCAGTGCAAATAATTTGAGACTGGTAATTTAAATAGTGTCTATAGCTCCTATTTTATTTATTTATTTATTCGGTGTGTGAGTTCACGTATGTAAGTGTGGAGGTGCATGTGGCATGTCACGTAGGAGGTGTGAGGGCAGCCTTGAGTGTTGGTCCTCACCCTCTCCCTTTTTGAGGCAGGGTTTCTTATTTATTGCTGAATTTTCCAGGCTAGTGAGTGTGTGTGGTGGTTTGAGTCAGGTGTCTCCCTAAGCTTATGTATTCTGAATTGGGAATTAACGCCTCCTGGAGGGAGTGTATTGTTGGGGGTGGGCTTATGGGTGTTATAGCCAGTGTCCCCTTGCCAGGGTTTGGCACACTCCCCTGTTACTGTTGTTCACCTTATGTTGGCCAGGGGATGATGTCCACCCTCTGCTCATGCCATCATTTTCCCTTGCCATTGTGGAGCTTCCCCTCGAGCCTGTAAGCCAAATAAAACCTCTTTTTCCCACAAGCTCTTAGTTTGGTGATTTCTACCAGCAGTATGAACCTGACTGCAACAGTAAAGTGGTACTGAGGAGTGGGATTGCTGCTAGACACCTGACTGTGTGGCTTTGGCCTTTTGGAGCTCATTTTCAAGAGCAATGTGGAAGGATTTGAAACTTAGGCCTCAGAGATAACTTGCAGTGCTGTAAGTATAGCTTGATGGACTATTCTGGTAAGAGTTGAAAGACCTGAATCCAGAAAGAACTATGGACTGTGAGGTTTGGCTTATGAGGGTGAGAAAAAGCTTTGCTTGGACTGGCCTAGCAGTTTGGTATGGGAAACTTGCAGTTATGCACGTATCCTGAGAAGTTGTGCAGGGTTGCTTTGCTTAGAAATGAACTGGTGTGAGCAGAGGGATTTGGCACAAAAAGAAAAATCTTTGGGTGAACTGCTGCCCATTCAGTTGCAATTGAGAGATTACAACCTTTGAGATTGGGCCACCTGACCTGTGTTGGGACAACAGGAAGAATGTAGACTCTTTTGAAGGGGCCTGAGTGCTCAAGGAGTGTCCTATTCTTCAGTCTGCTTTATTCCCCCCTGGATTAACAAATTGACACCCTACCTGGTATTGTGGAGTATAAGAAATGCAGGAAAGAGAGGATCATTGAGTTTGCAACACGGTCCTGTGCTTTGGAAATGGCTATGGTCAGTGTGAAGCAGGCTTGCTGGATGCCTGCGTGGAGACCCAATGGAGCTATGAGAATGAACCATGGATTGCAGTGGAGACCCAGTGGAGATGCCGGGACCATGAGATGGCTGCTAAGGAGAGCTGCCAGCCCTGGATGAGTTTTCCAGGACTGTGAGTAGCCTAGCTGGAGGGGTGGAATTGGACCTCCGGAGACTTGTTGCTGGTTAGAATTATCGGACTTGGAGATTTGTTACTGACTAGAGTTGTTGGACTTGAAGGTACAGAGTTTGTTTTAAATCATGTGTTGCTATGTCTTTGCTATGCCCAATGCCAACTTTTGCAATGTGAATGTTTCTTCTGTGCCATTATGGGTATTGGGGAGGATTTTTTGGTATTATGGCTCAGTTAAAAGATTTTGTACTATGGGGATGTTTGAACATCATTGGGATTGATAGAAACTATGGGGACTTTCAAAGTTGGTCTGATGCATTATATTTTACATCATGTTTGGATATCAGTTTATGGGGGCCAGGGGTGGAATGTGGTGGTTTGATTCAGGAGTCCCCCATAAACTTAGGTGTTCAGAATGCTAGGTTCCCAGCTGATGGAGATTTGGGAATTAACACCTCCTGGAGGCAGTGTATTGTTGGGGGTGGGCTTATGGGTGTTATAGCCAGTGTCCCCTTGCTAGTGTTTGGCACACTCCCCTGTTGCTATTGTCCACCTTATGTTGGCCAGGGGGTGATGTCCACCCTCTGCTCATGCCATCATTTTCCCTGCCATCATGGAGCTTCCCCTTGAACCTCTAAGCCAAAATAAACCATTTTTCCCCACAAGCTGCTCTTGGTTGGGTGATTTCTGCCAGCAGTGTGGACCTGACTGCGACAGTGTGTGAGCTTCCACAGGCTCCCCTGCCTCGCCTTCCATCTCGGTAGAGTGGGCTAGGGTTACCGCTGCTCACGACTGCTCCCAGCCTCACGTAGACTTGGGGTCCCGCCTCAGCCCCTCATGCCTGTGTGGTGCGTGCCTTGTCCTCCGCTGTCGTCAGCACTGGCGCCTGTTCCAGGGCCAGGACTCCACGCCCCTGGGGGAGGAGCTGGGGAGCTGTCTGAGATGGTGAGGGGCTTGCTGCCCAAGCCCAGGACCAGAGTGTGGATCCTCAGCACCCAGCTAGGTGTCAGGCAGGTTTGGTGCCCAGCACGTGGAATTACTGGTGCATGCCAGCAAAGCCAGCACGTTGCGTGGGTGCTGTGGATCTGAACTCAGGTCCTCATGTTCTCTGCCTGAGCATCTCCCCAGTCCATGGTGTTCTGATTTTTAAAATGTAAGTTTGTTGCCTAGTTTGATTCCATTTGATTTTAGTCTTAACTGGAGGATCATAAATTGTCCACTTTTGCAAGCAAGCACACCCATCTGCACAGGCCTAAATTGTCCACTTTAAATATTTTTACATGACATACTTGTCCTTTTATATACATTTGTTCCTACTGTCTTGTTATTAATATTTTAAGCTTTTGATTTATAAGGATTTTGTGGTATTTTGGAATATAAAGTTTTATTTATTTTTTAATTTTTTTTTTTTTTTTTGGTTTTTCGAGGTAGGGTCTCACTCTAGCCCAGGCTGACCTGGAATTCACTATGAAGTCTTAGGGTGGCCTCGAACTCACGGTGATCCTCCTACCTCTGCCTCCCAAGTGTTGGGACTAAAGGCGTGCACCACCACACCCGACTTCAAAGTTTTATGTTTTTTATGTGGTCAAAAATTTTAGTCTTTCTCCTTATTGCATTCCATGATGAAAATTGACTGAAATACGGAAATAAAATCCACCTTTTTAAAAAAAAAAATTGGCAGGACAGGCGCATTTCTCCTGTTCTCAGAATTGTCATCACTTCTACTGAAAGTGGGCATGTGGTAGGAGGTTAGCAGATGTACCACTGAACTGCCTGAACTGTTTGTCACCCAAAGTGGTTTCCCAAGAAACCAACATTTTAGCCATGAAGTTCAGTTTTCCTAGTACTTTTGATAGTTTTAGTAATTGATTTCATTTATTTGTTTATTTATTTTGTTTTTTTGAGGTAGGGTCTCACTCTACCTCAGGCTAACCTGGAATTCACTATGTGGTCTCAGGGTGGCCTTGAACTCTGTGATCCTCCTGCCTCTGCCTTCTGAGTACTGGGATTAAAAGCGTGCACTACCATGCTGGGCTATGATTTCCATTTTTTAAATGTGTGTACATAGTTTTCAATTCAATACCCTTATAATGCATCTTCTCTGTGTATAGAAAACTGTTTTGTACATTGTATTTTGGTGGCTGTTTTGCGTTTCCTACAGTAAGGAAGCAATAAGAGTGAGATGAAGCTGGGCGTGGTGGTGTATGCCTTTATTCCCACCACTTGGGAGGGAGAGGCAGGAGGATTGCTGAGTTTGTGAGTTTGAGGACAACCTGGGACTACAGAGTGAGTTCTAGGTCAGCCTCGGCAAGACTTGAGACCCTACCTCCAAAGAAAAAAGAAACAAAACAAAACAAAACAAAAACAAGAGTGAGATGAAAATTATATAACTGAAGGAAGTTTATTTCCTTTTTTAGTCAGTGAAGAGCTCATAGGCATTTGCTTTGATTCTAAAGATTTTAGTCTTTTAGAAATGGGCATATTGTAGAATCATTAAAATTGAGATGAACTAAGTTGGTTTAGTATTCAATTAAATTCCCCAGAGATGTGTTTTCTCTTTACCAGAATGATTTTTTATTCACCATCAATTATGAAAGGCCTCTCTTCAGAGAGATTGGTTTTAGTGACAGTCTGTTTGATGTTTCTAAGCCTGAAACTGTCCAGGCAATTCCTTATCAGACATTAAGAAAAATAATTCTGTAAATAAATGGGGTTCTTTGACTTCTAAAATTCTTATTTTTGTTTTAATATTTTAGGTCTGTACTTCCCGATTCTGGTTTAATTATCGACATGTTGCGAATACTCTTTCTGTTTATAGAAGTGTGAAGAGGCTAGGCATTCCTGACAGGTGAGAGTCTTAGTTAAGTCTAATGTGGTCCTTAGTAAAGACTGCTCTTAGATGACTGTTATATTTGTGGGGTTTTTTTGTGTGTTGTTTTTGCATGAGGTAAAGAAACCTGATTTGAGGTTTGTTTTGTTGTTGTAGTTGGAACATACTGTCTTGTATAAAGTTGATGTTACTTAAGACAATAGTGGCAAATTATTTTAAAGACCAATGAAAGCTAGGTGTGGTGGCACATACCTTTAATCCCAGCACTTGGGAGGCAGACGTAAGAGGATCATTGTGAGTTCAAGGCCAGCCTGGGACTACCTAGTGAGGTCTAGGTCAGCCTGGGCTAGAGTGAGACCCAGCCTCAAAACAAAACAAAACAAAACAAACAAATAAAGACCAACCAAATACTGTGAGTAAGGTGATTTAAAAAAAAAAAGGTGTAATTATTTAGTTCTACTTATTTAATGCCTTAGGGTTTTTTGGGTAAGGGGTAATTCTGACAAGTAAAAAAGAGACTTATTGGAAGCATATTGATTAGTTCATTAATTCCTGTGTTGTCACGTCTGCCCTGCCCAGGGTGCTGCCCTGGCTCCAGGGTGCTCAGCTCGTGATGTCACGTCTGCCCTGCCCAGGGTGCTGCCCTGGCTCCAGGGCCTGGATTGTCTGGAGGGCTTGCTCGTGTGCTGTAGTGGCAGATCTCGGCCAAGTGTTTCATGCTGTGCTTCATGCACTGGGAGAATCGACATCAGACGATGTGTTCTCTTTGTAGAAAGGTGGAAATTTCCTGCTTAGGGAAGCAGGCTCAGGCAGTCTCCCCACACCACATGGCCATTCAGAGCTTATCTCTCCATTTGGTTTATCTGTGGTAGGTTTGTTTCCGCCTCCCTCAGAGCAGTGGTGGCGAGAATCCGTGTTGGTTCAGTCTTCGAGGTTTGCTTTAGCACCACCAGGAAGTAGGAAGGAGCTTCCCAGCAAGAGGGGAATTTGAAATCTGGCTTGGGTGGCAGTTTCTGCAGGTACTTTACTAGACTAAGCCTGACTTTCCCGTCTGCCCCATGGAGCTCACAGTGCCTCAGCTGGATTCAGGGTCTTCCAGCCCCACAGGCATGGTTGCAGCAGGGAGGAAGCAGCGGCTGACAATAATCCTGTTTTTAAAATGAAGTCTGAGAATAAGGGTGGTTTGCTGCATCAAGCACACAAGTATATTTCTTGTCAGCTGGTACTGCTCATAGGTCCAGAGACGGTCTTTGGTTTTAACTTCCATTGCCCTGGGCCTGAGCCCTCGTACAGGGAACCAGTGTGTGTGGTTTGTGATCGTTTTTACCCAGGTAGATAAGTCTTCCTGTCTGTGAGTTGGTTGTTAGGGTATATTTCTGGGACTAGGCAAGAGTTTGCTGGTGCTTTTGAGGGTAGAAGACAGCTGTAGCATGCACTGCTATGTACAGGCTGCTCAGTGGGCCTGTCCAAAGCTCTGGGGACTGTCAGGGTTGTCAGGGTTGCTTTCTGTTGCAAGTGATTGCTTGTTGGTCAGCTGTGCCTATGAAGGCTTTGCTCTGGAGATGAGTTGGAGGTTTAGACAGTTAGGGATTTAAAACCACTTATTTAAACAGAAATCAGTAGAAAAGATGATTTTGCTTTTAGCTTATGGTAAATGGTCCTGTTATGACTGTGTCATTCCGTGCAACCTGGAATTAAGCATAAAAATGCAATGATAGGTAAACTTCATTCAGAAATACACAAATTATTAGGAAATAAGGGCTGGAGAATTTGAAATCATTGTGTTTAACATTCATTTAGTATACTACGAGGTAAAGAGTCAGAATTTGAGCTCAGGCCTGACAGTGTGCACAGGGCTTTTCTAGTGCATTGCAACTGTCTCTACCCCAGAAACTGGCTAATTAATGTTTGTGACATTTGTAGAGGATTCCTTAACTATGTATCATCTCATGCTTCTGATGCTCTACAGAGATTGGTGTGATTATACATACTCATGATTTAAATGCCTTATAAAGTTGTAAAAGGTATATCTAGTGTGTTGAATGTAGTAACCAGGATGGTGTAGAAATAACACCTCTTCACGTTTCTCTTTTTTTTTCCCTAAAATGTTTACTATTGTCTATCCCTTTATGGTTTTGTATTTCAGCTTTCTTTGTGGCTGTAGGACAGGCTCATTAACTCTAGTTTTGAAAATCCCAGACTTTTTAACACTGACATGTTGTAAAAGGAGAAGCCCCACACATGACCGTATGTGATGGATGCAGTCAGAACACAGGTGCACTGACCGTGGCGTATCTGAAGCGTACATTAACTTTGGTTTAGATTTGAGCCTCATCTACAAGGTACCGCTGTGGGTGGCATGTCTATGTATATCTTCGTGGGTGTGTTACTCTAAAGTCTGATGTGCTTCAAAGTATCTCAGGTCAACCCTCAATCCGTCGGTGCCTCTGTTCGTCACAGCTTTGTAGCGCTTCATTCCAGTCTCTTCTCCTCTTGCTCTTCCTACGCACAGCTGTTGGCATGAGCCTTCTCAGACGCACTCTCAGCTTTCACTCCCACCGTCAAGAGCCTGCAGTAGTTGCTGTGGTCTATCTAACAAACCCAGACTTTTCTGGCTGGAATGTTGCTTTATTAACTCTGACTCACTGTGTTACATTTGTTGATTTGTTGTGATATTGACCATGTAATATTTGGTCACTCTTATTTCTGATTGTGACCATTTTTCCCACACAATACCTACAGTGTCCTATGTTCAAGCCTTATTTATCATTGTTTTGTTTCACTCTGTAAAATATACAGGAGGGCCACTGATTTTTATTTTTAAAAATTTTTTTCATTAATTTGCAGGTGTGTGTGTGGGGGGGGCGCAGGTGGGATGACAGACAGGGTCTGTTGGTGCTAAAATAATTGCCCATTTAGCTTTACATGGGTGACTGGGGATTTGAACCTGGGTAGGCAGGCTGAGTTTTTTAAAAAAATTAACTTTTATTACTTCATTTTTTTAACTTAAAAAATTCATGTATTTATTTCAGAGAGAGAGGGAGAGGGAGAATAAAGTGCCAGGGACTCTGGCCACTTGAAACGAACAGTAGATGTATGTGCACCTGTGCACCTGGCTTACAGGGTACGAGGAGTCACATCTGGGTCCTTAGGCTTTGCAGGCAAGCACCTTAGCCGCTAAGCCATTTCACCAGCCCTGAATTGTTTTAAAACCACCACACTTAATTTATTAAAATAAATATATTTATAGCTTTAACTATAAGTATATAAGAATTTTTATATTATTAGTTTAACATATTGATAAGAGTTATTTTTATGATTTTTACCTCATATTTTAGTAAACAAAAGGACTGGAACTAGGGCTGGAGAGATGGCTTAGTGGTTAAGTACTTGCCTGTGAAGCCTAAGGACCCTGGTTCGAGGCTCGGTTCCCCAGGTCCCACGTTAGCCAGATGCACAAGGGGGTGCACGCGTCTGGAGTTTGTTTGCAGAGGCTGGAAGCCCTGGTGCGCCCATTCTCTCTCTCTTCCTCTATCTGTCTTTCTCTCTGTGTCTGTCACTCTCAAATAAATAAATAAAAAATATTAAAAAAAAAGGACTGGAACTATATAAATATCTTTTGTAAATAATTTGTGACATACTATTATGGTTACTGTCAAGATGTTCATGGCTTTGAATATTTTTTCTCTTGTCACTTCCCAATTGTTTTTCTCATCTGGTCCTTAAGAATGTAAACAATAGTTTTGTATAGATACCTACATACTCTAAACAGTCTGTCCTTGCAGCCTCACATTGGCAGCTGCTGTCACACTGCCCAAGATACTCTGGAGAAGCGTGTGCCGTCTCAAGTCGGGAGATGCCCAAGATACTCTGGAGAAGCGTGTGCCGTCTCAAGTCGGGAGATGCCCAAGATACTCTGGAGAAGCGTGTGCCTTCTCAAGTCGGGAGATGCCCAAGTTACTCTGGAGAAGCGTGTGCCATCTCAAGTCGGGAGATGCCCAAGTTACTCTGGAGAAGCGTGTGCCATCTCAAGTCGGGAGATGCCCAAGATACTCTGGAGAAGCGTGTGCCACCTCAAGTCGGGAGATGCCCAAGTTACTCTGGAGAAGCGTGTGCCGTCTCAAGTCGGGAGATGCCCAAGATACTCTGGAGAAGCGTGTGCCGTCTCAAGTCGGGAGATGCCCAAGATACTCTGGAGAAGCGTGTGCCGTCTCAAGTCGGGAGATGCCCAAGATACTCTGGAGAAGCGTGTGCCGTCTCAAGTCGGGAGATGCCCAAGATACTCTGGAGAAGCGTGTGCCATCTCAAGTCGGGAGATGCCCAAGATACTCTGAAGAAGCGTGTGCCACCTCAAGTCGGAAGATGCCCAAGATACTCTGGAGAAGTGTGTGCCGCCTCAAGTCGGGAGATGCCCAAGTTACTCTGGAGAAGCGTGTGCCATCTCAAGTCGGGAGATGCCCAAGTTACTCTGGAGAAGCGTGTGCCATCTCAAGTCGGGAGATGCCCAAGTTACTCTGGAGAAGCGTGTGCCATCTCAAGTCGGGAGATGCCCAAGATACTCTGGAGAAGCGTGTGCCACCTCAAGTCGGGAGATGCCCAAGTTACTCTGGAGAAGCGTGTGCCATCTCAAGTCGGGAGATGCCCAAGATACTCTGGAGAAGCGTGTGCCGTCTCAAGTCGGGAGATGCCCAAGATACTCTGGAGAAGCGTGTGCCGTCTCAAGTCGGGAGATGCCCAAGATACTCTGGAGAAGCGTGTGCCGTCTCAAGTCGGGAGATGCCCAAGATACTCTGGAGAAGTGTGTGCCACCTCAAGTTGGGAGATGCCCAAGATACTCTGGAGAAGCGTGTGCCATCTCAAGTCGGGAGATGCCCAAGTTACTCTGGAGAAGCGTGTGCCATCTCAAGTCGGGAGATGCCCAAGTTACTCTGGAGAAGCGTGTGCCATCTCAAGTCGGGAGATGCCCAAGTTACTCTGGAGAAGCGTGTGCCATCTCAAGTCGGGAGATGCCCAAGTTACTCTGGAGAAGCGTGTGCCATCTCAAGTCGGGAGATGCCCAAGATACTCTGGAGAAGCGTGTGCCACCTCAAGTCGGGAGATGCCCAAGTTACTCTGGAGAAGCGTGTGCCGTCTCAAGTCGGGAGATGCCCAAGATACTCTGGAGAAGCGTGTGCCGTCTCAAGTCGGGAGATGCCCAAGATACTCTGGAGAAGCGTGTGCCGTCTCAAGTCGGAAGATGCCCAAGATACTCTGGAGAAGCGTGTGCCGTCTCAAGTCGGGAGATTCCCAAGATACTCTGAAGAATCGTGTGCCACCTCAAGTCGGAAGATGCCCAAGATACTCTGGAGAAGTGTGTGCCGCCTCAAGTCGGGTGATGCCCAAGATACTCTGGAGAAGCGTGTGCTGTCTCAAGTTGGGAGATGCCCAAGATACTCTGGAGAAGTGTGTGCCACCTCAAGTTGGGAGATGCCCAAGATACTCTGGAGAAGTGTGTGCTGCCTCAAGTCGGGAGATGCCCAAGATACTCTGGAGAAGTGTGTGCTATCTCAAGTCGGGAGATGCCCAAGATACTCTGGAGAAGGGTGTGCCGTCTCAAGTCGGGAGATGCCCAAGATACTCTGGAGAAGCGTGTGCCGTCTCAAGTCGGGAGATGCCCAAGATACTCTGGAGAAGCGTGTGCCATCTCAAGTCAGGAGATGCCCAAGATACTCGGAGAAGTGTGTGCCATCTCAAGTCGGGAGATGCCCAAGATACTCTGGAGAAGTGTGTGCTGTCTCAAGTCAGGAGATGCCCAAGATACTCGGAAAAGCATGTGCTGTCTCAAGTTCGGGACATGCCCAAGATTCTCTGGAGAAGTTTGTGCCATCTCAAGTCAGGAGATGACCAAGATACTCTGGGGAAGTGTGTGCCATCTCAAGTTGGGAGATGCCCAAGATACTCTGGAGAAGCGTGTGCCATCTCAAGTCGGGAGATGCCCAAGATACTCTGGAGAAGTGTGTGCCATCTCAAGTCGGGAGATGCCCAAGATACTCTGGAGAAGCGTGTGCCATCTCAAGTCAGGAGATGCCCATGATACTCGGAGAAGCGTGTGCCATCTCAAGTCAGGAGATGCCCAAGATACTCTGGAGAAGTGTGTGCCGTCTCAGGTCTGGAGATGCCCAAGATACTCTGGAGAAGTGTGTGCCATCTCAAGTCGGGAGATGCCCAAGATACTCTGGAGAAACATGTGCCATCTCAAGTTGGCAGATGCCCAAGATACTCTGGAGAAGTGTGTGCCGTCTCAAGTCGGGAGGAGCTGCTTAATATGGGGTTGACAGTGAATGTGCTTTCAGGATGTGAGTAGTGACCCAGGTGACAGGAACATCTTGGTCACTACCCTCTTCCCTTGTGTTAAGAGCATAAGTAGGACCATTTAGCAAGATAGGAAGACCTTGAAGGGTTTGGGGAGCACAGGGAAGCTTCCTCACTTCTTTTATAAGTGGATATATATGGTGCTTGGGCTGTGGAGGAGACCAAGGCCTTCATCAGTGCCCGGTTGTCACTGCTGTCACTGTCCTCCAGGTTGTCACTGCTGTCCCTGTCCTCCAGGTTGTCACTGCTGTCCCTGTCCTCCAGGTTGTCCCTGCTGTCAGTGTCCTCCAGGTTGTCACTGCTGTCAGTGTCCTCCAGGTTGTCACTGCTGTCCCTGTCCTCCAGGTTGTCACTGCTGTCCCTGTCCTCCAGGTTTTCACTGCTGTCCCTGTCCTCCAGGTTGTCACTGCTGTCCCTGTCCTCCAGGTGTCACTGCTGTCCCTGTCCTCCAGGTTGTCACTGCTGTCACTGTCCTCCAGGTTGTCCCTGCTGTCAGTGTCCTCCAGGTTGTCACTGCTGTCCCTGTCCTCCAGGTTGTCCCTGCTGTCCCTGTCCTCCAGGTTGTCACTGCTGTCCCTGTCCTCCAGGTTGTCCCTGCTGTCAGTGTCCTCCAGGTTGTCACTGCTGTCACTGTCCTCCAGGTTGTCACTGCTGTCCCTGTCCTCCAGGTTGTCCTTGCTGTCCCTGTCCTCCAGGTTGTCACTGCTGTCCCTGTCCTCCAGGTTGTCACTGCTGTCCCTGTCCTCCAGGTTGTCACTGCTGTCCCTGTCCTCCAGGTTGTCACTGCTGTCCCTGTCCTCCAGGTTGTCACTGCTGTCACTGTCCTCCAGGTTGTCCCTGCTGTCACTGTCCTCCAGGTTGTCACTGCTGTCCGTGTCCTCCAGGTTGTCACTGCTGTCCGTGTCCTCCAGGTTGTCACTGCTGTCCGTGTCCTCCAGGTTGTCACTGCTGTCCCTGTCCTCCAGGTTGTCACTGCTGTCAGTGTCCTCCAGGTTGTCACTGCTGTCCCTGTCCTCCAGGTTGTCACTGCTGTCCCTGTCCTCCAGGTTGTCACTGCTGTCCCTGTCCTCCAGGTTGTCCCTGCTGTCAGTGTCCTCCAGGTTGTCCCTGCTGTCAGTGTCCTCCAGGTTGTCCCTGCTGTCCCTGTCCTCCAGGTTGTCCCTGCTGTCAGTGTCCTCCAGGTTGTCCCTGCTGTCCCTGTCCTCCAGGTTGTCCCTGCTGTCAGTGTCCTCCAGGTTGTCACTGCTGTCCCTGTCCTCCAGGTTGTCACTGCTGTCAGTGTCCTCCAGGTTATCACTGCTGTCCCTGTCCTCCAGGTTGTCACTGCTGTCCCTGTCCTCCAGGTTGTCCCTGCTGTCAGTGTCCTCCAGGTTGTCACTGCTGTCCCTGTCCTCCAGGTTGTCCCTGCTGTCAGTGTCCTCCAGGTTGTCCCTGCTGTCAGTGTCCTCCAGGTTGTCACTGCTGTCCCTGTCCTCCAGGTTGTCACTGCTGTCCCTGTCCTCCAGGTTGTCCCTGCTGTCAGTGTCCTCCAGGTTGTCCCTGCTGTCAGTGTCCTCCAGGTTGTCACTGCTGTCCCTGTCCTCCAGGTTGTCCCTGCTGTCAGTGTCCTCCAGGTTGTCACTGCTGTCCCTGTCCTCCAGGTTGTCACTGCTGTCAGTGTCCTCCAGGTTATCACTGCTGTCCCTGTCCTCCAGGTTGTCACTGCTGTCCCTGTCCTCCAGGTGTCCCTGCTGTCACTGTCCTCGTCCTGTCCGACTCTATGGCTGTTCTTCAGCATTGGCTACTCCAGGATCTTACCTCTCCACATGGACTGTATCTTTAGGAAACCACTTATTTTAGTTTACTTTCCTACCACATACATTTGTCAAGTTGGATTTTTTGAGTTCTTGCTTTAAGAAAAGTTTTAAATTCATTTTCCTGTTCACTTTGATCTTTACAGCCCTTATGTAAGTACAGTCAAGGGATTCAGTTTAGATGAGGTACTGAAATGGTAAGGGGAAGTATTAGTTATCTTCATTTTTTTTTTTTTTTTACCTAAAGTAAGTTCTGCTTCATGAATATTTGTTACTTACAAGTAATCAATATATATGACTTATAAGCAAGTAAATCTCTATGACTGTGTTCATCATATTTTTTTTTTTTTTAGTAACAGAATATGATGTTAAAAAACTGCTTATAGAACCTGGTGTGGTGGTACATGCCTTTAATTCCAGTACTCAGGAGGCAGAGGTAGGAGGATTGCCATGAGTTTGAGGTCATCCTGAGACTACATAGTGAATTCCAGGTTAGTCTGAGCTACAGTGAGACTCTACCTAAAAAAAAATAAAATAAAAAAAATAAATTGCCTATAGAAATAAGTTCTGTATAGCTGAACTTGCTGGACAATTTGAGTGCTCACTTTTTCTTATGCTTTTGTGTTGAGAGAAGGCCACTTTGCATAGGCTTTGTTGTGTGATGTAGACTTTGCCCAGGCGTGAAAAGAGTGTAGTGTGAGAGTTGAGTCATCACATATGGAGAACAAAGTTGCCAAACTGTGAGAAGATCTTATTCTCACGTGGCTTGCTTATATTTGGGGATTTGTCCTGATTTTAATTGAAGCAGCTTGTCATTTGCAGGAAGTTCTGTGGAAGTCAGTCTTGGCATAGGAGTGGTTTGTTGTGGATCCAGGAGTGATCCACTGGGTGCCCATGAGTGCAGCTTTACACAGTGTCGGAGGCGCTCGCCTGAGCTCTAGCAGACAAGTGAGATTTTGTGGCTGGCTCTCAAGGAATGTTTGTTGGCAAAAGATTCCTTCACTATAGGATTTTATGGTTCAGAATAGTAAATAGATGCTGGAAATTATCACGTATATTGTACAACATACTTGATGAAGACAAATTTTCTATACTCTCAAACTATATTTATAAACTAGATGTGAAAACAAGGAAATAAATGACATGTAGAACCTTCTCAACATGAAGCTCTTCTGTTAACAGAATGGTAGTTGTTTTTCTTTAGCAGAGTAGCTTCTTCCAAATGGAGTTAATGGTTAGAGTACTACTTGTTTGGCCATTTTGTTAGAATTGAGTTGATAATTTCATCTCAATTTTGTGTGGCTTTGTAAGAATTACAAACCCAAGTAGTTTACTGTTTGTATGTGTATATTTAAGTTCTGTTATATACAATTTAACTCTTGGACTAAATAAGAATTTTTATTTCAGCAGAAAATGTTCTGAACATGTTTACACTTATACAGTGAAGTAGATTCTGTAGCTAGATATCTGCACTCTGGAAATGCATTTCTTAACTGTTGCTCATTTGTCCATATTATTACGGTGGGATTATTTTTATGATGTAGTGTTTATATATCATAGAGAGTCTCAAAATGAGGAAAATGCTGATTGCATGTATGATTTTGATCTGAAATTCTTACTCCTGCAATTGATAAGATGTTGTGTAGAAATTAAATAATCATTTAGCTTCATAGACATTAGCCATAGTAGAAAGCATGGCTTAAAAGTAAGACGAGTAACTTTTATATATTGTATAGCAGTTCAGCCTTGTTTAACAAAAAATGAAGTAATTATTAATAATATAAAAATAACATTTAATGACCTCATGTTATAAAAATGAGAAAATATATTTTGCATTTTAAGAAGAATAATTTTCACCATTGCATGAGTGTGAATCAGAAACAGCTGAATAGCTGGTATTTGAATGTGGCAGGATTGGAAAGCTTGCCAAGTAGAAACAAAGCCAATTTTCATGAAAAATCACAGTGTTTTAGACTTGAACTTTAATGTACTTAGAGCATATGCAGCAGAACATTTTCTTCTTGCTATCTCTTGCCAAATGAATAACGTACTCCACGTCAGTATTTTCTTAGGTTTTGGAAGATCAAGTGTAGGGTAGAATAAGAACTTCCTTACTCATGCTCCCTGGTTTTCATGGTAGGATGAGAACTATTTGAGATTTGAAATTTACTCTTAAGGAAATTATGTGCAAAAATGAAAATGTTGACTCATTTAAATTATTTATTGGAGGCTGAGTGAGTACTCTGGGATAGGCCTGAGTGAATTATGAATACTCTGACTTAGGTCTTCATGAGTGGTGGGTGCTCTAGGGCAGGTCTGGGTGAGTGGTGGGCGCTCTGGGGTAGGTCTGGGTGAGTGGTGGGTGCTCTGGGGTAGGTCTGGGTGAGTGGTGGGTGCTCTGGGGTAGGTCTGGGTGAGTGGTGGGTACTGTGGGGTAGGTCTGCGCAAGTGGTGAGTGCTCTGGTGTAGGTCTAGGGTATTATTTTTATATATTTATTTGACAGGGAAAGAGAGAGAATGAATGGGTGTGCTAGGGTCTCCAGCCACTGCAAATGAACTCCAGTCAGGTGCACCTCCTTGTGCATCTGGCTAACATGGTTTCTGGGGAATCAAACCTGGGTCTTTCGGCTTTGCAGGCAAATGCCTTAACTGTAAAACCTTCTCTGCAGCTCTACAGTTTGTTTTTAAGTGGGAAAGTTTTGGCTTATTTAAGGAAGATCACCCTGGAGGCTGCAAGGGGAGTGAGTTGAAACAGGGTCAGGGTAAAAGCAGGAAGCCTGGCAGGGGCCGCTCATTGCAGCATCTAGTGGAGATGTGATGGAGAGCGGACTAGGGAGGTGGAGCGGGCTCTGAGGAGAGACTGGCAAACTGCGGGGCCACTGACAACAGCACGTGCTCACGGTGGCTTGCTTTCATCTTGAGTCAAAAAGGTAAATTCTTTGAATTATTATAGTTGAATGTGGGCTCTTCAAGTCTTGACTGTCAAATGTTCTATAAATTAAGCAAAGTTTAGACAGTGTGACTCCCTTAGCTTCCATCTATTACGTGGCATATATGGCCTTGTTGGGAAAAATACAAAGTGACTTCAAGCTCTGGTTAGGTCCATGCTCTACACTAAAATGTCTGCTACTCACGTATTCAGGAATGTGAAGACGTAGTTGAAACTCCTTCAAGTATCTTTGTGAAAATATGGATCTTTTTAATGAAGATGGGGACAAACATAATTGCCACTTGTTATAAATAAGTTTGTATGCTTAACCTTTGGGTTCAATTTAAAGATTGCATCCACTGGGATTGTTTTCCTAGTCACATTGTCCTGATGCTTGCCGACGACATGGCGTGCAATGCCAGGAACCCCCGGCCAGCCACAGTGTTCAGCCACAAGAACATGGAGCTCAACGTGTACGGGGATGACGTGGAAGTGGACTACAGGAGCTATGAGGTGAGCTGTCAGTCACCCGTGGAAATGGGTGTTAGTGCTCACGATGCTGGGAGAATGAGTTGTCTTACTCTTTCTCTGTAAACTTGGTACCTCACTGTCACGGTCTCTGGCTCACATAAAGGAGGTCATGCCACACAAGTAAAGCTGTGGATGCATGAAGATCTCATGTGCTATCTAGGGCAGAAAAATTTTGTATTGGCTTTTGTTAGAACATTTTAGTGCATGTTGTGCACCAACTTCATCAGGGAATGTTTGGTTTTCATACTTGACCTAAAAGTTTAAGTTTACTATTTTTACTAGTTTTTACTAATTGTGGAGAAACTCCAGTGACTAATAAAAACTCCTAACTTTTACCAGTTGGACATTACAACATTTAAAATATGCTTGCAGTACTTTATGATTATAGAATTAAAGGTAAATGAAAATTTAAAAACCAATGTATTTTACTTTCTTTCTTTCAAACTTATTTTGTAATAGTTCATGACAGCTTAAAATTTGAAGTCTTAGATAATCCTGACCCCTTCATCAAGCATATCAAAAACAGGACATGATTTCTT
The DNA here is from genome assembly GCF_020740685.1 of Jaculus jaculus. Taxonomy (NCBI): domain Eukaryota; kingdom Metazoa; phylum Chordata; class Mammalia; order Rodentia; family Dipodidae; genus Jaculus; species Jaculus jaculus. Next base: position 7,086,482 of record NC_059120.1, on the reverse strand, counting down.
GTGTTTATAGAGCTGGCTCGAACAGTTGTAAAGCATGTCTAGCTCCTCTTAGGCTATAAACTGCATATATATTGTGTCTCATAAGTATGCATATTTGTAGGCACTCAGAAATGTTCATGGAAGTTACTGTATATAAATGACTGCTTTTTCTCTTGTTTGGTCAATTTAAATTGTAGACCAAAAATTTTCCTTTCTTGTTAGCCAGTAAGAAGTCCTTAAAACAATTAGTATTTTGATATAGTATTTGATGGGGAAAATGTAAGCTAAACATTCATATGTATTTACACACTCATGATACAGGAAAAAATCCAACAAGAAAGCTGGATAGATTTTCTGTGTTTTAAAATTGGATATGCATAACATGATTTAGCTATTAACTTTAAGTTGGCATTTTACTCTACAACTTTAAATATGCCTTCAAAGAATCTTAGAAGCTTAGAAATCCCAGATAGGGAAATTTGGTTTAAAGTGTTACAAATATTTTTGTGTTATAAATTTTTTACATGTTAATTATATTCCTAACAAATTTAAGCAACAAAATAATCCATTTAAAGCTACATAACTGGCGATGCTATTTATGTCACATTTCTAATTGACTAAGTAGGTATACAGACTAGCTGTAGTGATTTAGTCCAATTTGCACATGGTTATATTTTATATCTTTCCAAGGAATTGCCTATATAAACAGATCAGTAATTTCTAGGCTTTGAAGCAAGTTTTAAAGCAATACATTGCATAGCATTAAAAGTTTTAAATTTAGAATTAACTTATTTTATCCAAAATAGTTTTCTTTATTGGTTTTTATTATTATTTTAAAGTTATCTTTATGTTTCTTATATAATGTCATGCTTTGTAGCTCAGTCTGGCCTTGAATTTAGGATTCTTTTCCTTCACCCTCTTGAGTTTTGGGATTACAGGCATGTACAACTACACCAGGCTGGTTTTTAGGTTTTTTTTTTAAATTTAATTTATTTATTTGCAAGGAGAGAGAAAGAGAGAGAGAGACAGAGAATAGGCATGCTATAGGCCTTCAGTCACTACAAACGAACAGATGCATGTGCCACTGTGCAGCTCGCTTTATATGGGTACTGGGGAATCAAGCCCAGGTCCTCGTTAAGCTTTGCAAGCAAGTGCCTTAACCACTGAGCCATCACCCAGCACTTTTTTTAAATAGAAGCAAGTCGTGTGTGTGTGTGTGTGTGTGTGTGTGTGTGTGTGTGTGTGTGTGTTTGGTATTTTTAAGGTACGGTCTCACTGTAGCTCAGGCTGACCTGGAATTCACTATGTAGTCTCAGGGTGGCCTTGAACTCATGGTGATCCTTCTACCTTTGCCTTCCAAGTGCTGGGATTAAAGGTGTGCACCACCATGTCTGGCTACATATGTAGTTTTAATGGAGCCACAAATTATTTTTGTTTTATTTTTAGTTTATACTGAGAAATAGAGAAAGGAAAACGTTTTAGAAAATGGAAGCAGGTTCTTACGTTTCCTAATTTTTTTGTTTCATCTGGCTTCTTACTTTTTTCAGGTCACTGTGGAGAATTTTTTACGGGTATTGACTGGGAGGATCCCACCCAGCACTCCTCGGTCCAAACGCCTTCTTTCTGATGATAGGAGCAACATCCTCATTTACATGACAGGTAATCTCAGGTTGTAGAGATTTCAGAGTGGACTGTGTTGAGGGTTTTGAAAGGAAACCCACATGGATACACTTAGCACGTGAGTGACTTTTGATTAACATAGTTGTTATGTGGTTATGTGGTTATTTATCTTAAGATACAGAACTTCTTGAAGTCTTTTTTTTTTGTTTTTGGTTTCTCAGGGTAGGGTCTTGCTCTAGCGTAGGCTAACCCGGAATTCACTATGTAGTCTCAGTGTGGTCTTGAACTCATGGCAATTCTCTTACCTCTGCCTTCCAAGTGCTGGGATTAAAGGCGTGCAGCACCACACCCAGCTTCTAAATTGTAGACCAGGCTGGCCTCCAAATCCTGCTCCTCCGCCTCTCAGCAATATCCTACCAGTGTGTGCTACCACACTGGCTATTTTTTAAATTTTATTTATTAATTTGAGAGATAGGTAGTAGATTCATAGGAGATAGATTGATTGTGTATATGGGCATGCCAGGGTCTCTTGCCACTGCCAACAAATGTTAGATGCCTGCACCACTTCATGCAAATTGCTTCATGTGGGTAGTGGGGAATTGAACTTGGGCTGTCAGGCTTTGTAAGCAAGTACTTTTGACCATTGGACAATCTCTGCAGTGTGAAATCATATTTGAAAGTGATATAGATTCAGCATCCTTAAAACAAAAAACCTGAAACCTGGGCTGGGGGATAGCACAGCAGTTAAAAGTGCTTGTCATGACAGCCTTCTACTGATGGTCAGCAAACGTGTCTCAAGAGCCCTCTAGTGGTGGTCAGCAAACGTGTCTCAAGAGCCCTCTAGTGGTGGTCAGCAAACGTGTCTCCAGAGCCCTCTAGTGGTGGTCAGCAAACACGAGCGTTGGTCAGAAGGTTGGAGATTTCCAGAGGTGTTCCTGTTGACGAACACACATCAAGGCACAGTGATTAAGTGTCACATGCAGGGCAGGTAGTGTCCCTACTTAGGGATTTTCTGTGAGCGTTATACTTATTTACAACTTTCTTAGTTTGTTCAATTTACAAACTATAAATTCACTCAGTAGAGATAATGTAATCAAGGCAATTTTCATTTTACTTTATGTGATAATGATAAGAAAATTTGTGCAGTTTTGGCAAAGAGAATGCAGTGCTTTGCATATCGTCAGGCTGCTTCTCCTGAGTCTGTGGGTATTCCTTCAGAATGAGAGGAATAAAGGCCATTAGTGTAGAAGTAAGGTTTGATAAGTGGCCTTCCTGAAGTACATGCTTACTTCAGAATGGCTCCTGAGGGCTCGGCTAGGCCCGTGGGTTTACATACTACTGCAGCTGCCTTCATCCACGGCAGAGCACAGCTCGAAGGCTGAAGACTTTTACTTGCTGACTGTACAGAAACAGGTGGTCAGTGTTGATAAGAGTGGAACAACTGGTAATGATGGTAATAAAATGACAGTAACTAGTGGTTCTGGAGGCTGACTGGATGTCCTGCAGTATTATTGGTATTATCTTGTGGCTATTAATGCGGTTTAGCCCCGTGACTTAGGTGTGCGATACCTGGGGATGCACGTGTGGTTGTGTAGGTTATACAGACAGCACAGGCACCGGGCTTGGGCTTAAGAGGGACCTGAAACCTAGTGTGCTTATACATAACTGCATGCCTGCTCCAGGCTTGTCTTTGGGAGGGAGGAATGTACTTTTCCCCTCAAAGGCATAGTCACCAATCACTTTAGGTTCTCAGAGTTAAAATTAAAAAATTAAAATAGACATTTTTTTCCTTCTTTATTGCCTGGTGGAAGGTACCTTTAACAAATCTTCACAAGGGACCTGTACCAGCAAGCTAGTGATGGTCCTATCTCATGAGGGCTGAGGAAAATGAGGCAGAGATGAATTTATTTCTGTAAGATAACACAGTTGCTAAGTGGCATAGCCAGTGTTGAGTCCAGACAGACTGGCTCTCTCATGTCACAACTTTCCAGCCAGCTCTAATGGGACCGTGGTCAGATGTCAGCTGTGAAGACCCCCAGTTCGTGGTGAGAACCTCACTTGCTAGTGTGGTAGTATTCTAAGCATGCACGAATAATGTGAGCGCTCCGTGGAGATAGTGTTTCAGTTCCTTCCTGCCAAAAATACTCGTGTGGTATTTGAACAAAGTTCTCATGGATGAAATATGTTTCTGATATACAGTGGGGCCAATGGAAGAGTTTAATTGTGGTTTCTGGAATTAAATAGTAGAAAACTCTTAAAGATATTATATCTACTAGCTTTTACAGTCTGTTATTTTAATTAATTATTATTGTTATTTTTTTTGTGGTAGGGTCTTGCTCTAGCTCAGGCTAACCTGGAATTCACTATGTAGTCTTAGGCTGGCCTCGAACTCACAGCAACCTTCCTACCTCTGCCTCCTGAGTGCTGGGATTAAAGGCTTGTGCAACCATGCCTGGCTTTTTGTTATTTTCTTTCTGATGTAATACAAAGTTAAATTTGTTTTTACAGCCCATATTTAAAGTGTAAAAACAAACTGAAGTATTTTAGCAAATGAAGTAAGTATGTGTTTGGATGTGTTCAGTTTGTATTAGAAAATGTGTCTACTCATCTTTCTGGCTTTTCTTGCAAGGTCATGGGGGAAATGGTTTCTTAAAATTCCAAGATTCTGAAGAAATCACCAACATAGAACTTGCAGATGCTTTTGAACAAATGTGGCAGAAAAGACGGTAATTCGCAAATGACCTTTCTCTTTTCTTTTTATGTAATGTAATTAATGTATTTATTTGAGAGAGAGAATGAGAGAGAGAGAATATGAGAATATGGGTGAGCCAGGGCCTCTAGCCACTGCAAACGAACTCCAGATGTATGCGCCACCTTGTGCATTTGGCTTATGTAGGTCCTGAGGAATTGAACCTCGATCTGGCTTTGTAGGAAAGCATCTTAACTGCTAAGCTATCTCTCCAGCCCCCCCCCTTTTTAAATTTATTGACCTTTCTCATTCTTTTTCCCATTTTTTTTCCTCTTGGCATTGCTGGGAATTGGACCCAGGGTCTTAAGCATACAAGGCAAATTTTCTACTCTTGAACTCCATCCTCAGCCCCTAGCAGATTAAAAAATTAATACTAAAAGTTCTCGTGGTAGATTTGTAGCTTTTATTTTGAATGATTTTAATTTTTAAAATTACTCTGTCTTCCTAGGTTTTTTTTTTTTAATATTTATTTGGCAAAAAAGAAAGAGGAGAGAGAGAGAGAGAATCAGCCCTGGCACTCCAGGGCCTTCCTCCTGTGCAGAGGAGCCCAGGTGCACGCAGACTCTGTGCACCTGGCTTTACGTGTGCGCTAGGGGACTGAACCTGGGCCACCAGGCTTGCAAACTAGTGCCGTTAACCTCTCAGCCATCTCTCCAGGCCTTTAATGCTTTTTTTTTTTTTTTTCTAAGTTTTTGACGTAGTGTCTCACTCTAGCTCAGGCTGACCTGGAGTTCACTATGTAGTCTCAGGGTGGCCTCGAACTCTGCCTCCCGAGTGCTGGGATTAAAGGTGTGTGCCGCCACACCTGGCTCTCTTCTGCCTTTTAAAATTAACATTCATTCTTCCTATTGATTTACTGTCCTGCCTTTCATAACTTCAGGTAGTTCTAGTTTTTAGAGTTCTTCACACATTTTGTCTCAGAACAAATATGTCTTAATTTATTGTGCCTTCTGTAACTTTCTTAGACACGGTGGTTCAAGATTCTGTCCCTCCTTTTGTAGGAACAGTATTAGCTGTTTCCCTCCCAGAAACCTATCTTCTCCCTACTTTCACCTTCACCAGCTAGCCTTCTTATGGTAACATTGAAATCTGATAATGTTATTCCACTAAAAACAATAAAGAAAAATACATTTTGGTCTGTCTGTCTCTTTCCTTCTCCTTTCCCTTTTCCTCTCAGCCCTACAGAATCTTGTAATGTAGCTTAGGTTGGCCTTAAAGTCATGATCCTCCTGCCTCAGCCTCTTGAGTAGACTGAGTTACAGGGGTGGAACTTACGTAGTCCATTACTTTTGAATTCAGCCTCGCTCACATTTCCGGACGTGGGCAGCGCGTTGTCCGAAAGCAGACCTGCAGTCCAGTCCTGCGGGTGGAGCCGTGTTCCCCGAGCCGCCCGAGTGCTGCCCTGCCCCCCTTGTTGCCAGCATTCTGCTCTTCTGCACCTCCACCTCGGTGGCCCAGTAAATGGAGTTTACTTCTTTATCCCATAGCTCCAAATTCTTCTACCTTTTGCATGCCAATAGTAAATAAATAAGTAAAAGCCTGTGAACCACACAGAGGTTTATCACGGCAGTGACCTACTTCTCAACACTGGTCTTATGTATTCATTTCCTTAAAGTCAGGAATCAAATACCTGGCAAGAAAATTCTAGTAGAGGTGTTTTTATTTATTTATTTATTTTCTGTTTTTTAGAGGTAGGGTCTTGTTCTAGCCCAGGCTGACCTGGAATTCACTATGTAGTCTCAGGATGGCCTCAAACTCACGGTGATCCTTCTACCTCTGCCTCCCGAGTGCTGGAATTAAACACATGTGCCACCATGCCTGGCAGAGAGGTGGTTTATTTGGACTCACAGTTCCAGAGGATACAGTCCATCATGGTAGGAAGGAACAGTGGCTGGGACGGCTCTCTGGTAGCAGGAGCTTGTATCTTATGCACATTTTGGAGGACCAGGAAGCAAGAAACAACAGCGTGGATCACAAGCTTGTAGTGGCTGGGGCCGGATGTTGCAGTTGGAACATGAAGTAGGCTTCATAGGTTCAGTGTTTGAACATTTGGTCCCCAGCCAGTGGTACCATTTTGGGACGTTATGAAACCTCTGGACCTGTGCCCTGCCTAGCAGAAATGGGTCTTTGGGAGTAGACTTTGAGGGCTTTGGGTTTTGCCTGAACTCCTGGATTTCTGAGCCGCAGAGAATGTGAGTATGCTGGGCCACAAGCTTCTGCCACAATAGATAGCTGTCTAGCCACGTGCCTTCCCCACCATGGTGGATGGCAGCCTGTGGAACTGTGAACCAGAGAAACTTCTTTTCAGCTGATTCAAGTATTTTATCCCAAGAGCAAGAAAAGTAACTATGTAGTAGTCACTGTGCCTGTTTGCCGTGCTCATCCCTTCCTGTCTGCTTGTGTGCTTGTTTCCCTGCAGTGATAGTTCCTGTTGGAGTTGGTGACTAAGTCCTCCATCTGTGACACACATGAAATACAAGTCTATACAGAGTAGGCATGCACCTGTGTTTACAGCTCTGTGTGCATGTGCATGTGCATCCATACATTCCTCAGTACCCACGTAAGCCAGATGTACAAGGTGGCACATGTGCCTGGAGTTTGCAGTGGCTAGATGCCCTGGCACACCCATTCTTTCTCTGTCTGCCTCTTTCACTGTCTCTTAAATAAATAAATAAATAAAATACTGTTTAAATAAAGTAGATATGTTTACATGTATATATACACATATACATACACACAGACACACTTTCCCCCCTCTCAATCTAGCTCAGTTTCTGAGCAGCATGTTGACAAATAAGTGGTTATTGAATTGAAAATTTTTTGAGTTTTGAATCATGGCTTAACAGGGAGAGGGAAAATGTTGAGGTCACGACTTTGTGATATGACTGCTTTTGGGGTGTTGTCCATGGATAAAATTATTACTTTAGCTTGTAGCTAATAAAGTGGCTCAGCTTATGGAAGTATTATAAAAATATTGTGAGTGAATAATAGCATGATTCATGTTAAGAATAGTTTTTCTTTCAGCTACAACGAGGTGTTGTTTATTATTGATACTTGCCAAGGAGCATCCATGTATGAGCGATTTTACTCTCCTAATATCATGGCTCTCGCCAGTAGCCAAGTGGGAGAAGACTCACTCTCAGTAAGTGTACTTTCCCCATTTATAAACCAGTGTTTTTGGAATGCATAGTTACTTCTGAAATCACTTCATAAATATATGTGCTACTACTAGACTTGTTAACCAGAAGGACATTTTGACATTTTAAGCATTGCTATAATAATACTATAAGACATACATTTCTTTTCCTTTTCACAGCATCAACCTGACCCTGCTATTGGGGTCCATCTTATGGACCGATACACATTTTATGTCTTAGAATTTTTGGAAGAAATTAATCCATCTAGCCAAACTAATATGAATGACCTTGTAAGTATTCCTCTGGTGTGGTTCTAACGTCTGGGCTGTTCACCTCCTTGTGGCCTGTGAAGTCTGTTCTTCCTAAGACTCCTGTGGGTCTGTGTCATGGGTTGTGCTGTGTTCTTAGGAGCAGTGTCAGATTGTCCTTTGTATTGGAATCTCTTCCTTTTGCCCAAAACTGTTACCCAGTTAACTTGCTATTCCTGAGGTACTTAACTGTTTTATTTGATCATTCTTTTTTCCTTACCAGAATTTTTTTTAAGTATGTTCACCTTTTGAAATTCTTAACTGTTCTATGGATTAAATTAGATGGTAACTCTTCCAAGATGTTCACTGAATTCTTCTTTGGGATTCTTGTGACCTTCCAGAGCTTTCTCTTGGTATCATTCATATCTGTTTTTTATTGATCTCGTGAACAGAGTGGAGGTCTTCTCACGTATTGGGAAACTCCTGGATGAGAGGTCCTGACCTTGTATACCTTCATGTGCTCTGTAATTTTGAACATGGCCTTTTGGCATAACTGGTGGAATTTAATTACAAAATTTCCCTTGTCTTTGCTGTGCTGATTATGTCATTTAAATGCTATCAGCTTTGAAGTTGATAGTGGAGAGAAGGCATTGTCAAAAGCTTAAAGCATTCACTTTCCACTGTGTCATTACTGCAACAATGATGTCTTTTTTACTCGCTTATACACCTTGTTCATTCATTCATAAACGTTTCTCCTCCACCTTTTCCCATTCAGCATCATGACAACAGAATTTCTTTTTTGCTGTATCTTATTCATTTCAATAGGTGTTCTAGTAGTTTTCAACATCTTGTAATAAGAACTTTTGACTCAAATTGACAGTCAGATAAAATATGAGTGTAATGCTAGATATTGGGTAGTCCAGTATGTAAAAGAGAAACTGGAGCCTATCTGGACTCCAGGGAAGTGAAGCATAGCTTCTCTTCTACATACCACTTTTCTTTCACTTCATAAACCAGTTCATTTAGTTTATCTATGATGAAAATGAGCTTGAGATTTCTCCACAGACAAGCCAGTGTTCCAAAGAACACCGAGAGTGAGCCATGGAATCACCTCTTGTATAGATGTCCCAGCAATTTCTGTTAGGCTTACCTTTCACATTTTCATCAGTGACTTGTCAAGGAACAGACATATATTCATTCCTTGTGTGGAGCAAAAGGAATGCCTGTTACACATTGTTTACACTTCTTCCACGTGACACACACCGTTCACGCTCCTTCCACATGATGCAGGTTGATGAGACGTAGTACTGCTCGTTGAGGCTTCAGGCTCGTTGGCGGTGAGCAAGCATGGCGTGGTGGAGTAGAGGTGGCAGGCTCCACTTCAGAGAGCGTCAAACTTCTTACAGTTTGAGGAGAAGAATAAAGATTGGAGGAGTTAAGCTGTTTCTTTTGAAAAAGAAAGGCCTCTGGTAGGAACTAAGAACATTTCTAAACAAGGAGCAGCAACAGAGAAGTGTGAAACAAATGATCTAATTTGCTTGCTTTTTTATTTTTTGAGATATATGTATCTTTGGATGGCTGAAGATCACTATGTACACCAGGCTGGCTTTGAACTTGTGGTGATCCTCCTGCCTTTGCCTCTGCCTCTTAAGTGTCTGCACCACCATATCCAACAAGTGACATAACATAAACTGTCTGAAACACAGGATGTAAGGACAGTAATTCAGTCTCCAACACAGATAGTATAGTCCACCGGTAATGTAGACCCCAGCATAAATAATGTAGCCCACCAGTAAGGTAGCCCCTCCCTCCTGTGGAGGCAGGTTACCACCAACATAGAGAGAGGTGAGGAGGGAACATCTACCATCTACGGAACACAGTATTCCAACAGTGTGCTAAGCAAGTTGAAGATAGTCTAGTCTGCCAGTAACCCTGAGGCGTATAGAAAATATATATCTCCAAACTCAGCCCCACATTGTGCATCTTTCATGAGTCAAAGGTTCATAGTACACTTTGTGTAATATTATGATTCGAGAAAGTGAACACTTAACTTTCCTCTGTGATCACCTTTCCTCTTATCACTCTTCAAATGTCTGGCTAGCTTTCCTACAATGTCAAGTTTTACAGTAGAAATGAGACTGTAATCTTTAGAACCAGTTTGTCATCTTTAGCTTAGCAGCTCTGTGAACACACACCACGGCCTACTGAATTTTTTCATTTGCTTGTATGTTTATGTATACACATGTATATTTATTTTATTTTGTTTGTTTTTAGTTTCAAGTATGTCCCAAAAGTCTCTGTGTATCTACTCCTGGACATCGTACTGATCTTTTTCGGAGGGATCCTAAAAATGTCCTGATAACTGATTTCTTTGGAAGTGTGCGGAAAGTGGAAATTACAACAGAGACTATTCGTTTACAACAGGATTCTGAAATCATAGAAAGCAGGTATTCATCTGAAATTGTTTGAATAGCACATTCTAGGCTCGCCATTTGTAACTTCTTACTGTGGTGTGTAAAGAGGTGAAAGTTGGTGTGTATAAGTGGTTTCACATCTCCGCCCAGTTTACCTCATGTAGGCCACATTGCTTTCAGATCGGTGGACACAGCTCGTTAAGTGGGAAGTTCAGATCATGATTGGGATATTCCACAGTTCAGCGTTGGCCGTAGTGCAGCTTGAGACCTGCTAGAAAGGGTTACAGCAGTGCATATGGGCTGACTGTCACTCAGCCATATTTTCTGTTGGGTTTTGGGAAGGGTATGACAAGTGTCAGAGGGTTTTTGTGTAGGCCAATTGTACATGCATATTTGGTGTTTTCTGAGGTAGGTTGCTAGAAATTGTTTGATGATGAGTATGTGACTTTTTGAAATGTTTAATTATTTTATAGTTTTTTAAAGGTAAAATACCATATTGGGATGAAATAATGGTCCAATAACAGATTCTTTCTTGGAAAATATAACAATATATTTTAGTAGCCATCCAGCTGTTATTTATCATTGTCTAGTGGTATGGGAAACTCGTACTCCAGGGAACTTTTCTGCATTGCTAAATGACAGTATAAAAATATGTAAATACCTATCAGTTTTGAAAATCTCAGATTTATACTTGAGTTTAAGAATGCAGTAGGAATAAATATAAAAATTCCCACAAAGTATTTTTCATGTGACAATTAAGATATATTACTTTCAATTTGGGAAATTCAAAGCCTTAGATTTCTTTTTCACTTTCGTTGGCTCTTGGCGTAAAAAAGTTGAAGATAACAGATAACATGATCTCAAAATATCCCTTTTATTACTTGTTTAAATAATAATTTTCAAATTAACTTTGAAAACTGGCTAAAGTAAACTATGCTGGTTCATGTATATCTCTTGCCAAATTTTAAAAATAATTTCCCTTGAAGTTAAAGTCTATAAAAGATAATATTTGTTTTCTCTTAGCCATTTGAATATTGAAATAATCTCCTTTATAGAACACGGGCCATCTTTAATAATTCAGTGCTTGTTTTCTATTTTCAACACATAGCAGTACATGCAGTTATATACTAAAGATGATGTCAGTGGAATTCTGCTGGGTATATATTCTGGAAGCATGACATTTTCCCTCTTTGGTATTTTCTATGCTTTAGTTTGAAAGCAATGGCTAGTGCTGAAGATTGTTTCAATTTATCTTTGAGGATAAATTAATAAAGCTGAATCCAAGGAATGTTGAATTATAGCTCCCTCTTGTGTTTAGAAGTAAATCTTACTTTGGATGTTGCTCAGGTGGGTTCCTAGTTATTGGAATAGACTGGGTGGGCCTGGTGGTGCGCATGTGAGTAACTTGGAAGTTAGTCAGGCAAATCGTTTGTGCTCAGGAACTGCTTGTGCAACAGAGCAAGACACCTGTGCAATTCACTTCTTTCAAAGAATCCGTGAGCATTAGTGCTCTGTTGTGCTCCAGGGCTTTGCACACTGGCGTAGTGCTGTTCCCATGCGAGGTGAGTGACGGGGAAGTTCACTTAAAGAAGAGTAGGTTCACCAAAATCATGTGACAAACCAGTTATCTTACCAGGGACAGCTTAGGCTAGAATATATATTTTAAAAATCTTAAGCCCAAAATATTAATAGTGTTATTCAAAATGATACTGTGTTTTAAAACATGTTTCCATCTAAGGAAAGTCTGTTTTATTTTTCTAGTGACCTAGTGTTAATCCAGTCTAATGGAGATCTGTAAGGAGAGTTTCCTATGTTCTTTGCGCCTTGGGCATAGGAAGTGAGGAGAAGTCATAGTGCCGCAGGGAGGGAGCGTGGGGTGCAGGTGGCTCTGTGCCACACTCCATTCACTTCCTTTGGATATATATCCCAGAAGTGGGGCTGGGTTTTGGTCTTTCGAGGTAGGGTCTCACTCTAGCTCAGGCTGACCTGGATTCACTATGTAGTCTCAGGGTGGCCTCGAACTCACAGTGATCTTCCTACCTCTGCCTCCCGAGTGCTGGGATTAAAGGTGTGTGCCAGCACTCCTGGCTGGGGCTGTTTTATATAATTGCTATACTAACAATGTTTTCACTAGCAGTATACAGTGTTCCCTTTTGTTCCATGTCCTTACCAAGACAACTCTTGGTTATTTTTCATCTTTTGATGGTAGCCATTCTGAAGGTGCAGAGTGGGTCTCTCAGGTCTCTCTGCACTAGTGTGGTGGTCAGGGCATTTCATGCATTCACTGGGAAGCCCAATTCTGTATTATCTTACTTGGCCAGTCATTTTTATTATAACCGCTTGTCACTTTAGTTTTCTAAGGATCTCATTAAAAGGAAATTCAGAAGTTAGGTGATTTATTTGAGTTATGAAGGCACAAAAAATAGTAAGGAAATAATTTGTCATTTTACATACACACAAAGTTCTTACTGTAGTTTCAGAATGTGTTGATCATTTCATAATTTTTTAGTGATTTATTTTATTACCTGTAATTAACAAAATCATGTACTGAATTGCTTTATGATATTTGAAGTATCAATGTCACAATATGTTATAGTATCTCTTACAGAAATCAAACATCCTCAATAATATGTTGGCAAATACCTGTTTACCAGGGTTAATACTTTACAACTAGTGCTTATAAGTATTTCAAAACCATATTAAAACAAAGCTACTTTTTTTTTTTTTTTTTTGAGGTAGGGTCTCACTCTAGCCCAGGCTGACCTGGAATTCACTATGTAATCTCAGGGTGGCCTCAAATTCACAGCAGTCTTCCTGCCTCTGTCTCCCAAGTGCTGGAATTAAAGGTGTGTGTTACCACAGCCAGCTTTTTGTTTTTTGTATCTGGAGGATTGCTCTTTATAGAAATCTTGTAAGAGCTGAGATACTGCTTCTTGCCAGAAGATGGCAGAAGTACTTCAGATTTGAACATAGGGACACTTTCAAAAAATGCTAGAGCTGGAGGCGGGCTGCATCTTCAATAAACTGTGGTACCTCTTTCTTCAGCTTTCTGAGGACATAAAGACTTGGTATTGAATTGCCCATTCAAGAAAGGACATGAGAGTTTCTTTGTATGTGTAAGAAACCTTACTATATTTTTTTACTCAGACCATAGCTAAATTGGTAGAAGACTTTTTTTTTCTTCCAAGGTAGGGCCTCACTGTAGCCCAGGCTGACCTGGGATTCATCTGTAGTCTCAGGGTGACCTCTAACTCATAGCAATCCTCCTATCTCTGCCTCCTGAGTGCTGGGATTAAAGGCATGGGCCACCATGCCCAGCCAGCTTTTAAATTACCACTTTATGCATGCTGCAATACATCAGTTTGCATATATTAAATGAAGAAATTTACAAGTGAAAAACATCTTCATATGTTTCCTTGAGAATTATGTATTAGTGATAAAGCAATCTATATATCTAACTGTGGGAGAAAAGTAGATTCAATTTCTGAAAGATTGACTTTATGAACACTGAGATTACAGTGCTAAGTAAAGCAGAAGGCATTTATATTAATAATATAAGCCTATAATTTCATTTTAGAAATTGCTGTTTTTGTTGAGATCACGGTGCACCCTCTAATCTGGCTTTCAAGTGTTCTGCAGGCGAGCTAGTGCCACTGGAAGACCCCTTGGAGGCAGTGCAGTGCAATAGAAGATGGTGATGTGCACAGATATGTTTGCCTGTTGGTTTAGACACTTGCTTTGGGTCTTCAGGCATTCTTTAGTTTCTCTGAAACTGAGGTATTTTATTTGTGGAACAGTGGCTTACCTCATACCTTTGGAATATTTCTGAACACTGAAGATACTGTGTGTGAAATGAACATACTTGTGGTCTAAAATTCCTTAGTCAAGCTGCTGTCTTCCTGCACCTTGAGAGAGACAGTGTGGTGCTGGCATCTTTATTTGCATACTGTATAGCTGTTTATGTAGCTGGATTGGTATCTATTAGTCACGTGACATCCAGTATGTTCTGGTTGGACTTGTTAACCTGGTCTTCTCATACCCACCTGTGTAGCTGATTTTTCAAGAACTGCTTCAGGCTGAGGATGTAGCAGTGGTTTCTTTTTTTTTTTGGAGGCTTTTAAAAATTATTTTTTAAAGTTAACATAAAAAGAATGGGTTTCACTGTGGTATTTCCAGATATATATGTCATTATACATTCTCTTGTTTATTCCTGTCACTTTCTGCCCTCCCCTGACCTTGTCCTCATCTTGCTGGACCCTTGCTTTCCTTCCAAATATAAGTAATAACAGCTGTGATGCACCTTACATACATCTTAAAGGATGTTTGTCGTCTTTAAGTAATTGTTACACAATTATTATGGGATAAAAAGGGATAGCTAAAGAAATGAGACCATGTTCAGATAATGTATTATTGAATAATGTCATTGAAATTATTTGTCAATAAGTGTATCTTCTTTTAAATTCCCAGTATGTAATCAATGGTGTGTACTCTTTTAAGTACTTTAAATTATTATTTAACCTTCAGAGAAGGCTATAGGCTTGGAGCCATCTTACAAATTACTGCAGATGTGGAGAGGCTGTCAGTGAAGCACTTGCTGTCTGTCTGTTGTCTGTTTCTGTAGTCTGTCCGTGTAGTATTTCATGGAACTGGGTAGGCTTTTCATCAGCTTTGCCAGAACAGCCAAGGAGCTGTTCACCTAAGGAGCATGGTGGCGGTGAGAGTGGCATTTCTCTGTCCCATCCTAGGATGTTCTAGCTTGGAGCTGTGATGAAAATGTTGTAATGTTCTCTCAGTTTCAGAAAATAAATATGCAGCAGATTGCAAAGCTCCGAAAGAGTTCTGCATACTCTATGTGATAGGTGGGACTGGATGGGGGTCAGCAAGTGCATGGTGGTGTGTGAGAGGTAAGGCCAGCCAGGAGCCAACAAGTTTATGTTAAAGCCACTGGTTTGTCCTAGAAAAAAATGTGTGCTAGATTTCCCTTCACAGTCTGTGTCAAAACAAACTGCAAATGGGTAAAAATCTAAATGAATCAAAGAACATTTTGGAGAACACCTTTTTGGATTAGGAGTAGGAGAAAATATTTTACCTAAAGCACAACTAATAGAAGAAAAAGAAATTGTTAGAGTTTACTGAATTAACATACAAATGTAGCTTGTAAAAAGAGAAAAAAAAAACAATTAGAAAGATGTGTAGGGGTGAAATGACTTGTAATACCTGTGCATAGAATCTCTGTCAGCTTATATAAGTAGCTCAGAGAATTTTTAAAATTCCTTACTGGCAACTTTAATACATGAGCATACTGTAGTTTGGCTGTGTTCTCGTCATGTTAATCCCCTTTTGCTGTCCCTTGCCTGCTGTCTCCTGAGGACCCTCTTCTTCAAGGTGGTCCTTCCTCTGTTTTCTCGTCTCATTCCTCGGTCCTCCTCAATCCTGTATGTCAAAATGTTCATGGCCCAGAGCAGTGCAGGTCTTCAGGGTGCAGGGAACCACTGTGAAGTCGTGAGTGCACCAGGTGATTCATCATGTCCAGAGGACTGTGCTCCAGCGTCTGGCCCTCTCCCCCTGGCGTCCCCACCCTCTACCCCTGGCATTCCCCCCTCATCCCCACCCTCTCCACATGGCGTCCCCACCCCTCTCCACACAGTACTTGGCAGCCTCTTGTTTTCTGCTTTGCTGGATTTGAGTCCTTTTCCGTGTGTTCCTTCTCCAGAGAGGAGGTTCTCTGGCTAGCCATTAAAGTGGCACTGATACTCAGTCTGCCACTTCCTCTGCAGTGTTCTCTGGGCCCTGACAGTGTGACAGAGATGATTTGTCTAGTGCAAGGCACTTGGCTGTCTCTTCTTGTCATTTAAGACAAGAGTTGTCATGAGTTTGAGGCCAACCTGGGCAAAAGAGTAAGTTCAGGTCAGTGTGGGCTGGAGTGAGATTCTGCTTGCCTTCCCTCCCCCACACAAGAAGATACTATAGAAAAATAAAGAATTATAGTGTGAAAAAGAGAAAAGATACCCAGTGAGTATATAAAGATGTTTTTGGCTAGGAAAAGGAAGTTAAATAGATTACTGTTTATAAAACATTAATTGGTAGATGATGGCAAGAGATGGAAACTTACGCATTTTTGATGGTAGTATAAATTGATTAGCCACTTTGTATAGTTGGGTTGTTTCCAGTAACCTTTAAAATGTACGTAAAGTGTGACCCAGCAAGTGCACTTATAAATTACCCCTTTAGCACACTTACATTCTGTATAGGGCTAGATAGCACATATTTTGGCCTGTGTTGGGTGGACATGGTCTTCATTGCCGGGGTTCAACTCAGTTATACCACACTTGAACTTGAATCTGATAGCATTTGCATTTCTTATAAAATGTTATTATGCTTTTAACTAACCACTTACAAGTATAACAGAGATTATGACTGCTGTACCTCTGCGTTAACTGTGGAGTAGGCTGTCCTCTCATGGGTATCGAGTCCCGGCTTGGGCAGCGCTGTCTGCTGTACCTCTGCGTTAACTGTGGACCAGGCTGTCCTCTCGTGGGTATCGAGTCCCGGCTTCCTCCGTCTGCCTTGCATGGGATGTGTTCTCACTGTATGAGTACTTTGCCTTCTGAGATGCAGTTTAGGAATAGATACTTCTCTGTGCATTTAAAAACCCATGGAAAAGCAAATTCATTTGTTTAGTGTGTAGTCTTTGTTTCAAGTAGCTTTTTGACAGTCAAGTTCAAGATTTTATAAGCTTTGAGGTTGATTCCTGTTGGGGGAACTAGGGATTTTTTTGCCCTGGTGCTCTTGAGTTTCTCTAGATACTGTGTTCTGAATTACTCATTCTTTTTAGTGGTGTCTAGCAGAGACTGTGCCTTGCCTTCCAGCTCCTGTACTTGGGTTTATCCTTAGTGTGCGTAAGGCTTTGGCCTTTAGCTTCAGTATGCTGTTATTTCATAGTGAGGTCTCTGACTGCCGTAGAGCGTTAGAAACACTTCCTGAGTCAGAGATGGCCTTGTGTGTGGACCCTGTAAAGCAGTGTCATGGAGTTAGTGTAGGAGTACTTGGCTAGCACAAAAGAGAAAGAGTCTGTGAGGACATTGGGAATCTAAGAGAAAAGGAGGGCATGGAAGTGGATTGCAAAGACTGACTGCATAAGCACCAGCATTTGCCAGCTGCGTTTTATTAATGCATGCACCAGGCTGGGGAATTATCTTAATGGCATTTTCATTAGAGATTGTAGCATTGCTGGGCTGGATTAAACATCTCTTTTCACAGGGTAGGTGTTCCTATTGTCCTCTGTCTACAAAAGTGCCGTTTACAAAATAGTGAAGTGAGGATTGCAAGCCCCTTCTGTGCAGGAGCTACTCCTCTTAAAAGGGTTGAAGTCTGGAATGACCTGGAAAGAGAATATGGATAAAGATGGCCTTGGGAGGAGGGGAAGTCTGTAAAAGGTGTTAGTGAACTCCAGGCAGGCTTTATAAAGACAATGTAAATGATTTATAAGAGAAGATTTCAAGCCTTCTTGGGGTGTTGACCATTTGTCAGTTACAATTAGCATTTGTAGGGCTGGAGAGATGGCTTAGAGGTTAAGGCGCTTGCCTGCAAAGCCAAAGGACCCAGATTCGACTCCCCAGGACCCATATAAGCCAGATACACAAGGGGGTGCATGCATCTGGAGTTTGTTTGCAGTGGCTTGAGGCCCTGACATGCCCATTCTCTCTCTCTCTCTCTCTCTCTCTCTCTCTCTTTTTCTCTCCCTGCCTATTTCTGTATCTTTCTCTCTCTCCCAAATAAATAAATAAAAATAAAATATTTTTAAACAAATTAGCATTTGTAGTTCTCTTTATCTGATTTGTACTGTTACAGTCAGGTTCTCATTGCTTGTAGAAATCACCTGATCAAGAGCAGCTTGTGGGAAAAAGGGTTTATTTTGGCCTACAGACTCAGGGGAAGCTCCATGATGGCAGGGAAAACAATGTCATGACCAGAGGGCGGACATCGCCCAGTCTCCTTGCTGCATGGAGATAATGTTAACAGTATTGAAGGAGATAAGGTCATTGTTTATAGTACTGACAGTTTATAAGCCACCTGTGTCGTTAACTGTTGGAGAGATGGTTAACCCAGTTGTGCACTCCTTCACCAACATCAGGTGGACAATGGCAATAGCAGAGTGTGCCAAACACTGGCACGGGAAACTGGCTATAACACCCATAAGCCTGCCCCCAACAACACACTGCCACCTGGAGGCGTTAGTTCCCAAATCTCCATCAGCTGGGAACCCAGCATTCAGAACACCTAAGTTTATGGGAAACATCTGAATCAAACCACCACATATACCATTTGCATTGGTCAGAAAATGTGGGCAACCTTGGGCAGCAGTCTGAGAACACCTAATTCTGGGAGAATGAAGGCATCTTGTTAAGGATAGAGAAGGGGCAGGAGTACCCCTGAGAGTGTTAGATGTGAAGAAAAAGAAAGGAAATTTCGTAAATACTTTGTGAAAATAAGAGAATTAAAACAATACAAATTCTGTTCCCCACCACCACCACCAAGCGTGCCCTTTATTAAAGAAGCTACACTTCACTGTAGCCACAGCAGAGGGCGCTCGTGCATAGCGAAACCTAATAAGCTCATTCACCCTCCCCCCCCCCCCCCCCCACACACACGCAAGGTACCTGCAGGCACTAATCCGGGACATGGCACAAGAAGCCATCGCAGGACCACGGTAGTATTAGACCAGATGAAGTGAAGGTTAGACTTTAATAAATCGCGTGCTGGGCATATGATGTACGTACATCATGTTACATGAAGACCCCCTGAATGAAAGCAGAAAGTGGGAGGGAACCTGGAAAGAGCCAGCACAGGGCGGAGGCAGCCGAAGGTGACCCAGCAGGAAGGACGTGGGTCAGATAGGCAGCTGCTTTGTGGAAGGCAGCTGGGGCAGATGTTCAAAACTCACTGTGCACATCAACACAGGCAGAGACTGAACCTGGGAAGGAAATGGACAAACCTGCAAAAATCTCAGAAGAGAAAACTAAATTGCAAGGTACCCAAGGGAAGATAGATATTACCAAAAGCTCACCATGAGACATAATACAAATGAAAAGCAAGAAAATAACACTGAAATAAGAGACTCTGGAGAGAAAATGATAGAGAAGACCTGTTAAGCTTAATGCTTGAACTAGAGAGCCAAATGGAAAACAAGCAGAAAGAGCGTTAGAAATACACCAGAAATCTTTTCAGAAATAAAACATTGAATTTCCATATTGGAAGGACTGTCTTCTTGGTAGTCAAGAGGATTGATTGAGAACTACCAACTTTCAAGATATATCCTAGTAGTTCACCTTAAAATAAAAAAGTAGAGAAAAGCTCTTTGAGCCTTCAGGTTAAAAAATGAGTAATATAAAAAGAAGTAAAAACTAAAATGTATTTAAAAACAAAATAAATGGAAGAAACATTAAGCTAGCTGCTGCTGCTTCCCTCCCTCCCTCCTTCCCCTCCCCTCCTTTCCCCTCCTCTCTTCCTCTCTTCCCTTCCCTTCCTTCCCCTCATCCCTTCCTCTCATCCTCTATCCTCTATCCCCTCCCCTCCCTTCCCCTCCCCTCCCCCCTCCCTCCCTCCCTTCCCCTCCCCCCCCCTCCCTCCCTCCCTCCCTCCCTCCCTTCCTTCCTTCCTTCCTTCCTTCCTTCCTTCCTTCCTCCTCCTCCTCTTGCCCGCTCACATCTGCTCTTGCTATGAAACTTGAACCTTTACCCATGAGCCAGAAGCTCCCTAAGATCCCTTCCTTCTGTGCCTAGCATCTATCTTGCTCCTTTCTATCTCTGCCACAAAGTTCCCAAATGAAACTGCCTTTATGCTAGTCCTACAGGAGAGGTGTATACAGTCTTGTACCTAGAGAAGAAGAGTCTCTTGGCTCTTTAATTCTTAGTAAATTTTGTGTTTGACACAAATTCCCTTGTCATCTGTCTTTTTCTTGGGAATGATTCCGCAGTTCTTTTCAGAGCCCTCACTTCACTGCAACTCTAGAAGTGAAGGCCAATCTTACTTTGTTTACTTTTCAGGGAAGCTTAAAATTTAGGTTTTTAAAATGTAATTTTAAGTTGATAGATGATATATTATTCACAGGAAAATGGTTAGGTCTATGTTTAAATGTGTTTAGGTGTTACTGTCTTAAATCTAGTGTTACTATTTCTAAGAAGGTCTAATTCTTTGAGACTTTTTGTTAATCTTTTTGTAAAGATACTTAATTGTCGTTCTGGGGTTGGGGAATAATAAAGAACAAAGGGATGTGACATGAAGGCAGGAATGGTTCTGTCTGGAGGGAGGGAGGATAGGAACAAAATGCCATGTATGAGAATACCATAATGAAAGCTTGAATGTAAAAAATTAAAAGCTATAAAAATATTTCATATTTTATATGTTTTAAGATATTTTTATTTATTTGAGAGAGAAAGAGGCAGAGAGAGAGAGTGAATGAATGAATGAATGAATATGGGTACTCCAGAGCCTCCAGCCAGCTGCATGCACCACCTTGTACATCTGGCTTACATGTGTATTGGGGAATAAAACCGAGGTTCTTTGGCTTTGCAGGCAAGTGTCTTAACCACTAAGTCATCTCTCTAGCCCTTTATACGTTATATATATGCAAATGAACTCTGGACGCATGGGCCACTGCATGCACCTGCCTTAGGTAGGTAGTGGGGAATTGAGCCCTGGCTGGCAGGCTTTGCAAGTGAGTGCCTTTAACTGCTGAGCCATCTTGCCAGCTCTTAAACATAGATCTTAAAATTGCTTTTATTTTATTTTATTCATATTTTCCTTTGGCCAACATTGAGTATTACACAATCAACATTGGTTATACAAAGGAGTAAAAGCACTACTGCTGGTGGCTTTAGGCCCGCACCCACATTTAAAGTAGCATACAGAAGGAAGAGCCGGTGGCTGCTCCAGCAGACAGGTGTCACTGTGGGGAAATAAGACTCGCTGGACACGGCCAGAGCCAGAGCGGGTGGCTGCAGGGAGGGGTGTGAGAGTCCAGCTGTGTGCGGCTGGACCTGGGCCTTGGAAGGCTTCAAGCATGCTCATCAAAGCCCAGCCACATGAGCAGAGTTCTTAAGTGTTACGTCTCAGCTCAGGGTGACCACAGGAACTGAGAACATTGTGATGCTAGCTGATCTCATTATGTAGGGATAGCATAGTCTGAATACATTCTGATCTTGTCATGTTAACTGTTTTGTTGGGTGGTTTTTCAGACATTATGAATAACAGTGAGTATTTGAAGAACTTGCACTAAAACTGTATTTTATTTATATTTGAGAGAGAGAATGAGGGAGAGAGAATGGGCACACCAGGGCCTTCAGCTACTGCAAAGGAACTCCAAAAGCATGTGGCACCTTGTGCATCTGGCTTATGTGGGTCCTGGGGAATTGAACCTGGGTCCTTTGGCTTTTCTGGCAAATGCCTTAACCTCTAAGCCATTCCTCTAGCCCCATAAGCCTGTATTTTAATACATTTTATACTTGGCATACGTAAATATTTTCCATATTTAGAAGTGGATGAGGACTTGTCTTAACTCTGTGTCCTGTTTCCTCTCCCAGTTCGAGGGAGGAAGATCCCACGGATGAGGACTTGTCTTAACTTTGTGTTCTGTTTCCTCTCCCAGTTCGAGGGAAGACCCCATGGATGAGGAGCTGATGAAACCCCTGAAGTATGCAGAGCAGCTCCCCGTGGCTCAGATCATACACCAGGTTTGCTCTCTGTTTCATCTCAAAGCGTGGCTTGGATGTTTGGAATCTGTGTGCCTGAGTGAATGGTATTGTGGGTCAGCTCTCCACATCTAGGCTTCACCATTAGTGGATGGTGTCGTTTGAAGCACAGTCAAGTGCTGCTTGCTGCGAATACAAGAATTCTTGCTCATGTGAAACAGCCTCGTCGCAGTTACTGTCTGTGCATTCCTCACTAAAATTCTCTTCACTGGGAGCCGTTGTTCTGGCACTTGTGAGAGATAAGAAGAAATAGCTGGAGCTGTGTCTTTTGGTGGCTTTTTAAAAGATGTATTGCACATAGATCCCTTGCCCCCCCACCCCACCCAATTATGCTGTGGGTCTTTTTTGGTGGGGTTATTGGTATTCATTGTGGGGACCAGGAGGCCTTGGTCATTCTCTGCAGGCATTTTTTATAGTGGCATACTTAAAAAAGGGAAAATAATCTTGCCCCACTTTGTCTTCCTACCTATTATCAACCAATGTAAAGTGTGGCTCTCTATATGACATGGGCAAATTGTTCATTTCCAATTACAGTAACTCTCTCACCCCCTCCACAATGGTAATCTTAGACAAGGTAGAACCATAAGTATGTAACTTAGATTTTATGTTATAATTTTGATGGTTTGTGACCTCCTCTGCTTTGTTGGGCTTTTTTTTTTTTTGAGTAGGGTCTCACTGTAGCCCATGCTGACCTGAAATTCATTATGTAGTCTCAGAGTGGTCTTGAACTCACAGAAATCCTCCTACCTCTGCCTCCCAAGTGCTAGGATTTAAGATGTGTACCACCACAACCCGCCAGAGCTTAGTATTTTAAAACATTATTTTGTATGTGAGAGAGAATGAGATTTTGGCGTGCCAGGGCTTCTAGCCACTGCCATCAAACGATACATGTTTTACCTTGTGCGTATGTGTGACCTTGTGTGCACATGTTATCTTGTGTGTCTGTCTTATGTGGGTTCTGGGAGTCACAACCTGGGTCCTTAGGCTTCACAGGCAAGTGCCTTAACCACTAAGCCATCTTCTGCAGCCCCAAAACTTAGTGTTTTAAATGGTCTGTTGACCAGAGT
This sequence comes from Jaculus jaculus, assembly GCF_020740685.1. Lineage (NCBI taxonomy): Eukaryota > Metazoa > Chordata > Mammalia > Rodentia > Dipodidae > Jaculus > Jaculus jaculus. The sequence goes on along the minus strand of NC_059120.1, from coordinate 7,063,518 downwards.
TACAGCTTTCAGGCCTCACAAGTGTTCCACGTCCTTACAGAGATGACAGAATAGGGAGGCAGGGAGGGCAAAAGTATGTCACATAAACAGAGGGGGCAATACAAAGATACAAGAGGGAAGGGGGTGTCAATTAACAAACAAATCATATTTGAAAATGCCATAATGATTTCTAAAATTCTGCTAGCAAAAAAAAAAAGAAAGAAAAACCGAAGCTTTTAATTTAAAATGTTGGATATGGATTACTTTTCAATTATAATAACATTTGGTTTTATAATGCTGTGTGAAAGTTTTTTTTTAAGTTGGTTAGACATTTACCCCCTTGGGAAGCTCATCTGTGCATGGTAATCAGGTCCGGTTTATATGTCAGGAATTCTCTGGTGTTGCCAGAGCATAGATGACCTAACAGTCTGCAAATGTCACATTTAAAATTCTGTCTTCATGCCTGACTCTCGGCATCAATGAATTAAACAGCAGAGCAGGCAGCAAGTCAATATGCTCCCAGCAGCCAGAGTGAGCAATGAAACAGCGTGTGGTTTGTTCCGAATAGGTAAATAGAATCTGCCCAGGGCTGGTCACCAGGAATAAGATCCAAAAGCAGAAACTGGAATTAGCCTTTAAGATGGTTGACCAGATAAAATGTCAGAATATTTTTGTAACATGAGTGATCCAGTAAGCCACCTACTTTACGAAACAGCCAGGTTTTACAGTTAAGCAGTGTTTGAATTCAAAGATGAAAAATTTGACCCTGGTGATCGTTTTAGGTTGTAAGGTTTGGTTTTTCTTTTTTCAGTGTAAGACACTATGTTAATTTTAACCTTGGGTTATAGACACTATAATTAAAACACTGTTATACCTGATTTATAATATTTTAATCTTTTTAAAGACATTTTACATGATAGGGCAGTTTCATACATGTTTACAATGTATTTTGACCACATTTTAGCCCCCATTTCTGTCCCTTGTACCTTCTCACTAAACCCTTTTCTCCTCTTCCTCTTCCTCTTCTTTTTCTTCTTCTCCTGCCTCCCTTTCTCCTTCCCTCTAACCCTCTCTCCCTTCCTTCCTCTTCCTTCACCCTCTCTTCTTTCTTTTTCTTTTTCTTTTCTTTCCTTCTCCTCCCTTCCTTTTTCCCTGCCTCCCTCCTTCCTCCTCCTCCTCCTTTCTTCTTCTTCCTTTTTCTTTTTCTTCTGTTTGGTTTTTCAAGGTAGGGTCTCACTCTAGCCTAGCCTGACCTGGAATTCACTATGGAGTCTCAGGCTGGCCTGGAACTCACAGTGATTCTCCTACCTCTGCCTCCCGAGTGCTGGGATTAAGGTTATGTGCCACCACGCCCAACTAAACCCTTTCTTTTCCCCAACTAATCTCCTTTGTAGTTCATGTCTTTTGTTTTCTCCTGTAACCCACTGAGTTAAATTTGGGTTGCCTGCATGGGCATGGGTGGAGAGTTTTTACAGGAATGTGGGCAACTTAATAGTGGCTTCACCACTGAAATACATGCCTTCCTCTCCTCTCCCTCAGCAACTATTAACTGCCAGTAACTCCTTTGGAGGAGTGTTATTTTGTGAGCTCATCCCCTGTGCATAATGGAATGTTGTCAGGTCCAATCTTATACTGAAACCAAGCTGTTGTGAGTTCCTGAATCCAGTGGTCATGTCATGCCCAGAAGACAGCCCTCCCTTCACTCTTATCCATTCTATGGCTTTTAACGCTTGTTCTGTTCCCTCTTCCACCGTGAGCCATGGAGGAGGAGTGAAGGTGTTCTGAGCACGCAGTAGCCCCTGGCACTCAGTGTGAACTTCTGTGAGTGATAAGGGGACACACAACATTCTCTCCTGGCCTTTGCACATGTGCACACGAGCCGTTTGCATCTGCACACATGTGCAGATACCACATGTGACACACACACACACCACAGATGAAAAGAAACCTATGTTAAGGAGACTGAGAGGAGCACCAGTCTGTGGGTATATATGTAAGGATTCAGAAGGCAGCTTGACACCCTGTCCATGCAGCATATCTGCCATGATGGGATCCTTCCTAAGGCCCAGTGCCTCCCTAGCAGCAGGCTTTCACAGTTTCGGGCATGAATTACGTCCTGTAGAACAGGCCTCGAATACAGTCAGCAGTTGGTTACCTCTGTAACAGTTATGTTGGTGGTATTGCATCAGTGGACACATCTTGCCTGGTAAGTCTGTCCTGGAAATACAGGGTCCACCGCTGGTTAAGACTATTGATAATGTTTCTCCCCCACAGTGCACATAGCACCTTCTAGCACCACGGAAACTCGATTGTGTATTCTTTTGTTACAAAAATATTTATTCATTTGTTTGTGAGAGGGAGAGAATTGCAGCCACTGCAAATGAACTCCAGATGTGTACGCTACTTAGGGCATCTGGCTTTACGTGGGTACTAGGGAATTGAACTCGAGAGTTTAGGCTTTGCAGACAAGTTCCTTAACCAGTGAGCCATCTCTCCAGCCCTCTTCTCTGTATTCTGAAGAACACTTTGGAAATCAGGGCCACCCTCTCTTCTTCCCAGGCATCAGAAGCTAAGGAAGAAATGGCTCCTTCTAGGGAGGAGCGGGGGCAGAGGAGACACTTGAGCAAGAAGAGAGGCGTGCGCTCTGTCATTTGCACGAGTCACTCTCCGTGTGTGCCGCGTCCTTCGTACAGTCAGGAGCAGCGAGGGTGCTCAGCACAGCTGTGTCAGGCTGCCAGGTTATTTACCATGTTCTAATGGTCTTCACAAATGTGATTGTAGATCTATGAAACCTAAGAGATTCCAGTTACAAACACTGAAATTGACAGGAGAATCTGTCAAGACAGGCAGATAGAAGCTAAATGAAATTGACAGCCTCTTCGTATTTGTAATAAGCACACAGAAATGGAAATGGGAAATTGTATGTCACAACAATGAAAAGAACTATTAATAATTACAGTCAAATATAATATGTAAACCATAGGGACTATGGCAAACTACCACATGTCAGGAATGTAAAAACATACAAGAGCTAGGGAGATAGCTCATTTGGTACCATGCCTATCTTGTAAGCTTGAGACCTGAGTTTGATTCCCAGAATTCCTGTGACAAAAAGTCAGTTATGGTGGCACATACCTGTAATCTTACTCTGCCTGGGAAGGTGAAGACAGTTGCTATTTGGAGCTTGCTAACCAGCCATGCTAGCCTGATGGAGAACCACCAGCCAGTGAGAGCCTATCTCAAAGGAAGCTGATGTTTTCTGGAGGGGGAGGAAGAGGGAGAAGGGGAGAGAAAGAACAAGTTGGGAGGAGGGAGAAAAGGAAAAAGAAAAACAAAACAAATGCATGTTGCAGCCTTGTTTGAAATCGCTGTTAAGTGGAACGTCCTCAAGCATCCTTCACCTGGTAGACAGGTAAACAAAATACATAGCAAAATATAAACAATAGTAGTCAACTGTAGCAGACAGCTTCAGGTTTTGGAGATGAACTTCCAGACCAGGCACAGTTAAGGAAGGAAGGGATTTATTGATGCTTACAGATCCAGGGGAAGTTCCAGACTGGCAGAAGAAGCTGGTCTGCTTTCACAGGTCCAAGCAGGGGTGGGGGGTTGGGGGGTGGGGGGCACCAAAAGCCGCACAGCTTAGTTCAGGAGCTCCAGCTAGGCACGCTTTTCATATCTTTAGATTGGAAATTCAAGCTCACCACCTCACCTTAGAGCTGGACCCTAAAATCCACCCAGTGACACCGCCTCCAGCCAGGTGGCTGCAGATGCAAACTACAAACTAATGAAACACTGAATATATTGGGGTCCATCTATTCAAACTACTACACCAGCAGAATATTATTCATCAGTAAAGAGGGATAAAAATCCAAGTTACTGGCCACAGCATGGGTGCGCCTTATCACCTATAAACGTTGTATTGCAAAGAGGCCAGTCCTGACCGGGCACTTGGGTCCCCGAGATGCTCAGTGCAGCCAGATCTTTAGGAACACAGCTGATAGGCTGGCCAAGTCTGGGTCAGGTGGGGAGGGTGCTCGCCGCTCACAAATGGCACAGGGCTGCCTTTGGCCGTGGTGAGTGTACTAAAACTAATAGTGCTGACTTCTAATACATAAATAAAGGTGGCATTACATGAGAATCTCAGGGTTGTGACATGACGGCAGCTTTACTGGGCCGGCAAGAAACTGCAAGCAATGAGTGCCCTCTGCAGACTTGATAGAGTGTGCACCCAGACTTTCACAGGTCGTAATTCAGAAGAACAAATGATGTTTTCTTTTAATAATTGAATTTATTTTCTTATCAACTCTTTTTTTCCTCTCCTTCTGTTTCTGCCCAGTGGCACAAAACTTTAATCTAGTCAGTTGTAGATAAAGTCACTCAAACCCAGAGTTTTTTTTTTTTTTCTTCTGTCTTCTCCTAGGATGATGAAATCACAGCTCGGGTAACAGGCGTAGCTGACAGGGCTACATAGCACCGTGAGATTCAGAGGGCCCCCTACTGAACTAGGCTGTTACATTCTGTAGTTTGGGATTGGCATGTGTCCCTGTGGAAACCACGTATGGGCATGTGGGTGGTGTACGGCGTTTCCCTGGCGTGGCCGTGTGGCTCTGGTAAAGTGGGAGAGCAGAAGTGGCGTGTGATTCCCGTGTACCAGCGGCGCCGCTCAGGACGTGGTGCCGACCAAGGAGCTCCGACCTTGCTGTCCTCCCCTCTGCCTTCCCCTCTTAGATCTTCACTTTTCATTTTTTCTTTCTTTCTGCCAGCATTCTTTGTTTCATTCCATAGGCCACTATGATAGAACTCTTTCCTAAATGCAGGTGGATCTTGCTAGTGTTTCTGTGGAAAAGTTAATTACACAGAGTGAATGTGGTGGTGAGAGGTGTTGCGTTCAGGCTTCTTCCACAGTGAGAAACAGCTCAGGGATCTGCAGAAGTCACCAGAGACCTTAGTTCCAAACTCATGTGTGGTAGTCTGCTTTCGGTCATAGCAACAACTGGCAAAGGGATTTCGGGCGTTTACATCACTGTATCAATAATTTGGGGTGTTTTTGGATCTTTATCCTTTGAGTTCAAAGAATGAAATTTATGGACCAGATGATAAGGTTCAGAAAGATTTGATTACAGTTTAAAGTTTTAGGAGGGCGAATTAAAAGGAGCTTAAGCCTAGAACCTAAGAGAAGGAAGCAAGGTGGAGCGCTTGCCCAGGGAGGCAGGAGGGGTTGAGAAGCCTTCCTCGAGACACAGGTCTGGGTTTCTTATGGGGAGTGGCTACGTGAGGAAGTCCAGGTCAGCAGGTTACTGTGGACGAAGACCAGATTTTCTAGCTTTTCTGTAATCCTAGGTAAGGATCAGACTTTTTGTTCTCTAGGAAGGGATAAACTTAATCTAGAAATCTTTCCTGGAGGGTGTAACATCCAGGTTTCTGTAAGCCTAGTGACATTTTCTGCTTTTAGTCAAAGAGTAAAACACCATTGCTTTTGGGGTTCTCTTAACCCTGGCTGTCTAGCCAATTTTATTTTTTATTTATTTAAATTTATTTATTTGTTTGACAGAAAGAGGGGGAGAGATTGAGAGAGAGAGAGAGACTGGGGGAGAGAATGGGCACGCCAGGGCCTCCAGCCACTGTAAAAACTCCAGATGCATGCGCCTCTTGCGCATCTGGCTTGCGTGGGTCCTGGGGAATTGAACCAGGGTCCTTTGGCTTTGCAGGCAAATTCCTTAACTGCTAAGCCATCCCTACAGCCCATCTCCTATCATTTTCCTCTTTTGAAGAGGTTCCCCTAGCTGCCTTTAGGGGATTAGGACGATGGGTTCTTCTGGCTTTTTCAGGCTGAATGGGGTCTTTGGGTGTGGCAGTTGGGATTCTCCTCCAGTGGGTCTGTTCTACAGGACTCCAAAAGTTTTTTGGTGGTCTTACAGTGTTGGAAGAAACCTGTGATTTCCAGGTAAAGACATTGGTGAGGTAAGAATAAAAGCAAAAGGAATCAGAGAAGTGGGGATGGGATAATTGGAGCTTTTTAGGGTTTCCAAGTTTGTAATTTTCAGGCTTTGGAGAGTGATGAGGGAATCCAGGTGGATGGAGCTAGATTGTCACAGGACCATCTGAGTATGGGCTAACTGTACATGAGTGGATACAAGGTTAAGATAACAGTTAAACACACAATGTCACAAAATTAACAGAATTATTACCAGAATGCCAGGTATGGTTTACTTTCACAATGAATATCTAGTTCAAGCTGTTTGTTGGGTACAACATTTAAACACACAATGTCCCAAAATTAACAGAATTATTATCAGAAATGATAGGTATGATTTTGTTTCAGAATGAGTATCTAGTTAAAGCTGTTTGTCACATGATGTGGTCTATACTTGTTTTCATAAACTAGATGAAATCTTAGTAGAACTATCAATAATTGGAGGGAGATAGAAGAGAGGCAGTAAGAGAAAGGATATGGGCATGTCAGGGTATAGTCACTGCAGACAAACTCCAGACACATGTGCCACTTTGTGCATCTGGCTTTATGTGGGTACTAGGGAATCGAACCTGGTTCATTAGGCTTTTCAAGCAAGTGCCTTAACTACTGAGCCATCTCTCCAGTCATATCGTATTTTTGAAGGTCATTTGTGGCTCTTCAGGAGAGGCTTTTAGGGACCTGGGAGGAGCTCTATGGCTCCCTCAGCGTTTGTGCCATCTGCTGGGACGAGTCAGGGCCGTGCTGGCCGTGTGATCTTCTTCCTCTGTCCTAAGTCTCCTTTTATAGACTGGGTATTGAGTGGAATCCAAGCTCTGGGTCCCCATGCCTTCTCTGATCAAGAAGATAGGCAACTTACCAGGAGCTTTAGGACTCTCTAGAGAAAGAAGTGTCCTGTCATTTCCTGAGACTTTTTGACCTGGAGGGGTTGGGACCAAAATATTGAGTACTCTTTTGGCCCCAAAGTCCTCATTAGTTTTGACTGTTAACATTTGATTGTTATGCACCCAGGAGAAAAATGGGAATATAGAGTATGTCTGTACCTTTTGTCTTTAACAAAACAGATCTAGTTAAAACATGATATTGAAAACCTTTGACATTTTCTGACATTTAACTTATGCTGTCTGATCACATGGTAAGCCATATCTGAAAGATAGGAAACATATTGTTTAACATTCGTAAGTACCGGTAGAGCATGTTAACAGTCCTGGAGACAGTTTTTATTAATAAAAATTTAAATATTAACTCTACTTTTATATTTAGTCTTAATATCCTGGTGAGAGGCGCCAGTTTTGCTCCTGTGTATTATGAGGACGTGTACTTTTTATTTATTTATTTGAGAGGGAAAGAGACTGGTGGGGAAGGGGGAGAATGGGCGCGCCAGGGCCTCCAGCTGCAGCAAATGAACTCCAGTTGTATGTTCCCCTTTGTGCATCTGGCTTACATGAGTCCTAGGGAATTGATCCTGGGTCCTTTGGCTTTGTAGGCAAATGCCCTAACTGCTAACCCATCTCTCCAGCCCTGAGGGTATGGACTTTTAATCTTAAAAGAAATTTTGAGGAGGACATCCCGTTATCTCAGGAGGCAGTTATTAGTTAGCCAGAAATTTCTCTTGGAGATTAACAGTCTTCACACATCATGGCTGTACGGACAGGTTGTTTTTCACAGTTAATTAGAAAGACCATTGTTGTCAGTGTTGGAGGCAGGCTGGCCTGGAACTTTGGATTTTTTTTTTTTGGTCTCTGTTTCTTGAGTAATTCTTTACTGGCTTGTTCTGCCACATCTGACAGAGCCTTGTGAGTCTCATGAATGTCCTGAGTTGTTTGAAAGGCCAAGGGAGTGAGCAGGAGATGATAGTCCTCTCTTTTTCATTTAAATGTCCCAGTTTCTCTAACCATACTGTTCTTAGATGCGTTTTAGTGTCTTGGTGTAGTTGACTCCTGGGATTTAAGGTCTTACAGCTCTGTCAGGAAATTGAAACGTCTAAGGGTCTAGCTGATGGCTCTGGGTCAGTTTTGGATGACCTCAGAGATAAGAAGGGTCAGACCTAGAACAACTCAGTCTTTTTTCCCTTTTTTTGTAAAGCAGGTCTAGTTGAAGAATAGCATTGTTCCCTCGGGGTGCCATGTTCTCTTATCTCTTAGAGGGTCAGTGTTGCCAGGTAGAGGAAAACCAGGGTGATGTCCAGCCTCATGTAGGGGAGGATGGGTCCCCAGTGGAGCGCCAACACGAAATCACCACTCTCTCGTGAGACCTCCTCCACAGGGGCACAGAGAAGGATGTCCGTCGTACATTGGAGGATCTGAACTTGAATATGAGACAGATAACAATGGCTTTTGTCATTAACAACAAACTTTTATCAGCTTAATTTCTATAATCTTTTTACATTGTTCTGTCAACAAACTCAAATTAAGCAGTCTGCCAGAAAGTTATTTCAATAAGCATTAAACCCATCTAGATTTTTGACCTGTTAATTGAGTCTATAACTCTAAAGTCAGAGTTGAATTTTGGAATTTCTTTTTTACTTAAAACATCTGACTACTGCTGTAACAGGTAAAAGCAAGCACTTCTGGTTTAAAGTTGAAATCCTAGAGGTCTGCCTTTCATAACTTAGCATCACCTTCAAATTCTTTTCTTTTGTTTTTATACATTTTTTAGTGGCTTTAATCTTTTTTTCTAAAGTGGACTAATAATCTTTTAAAAATATTTTTATTATTTACAAGCAGAGAGAGAGAGAGAAAGGAGATAGAGAGAATGGGCACACCAGAGCCTCAAGCTGCTGCCAAAGAACCCCAGATGCATGTGCCCCTTTGTGCATCTGGCTTTAACTGTATGCTGGGGAATTGTACCTGGGTCATTAGGCTGCAGGCAAGAGCCCTGACTGCTGAGCCATATCATCAGTCCCCCACAAACTTAATCTTGATAGAGAAATCTGTAGCAATCATTATGATGCACCTTGTTTCAGGTTACTTTGATTGGTGTAAACTAATTTTGTATATCTCATTATTCTTATTACCCATGACTATTAAAATATATGAAGCTTTGACCAGATATCTAATATTTTATCTTTAAATTGCATTGTTTGTGAATAACAAATTTTAGCATTATAACTTGGGATTAACTCTTTTTGACCCAAGAATTTTGAATGGAGCTCCTCAAAAATTGGGGCAGCACATGGGTTATCAGAAGATGGGGGGACTTCCTTGTCTCTCGAAGAGCAAAAATTATAATGAATGAATTGAGATTATTTCTTTTGTAAAACCTAAGTTATAAATACAGCAATGACCATTTTAATAAATAAATCTTGATCTTGTTAGGACTTAGGTTTTTATAGTAATTAAAAGCTTAGCATAGAAACATGACCAATTGATACTTAGAATAATTTATTTTTAATTTTTTTGTTTTCTAAATATTTTATTATTCATTTGACAGAGAAAGAGGGGAGAGGAGAGAGAGGGAGAGAATGAGTGCACCAGGGCCTTCAGCCACTGCAAACGAACTCCAGACGCATGTGCCCCCTTGTGCATCTGTCTAATGTGGGTCCTAGGGAATTGAACCTGGGTCCTTTGGCTTTGCAGGCAAATGCATTAACTGCTACGCCATCCCTCCAGCCCTAGAATATTTTTTAAAATAGTAAAAATGCAGTCTAAGAAAATGGTTTGGTTAACCTTACATACTTACGTTGATGATTCTGTTTAAAGAACATAATTTTTTTAAGCTGGGTATCTTGGCACACACCTTTAATCCCAGCACTCAGGAGACTGAGGTAGGAGGATTGCTATGAGGCCACCCTGAGACTACATAGTGAATTCGAGGTCAGCTTGGACTAGATCTGGACCCTACCTTAAAGAACCAAAAAAAAAAAAAAAAAAAAAGTTTTCTCAGTGTGTTTATGGAAAAGCACAAAAGTATATTACGAGTTGTGTGAAGGCAAGTGGATTTTTCCATAAGTAAACTTTACATTTCTTCATAGATGCCAACTTAACAATTGGGCCAGTTTTGAAAAACAATTTGAATTTTGGATTACAAATTAAAACTTGAACTATGTAGTACTTTTATGAAAGTATTTTCCTTTGTAAAAATGCATTTGCAGATGAGTTAAATAACATTTTATGCAATTAATAGGTTCATTTCACTTTAATTTGTGAGCGTAAAATGTTGATTAGCACCATGTAGAGCTTATTAATTATCAAATGATGATAATTAGTGATTTGGAAAATAATCAGGCATAAGTCTTTCAAAAAGAGAAATCTATGTAATTTGTAATAGACATTAGTCTTAAATGTAAATTTTACTTGAACATTCTTTAGAATAAAATGTTTTAACATTTTATTGGACTGAGAAATGAAGTCAGTGCGGAGTGATTGTCAATCAGCTGTGATTGTAACACTGTCTCTAGTCTTATGAGACAGGCTTTTCATTTATTTCTTTTTGCATCACAAGGATTGATTTTAGTTACCACTGGCATATGTTAAAGTATCTGGGTCAGGGTTTTCTGGATTCATATGCTGACAAAAATGCAGGGATATGGGAAGAGATATTTTACCCAGATACCTGGATGGCCTGATGTGTGCGTTGAGTAAGAGGGGCTAGCTGTCAGCAGAGGTGTGGGTGGTAAAGGATGACTCAGCCAATGATACGGTATGTTGAGAGGCACTAGGCTCTTGTTTCCTAGGAATGCATAGGTAAATTTTGTTTAGATTTTCCATTAATGTGAAAGTGGAAAACATTAAAACAGCTAGAAAAAAAGTACTAGCAAATGCTTACAGGTAAAATTTCTAAGCATAATAATTATGGCAAGAACTATAAGGAAACATTCATATATTTAACTTCGGGACAATGTAAAATTCCTGTACATTAAAATGAAAAGGCAGATATGAAAATGAAAAAAATATTTTCCACATAGAATTAACAACATACATAGAGTATTTCCAGAATCAGTGTTCCCATAACTCCATTCCAAAAACCAACATCCTAATGGAAAGAAACAAAGAACTTACACAAACAAACGTCTGAAGTCGAAATACAAAACTGAACATGGTTTCTGCTTTTACCTTTACTCTCAGCTACTTGGGAGGCTGAGGTAGGAGAACCACTTGAGCCCATGAGCTCAAGACCAGCCTGGGCAACAGAGTGAAACAGGGTTTAAAAAAGAAAAAAAAGAGGGCTGAGGGATGGCTTAGTGGTTAAGGCATTTGCCTGCAAAGCCAAAGGACCCAGGTTTGATTCCCCAGAAGCCACATTAGCCAGATGCACAAGGGGATGCATGTGTCTGGAATTCATTTGCAGTGGCTGGAGGCCCTGGTGTGCCCATTCTCTCTCTCTCTCTTTCTCCTCCCCCTCTTTCTCTGTCAAATAAATAAATAATAAAAATAAAATACTAGCTGGGTGTGGTGGCACACGCCTTTAATCCCAGCACTTGGGAGGCAGAGGTAGGAGGATCGCCATGAGTTGAGGTCACCCTGAAACTACATATAGTTAATTCTAGGTCAGCCTGGACTGGAGTGAAACTCTACCTCAAAAAAAAAAAAAAAAAAAAAAAGAGTGCTTGCCTAACATGCGTAAGGCCCTGGGTTCAACCCCCAGTTCCACAAATATGGCTTAGATTTAAATAGGTGAGTTTTCTTGCAAGTCTGTTGGCCCAAGTTCAGTTCCCCAGCACCTACGTGAAGCAGGGCATAAAGTGGCACACAGGTCTGTGATCTGGGAGGCAGAGCCAAGAGAATCCAGAAATTTAAGAGAAGCAGTAGCAGCAGTGAGGCTCTGTCCCAACAAAAGGCTTAGCAAGAGGAGAAACAGCCTGGCATCCCTGACCTTCACGTGTGTGCACGCGCTGGTGCGTCTTCTCTGGCTGGCACAGATGAGAAAGTTAGTGACGGTAGCGGCCACAGTGCCGCAGTCGCTGCGAGGAGTGTGCTTGTAATGAACTGGAAGGCAGTTTGGTAGTTGATTCTGAAATTTGTCAAACATGTTGTTTTGTTTCTTCCTGAAAAACCTAAAATGAGAGTAAAAATATAATCTTTGTCAACTCCAAAAGACAAAGAAAATGGAAGAGAATGGCTGGTGAGCTGATGAGAGACACCACAAGTGTAAGAACCACAGGTGGACAGGAAACCATTTTTGCAGAGTGGAAAAGCTGAGCCCTAAGTCCCAGAATTCCTGTGTCCTCTTCCTGTTTGGCCCTCAGGACACTAGCTTCAGGCTTATACTCTGGGAAGCAGAATATTGGAGAGAGTTACACTGGAGTTACGAAAGCAGTTCACAGGCTGGAGTCACAGCTCAGTGTAGAACCCCCTTTCTTAGTATGTGTGGGGATTTCCCTCCTCTGGGTTCAAGCCCCAGCACTAGTGAGGAGATAAGGGATGTCTGCACGTTGACACAGTGCAGCTGAGACCCCCCCCCAAGCCCACTGATTGAGAAGTGCTTGGGATGCATTTTCTTTTCATTCTTCACTGTGAAGATGAAACCAAGAGACAGGCTGTTGAGAAAGCCTTCGCTGCGACACAAGCAGAACAGGGACCTTATATACACTGGCAGTGCTGGAAACAGATTATAGTGGTTCTGATATTAGCAAGAAAGGAAGTGTTTTAACCTTACAAAGCAGGGTCTCATACAAAAAGGACCCACTCCCCAGTCCCAAGTCCAGCCTCTTAATCTCATATAATGGTTACATTTCAAAATATGTATAATTAGGAAGTCTTCTCACTTGTATTCATTACAGAATACTTCCTGAACTCTGCAGTTCTAGATCCTTTTAGATGACATAATTGGGCCTGGAGAGATGGCTCAGCATTAAGGCACATGCCTGCAAAGCATAACAACTCGGTCCATTTCCCCAGTACCCGTGTCAAACCACATGGACAGTGGCACGTGCACCTATCTGGAGTTCGTTCACAGCAGCTAGAGGCCCTGGCATGCCCATTTTCCCTGCACCCTCCAGCTCTCTCCTCTGTCTCTCTCTGCTTGCAAATAATAGATTTTTAAGGTTCTTGCTTGACACAGTTACTGTCATTTTTAAGACCTGTCTACTTTGTTCTTCATTTTAGTCTGGTTTAGCTATTTAGGTATTTAATGTTTTCCCAGCAGTGCCACCATATTTAGCTAAACTTTACTAAAGATTGACTGACAAGTCCGAAGTCCAAGAGCTCTGGCACCTTTGTGAAAAAGTGTGCCTGTTACCTTATTGATGTCTGAAGTCTTGGCCCAAGGACTAAATCTGTATCAGTGTCTCTGTCTAGGGCCAGCATCAATAACTTTAACCTCTTTAGAATTTTCTCTCAATTACACAACTATAAAACTGAAGTCTAGTGAAAAATAATACACTGCTCATTTATTTTCATTGCAATTGTGAGGCAAGTGCTAAAATCAGACCACTTGAAGGCCATGTGTTGTTCTTTTAATAGTAGCCATGATTTTTACATTATGTATGTTAACCTAAGCTTTCAGATTATAATTGCTGACCTTCATTTCTTAAAATGCCACTTTCCAAAGAATGAAAGAAACCATAAACCAGCTTGAAAATAGTGGCCAAAATGTCAATAATATTTTCCTTAACTTTATGTAATTGTGGTATATTTACAAATTTGTCATCATATCAATTTCTGATATGTTAATTCTCAAATTAAAAGTGAATATGTAGAGTCTTAGTTAAAGTTTCCTAGAACAAGAATAGGTTCCTGTCTTCAGTAAATTTTTGAAGATTTTCAAAATGATTACAGTCAGTGTTGATAATTGTATTCGTGTATAGTTGGTTTTTAATTCCTATTTATTTTACCCGTAAGCATCTCTCATTCATGTGCTGTTTCCACTCCTCTGCTCACAGTCAGTGAGTCAGGAAACAGTGGTGCCGTCGAAGGGCCAGTTCCACTTGACCCTGAGTAAGCAGAGCCTCGGGGTGATTGAAGTCTCGTATGTGGCAAAGCCAGAATTGAGTCAAGATTGTGTGACTTCATGATCAGTATTCTTGACTGTTATGCTGCACTTCCTCCTTATGAGCACTTAAAATTAGTTGTGAGTTATAAATAGGTATAATCCATGTTCTGGTTAGTTGAAACCACATTTGGGAAGAACTAAATATCAACAGGTTTAGCTGTGTTCTTAAGCATATTGAATGTTTGTTTATTTGGAGTCAGGCACTTGACTATTCTGTCTCTGCTGTCTTTCTCCACCCTAGTTCCCCACTCCCCAGTGAGAGTTTGAGACAAACCTGGAAGGTTGTGGGTTACAGGTGATGGAGGAGGTACCAAAGAATGCTTTACACTTTTAGAATTTTATTTGTAGATGACTCAATTGAGAGAAAAGTTTGGGTGACATCATCACCTATCACAAGAACCAGTATTTAGTCCAGATAGGTCAGTGATCTTAAAGTTCTAATGGGCTCTTGTCTACTATCCAGATATCCTGCCCACTATGTATAACTGCATTTTAAAGAATATATTGGATTTTGAGAAAGCCTATCTAGAAGAAAATGTTGAAGATATAATTTAATGATTGAAAATTGCCTATAGTGGTGTCTTTGTGTTTCCCACTCTGGTAGGCAGCCTAATAACTCATAGCTCTGAGAACACAGGTGTGGAGAACTTAGGGCATTAACTCACATGAGTAGACATTGAGTATTTGAGAATGAGCAACACACAACTAAAACTCCATTAACTGAAAATGACTGGATAACTGGAGAGATGGCTCAGCGGTTAAGGCAAAGCCTAACAACTCGAGTTCAATTCCTTAATACCTATGTAAAACCAGATGCACAGCATGGTGTATTCACCTGGAGTTGGTTTGCAGTGCCTGGAGGTCCCAGTGCATTGGTTCTCTCTGTCCATCTCTTCTATCTCTGCTTGCAAATAAATACGTAACAAAATAGAAACAACTGAACAAATACATATTTCTGTCACAACTCAAAGTCACATTTAGAAAGCAAACATCCCCAATAAATACTAGACATGTGTGACCCATTGTATTGCTTGAATACTAAGATCATTGGATGTGATCACCTCCACTCACAGTACTACTTACCTTGATCAGCTGTACTCATGGTGTAGTATTCATGGCGGAGATGAGCTCCGTCCACGGTGGTGCTCGTGGTGGATGAGCTCTGCCCACGGTGGTGCTCGTGGTGGAGATGAGCTCCGTCCACGGTGGTGCTCGTGGTGGAGATGAGCTCCGTCCACGGTGGTGCTCGTGGTGGAGATGAGCTCCGTCCACGGTGGTGCCCGTGGTGGAGATGAGCTCCGCCCACGGTGGTGCCCGTGGTGGAGATGAGCTCCGCCCACGGTGGTGCCCGTGGTGGAGATGAGCTCCGCCCACGGTGGTGCTCGTGGTGGAGATGAGCTCCGCCCACGGTGGTGCTCGTGGTGGAGATGAGCTCCGTCCACGGTGGTGCTCGTGGTGGAGATGAGCTCTGCCCACGGTGGTGCTCGTGGTGGAGATGAGCTCCGTCCACGGTGGTGCCCGTGGTGGAGATGAGCTCTGCCCATGGTGGTGCTCGTGGTGGAGATGAGCTCTGTCCACGGTGGTGCTCGTGGTGGAGATGAGCTCTGCCCATGGTGGTGCTCGTGGTGGAGATGAGCTCCGCCCACGGTGGTGCCCGTGGTGGAGATGAGCTCCGCCCACGGTGGTGCTCGTGGTGGAGATGAGCTCTGCCCATGGTGGTGCTCGTGGTGGAGATGAGCTCCGCCCACGGTGGTGCTCGTGGTGGAGATGAGCTCCGCCCATGGTGGTGCTCGTGGTGGAGATGAGCTCCGCCCACGGTGGTGCCCGTGGTGGAGATGAGCTCCGCCCACGGTGGTGCTCGTGGTGGAGATGAGCTCTGCCCACGGTGGTGCTCGTGGTGGAGATGAGCTCTGTCCACGGTGGTGCTCGTGGTGGAGATGAGCTCTGCCCATGGTGGTGCTCGTGGTGGAGATGAGCTCTGCCCACGGTGGTGCTCGTGGTGGAGATGAGCTCTGTCCACGGTGGTGCTCGTGGTGGAGATGAGCTCCGTCCACGGTGGTGCTCGTGGTGGAGATGAGCTCTGCCCATGGTGGTGCTCGTGGTGGAGATGAGCTCTGTCCACGGTGGTGCTCTGCGGAGATGAGCTTCACTCTTTTGCTTTACAGCTTCATTTTTCTTAATTATTGAGACAAAAGTGTTTCAGAATAGGTTTTGGGGCTTATTCACAGAGAATTTATGTAATTTTTCTTTCAAAAATATTTTTATACATAGTAAAGGATTATTAAAATGTTTCATAATGAATTTATTTTATTAATAGAAACAATGGTAATATCATGATGGCATTTCTAAATTAAGTTTTGATCTTTTAATATTCACTGGAATCTTCCAAACATGCGAGCTAAGAAGAATACTTTCTTTTTCTGTATTCCATTATACCCAAATGAATCACATTGCTGCTGACACATCCTTGTGTTTTCTGATTGTACTTGTCTTAAGGTAAAACAGGCAACTGCAGTGGCCCCGCAGGCATACGTGTGCTCTGATGGGCGGTTGTTGGTTTGTGAATGTTGACCTTGTGAGGTTGAAAGCAAGGTAAGTGCAATAGTGGAAGTGCGAGGAGACCCTTTTCTCCCTCCAGGAATGAAGATGTGCTGATCGGATGGTGCTCTGGCTGTGTGTTTGTGTCCACTCTGAAGGTACAGAGTGTGAAAGGGAAGTCCAGTGAAGGCAGCAGCACACAGGCTCTGCTGATTGAGTGTCCTGTGGGAGGACCGCCAGGGAAAAGGCTTTAACGTGCCGTGTAGTAATGAGGTATGCTGATTCCTAATTCACAGAAAGGAGAAAATGTACATTGCTGCTTTTAGCAATTGCTTGCCTTGTTACATACCCATCTTAACTTGACATCCATTAATCCAGAGATGCACCAAAAATAGTTCCAGAAGTTCATCCCCACAGACAGGAGAACAGAACCTCAGGACTCCGCGCTGCTGTGCACTGAGACTGACATGTGCACTCGCCAGTGGCGTTGGCTGGCAGCAGGCTGAAGTGGAGTGACTAGGATGTTTAACTGTCACCTAAGCTGCCCTGAAATCACATAAGTAAGACTAGGTTATCATTTATTTTGAAACTGGTATGTATGTGCCAGAAAAGTCCAACTTGAAAGAAATCAGTATCTTTAGTTAGAGATTTAAAACCATTGTGTGTGTGTGTGTGTGTGTGTGTGTGCGTGTGTGTGTGTGTTTATGGGAGCACATGTGTGGTGACAGCTGGGTGGAGGTCAGAGGACACCCTGTATGCTGGCCTGTGAGCTTCGTGAAGCCTCTGCCTCTCCGCACCATGATGCGTGTATTGGGATCACAGATGTGCGCCGTGCCACTTCACCTGGCTCCATGTGGGGCTGGGACCCGGACCTGGTCGTCGTGCGTGCTCTGACCACAGGCGCTTTCCCAGACCCGCTCAGATTGCTAAACTTCGGGGCCAGCTTTCCTTTCATCACGCCGTCACTTTGGGCCTGAGTTGTCTACTTCTGTTTTACTCTCCTCTGATTATAGAAGCACAGATTTTTCAAGATTGTTTGCATTTAATCTACATTTATATATGTTTGACAGCATCTAATTAGTGTTACTTATTTTTTTCATTGTGTCTTTTTAAATTTCATAGTTGTATATTAATACCTTACTGACACAGAATGATTTCCATGTTATTTAATTTTATGTAGTTAATGGGTTTCTAGTGTAAAATGTGCTAATAAGCACCTTAATCCTATGAAGTCACTGAGTACGTGTACTTTTAGGTGGGCTACTCAGTCTGTAACATCGCTAGAGATGCACTGTTGTAGGCATGTATTAGATTTCAGTGTTTCCTTCTGCTCAAGACCTCTGTATGCTATACAGCAATTAAAACTTGTGGATAGAGTGGTAGACTGAATTGATATTACAACAACTACTATTTTAGAATGTTCCCTTTGTCTGCCGATAGTGAAATTGTGGTTGTAACCGACTATGACTCCTATCCTGCTTCCTTCCACTAGTGTAGAGGCCGGAGGGCTGTGCTAAAGCTTTGTCACAGATTAAACCATGGGGAGGACCTTTGTCCATGGGACAGAATTCTTATTGTAAAACTATGCTAAACATTTTTATGAGTACCATGACTAAAAGTGACTACATTTATTAAAAATGTTTTGTTGAACTTTATTTTAAAAGGAATTTAGTCTGTTTTTTTTTATACGAGGAAATAGGTTCCAAAAAATTAATTTGACTGAAGTTAAATTGTTTCTTCCATGAATGATTTCATGTAGGCACAGAGGGAGGTTTTGTGATTTGTTTTCAGTGGTGTCTCAGAAGAGTGTGTGCCTGGTATTCACATGTTAGCACTTGAAAGCATTGTGAGGATTCTCTCAGGAATCACATTAAAGAAGTTAAATTCTGCTTAATACCAAGAGGTTGGAAACTGGGTTTAAACAAGAAAGTAACAGGAGCCCATTATAGCAATTTTAAATACTTTTCTATTTACCCATTTGGGAGGAGTCCTGCAGCTGGAAACAAGCAATATTCACTGTGTCAGCGAGGTTTGCCTTGGTGTTGTGTGAAGCATAGTTTTAATGCACTTGTTGATTTTCAAGGGAAGAAGTTGTCATAATTTAGGTAGTGGACATTATTTTTACCATGAGAACATTTCCTCATGGTTTAAGTTCTGTCCAATAGTATGCATACTGGCTTCCAGCTGTGTTCATAGACACATCTTCTTATTAGACAGCGCTGCAGACGTTTATAAATCCCTTCTTCTGAGCCTGTGCCCTCCTGGGGGTGCTGCTGTGTGGGGTATGACATCTCCATGGGTGAGAAAGTCCTCAAGCAGTCCATTGTTCCTCTAGGCTGCGAGGTTGGAAAGTGCTTTATTATATTTAATTGGAAAGGGTCTTGTACTTTCTGCTCCTTCATTTTCACTGTAGTAGTGAAGGCCACATAAGATGAGTCTAAGCTTGGTTCTACCTGCCACCTGTCTACAGGGTATTCAAAAGTTATTGCTGCTCCCAGCTCATCGAGAATCTTAAAGAAAATGCTAGTGTGTAGTTGAAAGAGTGAGCTTCGGGCTAAGTAAGAACTAGCTTCAGTGGAAGGTTTTGCTACTGGGCAGGTAGTTCTTTAGGTCTGGTCTTTTGTTGGGAAAGTGGCCATGAGGATTGACCAGGGATCAGTTCTTTAGGTCTGGTCTGTCATTGGGAAAGTGGCCGTGAGGATTGACCAGGGATCAGTTCTTTAGGTCTGGTCTCTTGTTAGGAAAGTGGCCGTGAGGATTGACTAGTGATCAGTTCTTTAGGTCTGGTCTCTCATTGGGAAAGTGGCTGTAAGGATTGACCAGTGATGAGTTCTTAGGACTGGTCTTTCGTTAGGAAAGTGGCCACGAGAATTTACCAGTGATCAGTTCTTTAGGTCTGGTCTCTTGTTGGGAAAGTGGCCGTAAGGATTGACCAGTGATCAGTTCGTAGGTCTGGTCTCTCATTGGGAAAGTGGCTGTGAGGATTGACCAGGGATCAGTTCTTAGGTCTGGTCTCTTGTTGGGAAAGTGGACGTGAGGATTGACCAGGGATCAGTTCTTAGGTCTGGTCTCTCGTTGGGAAAGTGGATGTGAGGATTGAGCAGGGATCAGTTCTTAGGTCTGGTCTCTCGTTGGGAAAGTGGACATGAGGATTGAGCAGGGATCAGTTGCTGCCAGGTGATATGTGCAGACACCCGACACTCTCGACAACTATCATTGGTTCTGGACTAATGTTTTCAATCTTCCTTCTTTTTTATCTTTAAAATATAGTTTACTGGGCTGGAGAGATGGCTTAGCAGTTAAGCGCTTGCCTGTGAAGCCTAAGGACCCTGGTTCGAGGCTCGGTTCCCCAGGTCCTACGTTAGCCAAATGCACAAGGGGGCACACGTGTCTGGAGTTTGTTTGCAGAGGCTGGAAGCCCTGGCGTGCCCATTCTCTCTCTCTCCCTCTATCTGTCTTTCTCTCTGTGTCTGTCGCTCTCAAATAAATCAATAAATAAAATTTAAAAAAATATATAGTTTACTTATTTCTTTGAGAGAGAGAAAGAGGAAGAGGCAGATAGAGAGAAAGAGAGAATGGGCATGCCAGGGCCTCTAGCCATTGCAGATGGACTCCAGACACCTTCATCCCCTTGTGCATCTGGTTTATGTGGGTCAGGCTTCATAGGGAAATGCCTTAATTGCTAAGCCATTTCCCTAGCCCTAGTCTTCCTTGTTTATCACTCCTTTTCAACTTTCCCTCCCCCAAATGAAAGGAGTACATTTAAGAGTGCAGTTTTATTACTAGGTCATAGAATAAGTTAAAATGAGGATGTGCTCAGCAGACCCACTGACCTGCTGCCAGTTACTGAGAGGAGAGGCTAGATGAGCCCCTTCCCTTTGCATGCATGTCTTCTGACCCCCAGGAAGCTGTGATACCTGCTGGGGATGAGAATCCAATAGAGAATGACCGGCTGCACATTTCTTTGGGGGATTTAAGTATCAAATTCTTTTAACACCTGCTAGCTACTCAGAGCAGTGTTGTAAACCATTTGAAAGGAAGTAGCCAGAGTCTCTTCTATCCAAGGGCTTTTTCAAAAGAATTTTATTGGGCTGGAGAGATGGTTTAGTGGTTAAGGCACTTGTTGCAAAGCCAGGTTCAGTTTCCCAGGACCCACATAAGCCAGATGCACAAGGTGGTGCATGCATCTGGAGTTCATTTGCAATGGCAGGAGGCCCTGGTGTGTCCATTTTCTCCTTCTTTCTTTCTCTCCTTCCCTCTTTTTCTCTCTTTCAAATAAATACATAAAAATAAAATATTTCTTTAAAACAGAATTTTACTTCTACCCGCAATTATTTTTATATATGACTATATGTTTGTTGGTCTATTACATGCATCGTAAGCTTCAAAACAACTGTCGGTCTTTGCTTACAGTTGTACTATGGCCCCTAACCCAGTGCCTGGTACATTGTAGGTACTCAGCTTATACTTATTAGTTGGAGAAATAATCCATGTATCTGGTTGGTAAAATTGGGTGTGAATAAATAGAAACTTACAGTTTGCACTGTTCTTTTTTTTTTTTTTTTTTTTTTTTTGAGGTAGGGTAGTGTCTTGCTCTAGCCCAGGTTGACATGGAATTCAGTATGTAAGTGCTATGATTGGAGGTGTATCTTCATCCAGTAGGTGGCATTTCATGAGTTGTGCGCCTTTTTCCCAGTGGTGCACCTCTCCTATGCTGTAGGAGTGCTTTGACCCTTTCATTTGATGTAGTTGTCGGTCTGCCTTCATTGAACTCTGCCATGTTGTCATTTGTACCTAGTTGCCAGTGTGTTTGGATTTAGGACCACCATATTGTTATCTGCCCCATTTGTTCTTAGTTCCCTTTTTCATATTTTCTTACTTTGTTTTGGATTGAGTATTTTATATGGTTCCATTGTATCTCCACTATTGCTTTATCAGTGAATACACTTTGTTGCCTAGGAGCTATGCTGGACCCTTTTCCTCTATCAGTCTACTTTAGATAACGGTCTTTACTGCATGTTGCCACTGGGAATTGGTAATGCTTCCCACTTCTTCCTTTCCATTCTCAGTCTGTTGTCTTCATCTTATCCATGAGGTGAACCCCACAGTATATACTTTTGCTTTTAAACAGTTATTGTCTTAAAAATTTTAAATCAAAGACAGTATTTTTGGAGGCTGCTCAGGACGCTGTGCAGGCTTCACGTGAGCATCACCTTTGTAGAGTTGCTTCTTGTGTGAAGGCGAAGAGAGGGCGTCAGGTTAATAGCAGTTGGTGAGTGTCTTAACCACATCAAATCAGTCATTATGAGAAGCTCTTATGGACACAGATGAAATTATAAGATACACTTTAAAATGAACTTGGTTCAAGTACAGCTGTACTACAAAATGCAATAATTATACCAATCTGCCACTTGATTGTAAGTAAAATCATTGTAGAATGTCTGAAGTATTGCCTATAGATGTGTTAAAAATAGCAATAGCTTTATAGCCATAATAGCATTATACACATGCTGAAAGGCACTGCACCACAAAATGTTCCATTTATTACAGTGAGCCACGGTGTTACGGCAGCGTGCCTCCCACCGTGGAAATGAGTGGGAAGCTTCAGCTAGGCCGATGCCTATACTGTTTTTTTTTTTCTGAATGTTCCCCTTACTTGCCCCCCAATAGCTAGTTTATACCCATTGTATGCGTGCTTTTTTCAAAAGTAGAGATAAACATGAAATGGTCAAAATGTTCCTATAATCCTCCTCACCTCATAGAAGTATTATTAAGGGTTAGTATATTTCCCTTCTGTGAATATTATTTTAGAAGTGCAAATTATATTTCATATTCAATTTGTATGTTGCTTTTATTTCCTTATTATTGTAGGATAAACATCTCTCCAAATCATAAAATTGTTTGAAAACATTTTCATGGCTATTTAATATATAGATGTACCATGCTTCTCATATTATAATTTGCATAGGCTTTCCTGGTTTCTATCATATAGATTCTTTGTACAAAAATCTTCATCAGCATTTCTGAATTCCTTAATATAGATCCTGGGAATAAGGAGAAACAATTCTAAATACATTTTTAGTACATTTAAAAAACATTTTTAAAGTGTTAAAAGATTACCTTTCTGAAAAGTTGACTGTACTGATTAACATTTGCTAGCTTAATTTTTAAGAGAAAAAAATGCTCAGTTTATTGTTGTTATGACTGAAAGTTTTCACATGTGAAATAGCCACTTATTATTCTTTTGTGAAATTTTTCATTTTTGTCTCATTTATTGATAAACCTTTGTTTATTGTTGATTTGGGAGAATCAACAATATATTGTCTCACAGTGAATTTATTTCCTTTTCTATCATATTATTTGTTTTCCTTTGAATTTGATTTATGTACTCTGTAAAATATAGATCTTTCAAAAGACAATTTAATGGCTGGGAGAGCTCCCAGGATAAAGTCTCTTGCTGTGCAAGAGAGGCAGCATAGTGTGATTTGGGTCCCCAGGATCATGTTAGCTGGTTTCAGCAGTGTATGTGTCTTTCCCCAGCATGTCTAAGAGAAGATGGGAGGTGGAGTCAGGAGACCCCAGAAAGCTTGCAGGCCAGCCAGTCTGGTAGGCAAATAAGAAAGAGACCCTGCCTCAAACAACGGTGAGGACTGGCACCCAAGGTTGTCCTCTGACCTCTACATGCATGTCTAGCATGCATGTGCCTACATATGTACCTGTGTGCGCACACATGTGCATGCGCACACACACACACACACACACACACAGATGAAAATAATTTAATTCAGAAAAGTTATTTTTAAAAATCTCGCTTTTTCTATTTTCATTCGTTGCATGTAGACTTATAAATCTCTTTACAGCTTCTCTTACATTTTTATATTTTTCTTCTATGTTTTATATTTAATTCTAAGTCATATAAAGTGGGTTTTTTTAAAAATTTATGGTGTTGAATTAGGAACAAAAATTGATTTTTTTCAAATGCTAATCTGTTGTTAGTGCCAGTAAAAAAGCTATTCCCTGGCTAGAGGTCTTATAGTTCCTTTAACGCATGCAGGTCCCCAGTCTCCCACTCTGCTCTTTTAGTCACCTGTCTCTGCATCAGAGGCCCGTTACTGTTCTGCATTCATGTATTCTGTTTTTCTTCACGGTTTAGTCCTCTCTGTAGGGCAATAGAGTCTATTTACCTGGTGGCTCATGCTGTGAGTGTTCTAGCTGTTTTTTTTTTTTAATTTTGTTGTTATTTTTATTTATTTATTTGAGAGCGACAGACACAGAGAGAAAGAGGCAGAGAGAGAGATATAGATAGAGAGAGAGAGAATGGGCGTGCCAGGGCCTTGAGCTACTGCAAATGAACTCCGGATGCATACACCCCCTTCTGCATCTGGCTAACGTGGGTCCTGGGGAATCGAACCTCGAACCAGGGTCCTTAGGCTTCACAGGCAAGCACTTAACTTCTAAGCCATCTCTCCAGCCCTGTTTTTTTTTTTTTTCAATAGCTAATGTGAATACAAAAATGCTACACTTTCTCTTACTGGCATAATTGAAGGTTATTAATTTTTTTTAATTTTTAATTTATTTATTTGAGAGTGACAGACAGAGAGAGAAAGACAGATAGAGGGAGAGAGAGAATGGGCGTGCCAGGGCTTCCAGCCTCTGCAAACGAACTCCAGATGCATGCGCCCCCTTGTGCATTTGGCTAACATGGGACCTGGGGAACTGAGCCTCGAACCGGGGTCCTTAGGCTTCACAGGCAAGCACTTAACCGCTAAGCCATCTCTCCAGCCAGGTTATTAATTTTTAAAGGAATTATATTAACTCTGAGCTCTGTATTTTCAGTCATTGTTAGAGTTGATGTTATAGAGTTTTTTATATCTAATTGTAATATCTGCAAATGAAAATTTACTTTTCTTTTCCAGGAGTTAATCTGGATTGGCCAGTAATTCCAGAGTAATAATTTTGATAGTAGGTATTTTCATCACAGAATAGCTAAAGTTGTGGTTCAAGAGCAACTGTATCAACTTCCTGTTAAATCTGAAAGTCATCCATGATTATCTAATGTGAGATGAGCTAACCTCTGCACTAGTTTGTCTTGGGCAGGTATGCAAAGATCCTGGGAAGTGCTCATTTCTTCATCACAGGCAGCATCTGATGACCACTGTTGGATCCTTTAAAGGAAAGGAGACTTGAGAGGGAGACCAATGTTGGGAGGAGGAGGAGGAGGCTTCGGGGAAGCTGGGCCAGTTTCTGCGCTTCATTTCTTTGCGAGCTGGTCTGGGGGGCCATGGGGGGGCATGGTGGCAGGCAGCAGGGTCTCCCAGAGAATGGAAGGAGGGGTGGCGCTGAGCCGCACTGCAGACCCCTTTAAGAGGGAGGGTTGTGGAGGTCTTAGGCTCACCGTTACAAAGCACCCACCGAGCTGCTTCTTCACCCTGGCATGTTCTTTGTGTCTTTTCCTTGTTATGCTATTCCCTTATTTTTTATTCCATGTGCTGGAAACTTACGTGGCTCTTTACTAAATTTTGTTTAGCAGTGTCTTCTGTGCATCTGCAGGATGTCATTTCTGTTCCAGGAATCAGAGTAGTTTTCTTCACCTCGCCTTCCTTGCTTGTCTATTTTCTTTGGATGCTGACAGAGTGTGTGTTTTGCTCTCTGTTTGCTTATATATGAATGGTGTGTCTGATAGGTCATCACAACTGTTCTCAGCAGCTGGCAAGCAGCAGTCACATGTGGCTTTGCTGAACAGATGACTCTGGCCACCTTTCCACCTGTGCCTGGCTTGCACACTTTTCAAAGGTACAGTACATGGAGAAAACATTTTTTACCATGCATGCTTAGAAGGGTGTTTCTGTGTTCCCCTCTATGCAGAATTTTCATGTGGACATCTGGTCCTGTGGTGGACATCAGTCTAGAATCTTCTTTGGATGAAGCGAACCATTTTTGGTTCCCCTGTCCCAGCATTATGCAGTTCTCTGGGCACGGGATTTTAAAAAGAGGCATGCCACTAGAGAGGATGGAATGAGTTAGAAAGTTCGGCTGCCTCATGGATCCATCTTTTTACCAGAGAAGCTGCAGACTCTGGCATCTTTCCCTGTAGCACAAGCACTGTTTCTCTCAGCCAGGCACCATGCGCATAGGATGGTGCAGTTGCACTCTGCAGTAGTGCCTGACATGTACAGATAGCCAAGCTATCCGAGGGCTTTCATCAGAGGTTAACTTAATTCTGTAAAAAGTATTTATTTGAGAAACAGAATGGGTGAACCAGGGCCTCTTGCCACTGCAAATGAATCCCAGACACATGTACTGTGTCGTGTGTCTGGCTTTGCATGGGTCCTGGGGAATTGAACCTGGGCTAGCAGGCTTTGCCAACAGTACCTTGAACTACTGAGTCATCTCCCCAGCCCACTTAACTTCGTTTTGGAAGCGGGTGCTCTCATCTTTTTTGGTACCATTATGTAGGATTGCGTGAGAAGATGGGAGAGGCTGCAGTGGGAGAGTCCATGTGGACACCTTTTGAGTTGAGAATACAGCAATTCATGCACAGCCACCTTCGTTAACTGAAGTTATAATGAAGAAATAATCATTTTTTTTTAAATCGGCCACTGCACATGGTATAGTGTTTGCAAGTCTAAGCTTTGCTGTCTGTGTTGACCTGTGCGATCTTTCTACTGTGGCTTTCTCACTCAGGCGTGTATTTCTCTGTCCTCCACTGTTTTTTCTGACGTTTGCTCCTGGGGAAGTGCACTTAGTGCCTCGTGTCTCTCTCTGCCCCTCTTGTGGGCAGCATTCCAGGGGCACGCGTGCACAGAGGCTGAAGCAGAGTGCCCTTCTGCACTTCTCTGAGCTAGCTGTCAGGGTTAATTGCTGATGCTTTGGAGAAATGGTCACTACTTCCAAAGCTGTTTTTCCTCAGTTGTATCTAAGATCTAACGGTACAGTTACAGTTTCCGGAATCCGTCTCATTGGAAAGTAGTAGCAGATAGGCAGCACTAGGGTTCTGCGATCTCACAGGAAATGATTAAGTGATGCTCACTGTTACCTCTTGACTCCTTCAGCTCTGAGGCTAATTTGTTTTAGGCAAAGATGGTCTGTAGCCTAGTCCCCTTAGTTAACTGTTTTCCTTAGTGCTAAGCTTTGCTAGTTCACTTCGGTTAAGGTAGGTGTGTGCGTGCTCTCAGGGACTCCAGGTTAGGGAAGCAGTTTGTCTTCCTACCAGTCAGTGCTCCTGAGCAGCCTCCAGGTGCGTCCACACACTGCGCTGGGGATTTCAGTGCTTACCGTTCTCCACTTAGTGGGACAGATTTGGGGTAGCTTTGTGGAAGAACTATTAAGAGGGGGCACAGACAAGGGAATGAAGACAGAGCGTAATTACTCTAAATACTTCCAGTTTAGTTCCTATTAAGCATTTGATTAAAACTTCCAAAACTCTGTGATTATGATCCATATTAAAATGCTAAGATGGTTTTCTGTCTTTTCAGTTTGATGAATTAATCTTGAAATGGTGAAAGTTGATTCTCACAGCTTATCTATTACCATTGTGGGCAGTAATTCAGCAAATCAACTCACAAAGATGTTATTAGTCACATGCCTGTAGTTACAGGCCATAATGAAACTTGAAATGATAGCTCCATGGGGAATGCTGGTCCTTGCCACACAGTTGCACCCAAGACACCGAGCTGTGTTGTATGGGTTGGGATTGGAGAAGGGGATGAACAGGGGACTCAGACCTTAGCATGTTGGCATGGAGATAAGCCATGGTAGAGGAATGGTGGAGGAGCTCCAGAGCAGGTACCAAGACAATTTAAAGGGGACAACATTGAGCTGGGGTGGGGGAGAGTGCAGAGGAGTGGGGCAGGTTGAGTCAGTGAGCCGTGACTAATCCCACGCGGTTCAGGCGTGTCGGTAAGCTGTGACTAATCCCATGCGGTTCAGGCGTGGCTGTGAGCCGTGACTAAGCTCCGTGGTTCAGGCCTGTTGGTGAGCCGTGACCAAGCCCCGTGGTTCAGGCGTGTTGGTGAGCCATGACCAAGCCCCGCGGTTCAGGCGTGGCTGTGAGCTGTGACTAAGCCCCGCGGTTCAGGCGTGTGGTGAGCCGTGACTAAGCCCCGTGGTTCAGGCGTGTCGGTGAGCCGTGACCAAGCCCCGCGGTTCAGGCGTGTCCGTGAGCCGTGACTAAGCCCCGTGGTTCAGGCATGTCCGTGAGCCGTGACTAATCCCACGCGGTTCAGGCATGTCGGTGAGCCGTGACTAAGCTCTGTGGTTCAGGCGTGTCGGTGAGCCGTGACCAAGCCCCGTGGTTCAGGCGTGTGGTGAGCCATGACTAAGCCCTGCGGTTCAGGCGTGTGGTGAGCCGTGA
Organism: Jaculus jaculus; assembly: GCF_020740685.1. Classification (NCBI taxonomy): domain Eukaryota; kingdom Metazoa; phylum Chordata; class Mammalia; order Rodentia; family Dipodidae; genus Jaculus; species Jaculus jaculus. The sequence goes on along the minus strand of NC_059120.1, from coordinate 7,035,745 downwards.
CTAATCCCACGCAGTTCGGGTGTGTCGGTGAGCCGTGACCAAGCCCCGCGGTTCAGGCGTGTCCGTGAGCCATGACTAAGCCCTGTGGTTCAGGCGTGTCGGTGAGCCATGACTAAACCCCGTGGTTCAGGCGTGTCCGTGAGCCGTGAATAAGCCCCGTGGTTCAGGCGTGTCCATGAGCCGTGACTAATCCCACACGGTTCAGGTGTGTCGGTGAGCTGTGACTAAGCCCCGTGGTTCAGGCGTGTCGGTGAGCCGTGACTAAGCCCCGTGGTTCAGGCGTGTCCGTGAGCCGTGACTAAGCCCCGTGGTTCAGACGTGTGGTGAGCCGTGACCAAGCCCCGTGGTTCAGGTGTGTCGGTGAGCCGTGACTAAGCCCCATAGTTCAGGCGTCTCTATCTGTGTAGACATGGCCAGAGGCATTCACCTTCACACATGATGGCTGAGTGTCTGAATGAGTGACTGGAGTTGTGTAACATTTGTTCTTGTGGTGATTTAGTGTGATGTATGAGTGTCTTCTGTGAGCCTGGCACTGAGGCAGCTCGGTGTGGGGAACATGACAAGGTACCCATGTGGGCTGTGGCTTAATGAGAGGCAGAAAACTGACAAACCAGTGAAGGTGTAAATTCACAGCGAGAGGACTGTTCAATGACTGAGCGACTGTAATGGGGGGGGGTGGTTGGTGTGGTGGTGAGGGAAGGTCCCTTTGAGGAAATGGAAGTAAGGTGAAACTGGCTTTCTGCTAGAAGTCACTTCCCATTTGGTATATTTACCCTGTTGAAGTCTTTATACTGTCATTGCTATCCTAATACACTTAATTTGACTAAATCCCCCTTTTAGTAGACAGCTTCATGTTGCTGTGATCACCATCCAAACCAGACACAGTTTATGGGAGGAAGGGGTTTATTTCAAGCTTACAGATCCAGGGAAAGTTCCATCAATGATGGAAGCTGGCTTCCTTTCACAGACCCAAGCACAGAGTCAAACCACCAGCAGACACCAGACACCAAAAAGCAACAGCAGGACCTGGCAGCAAGCATTTTCCTCAGAGCTCAAACCTCTCTGCACACCTTAGGGCTGGATCCCAGGATCTGCCTCCAGTGGTATTTCCCCCAGTCAGGGGGCTAGAGACCCAAGTTACAACCATTAATAAAACACCTGAGTCTGTGGGAGGCACACATTCAAACTATCATACCCCTTAAAACATAAGCAGTGAAATTCTCTTTTCTGTCAGTATTTGTGTTGTACCATCTATTGTTACATTGACCATGCTGTTCTCTTCTTTTGCAGAAACCAAAGCTGAAAGATTGGCATCCTCCTGGGGGCTTTATCCTGGGACTGTGGGCGCTCATTATCATGGTTTTCTTCAAAACCTATGGAATCAAGCACATGAAGTTCATCTTTTAGATGTAAGGATGTATGACAAAGAATGAACAGAAAATTGCAGCTGTGGATAAAAACATGCTGCATGTTATAAAATACAGTGCTTTTGTATAAGTTAAGGAAAAAGTATAACTAAATTTTTAAAGAACTATGGGCTTTGTAACTTAAGCGAAGTAACTATTAATGTCGCTGTATTGACCACTATACACACACATACACATATATGTGTATGTACTTTTATTTATTGTTAGAAAATATTGGGAGAGTGACATGAAAATTTACTGATTGAGTCTTTTTGAAGTTATTTCCCCTTGTCCTCTTTTCAAAAGAAAAGGCCGAAGAGATTAAATTTCCCCTAAGAGGTAGCTTCTATTAATGACTACATGTATGTTCTCCTAGTGTTTTTGTTACCTGTATTCCCCAGAGTACAAATCATGTAGAACATATATGGTACAACCTTTCTCTTTTTAGATAACATCAGTGTTTTGCCTTTCCTTGGAGATTCTTCAAGTATATATTGTGATCCAAAGAGGGAACTGTATGTCTGTGTTCCCTGCTGAGGCTGAGTTGGGAGGATCATCTGAGCCACAGGGGGTCAAGGTCAGCTTAAGCAACACAGGGAGACACTGTCTCATGAACAAAACCAAACCACTGTGTGTGGCTGCATGGTATGCAGTATACAATTGTATGACAGTGTATTCATTTGTCAGTCTATTGTTGCTTGGGCTGTTTGCCTTGTGTCTCACATTTACCTTGGTTTGTTCATTAATGTATTATTTTTATGTCAGCGCTTGTGAAATTCTACAGCTGTATAGGCAGTAAAGGTGAAATCTTGGTTTTTAATCTGTGACAACAATAGTCTTGAAGACTTGATTAGCTGTTTATCTAGGAAATCTTGGGCCTTTGAGAATTTCATGTTGATTGCTTAAAGACCACCTCCCCCCAATATCTTTCATCTCTGAGCCTTTTGTGAGACTCTGGGATTACCACCTATTCAAGTTTTGCCTTGGAAGAGGCAGCCAGCAGGGACTTTATTTCGTTCTGAGGAAAATCTACACTTGCCTTCAGAATGGTCCTATGAGGTGATGTTCATGGAAAATGGATATCTGTGATCCTGCCTTCCTGATGATGCTTCATGGGCAGAAAGCGAACTTCAGCTTTGATAAGATGCAGGAGTTCCCACCCCAGCATTGACCTTTCCAGCATCAGCCATCTTGTCTTTTCATGGTGGGAGAGTTCACACCCTAGCACTGACCTTTCCAGCATAATCCATCTTGTCTTTCCATGGTAGGAGAGTTCACACCCCAGCACTGACCTTTCCAGCATCAGCCATCTTATCTTCCATGATGGGGTAGTACAGAGATTATGCTCTGGTCAGTCCCAGACATTGTTTTTAAAATGAGGGTCGGGATACCTGCAAATTTAGTGTCCCTGTCTTGGAGGTAGCATTGTGTATTTGACTTGTCTTATCCAGGGACTTAAGTCTTCATCTGTTTGCATTATGGAGATCGTTTATTGTTACTAGCAAGAAGCAGCTCTTCTTCCGCAATAAACATCTTCAATTAACAATCCACAGGACCTGTTTACTTTTAGCACTTAAGATAGTGTGTTTCAGTTACAAGCAAAACTTAGAGTTTCTTAGAGAGAGGGTTGACTGTCATCTCCCCATTTTAGCAAGTGGTGATAAGTAGAGGATATTTGTCTAGCTCTGGGTCTGTTGTGGTTTTTTTTTGAGGGGGGGGGAAAGAGAGAGAGAGAGAGAATGACAATGGCCACGCCAGAACCTTTAGCCTACTGTAAACAAACTCCAGACATGTGTGGCCCCTTGTGCTCATGTACAGCATTGTGAGCCTGTGTCACTGTGCTTCTGGCTACGTGGGACCTGGAGATTTGAACATGAGTTCTTAGGCTTCACAGGCAAGCACCTTAACTGCTAAGCCATCTCTCCAGCCCTGGGCCTGTATTTTAATTGGCATTTTATTGGCATAAATGAAGAGGAAAGTTTTGTCTGGTGTATAGAAAAGCACCTTTCATTTGAGTAGCTGGATCATACGGTCATCCTCCAGGCACTGATATGCGGTCACCGCATGGTGGGTGAGCTCTGGCTGGTGTGAAGGACCTGTGCTTGTTGAGCCACTTAGTCAGAGTGAATAAAACATGCCCGATGGAAAGTAGAGAGGACCCTCCAGAGGCTGAAGGGTCCATCCCTAGAAAAAGCAACACTGGCCACAGCACAGGTGATGAGTTTGCCTAAGCAGTTTCATAGGGCAATTTTTTTCTCCGTCACTGTTTGGATTCTCAAACTACAGTTGAAGCAGACAGTTTAAGCTCTGTTAAGAGTTATCTCATAGCTGTACTCTTCCAACATATGTGTTCTGCTTTCAGGGATAAGTAGCTCAGCTTCATGGGACTGTCTGTAGGAAATATGGACGGAGCAGCTAAGTGGCTCGTGTGCCAGCTATGCCAGCACACATTCTTCAGTACGTTCTGCGTGAGCCCCAAGAGCTGAGCGGCGTAGGTGTTTCGGCCTTTCTCAGTGTGGTGGTGCAGGCTGGCGAGGTCATGGTGTGACTAAGCATTCAGAAATTGTAAATATGTAGAGTAGTGTAGCCATTCTCACTTCTGCACAGGAAGCTGCCAGGGGATAGTTAACCATGACAGGAGTCCCTCTTCTGTCACTTGTGTGCCTTCTGAAATTGCTCAATACGATTCCTGCTCTTAGCATTCCTTTTCTGTTCCTCATGGTATCTTTGGGAGGAAAGGAACATAGACTAGCGGATCCCCACAGACATGTCCTGACATCTCAGAAAGATCTGGGCCTGATGGTGCTGTCCAATGAAGACAGCCAGTGTGAGAAAAAGACCCAGGGTGGTGGATTCCAGAGTCCCAAAAGACATTTATATATCTGCAGTTTATAAAAGGAAAATGTAGTTTGGATACAAAGCTCATTGAATTGGATCAAAAAATTAGAAGCAAACATGAAAAGAACGCATGCATTTACAGTTTTGGTTTTTATATATTCTCCGCTCCTTGAAGGCGATGGTTCCCACAACAAGCGTAACTCAGCTGCTTTCTGCTTAGTGAGGGTTTCCTTCCCTGCGCCGGGTGGCTGACATTTCTTTCATCACATGTGTTTATGGCAGGGTTACAGTTACTGTGGGACTCGTTTTAAATTTTAACTCATGTTTCTGGACTCTACAACAAATGTTGCATTAACATAGAACTCTTTTCAGTTTATTTTATCAAGATCAAGCCCGTCTGAAAGGGGTGGTGTTTTGACTTTAGAAAGAAATATTTTGTTACCCTCCCACAAGGTGTGGCTGTAAAACAACGAGGTCACCATTCAGTCTGGCTTTGTGGCAGCTGCCTCTCACTACATTGCCATATTTCACGCCCATTGGCATCTTTGCCCGTATGTTGCTGTTGGCCCTGCCTACACATGAGCCTGGGTCTGAACCAGGAAGCTTGGTTCTTGTGTTCTTGGATAGGACTCCGATGGTAATCAGGTGTGCTCTGTCTTCCTCTCTCTGGCCTGGATGTATGTGTGTAGAGGATGCATGATGTGTGTGCATATGTGTGTGTGCACAAGACAGAGGACATCTTTGGGTGCTCTTCTCTCATTCATCCACATTCTTCCTTAACAGAGTCCTGCATTGCGGAGCTCTCACTGAAGTGAACCCGGCAGTTCTCTGGCCTCCTCCACCAGGGTTCCGGACATGGGTGGCCACACCCACACCCTGTCGTGTGTGCATTCTAGGCAGTTGAGCCCAGAATTCTCGGGTCCTCATGCTCATCCACTGAGCCATCTCCCCAGCCCCAGACTGTTTCATCACCTCTCTTGGCACAAACAGTTTCACTGTTTTGTAAATATGCTGTAAAATACTTGTCATAATTAACTGTACGGATGGTTGGGCTAATGGCCTTAGTACAGATGAACATATAACCAAGAAACTGATTATTAAAGATGCACTTTTACCAAACATGGAAAAGCTGCCCTGTCATTCTTGTCTCACTGTGCTGCGTGCTCGGTCAGAGACTTGAGACTTCAGGTATGTGCCGAGGTGTGTGCCCTGCGGGATTGGCTGGGTGTGATCAATTCACATTCAACTTTCCCTCTGCCGAGGGTGCTGGAGTTTTACAACCAATACTGTGGGCAGTGGAGGGGTCACTAAATGAGGGCAAGCTGTAAGCACACTACACACTGTTACCTGGTATCTAGGGAAAGACTACTGTTTTGTTTTCTGCTGACTGGCCTCCCTATCTTGATCTTGTCCTCCACTCCATTCATGGTCCAGGTGCTGTCTAATCAGTGACAGTGCCAGGACTACACCATTCTGCTCCCTTTGGTTTCCAACAGACTGTTTTGATTGACATCCCATGTTCTTTTAACACCACTGGACAACTTCAACCCACAGGCTTTCTTCACTCTCACTCTCAACGCCGTTCGACATCTTCACCCCAGGCTTTCTTCTCTCACTGACTCTCATTGCCGTTCGACATCTTCACCCCAGGCTTTCTTCTCTCACTGACTCTCATTGCCGTTCGACATCTTCACCCCAGGCTTTCTTCTCTCTCACTGACTCTCATTGCCGTTCGACATCTTCACCCCAGGTTTTCTTCTCTCTCACTGACTCTCATTGCCGTTCGACATCTTCACCCCAGGTTTTCTTCACTCTCACTGACTCTCATTGCCGTTCGACATCTTCACCCCAGGCTTTCTTCTCTCACTGACTCTCATTGCCGTTCGACATCTTCACCCCAGGTTTTCTTCACTCTCACTGACTCTCATTGCCGTTCGACATCTTCACCCCAGGCTTTCTTCTCTCACTGACTCTCATTGCCGTTCGACATCTTCACCCCAGGCTTTCTTCTCTCACTGACTCTCATTGCCGTTCGACATCTTCACCCCAGGCTTTCTTCTCTCACTGACTCTCATTGCCGTTCGACATCTTCACCCCAGGCTTTCTTCTCTCTCACTGACTCTCATTGCCGTTCGACATCTTCACCCCAGGTTTTCTTCTCTCTCACTGACTCTCATTGCCGTTCGACATCTTCACCCCAGGTTTTCTTCACTCTCACTGACTCTCATTGCCGTTCGACATCTTCACCCCAGGCTTTCTTCTCTCACTGACTCTCATTGCCGTTCGACATCTTCACCCCAGGCTTTCTTCTCTCACTGACTCTCATTGCCGTTCGACATCTTCACCCCAGGCTTTCTTCTCTCACTGACTCTCATTGCCGTTCGACATCTTCACCCCAGGCTTTCTTCTCTCTCACTGACTCTCATTGCCGTTCGACATCTTCACCCCAGGTTTTCTTCTCTCTCACTGACTCTCATTGCCGTTCGACATCTTCACCCCAGGTTTTCTTCTCTCACTGACTCTCATTGCCGTTCGACATCTTCACCCCAGGCTTTCTTCTCTCTCACTGACTCTCATTGCCGTTCGACATCTTCACCCCAGGCTTTGTTCTCTCTCACTGACTCTCATTGCCGTTCGACATCTTCACCCCAGGCTTTCTTCTCTCTCACTGACTCTCATTGCCGTTCGACATCTTCACCCCAGGCTTTCTTCTCTCTCACTGACTCTCATTGCCGTTCGACATCTTCACCCCAGGTTTTCTTCTCTCTCACTGACTCTCATTGCCGTTCGACATCTTCACCCCAGGCTTTCTTCTCTGTCACTGACTCTCATTGCCGTTCGACATCTTCACCCCAGGCTTTCTTCTCTCTCACTGACTCTCATTGCCGTTCGACATCTTCACCCCAGGTTTTCTTCTCTCTCACTGACTCTCATTGCCGTTCGACATCTTCACCCCAGGCTTTCTTCTCTCACTGACTCTCATTGCCGTTCGACATCTTCACCCCAGGCTTTCTTCTCTCACTGACTCTCATTGCCGTTCGACATCTTCACCCCAGGCTTTCTTCTCTCACTGACTCTCATTGCCGTTCGACATCTTCACCCCAGGCTTTCTTCTCTCTCACTGACTCTCATTGCCGTTCGACATCTTCACCCCAGGCTTTCTTCTCTCACTGACTCTCATTGCCGTTCGACATCTTCACCCCAGGCTTTCTTCTCTCACTGACTCTCATTGCCGTTCGACATCTTCACCCCAGGCTTTCTTCTCTCTCACTGACTCTCATTGCCGTTCGACATCTTCACCCCAGGTTTTCTTCTCTCTCACTGACTCTCATTGCCGTTCGACATCTTCACCCCAGGTTTTCTTCTCTCACTGACTCTCATTGCCGTTCGACATCTTCACCCCAGGCTTTCTTCTCTCTCACTGACTCTCATTGCCGTTCGACATCTTCACCCCAGGCTTTCTTCTCTGTCACTGACTCTCATTGCCGTTCGACATCTTCACCCCAGGCTTTCTTCTCTCTCACTGACTCTCATTGCCGTTCGACATCTTCACCCCAGGCTTTCTTCTCTCTCACTGACTCTCATTGCCGTTCGACATCTTCACCCCACAGGCTTTCTTCTCTCGCACTGACTCCACGTTTTAGGTGCTTACGCTGCTATCAGTCTTCTCTAAGCTTCATTTTCTAGCGTCTTTTCACTCTGTGGCCATGCCCTCAGAAGTTCACATCTAACATGATTAAACGGACACTGTACCCTCACTCTTGGGGCCTAGACATGTGGGTAATAACCCAGAATCTCATGATGGTGGATGCTGCATATCCAAGGCATGTCCCTTTCTCCCATTCTGTGTTAGAACTCTTTAAGATTTAAAAGCTAAAAACCCAACTAGAGCAAATTTAGGCTTGAGGGGATTTGCTGAGATTGTATTCAGATACCCTGCATGATCTTGGTCAAGGATTATCTCTAGCCTCACCCAGGACGGTAGTGTCGTGTCACCTGGATTCTGTTCTCTCCACACTCCCTTTATCTTGCTTGGGAACCAGCTTTCATACATGACTAGTAACGGCCAAGCTTCCTATCAGTCCTGTGATTCTGGTTCGAAAACATCTTGTGGGGCTGGGGATGTGGTTCAGTGGGTATAGGTGCTTGCTTGCAAGCCTGTGGATCTGTGTTTGAACCTCCATCGTATCCATTTCAGAGATCCTGGGCCTGAGAGGTGGCTCAGCGGTTAAGGTACTTGCGTGCAAAACCTGCCAGTCCAGTTTTGATTCCCCAGTACCCACGTAAAGCTAGATGCACAAAGTGGCACCTGTATCTTGAGTTCATTTATAGTAGCAAGAGGCCCTGATGCACATACTCATTTATTCTCTTTCTAATGAATACAAATATTTTTTTAAATAAAGAGAATCTGGAAGCGTGGAAGCAGCAGCAAGAGAGCCCCTGTCCTGAAAAGAAGCTGGAGGGAGAGGAGACACTCAGAGTTGTCCTCTGACCTGCACGCTTCACCAGTGTGCACATTTCCAACACACAGCATACACACGGACAATCGTGCATACACAAAGCAGAGCAGATTAAAAAAATGAAAGTCTTGTGGTCTAACTGACTAGCCATGTATGCTTGAGTTCCTCGGGCCAGAGGGCCAAGGTCCTGGCAGTGGTGAGAAGCTCTGGAGGGATGCCTGTCAGGGCTGCTTCTAGGGAGTGGAAGGCTCACAGGAACCTGGCAATCCCCCCAGTACTTCATTAGCTTGCTTGCAGTCCATGGGTGCCACTTCAGGTGGCTCTGGCCAGAGCATCACCCTGGAATTCCCAAAGAAATGCACAGTGCTAGGCTTTACCTTGGACCTGTGTTTAAACAATGTCTCTGGCAAGCTGCCTGGTCCAGGGAGAAAAAGCACAGACTTGCCTTTGGACAACTGTTTCTACATTTTAAAAATACAATTATTTTATTATTATTTACTTGACAGAGAAAGAGGGAGGGGAGAGAGGGGTGGGGGAGTGGGAGAGAATGGGTGTGCCAAGGCTTCCAGCCACTGCAGACCAACTCCAGATGTGTACGCCTCTTTGTGCACCTGGGTAACATGGGTCCTGGGGAACTTGGGTCCTTTGGCTTTGCAGGCAAATGCCTTAACTGCTAAGCCATCCCTCCAGCTCCCCTACCTTTTTTTTTTTTTTACAGTAATTTGAAAAAAAAAACATTCATGGTGACATTTAGATGACATCACAGATCTGTTATCAGTGTTGCTCTTAGCCTCTTCTACTACCCTTGCTGTCCCTTCTTGGTCCTTGCTGATACCTTACTCCCCCCATAACCCTCCAACTTACACACACTCCACATATGAGAGAAAACATAGGTCTTTATAAGTCTGGCTTATTTTGTTGAATGTAATGGTCTCCAGTTTAATCCATTTTCCTAAAAATGTCATGATTTCATTCTTTGCAGCTGAACAAAACTCCATCATGCATATGCCCCTCCCCCGTTTCTTTTCATTTCGTTTCATTAATGGGCATCGAGGCTGGCTCCGTACTCAGCCATTGTGAACAGTGCTGTAGTAAACATGGATGTGCAATTTTATCTCCTACAAGAGACTAAAAGATGACCAACACTCACTCGTGAGCAACACTCTTTATAGGTTAATCAGCTCCTTGGCGTTATTTCTGATTTCTGTTTAGACCTGGTAAGACTGCACACCACTCTCATTCTCTTTTATTTTCCTTCACTTTTCTAAAATGTAATAAATGCCTTAAATGGGCATTTTGTTAGTGTTTACTGTGCGAGACATCTGCGCAGCCATTTGAACTACCCTAGTCAAAAGGCGAGGCTCTGTGTCTAGAACGGGGGCTGTTCATAGTGAACCACTCTGAGAAGCGGAACAGGACAGGATGCTGCGACTCCAGAGGGGAGCCCGTAAATGTGAGGGAGCACCAACCTTGCCTTCTTGGCACACGTGGCTCTTAGAACCGAGGCCCATCCCCAGGAGGCCTGGGCTGAACAAAGAAGCTGTGCATGAATGTTCTGGAGGTTTCACCCATGTCCCAGCCAGATACCAATATCCAGCTCCAGACGTGTGAGGGGGACAGACAGACCCTCAAGTTAGACCCACCCCCTGGATCCCCAGAACACTGTCTTTACATGACAATGACACCCTCTGGGGTGGGGGGGGGAGTAGAAGTATGATTTGTTCTTAAAGAGCAATAAATTGATTCTAGAAAGACTACTAGGAAAACTGCCTACCAGAAAATAAGTGCCACTTAAAAGCTACATGAGAGGGGACTTTATGAAGGAGCTTTTATTGCGAATTGCTACATAAATATGCTGTTGACGTTTATTTGCTGTCATTCATGGGGCCCAGAGCGCTCAAGGGATGAAGCAACATTTGATGGAATGATTGGAAGGTGGGTTAGACTGTTCTCCATTTCCACTGTGCTGTCAGAATCATACCGTCCCCCCCAGTCTTCCTTGTCTGTCCTCTGTTAGTGTGGGGCTCTGCTTGGTGACCGGAAGAGAGGCTGGTGTAAAGCTCCGGTCCAGCCTCCCGTCCCCACACGCTGAACTGTCGCCTCCGCTTCGCCCCGTTCTCCCGCTCCTTCAGGCCACTCCTCCCCGAGAGAGGTCGGAGCAGCGACGGGCCAAAGCAGAGCTTGCCACGGTCCATCTTGGGGCTCCAGCGAGTTTCACGGTCAAGGGGTCACTTCAAGGAACAGGGGTGACCCCAGAGCAGCTGCATCGTCAGCGTGCGTGAAGGCCTCCCCGTAACGGCACAGGTGGAGCCCCCCACCTTCGGTTCCTGTCCGCAGCCTCTACGAGCCCAGCACCTCCCGGCTGCGGGCAGTGGAGACGGGAGCCGAAGTCGGGGGAGGTGCGCCAGGCAGCGCTCCCGAGCTGTCCGCGCTCCTCCTCCAGGGAGCATGGCCCGCCCGGCTCGAGGGTCTCTCGCTGCTTCAGAGAAGGTGACCTTGGCTGCTCGGCTGGGGACAGCATCTCCCAGGGACTCGTCCCTTCTAATAGGATTTCGCTTACTGTCAGCATCACCTCTCATGTCTTCCGTTTCTCGTTGCGTGGAACCCTTCCCCTTGCATGTTTATAAAGTGATCAAATCTTCTCTACCTTAAAAACGCTCTTCTGAAGGATGTCATGGAACTCTTGTCTGTGTCATGTTAAAACCATTGTTTCAAACCAGAGGGTCCTGATCACGGACTTGGCTTCTCTGTTGCCATCACTTTGAACTCTTATCATCTGGCTCTCCTCAGAAACGCTCTCTTTACTGGGACCAGTGACCTCTGTGTTGCCGAATCCAGTGGAAACTCCTCTTTTTTTTTAAATTTTTAATTTATTTATTTATATGAGAGTGACAGAGAGAGAAAGCAGATATATATGGAGAGATAGACAGGGAGAATGGGCGCACCAGGGCTTCCAGCCACTGCAAATGAACTCTAGACGCGTGGTCCCCTTGTGCAGCTGGCTAACGTGGGTCCTGGGGAATCGAGCCTCGAACCGGTGTCCTTAGGCTTCACAGGCAAGCACTCAACCGCTAAGCCATTTCTCCAGACCGGAAACTCCTCTTCTGGTAGAGAAATGTACCCGCATCATCCATGCTGTGGAGAACGTTTCCTCCTTGCCTGCATGGCCATGCCCCTGCCCGTCCTCCCCTGTTTCTTTGTCCCCTTTTCCAAATGCATCTCCTGGGCAGCCAACCAGGTGTACTGAAGATCTTTCCCAAACTCCCCAAACTCCACCGTCCCCGCCGGATCCTCTTCTCCCTCTGTGTCCCCACATCATCCCCAGACACATGTCTGTATCCAGGTATGTTTCCAGGTAAGCCTCCCCCTTTCTGCTTGAAAGCCCTCTGGGAATCTTAAGTTCAGCCTACCCTCATCTCCTCACCCTGTTGCCTAGCTCCTCTTCCATGTTTTCTGTTCCAGACTCTTCTTGCAGTGACCAAAGAGCATGAGGATGGGGGTCCTGTGTAGTACTTAACTGCAGTGGAGTTTCCTACTGGATTGGCAGTATGGCATGCTCTATCCATTAGATCCTAGCCGTCCTGGTGCTTGCTCAGTGGGCTCATGAAGGCGGGTTGTGATGGCAAGGATGGAGATTATGAGCTCAGCAAGCTGCTTTCTTCCTTGCCAACGTTGGGAGATTGACTCTACTACCCAGTAATGAGTCTGCCAGCCACAAAGACCTATGTTGAAACAGCCACCAGCTATGGCTGCCTCTGTTTTCCGGGTGGAAGTCGTCCAACTGGCGGTTGATTGTATTGGTTGATTTCCTCGGAGAATGAACAGAAATTCACTTTCACCAGAACAGACAGAATGTTGGTGTAGACTAGCATTCCCTGCTTTAAAGTTTTTTTTTTTTAATTTTTATTTATTTATTAGAGGCACTGTGGGGGGGGGGGGCAAGAGAATGGGCATGCCAGGGTCTCTAGCCACTGCAAATGAACTCCAGACACATGTGCCACCATGTGCATTTGGCTTATGTGGGACCTGGAGAATCGAACCTGTTTCCTTAGGCTTTGCAGGCATGTGCCTTAACCACTAAGCCATCTCTCCAGCCCTGCTTTAAAGTTTTTATTGGCATTGTCTATGAGCTCAGACACCTTGCTCACCACCACAGCGGCACTAGTTACTTGTTGCTGAGACTGAGTGCCTGGCAGGAGGCAGCTGGAGGGAGGAAGGATTTATCTTAGCACACAGTTGGAGGTTACAGTGCCATCGTGGTGGGGAAGGCATGGAGAGGGGTGGCAGCTGCCCTGGCAGCGGGAGCATGAAGCCACTTACTCACATCTCCATGAACCATGAAGGACAAGCCAACATTCAGCTAGATTTTAACTCGGTCTGGGATCCCCAGTCCATGAGGCAGTGCTGCCCTCACTTAGAACAGGTTGATCCCCTCAGTTCATACCCTCTGGAAAAGCCCACACATACATCCACATAGAGGTGCCCCCCCCTCCCAACCAGGTTGACAATTGAAGTTAACTAGCACAATGGTGTTCCTACTTCACACTGTGTCTCTGCTTCGGGAATTCACTTCTTGACCCAAGGAGTGCAACAATGCATTTATGCCCATGAATGTGACATACAGCCCATAATCCAGCGTGGCCTAACTCGTGGAGTGGCTTACTGAAGACGCAGTTATGCTACACAACTTCTGAAAGGAGTGATTCTGTCTTATGGGATGCAGTGTGGACTTTGCATCCCACGTGCTGTTTCCCTATAGCCAGGATGTGTGGATCTGGTAACCAGGAAAGGAAAGGGGTTTCTCACTAGTGTATCTACTAACCCATTCACAGAATGCTTGTTTCTACCTGGCAGTTTTGACCTTTGCTACTGAACGTTTCTGCCTCAGGAAGAATGTCTTCCTCTGGGATCACAGCACTGACCCATCAAATCTTAAGAGGCCATCACCTCCCCAGGGCACTTGAGGCTGTTTTTATGGCTGAGCCTACAAACCAGAAGTGTGGGCTCTGCAGGCTGGAGTGATTAGAAAGTAATGGAAAGGGAGTTTCTGCTACACACCGAGGACCAAGGGGATTACGGGTAATCCAGGGGACTCTGGGGGTGCCCCTTGAAAATTCCACAATGAAGTAAAGGTTAATGAAAAATTTAGAATAAGAACCAATCAACCAACCAACCAAACAAAACACAAAACAAAAACAAAAAACCAGGGAGGCCAATGGAGGACTCCCTCTCCTGAGTGAAGGTTTGGATCTCTCTACCTGTTAAAGATTTGGACAACTGAGCTCAAGGGAGATTATGTTTACCAGAGCTTTCAACTAATGTGACTTTGAAGCTGAGACTATGGAAACAAGGCTGGTTTTGAGTAATTTATCTTCATTTGTTATGTTTATGGTGTGTGCCATTTTTCTCTTTTTTTTTTTTTTTTGCTATTTGTATACACATTGGCGATTCTAACTCTACAGCATCTTTAGGTTAAAAAAAAACAATGAGACAGTGGAAGTAGGATGCAATGTGAGGGGTGATGAAGGGAGTAGTGCTGGTTACAGTAACTGCCACTGTGCTTCTTGTTATTGAGTAGCACCAAGAGGGACCTAGCGAGCTCTGGTAAGCTGGGCTAAGAACCTCTGGGTCCTCCCTTGGTGACACACCTCCTCCAAGGCTCCACTTCCCCAAGACTCTACCAGCTGGGGACTGTGTACACAGCTTAATCACAAACACGGCCATGGGGAACACTTTACATTCAACCTGCCACACTGTCCATGCTTAGACCTTGGGATAGGTGGAAGAATCCAGCAGATTTCATGGGCCCTTCTCAGCCTGGCATCCTCCCGGCTGGATGTGGTCCTGCCTTTCTCTCTGATTTACATCACAGACTCTTGTACCCCTGCCAAAAAGCATGATGAATCAAAAGAAGAAAAAACATTTAAAGGCAAATAGGTACAGGAGACACTCTTGTTCTGCTCTCTACAGGACATTTAATGATCGCATTGGCTGTGTAGTCTAGCGGGTGAGAGTTTGAGATGTGATTTCTGTTGCTTGTCAGCCGGATAAATGCACTGTATATGGGAACAGAATAATTAAACTATAGCTACAAAAACATATTATAAAAACAATAAAAACCAAAGGTTGGGAAGAAAAATGAGTCTGAAATGAGAAGGAAATGGAAAGGAATAAAAATAGCACTTTCAACAGGTTGAAAAGCAAAACCAGAGGCTCGGAAATTAAAGAGCCTAACTAGGGAGAAAATGTGACAAAAGAATTAAAATTTTAAATGTTCAAATCAGAAGCTTAGAATTTTAATGATATAGTTGTGCATAAAGCCAACATGAAAAAATGAAACAAAAATAAGGTTAAAAAATAGAGGGGAATTTAAATGAAATATACTAAGAAAGAGCCAGGCAACTGAAATAATTTAATAGAAGATTTAAAATACATTAACACCAGTCAAAGGAATGTATCCTTCTCTAAGTGCTAAACAGAAAGGACAGAATGAGCTAATACATTATATATATGTGTGTGTGTGTGTGTGTGTGTGTGTACACACACATGCATACACACACACATATTCTATGAGAGGCAGAAACACCATTTTTCAAACAGCGAGTCACCTGCTTCTTAAAGACACCTAGCTTCTGTTAGTGTTCTCCAGACTCTAAAGTAATCACAAATTCTACAGGATTCTCTGCCTTTAACTCCCAAGGTCAGGTCAAAATGTTCAACTTCTAGTTCCTCTTTCTCCAACGGCTCCTGTGGTGTCTGGGTGGCTTCAGCTCCAATCCCGCATGAGCTGGGTCTGGCTGTCCCTGTCATTGCCCCTGCAGTGCTGTGGACAAATACTCCCTTGCTCGCCTGGAAGCACAGGGGTAGTACTCCAAATGTGGTGTCCACCTGCGCGACTCCGCGAGCAGAAGCTCCCTGTCCTCCTCCTCCAGCCAGCTGCTGCTTGCTCTGACAGTGACAGTCCTATTGTCTGAGAACATTTCTAGTCCTGGGTTGAAAGCAAGTGGACAGCTTCCAAACTTTCAGACTACCACCTAGAAATACGTAGGTTTCATATTGTGACTGGGTATGCCTGTCTGTATTCCTGTATGGCTGAAAAAGACCTTGGTTGATGCTGTATTAATGTATTTGCTGACATAGAAGCCTCTCAGATGGGCAGTAGATCAAAATACTTTGCTTCCATTGAGGTAAAGAAATACTTTGAACCACGTGTACCAATGCACATGTGTGTGTGTGTGTGTGTGTGTGTGTGTGTGTGTGTGTGTGTGTACACGACAGAAATTTTGTAAAACGCTCTTTCTTCATGTGGTATCTTAATTTTCTTTTATGTTGCATTATACTTGTGTGTATGGCCCCCTAGTACTGGCTGGTTATATGTGTGTCTGTAAGCTGCCTGTAAGCCCCATTCCATGGAGGTGTGAACCACAGGCAGGGCAGACGCTGCACAGGGAGAGCGAGTTACCAGACACATATCTGCACTAAACATGTATGGCATGTTTCCAGGGCTGAACTCATACCTACACTTGTGTCCCTGTTCCACCCTCACTGATGAAGAGTAAATTCCTTCTGGGTGAATGGCACAGCTCTGAGGCAACCAAGTTTCTAGAAATAATATGTTGGACACACTTTTTAAAAAATAAAACTTGACAGAAAACCCATGATTAGACATTAAGTAGAATTGATTGATTGTCATGACTGGATATTCAGGAGAGTTGCTTTGGGGTGCAGCTCTTCACAGAGCCGGAAGCGCCTTCCCTCAGCCCCGCCTCCTCCCCTCAGCCCCGCCTCTTCCCCTCAGCCCCGCCTCTTCCCCTAGCCCCGCCTCCTCCCTCAGCCCCGCCTCCTCCCTCAGCCCCGCCTCCTTCCTCAGCCCCGCCTCCTCTAGCAGTCCCGCCTCCTCCCCAGCCCCGCCTCTTCTATCAGCCCCGCCTCCTCCTCAGCCCCGCCTCCTCCCCAGCCCCGCCTCCTTCCTCAGCCCCGCCTCCTCCCTCAGCCCCGCCTCCTTCCTCAGCCCCGCCTCCTTCTTCAGCCCCGCCTCCTCCCTCAGCCCCGCCTCCTTCCTCAGCCCCGCCTCCTCCCCAGCCCCGCCTCCTCCCTCAGCCCCGCCTCCTCCCCAGCCCCGCCTCCTCCCCAGCCCCGCCTCCTCCTCAGCCCCGCCTCCTCCCCAGCCCCGCCTCCTTCCTCAGCCCCGCCTCCTCCCCAGCCCCGCCTCCTTCCTCAGCCCCGCCTCCTCCCCAGCCCCGCCTCCTCCCCAGCCCCGCCTCCTCCCTCAGCCCCGCCTCTTCCCCTAGCCCCGCCTCCTCCCTCAGCCCCGCCTCCTCCCTCAGCCCCGCCTCCTCCCTCAGCCCCGCCTCCTCCCTCAGCCCCGCCTCTTCCCCTAGCCCCGCCTCCTTCCTCAGCCCCGCCTCCTCCCCAGCCCCGCCTCCTCCCTCAGCCCCGCCTCCTCCCTCAGCCCCGCCTCCTTACTCAGCCCCGCCTCCTTCCTCAGCCCCGCCTCCTCCCCAGCCCCGCCTCCTCCCTCAGCCCCGCCTCCTCCCCAGCCCCGCCTCCTCCCTCAGCCCCGCCTCCTCCCTCAGCCCCGCCTCCTCCCCAGCCCCGCCTCCTTCCTCAGCCCCGCCTCTTCCCCAGCCCCGCCTCCTCCCCAGCCCCGCCTCCTCCCTCAGCCCCGCCTCTTTCCCAGCCCCGCCTCCTCCCCAGCCCCGCCTCCTCCCTCAGCCCCGCCTCTTTCCCAGCCCCGCCTCCTCCCCAGCCCCGCCTCCTCCCTCAGCCCCGCCTCTTTCCCAGCCCTGCCTCCTCCCTCAGCCCTGCCTCTTTCCCAGCCCTGCCTCCTCCCTCAGCCCCGCCTCCTCCCCTCAGTCCCGCCTCCTCCCTCAGCCCCGCCTCCTCCCCTCAGCTCTTTCTCCGCGGAGATTGCGTCTAGGTGGCATCTCTATGGTAGCACATGTGGTAAGTGCTCCTCAACCCTGCAGTCTCCTGAGCTTCAAGAACTGATGACCGGCGAAGGGCTATGTTCCAACTCTGTGGAGACCGGGCAGCGCGGGGAAGGTTTGTGGGCAGGGGGAAGCCCGCAGTCTCCGAGCCCTCAGGAGCAGTGGGGCGGGCCGGGCGCCCCAGGTTCCTGCATTACACGCTGTGGGCTGAGGACGCAGTCTAGATTGACAGTGGTCAGCATGCGGAGGAAGGTGTGCCCTGAAGTGGGCACTCTAGGGGATGCTAGCCTAGCAATCCTGGGAGAGGGTTAAGTGGCAGTGTGGGGGAGGAGGGGAGGCATATTGGCTCAAAACTCTGGCTTTCTCTAGTTTTCTGGGTTTCTATTAATTTATGCAAAAGAAGGAGGGATTCTTTGACATCAGGCATCAAGCGAAGATTAAATAATTCCTGAAAGTTTTCCTTTTTGAAAAGGAAGGAAGTATCTGTTGGGAACGCAAGCTTATGGTGGCACGATTCGCTTTACAAGTCCGTTCCATCAGATGGCTCAACTACTGTGTAGCGAATGGGAAAGTGTGAGGCATTGAAATCTCACCACAAGGGCTGCAACAGTTTCCCAGAGCCTTCTGGTCACAATGCCGGTCCTCCCGGCCCTGGGAATTCCGTTCCAGCCGTGTGTTAGCAGTCCCTGTGTGCGGCTCTGTGATGTATTAGAGGACATAAACTCCAGGAGGCTGTGTGATCTCTCAGTGCTGGGAGCCAGGCACTGGGAGAGTGAGAGGTGCTGAAGATGTGCCCTGAACCCCGGCCGCCCCTGAAGCCAGGCTAGCTCAAATGAGACTTTCGCCCAGTGTGGAGAGAAACATCTGTACAGAGTAACTTCCCCTGAGACAACATGTCAAAGCAACTTTTAACAGACAAATAGTGGGGCTGGAAAGTTGGCTCAGCAGTTAAGGCACTTGCCTGTAAAGCCTAACGATATGGGATCAATTCCCCAGTGCCCACGTAAAGCCAGATGCACAAAGTGACACATGCATCTGGAGTTCCTTTGGGCCCTCACATGCCACTTCTTGCTCTTATCTGCCTCTCTCTCTCTCCTTACAAATAAATAAATAAGATATATTTTAAAAAGCAATTAGCAAAGAAAGTAGGTGAGAGAACTAGAGCGTTGGGAAGTGCTCCCGGAGCAGGAGGAAGTGCCGTAGCTGTGCTGACCTTGTGGAGGTCTGTGAGAGGCCTCTCAGAGGACCCGGGGCCAGGCAGTTGGCTCCATCTTTGCTGATGCGCGGGCTAAGTCACCTGGTGAAATGGTTTTCCAGATTTATAGTTTATATGAACTTCTCATACATTAAAAAAGTGTGTTCTTTGACATTTTTATACATGTATGTAGTACTTTGATCATATAGACCCTTCCTTCTTCCCATGTTTTAGTACATAATCACTGACGAGAATGACACCCCTCCCCCAGCAACCACTGACACCCAGTAGCACCTCAGGAAGTTATTACTATGACATTGACCTACAGAAACGACAGAGGTTGGTACATGACTCCTAACACTTGGGAGACTTAACATGAAAGAGCATTATGAGTTCCAGAGCAGCCTAGGCTGTTGCATAGTAAATTCCCTGAAGAATGTAGACATGAGGTCATGGTTGTGGCACCAGAAAGAGGGAGGTGACAACCGGAGTCGCACTGCAGGGGAGGGCTGTGCCGTGAGGAGCCAAGTCACCCAGGGGGGTTTGGACAGTGTGACGTTTGAAGGAAGGACCCGAGAGACGGTGCCAGCTCTGCTAACTTTCCTGTGTGTGACTCGGTGACGAGGACAGTGGATGCTTTCAGCGGCATGTCTGCTGGAGCCTCCCATGGCATCCTCTAGAAGCAGTGAGGAAGCGTGCTCTGGACAAGGTAACAACTGCCAGGTGGGTGAGCCACAGCTGTATTATTAGCAGCTGTCTGCTGACCTCAGGAAGGCCTTCGTT
Organism: Jaculus jaculus; assembly: GCF_020740685.1. Classification (NCBI taxonomy): domain Eukaryota; kingdom Metazoa; phylum Chordata; class Mammalia; order Rodentia; family Dipodidae; genus Jaculus; species Jaculus jaculus. The sequence continues at coordinate 7,016,133 of NC_059120.1, read as the reverse complement.
GGCATACCATCTCAATAGTGTGCCCTTCAACTGCACATGGCACAAACAACAGGGGTGGGCGTGTAAGAGGTGACAGGCTGAGAGAAACATAAATTTAACATAGATAAATGTTACGTTCACTATTCAAGTCATTTTCTCTTTGGATGTTGACATGACTTGGTATACAGAGAGGCTACTAGGGACTTAATGTCTGCCTCTCCACCATTCCCATGTTAAAGCAAATTTTCCACAGTGATGGCCTTAGGAGATGAGAACTTTGGGAAGTAATTAAGTGATGGGGGGCTGATAGCTGATAAGATTTGTGTTTCTCTTTTTTTTTTTTAAAGGGAGAGCCACAAGATATTTCTGCTTGTTTTTATTTCTTTTAAAAATATTTTTATTTTTATTTATTTGAGAGACAGAGAGAAGGGAATGGATGTACTAGGGCCTCTAGGCACTGCAAACAAGCTACAGAAGCAGGGGCCACCTTATTCGTCTGGCTCATGTGGGTCCTGGGGAAGTGAACCTGGGTCCTTTGGTTTTGCAGGCAAGCACCTTAACCACTTAGCCATCTCTCCAGCCCCTCTTTGCTTTTTACATGAGGGCTCATGAGAAAGGGCTGTCTTCAACTCAAAAAGCAGACATGAAACCTCCCAGTGCCAGTGATTCTGGGCTTCATGGTCCCCAGAACTGAGGGAAATGCTGGAAACACATGTGGCTAAGTTTCCAAATGTGTGGTAGTTTGTTATGACATCCAAGCTGATTAAGCTGCTACTGGGGATTATAGTTGATCCCATGGCAACTGGCTCATTTTAGAATCTAAGGAGGTGTGTGTTTGTGTGTGTGTGGGGGGGGGCTATAGCTCAGTGGCACAGCACATACTTGGCACACTCGAGGCCCTCGGTTCAATCTTCCACATGTAATTGTTTTGTTCTACATGTAGTAAATAATCCACACTTCTTAAATGTTATCTCTATTGAACTTGTCAGGCACTGCACGCACAGGTGGGAGCCTTCAGCAGAGGGGCCTGAGCCGCCAGGCATGCTAAGGACCCCCTGGCTGGCTAGAGGAGGCCATGCCCTCTCCAAGCCTGGCACACCTGAACTTAGGCTCTGCCCATAGCCCTGTGACCTTTGGTCAGTTGCCTAGGAAACTCCTTATCAGCCAGCAGCCTTCACACAGTCCTGCGACCCTCTGTATATCACCTGACTCTCTCCCTGTGTGCTGCACCTGACCCCCTGCATGCTGGAAAGAATATCCCTAGGCATAGGCTAGCAGCATTTAAGCCCACCGAGCCCATTAGGACCCTCCCGCACCTGAGATGCTTATAAACCCATTTCCCTGACAATAAATGGAGAGAGCTGCTCAATAGTCTCCCGGGAGTGATCCTCTCACCACGCACTCACCCACCCCAGTTGCCTGGGTGCCTTTGGGGGGACTGCAGCTGGCCCCCAGAACAAGAACCCAGGAACCCATAGCTGGCGCCTGAACAGGGACCCTATGAGACAGACAGGGTAGGTGAGTGCTCTCCCTGAGGGACTGGGAGACATCGGCCCATGCAGCTTTGCCTCCATGTTTTTGAGGGCTGACAGGTTTCTCTTTTTCTTCCTTAATTTTGGTTCATGCCATCGTGTGGGACCAGACACGATGAACTGGCAACTGATGTCTTTTGGCCGAGGCCACTCTGGTATTGACAGCCCGTTGGGCATTGGCGACCCCCTCCCCCATCTACTTCTCTTTCCTCCATCAGACAGAAGCCATCTTTCTCTTTTTCCTCCTTTACTTTAATATTGGCTCCCAGCAAAAGGAATCACAGATTTGTAGATTATGGGCTCTTCTGAAAGTTAAGGGAATTAAGCTCTCCCAGAGGGAGGCTGGCTCTTTTTGGGAAGTCCTCCAGGTCGCCTCCTGGATGATTTTTGGGCATCCATGTGGCCCAGACATGTGGACTCGCATAGCTTAACTGGCTAGGAAACAAAAAGTTCAGGAAGGCAATTTCCCCTCATCCCCTTTAAGCAGTGAAACTGCAATCCGGATTTGCAAGCACTTCAAAGCAGCTCGAGTCAGAGTCAGGCGGCAGGCTCACATGTGCCTAGACAATGGCGCCTCGGTCTGTGCAGGTGCCATGTCTCCGCCTCCTCCAATGGCCCGGGTGGTCCTGGGACCCCTTCCCCTCATTTAGTCCCCCCCCCGGGCCCTCACCCTTCTGGTAGCCAGACTTGGACTCCGCAGTCGTCTTGGCCATTACCTCTACCCACGTGGACTAGATTGGACCCCGGGTGAGTACCAGGAACAGGGTGAGGCTGAAGCTGGGCAGGGCTGATCTAAGGTGTACGCAAGCCCCACCCAGCTGGCACCAAAAAGTGTCAAGAGAGGAAAAAAAAAAGGTCACGCTTAACTAAAGCCTATGGTGAACTGAAGTTTTACATAAACAATGCCATACTTTGTTACATGATATCATAAATATAAGTACTGAGTTTATGTTCTAGTTCAACTTCAATTTACATGGAGGATTATTGAAAACAACAGATTTCTCTCTAAAGTGGTGACATAATTTGTCAGGTATTTTAAAATAAAAAAAAAGATTGTAATGTTATTGGTATTAATGACATAAAATTGTCTTTAGACTACTTGCTTGTCAGTGAGTAATAGGATGAATCGATTTGGTGTAGTTTCTCTTAATAGTCTTATAAAAAAGATGATTAAATATTGGGTAAAATGAGTTGATTAAAGGAACTGGGAAGGAATTTTTCAATATTACACATAGAATGCTCATTAAAAATGCTTTTTGAATGGTACTTAGATCAAAATGTTAAAGTATGTGGATAAAAGTGTGTGTGTGTGTGTGTGTGTGTGTGTGTGTGTGTGTGTGTAGGAAAGAATTTTCAGGCTAAACCTAAACACCATGCTTCAAGTTAGAGATTTGTCAACTGTTTACAAACTCTTAAGAAAGAAAAAACTAATTTTCAGCTAAAGTATGTTGGGATAGCTTGTATAAGCTTTGTCAAATTTAAGTCATGGGTAAAACATAAAATTGTTTTATGTTAATAAAAATTTCTATGGTACATAAAATCAATAGCTATCAAGATTAAGCCCAAATCATTGGTTGACAAATGGTGTCTTTTCTTTCAAAAAATTTTATCAAGGGTTATATTAAAATTTAGCTAGCTGTTTTGGCTCAAAAAAGGACCAGATTCTGCTCTATTGTATGTAGGGTAATTGTCTCATTTTTGACATCTTAAGTCCAGTGCTTATAACAAAATTAACTCTTAAGACATTCCCTACTGTAGGGTACAGCTGCATGCTCAAACAATGGTCCTCATCTAACAAAAATAATCTCAACCTCTGGGGTTCTGTTTCCAATGTTCTCTGGGTGATTGGTACCCACACAGGTATCTGAACTAATCAGAGATTTTTCAAACACAGGTGCTAAGACTTTATATCATCTTAATTGGTATTGCTCTCAGAACTGGTTTGGCCTGAACTTACAACTGTTAGATATTTAAAGTGTAAGATATGCCTACTCTCTATACCTCAGATATATGGCTTATGCCACCACAGGACAACAAAATTTTGAAATGATTTAAAAAACTCTTGTGCCATTCTTCAACTAAATCTACTTCATTAATCAAATGTGCTGTATATGTACATGCATCCAGGCTGATGTAGCTTCCTTTCTAAGTGTGTTAATTGCTTACGTAGAAGCCAAAGCCAATTGAAATCATTGGAGCAAAAGGTGCCAATATTTTGGCCTGTGCTCCCAGGTCATGAGGCCACTTGAGATGATGGGACACTTCTACACTGGTCCCCTGGTAAGTCACCTGTCTTCCTGAGCAGGGAGGATATGGAGACCCAAACAAAATTGGTGTACAGTCTGAAATAGGAGAGTCACAATAGAGGAGCAATTAGTCCTCCTGACTTCCCAAAGAAGAGAAAACTACTTGGCCATCATGGCCCTGACTCATCCTAAAAGACAGAAAACACCAGCTATAGGGCTACTCCTGGGTCCCTAAAGTCTCTTAGGAGAGCCATTAGTGACCTCTAAAATTAATCCTTAATTAAATTTTTGCTATCTGCATTGTCTTAAACACTCAGAGAGAAATGTATAACCAAAGATAAAAATAGTAAATTCAGTCCCCTGATGACCCTCTGCCACCCTCAGATGCTTATATACCCATTTCCCTGACAATAAACTGAGAGAGCTCTTCATGGAAACTATCTTCTGAAAGTCCTTTACTTTCATGTACTCACCCACCCCAATTGCCTGGGTGCCTCTGGGGGAACCACGGCCGGCTCAGGAGCAAGAGTCCAAGAACCCACATTGAACGTCTCTTAGGTTGACATATTATCTTGGGTATTTTGTGACTTCCTATAGGTTACATATGCACATGTCCAATAAGGAGCCTACACAGCAATGTTGCTTTCCCAAAATGTGTATTTATCAAAATGTATGTTTGGCGTGGTGGCGCACGCCTTTAATCCCAGCACTCGGGAGGCAGAGGTAGGAGGATCTCCGAGAGTTCTAGGCCACCCTGAGACTACATAGTGAATTCCAGGTCAGCCTGAGCCAGAGTGAGACCCTACCTCGAAAAACCAAAAAAAAAAAAAAAAAAAAAAAAAAAAAAAAAAAAAAAAAATGTATGTTTGGACCAAAGGATTGGTTTAACTTTGTCAGATGGTTTGAGTTATATAGGATTCAATAATAAATTATAATCAATAAAAATAGTAGGTGGGACACAGGCCATACTGAGAATTCTTTAAAAGGAAAAAAGAGCAGGGAACAGCTCAGTGGAAGAATGGACTGTGATGACAGCCATCTTGCAGGTGAAGAAACTAATGCTAGACCCCAAGGAATTGAGAAACTGCAAAACCACAAATGCAGACCTTAACTAGATGTAGCTCCATCCACAGGCGGGGAAAGAGTACAGTCTGGATGTGCTCAGTACTGACAAGGAGGTGGGAAGTGCTGCTGGAAGGAGTCCGGCCCCCTTGGAAGATGGTCAAACCGTGTCCTGCTCCCACGAACAGTCTTAACTGTGCAGTCCAGCAGTTCCATTCTCAGACTCTAGAAAATTCTTACACACATGTACTATAAGACCTTTCTAAGGATGGTGATAGAAACACAGACAAGGTGAGTGTTCCCTGGACATGTTAGTAAAAAGTGGCATATTTAAATGGCACCCAAGAGAAAGATGGGTACAATAGTTATACAATCATCATGTCACAGTAGAAATAGCCCAGCGTGGTATATAAAAAAATACATTCAGAAAGATTCAAGTTCCAGGAGACATATGTAAAACTAAATAAAATAGTATTTGTGTACTTACAGATATTTCTATGTGAAATAAAACTATTTAGAGAGCAAACAAATGGTCAACAGAAAGCCTTCCATATAAGGACACTTGAGCAGCTCTGAGGGCTGGGGCAAGGCTGCTCTTAGGTTTGCTTCATTATTATTTACATATAATATTTGGTGCATATCAGATATCACATGTTGAAAATTCCAATAGAAGTAGTTACAAGATTATGTTTCTTTTTTATTTTTTTCGAGGTAAGGTTTCACTCTAGTTCAGGCTGACCTGGAATTCACTATGTAGTCTCAGGGTGGCCTTGAACTCACAGCGATCCTCCTACCTCAGTCTTCTGAGTTCTGGGATTAAAGGCATGTGCTACCACACCCAGCAAGATTATGTTTCTGTCAAGAAGTACCCAGTGACTCCAGAGGTAGACTGTCTGGTTCCCCATCTGACTTTCCCCACTACCTAGTGACATGGCATTGGAGAAGTCATTAAAGTGTCTTGTGCCTCAGTATTTGCAGGCAGGCTATTCTGAGCATCAAATGCATGTGGCGGTGAACCTGTCTGCAGAGTGGGACTATGTACTTTACTGATCATCTACTCCCCCAGACATCGCTGTGTGTGTGTGGGCTGCACACCTTCTCTCAGCCTGCTTCTTTATTTGCATAGAGGGAAGATGGGATTAGGGTATATATACTGCAAATGATAGGCACAGCACACAGTTCAGTAAGCAAACTGTAACTGTAAATTTTGATTTGGTCTCAGGATGTCTTAACTTGGAAATAAAGAGCTGAAGTTGCTAGCCCTGGAGGTGGTGTATGTAGCAAGCTGACATGCCTCAAGGGTAGTTAGACAAAGAAGACACTAGAACTTGTATACCATCCCTTTTGGGATTATTATTTCATGAAATAATGTTTTACAGTTGTATTGCTTACTTTCATTTTTACTGTGACCAAACACTTGGCAGGAAGCAGCTGAAGGAAGGAAGCATTTATTCAGGCCTACAGTTTCAGTGGGTTACAGGTCATCTTGATGGTGGAGGCAGGACACCAGCGTGTGGCTCTGCAGTGTTCAGAAGCAGAGGGAAAACAGGAAGCCAGGCTTGGTTATGAAGCCTCAGGGCCTGTGCCTAGTGACCCACTTCCTCCAGCAAGGCGGCACCTCCTCAAGTTTCCATAGCTTTTCCAAACAGCGCCACTAGATGGGGACCAAGTGTTCAAACGTGTGCCTATGGGGCGATATTTTATATTCAAACCAGAATAATGATTATAATAAAAATTTTGATTAGCCGGGTATGCTGGCGTACGCCTTTACTCCCAACACTCAGGAGGCAGAGATGGGAGGATCACCGGGAGTTGGAGGTCACCGCGAGACTACACAGGTCAGCCCAGGTTAGGGTGAGACCCTATATTGAAAAACAAACAAACAAAAAGTCTTGGAAATGTGGATAAATCTATAATTCTACAACTCAGACACAAGTTCTGATTGCCATTTAATGCAGAGCTTTCAGTAAGTGAAACTGAAATCATGTGATTGGCTACAGGTGTGGAAGAGAAGGCAGTGAGAGTGGGGTCTGTGGGGTGCGGCCATGCTGAAGAAGGCGACAAATATAGCCTCCCACCCACACTCATGGAAGCCCTGTGGCAGCTCATTTAGCTTTCCCAGTCTTGCCACCTTGCCCTCCCCCGCAGCCCTGAGGTGACCAACCCTCAGGTGCTGCCTTTGTGCTTTCAAAGGCTGGGGTGCCTTATGCCAAGTGCTTGCTTCCCTCACTTCCAGGAAGAGATCAAACCCACTCTGGACCCGCTTCATGGAAACACAAGTTCTTTTCTTTTATCATTGTTTTATTTCGCTTTTAGGACAATTGTATTCTTAATTTTTGAAATGTATTTTATTTATTTGAGAGAGAGAATGAGGGAGGGAGGAAGGGAGGGAGGGGGAAGGAGAGAGAGAGAGAGAGAGAGAGAGAGTGGGCATGCCAAGGCCTCCAGCCACTGCAAATGGACTCCAGATGCATGCGCCCCCTTGTATAACTGACTTACGTGGGTCCTGGAGAGTCAAACCGGGATCCTTTAGCTTTGCAGGCAAATGCCTTAACTGCTAAGCCATCTCTGCAGCCCTGTATTCTTAATTTTTATAGACCTCAAATACCAGTTGGACTCCAGTGGCTTCCGACAGCTGCTCAGGTGAAGGCAGCAGCCCTTGCCTTGTTTCTAGCTTTCCTTCCAGGCCAGAGGTCAGGGCCTTGGTTGCTTTTATGCCTCTGCAGACAGTGTCACATTTGTCAATATTAAATTCAATTTGTGCTAAGAACAGCTCAGTAACAGCAAAAACACCAAACTTACTGAACTGTTTACCTTACCTGTGTGTTGAATATAGCCAACATTAGCAAGCCTAATAAATACAGCAACATTGTATTGGGGAAATGAATCTAGGCCATCAGACTTTGCAAGCAAGCACCTTTAACCACTGAGGCATCTCCCATAATCTTCCTCATAACCTTTCTCTTACTGGGAAAGAGATCACCAGGGCCTCGTACTACTGCAAACAAACTCCAGATACATGTGCCATTTGTGCATCTGGCTTTACATGTGTACTGAGGAATTGAACCTAAGCCAGCAGGCTTTGTCAGCAAGCTCCTTTAACTGCTGAGTCGTCTCTCCAGCCCTCTTGTTTTGTTTTTTTCCTAAGTAGAATATATTGATACCTAAGCACCAATCCAGCAGGTCAACATTAAAGGAGTCTTCAACAACAGACATTTATTGAGCGCCTATTGTGTGCAAGGCACTGTACTAGGTACGGGCTACAAAGACAAAGGAGAAACAGCCCCTGCCCTCAAGGAGCTTACAGTCTAGTCTAACAGGACACATATAGAAGAGGACAAAGACAATCCAAGGTAGCATGTCATATGAGGGCTTGGAGTATAAAAACAGAATTTTAATTATTATTATTATTTTTTTTGCAGTTACATTTCAATACCCTGAGTAGGTTGGGATGAGGGAGTGAGCTAGAACAGAGGGGTTATGCCTGCTTGGTGCTAAGCCTTCTAGACAGTCTCACTTCTTTCCATGTCAAAGTATCTTCCAATATATGCTGAAACTTAGGCAATAGGTTCCCTCTTCCTGCCCTGCCCCTTTAGGCTTTGTATGAGAATTTTCTCTGAGAGGATAACCCTCTGTCTTGCTCTATCCAAGAAGGGATTAGTTTTAGCTCTGAAAGTTAAATTCTCTTCTCTTCTTTCCTCCCCAGCCTGGGCCAACCAGGAGGCATGTATGAAGTGCCTGGTCCTGTGTGTCTGCCCCCCCCACTGCTCTGGGAGGTGCTATCCCACCCTCAAATCTGCTCCCCAGAAAGATCTTGAATTGACAACTTACCAGGAAGACATCACAAATTCCCAGACTGTTGGTCTGAGAGCACACAGACAAGAGGGCGAGGGCAAGAGATGAAGAAAGCCGGAGAGAAGCGGAAAGGAACCGATGGGTAGACTGAAAGTCTGAGAGGATTGTGGACTTTCTCTTAGAGTAGGTCACTTTCACTCAGAAGCATTCTCATCCAGGGTCCGCTTCCAAAATAAGTCAGGTCACTCCTCCTGGGGCAATTGTTTGGAGAGGTACAAAAGCTTATGCATTTTAGTAGTCTACCTTACCTCGCATTCCTTTAGTCTTCTTAATCATTGAAGAGAGTGCCTACTTCAAAGTGAGATCATTTGCCTTCATTCTCGTGTGATTCAAATGAACAGCCATGGAGGGTACTTAACGGAGGACAAAGATGGCCTATGTTTAAAGGTGGAATTTGGAATCCCATCCATGAATCTGCTGATAATCTTAGGACTCCAAGAGGCCACACAATTTCTCCTTTAGGTATGGGACTTTATGTGGTGCATTCATTTAGTTTTATGGAGACAGCCTTGAACTTTGCAGTCTTAGGACCTGGGCATCCCTGAATTGTTCCTCTTGTATGTCTGGCCCTCGCAGGCCAGGCTGAGCGAAGCGCGTGGGGCTTACTCGACGTACACCTGTCAGTGGGAATGGAATTCACATAGCTAAGTCACCATGAAGCATACTGAATATTTACCTCATAATGTTCTTTTAATGTATGCTTTCTTGGGTGAATATTTACTGTAGAATACTAAATGTGAGATTCCTCTTTTTATGGGCCATTTGAAGTGATTGATTTTGTTTGTGAATTCCTGTATCTCTGCCCATAATGGCTATCTCTTGTAATGGCCTCTGCAAATGTTCTCGTGTTGAAATAACAGAAACCACGGATCGGCCAACTGTAGCGTGTGCTACTGTGCTCTTAAAAGCCAGGAGGAAGCTGATTGTACCACTGGGGAGAGAAGAGAAAGGTATGAAATGTACCAAGGTTGACTCAGGCTTCAAACACACTGAAACTGCCGAGGTCTGTAAACATGGCTTTATAGTCTTCCCCCTTTATTCCTTCCTTCCTCCCTTCCTCCCTTCCTTCCTTCCTTCCTTCCTTCCTTCCTTCCTTCCTTCCTTCCTTCCTTCCTTCCTTCCTTCCTTCCTTCCTCCCCCCCCTCTTTCTTTGTTTAAATCAGAGTTTCTGCTTAATGGTGTTGGATGATGTTAAGTCTTACAGTCGTGAAATGATTGTGGCAAGACAAGAATTCAGTTGCTCATAGCCAGTTCCATCAGCACAATCCTCCTGAATCCCAGGCATTTGCTTTAATGCTGCTATGAATCCACCACCCAGGTCATCATTTCATGCACTTATTTATACTGTAGTTTTGAAACAATATGAACTCACATATTGTAGCTACATGTGGACTTAAAACATTTCCTGGGGAAGAAAAGACTTTTAGTGTTTTGTTAGGTTTTATTCTTTTGGGTATTTAAGAGAGAGAAATATATAATGATAGAGCTATATTGATGGTCTTTTTCTTTAAAAAACAGCACCTAAACCTAAAGATACACAGATATGAGATAGTAGATTGGATAGCATAGTATAAGAGTTGTCAAAGAAGCCACTTACATTTCAGTAAATCATCTCTTCAAGTGATTCTAAAGGTGGCCTATGAATCAATTTTGTAAAATTCATATACTTTTTCATATGCTCATAAAAATACTATGTTCATAGTCCATGCTATGGGAGAGGCTGTGATGGGATAAAATTCATAGTCCCTATGAGTAGTAGGAGAAAATTTAAAGAATGAATTCCAGTATAGAGTTACTACATTTTTTTTTTTACTGGCTTTTAATATCTTAGGCCACATCACAATAATAATTTGTTTTTGTTATGTGAATACCTGGATTGTGTTTACATTTCAACCAGAGTATGCTGTGTAATTAGTAGTGCTTGTAAATGGAAGAGAACCAGCCCCTATTACTAATTAAGAAGAGAGAAAGATGTGATAATGAGAGACCTTTAACCACAAGCCAAAATGATGCCAGTCTTTTACATATTAGCTGGTGCTTTCACGTGTGACAGGGAAACCAGTGCCCCTTTGGCTGTTATAAACTCTAATATATCCTTGAAAGAGCATTTTGAGTAATATTACATGCTGAAATGAAAATAACATGTTATGTCCTTCCAGACCAAGGAATGGCAGTGTCTAAGAATCCAAGACTTGCAGTGCATCTGAATGCTCATAGGTGATCTTGTATCTTTCCTCCTCACAGAATGGCAATTCTTTGCACTTGTAGCTAGGGAACATTTGGAAATCTGTCCCTTCCCCTGACTTCCTAGTAGACTTTAGTCAATGGAGGATCAAAAAAAAAAAAAAAAAAAACATGTTTACAAGCAGAGGGAGGTAAGTATTCAGGACTATAACTCTGCTCTCCCAATCATGTGCCTATTACCACTGAAGCCCATCTTTCCAAGTGTGAAGTCCTCAGACAGGTCACTCAGAGGATCACATGACCCTCACATGGGTCAATAAAATCTCATGACCCTCACACAGGTCTCAGAGAGGATCACATGACCCTCACATAGGTCAATAAGAGATCACATGACCCTCACACAGGTCACTGAGAGGATCACACGACCCTCACACAGGCCTCTGAGAGGATCACATGACCCTCACACAGGTTACTCAGAGTATCACATGGTCCTCATACAGGCCACTCAGAGGATCGTACAATCTCAGACTTGTAACAGAACCCAAAAAGTCTTGTTCAATGACATTTTGAAAAAGAAACTAGAACTTAAGTTACTCATATTCATTGTTACTAAAGAAAGCTATCTTTAAATCTCTGTTAACATCTTTTTGTTTTAATAACACATGTTTTGGTTTTCAGTTTTGTTCTTTTGAGCATTTCTGTACATTAGAAAATGTTATAGCTATTCTTGGTATGAAAGAGAAATTTGCCTGAAGCCCAGGGCTTCAAAACACACTACATGACACTTCCAAGTCAAATATCAATCACATGCTAACAGTGGCTTAGCAGCCTTATTCTAGGCTATTGTGGCCACTACTCAGGATTAAAGAGTTAGGAAGAATAAATTACCATATAATCATAATCTATAAAAATACTGGCCTAGAGTACACTAAAAAAAACTCTCAGTAAATAAATATCAGACATTTGCTTTATGAAACTCACTGGAGATGTGCTCTTCAGAAATCATGTCCATACTGTCAGACTTTCTACAAATCAGACAAAGCTTACAGGTCAGACTAGAGTCCAATCCTATTGAAAAGTGTCTTTTCATATGGTGTTTCTGTAAAGGAATGCAACTAATGTTGGGTCGTTCAAGTTTAAGTTTCAAAGGCAATACTTAGAGATCTGAAGTGCTCTTAGCCAAAGCAGCATCACCAACACGAGCGTTCAGCTCCTCTGTGGACCCCGCTCAGAGACACATCATCCTCTGTGGAATCTTCCTTCCCACACAGTGGTCTGGGCATCTGTCCATGGTGCTGAAGGACGCGGCGTCTCCTTCGGCTTCCTTCCCAGGCTGGTGGCTTAAGAGTTCCCTGGTCCCTTACCTGATACCATGGGTACCTGGCATGTGGTTTGGTGTGCTCATTCCTCAAAACACAGGCTTGTTGTCAGGGTGGTTCATAGCAGGGGGTTCCGGTTTCCATTCTGGTTGAAAAAAGTGAATGTTGAATGTCCGTGCCCAGTTCTTAAACACGCGTTTCTCTGTGATAAAACGGTGGTGACTACCCTTGCGTCCACGCTCATGAGAGAGGTACATGGTACATTCATCAGGTCCAAAAGGCTCGTAGTAATGATAAGGTACCGAAGGGTGATTAGGGTCCCTGTAGGAAAACAAAGCAAAATAACTCATTAAAACGAAACACCTCAACCCCCCCCCCCCCAGTAAAACCAAAACAAAGTTTTTTTTTCCATTGCACAGCTGAGGCAAGATGTTATCTCTAATAAGCTTACAAGCACAAATCATATTTTCCAGTCAAATGAATTTCAGTGAATGATTTTTCTGACATTTAAGCAATAATAAAGTTAAGTGGTTTGACCTTGAAAAATAAATACAATATCAAATAGAGATTGAGATTGTGCTACTGAATGTTCTGGATTCCAAGATTTAGGCACCACACTTATGTAGTCACAGTAATACCTCTTTCCAGTCTTGTTTGCAGACAGGTTGAGCCTTGAGGACTAGCTCAGTTCATTCCCTCGGTTCAAGCCCTCCTCAGGCCTCAGTCGTTGCTAGCACTAGAGCTAGCTCCTCCCCACAGTTGTGCCCGAACCCTCCCAGCCTTTACACTCCGCGTCAGCCACATGGGACAGTCTGATTGTCAGCTATCCCATGAGTTCATGCTGTTACTCTACCGGGTACCAAATGTGTCCTCAAAGGCCCTACTTGGGGCCTGCTCTTTTCACTCTGTCTCACTGTCGGTTTCTTTACGGTGTTTATCTCTTTGAGATCTGTTGCGGCGCACCTGTTCGTAGACTGCTCGCAAAGGCTGGGGTTTAGCTATTCCTAGAACATGGCTGGGAGGCGCTCAGCCAATGATGCTTGAGTTCCTGTTGCTGAGGGAACTTTATAAGCAGCTAGCTGCTGAACAGCAAGCACCTAACAACATTGTCTCCTCCAAACCTGGAAAGGTGAGTCTAGCTTTGATCCTGAGAGAAAAAAAAACACAGCCAGCGAGTTGCTACTAGTTTTTCCCTGTTAGTCTGCATGAGCCATATGTTCTTAACCTAGTGTATCTTGGAGCAGAAATTCTAATTTCTCAATCCTGCTGGGGAGCGCAACAGTTCTAGCAGGTTTTTGCCTCTATGTCTTTATCTCTGACTCAAACAAGAAGCACTGGCTCATTTTCTTCAAGGTGGTACATAGAGAACTAACAATGGGAGTGGTGAGTACTCTTGTTTTAGGGATACAGAAGAATTCTGAGGGGTGGGAGAGATGGCTCAGCAGTTCAAAGCACTTTGCTTGTAAAGCCTGTCTGTCTGCATTTAATTTCCCAGCTCCCATGTAAAGCCAAGTACACAAAATGGCACATGCATATGGAGTTCATTTTCAGTGGCAAGAAGCTGTAGCATGTCCATACTCTCCCCCCCCCCCCCCCCAACACACACACAGTAGGGCCTTACTCTAGCTGACATGGAATTTGCCATGTAGTCTCAGGTTGGCCTCAAACCCACAGCAATCCTCTACCTCTACCTCCCAAATGCTGGGGTTATAGGTGTGCACCACCATGTCCAGCATAACTAAATGCAATTGATTCCAGGACTGGTCTCCATTGTAGACAGTCCTCTTGCCTTACAGACAATAAGAGCAATAAAGCTTTCCCATCAGACAAACATTCCTTATTTGAGCTGCACTTGCCCAGAGACTGAGAAAAGAAAAGGCCCAAGCTGCTCAACTCCTTGCCAGCAGTCCTTCTGAGCCCTGTGGCCCTGCGCGCTCTGCTCAGAAAAGGAGCTGGGGTTCCCAGAGTCGCTCCTCCTGACAGCTGATTTCTGTCTTTGGGGGAGATCAATACACAAATGGGCTTCAGAGAAGCATCTCTACCAGGGTCAGGGACTGAAGTCTTTTATCGAGACAGGTGTCCAGTTTGTGGCTCTGACAACAATAAACCTTTGAGCAGCTTCTCCTGTTAGGTTAAAGTTCTTCCAGGAAGAGAGATTTATTTTTGTCATGCACCATCTCAACACTCCTCACTGTGGTCTGGAGGTGGCACTGAGTTAACACTTGGCATCTCACAGATGCCATGCAGGGAGCAGGACAACTTGCCGTGTCTTGTCTGGTCATGACAGAGCTCACTGATTTTCTTGGCCCAGGAATTAGAATTCCTTTAAGGTTTTAATAGAAAGTGCTTTTGATATAGAAGATTCATGCTAGGGAAAAATCAAGTTGGAGTTGGAAACTACTCAGAAAAAAGAAACAAGAGTAGAAGAGTCGAGTATGATGGCTCATGCCTGTAATTCCAGCATCCTGGAGGTGGAGACAGGAGGATTACTGTGGGTTCAAGACCAGCCTGGGTTACATAGTGAAATATCTACGAGTCTGTAAAGACTGAATAATGAGCAGAGTGAGATATTGAAGCAAACAACCAAACCAAAACAACAACAACAACAAGAAATGAAAAAAAACTACAACTAAAAAAGGAGTGGAAACCTGTAAAGTACTTTCTCCAGTCACCCAGTGCCAACCGCGTCCTGCCATGGTATCCCAGGAGTTAAGCTTTTACTTCACTGTAAATCAGGTTGAAAGTATGATTCCCCTACGTTTTAGACATTTATTGGCATAAATCTACTAAAGGAACAATTAGGTTTCTAAAAATATCTTGTGATTGATTTGGCACCTAGGAACAGAGGGTAATTGGAAATCAGCTAAAGGATGCCATGGGATCAATTTTCTTCCTCAGGACAACCATGCCTTTGAATGAAATCTGATCTGGCTTCATATCGACCATGTAGGGGATAACTGAGTTGATATATCCAGGAACCATGGTTTCAGAGGTGTTCCAAGAAGCTGCTCATGTGAGTGAAGGCTGCTCCCCTCCCTTAAGGCTCTGTCCAGCAAGAGCCAGAGCGTTTTGCCCGGCTTGGGAAGGCAGCGCTGGGGTAGGGAAGGAAGGGCCACTCAAGCTGGGTGCCTGACCTCAGCAGGGCACACTCCCTTCAGAAAGCCCTTAGCTTCCGGTCCCAATTCCTGAGGTTGGTTTTTCATGATGACTTCTTCCTTTACAAAACCCAGTCCCCGTGAACACCTTCGACATCAGCTGAACTTGCTGTTGTCACCGGCTCTGGTGCCGGCTTCCTGCTGGGGGCCAGGGAAGCTGAAGAGGCTGTGCTGGCAGGAGGGATGCTCCCAAAGCCAGTGTCTCTGTGGCTGCAGCCTGCCTCAGCCTTCGGGCAGACAGTGTGGGAATAAGCCCTGCAGAACAGCAAGAAGGTTTTATTTTTCCTTTTTGAGAGAAAGCAGGTGAGGAGAGTGGAGGAATTCACATTTAATGTACATGGGGGATTTTGGAGAAATGCTGTTGCTAGCAGGCTCCTCCCACTGATTCTAGTCAAATCCCTTGAGGAGACAGGCCCCAGGCAAAGGTAGTTTAAAAAGTGCCTTAAGTTTGAGCATCAAAATAAATAATGGAAGAACTGGATAATAAAACCCATGAAGTGAAATAAATATCTGCAAGTCCATGAGGACTGCAATAAAGAACTGAATAAATAAGCCCTGGAGAAGAAGCCGCACGTCACAGCAAAAGAATTCCAATTAACAAGCTGGGCATGGTGGAGCACACCTTTAATCCCAGCACTCCGGAGGCAGAGGAAGGAGGAGTGCCATGAGTCTGAGGCCACCCTGAGAATACAGAGTGAATCCCAGGTCAGCCTGGGCTACAGTGAGACCCTACCTCAAAACAAAACAAAACAAAACAAAACAAAACAAAAAAAAGAATTTCAATTAATACATGTAGAAAGAATGTGGCAACAGAAAATCCCTCTGTTGCAAACAAGGTGCATGGTGAATAGAACATTGGTGGGGAAAGAGATGAGGAGAAATACATTATTTGTTCAGAGTCTCAAAGTCTCTCCCCCAAGTTATGCATTAATGTCCAAGCCAAAATAGTAATTTTATAATCAATGAATTCATCAGAAATCACTCCAATCAAATGATCATATTCATACCACCAGTAATCAGTTGTATTGATGTCTGTATTGTTGGATAGCAGATGCTGATAAGGGCTTGTTACATTTGTGCTCCTCTTTCCAGAAGTGTGATCACCGCAGTCTGATCACTGGGGAAAAATAGCAGGCCAATCAGAATGTGTGGGAAGTTCTACAAACTACCCAACCAACACTGGTTAAAGGAATTGAGGTAATGAAGGACAGTGAGAGATCTGAAAGAGACGTGGTTAGAGATCCTGAAATAGGTCTTGGGAAGAAAGGACATTAGGAGAGACATGTAAAATCTCAATAAGGTCAAACTATCATGCTAATGTTAAGGTCTTAGTTTTTTCTTTCTTTCTTTTTGGCTTTTTAAGGTAGGGTCTCAATGTCATAGGTTTTTTTAAAATTTTTTTTATAATTTTTTTAAATTTTTATTTATTTATTTGAGAGCGACAGACACAGAGAGAAAGACAGATAGAGGGAGAGAGAGAGAATGGGCGCACCAGGGCTTCCAGCCTCTGCAAACGAACTCCAGACGCGTGCGCCCCCTTGTGCATCTGGCCAATGTGGGACCTGGGGAACCGAGCCTCGAACTGGGGTCCTTAGGCTTCACAGGCAAGCGCTTAACCGCTAAGCCATCTCTCCAGCCCTGTCATAGGTTTTTAAATTAAATATTTTTGCATTCATTTGCAAGGACAGAGCGGGTGGATGAATATGGATTCCCCAGGTTTCTTGCCACTAAAAACGCTGCTTTGTGCATTTGGTTTTACCTGGGTACTGGGAATTGAACCCAGGCCAGTCGGCTTTTCAAGCAAATGTGTTTAACTGCTGAGCCATCACCCCAGCCCTAATGTCTTAAGTTTCATAATTAGATCATAGTTATGCAAGATACCAGCCCCAAAGAAAAGTGAATAAACAACCAATGAACTCTCTGTGAATTACTCTGGTAACTTTTCTGTAAATCTAAAAGTTAGGCTAAGTCAGGCTATAACCAATTTATATTTATTATCTATCTTTTATTTTTATTTTTATTTTTTTTGTTTTTTGAGGTAGGGTCTTACTCTGCCCCAAGTTGACTTGGGATTCACAATGTAGTCTCAGGGTGGCCTCAAACTCATGGCAATCCTCCTACCTCTGCCTCCCGAGTGCTGGGATTAAAGGCATGTGCCAGCATACTCAGCTATGATCTATTTTTATATTATTAAAAGAAGTGCCCTGGGAGTCTATTACACAGTCAGGCTTGGAGAGCAACTGCTAAGCCTGGGCGTTTCACTGATGCGATCATTCTCCATCACCATTATCCCTTTCAGGAAAATATCACTCTGTCCATTTTGACAGGTGAGAATGTGCCCCCCCCACCCCCCAGGTAGGGGGAGTGCCTAGATTTGAGCACATAGTCCCCTCGTGGACCATCCAAGCTGCCTGACTTGACCTTTCTGGTCCAGAGTTCTGGGGTCAGTACTTGACATATGCTAACTTCTTTAATCCTCCAAAGGCCTCTGTAAGGAACAAACTATGTCTCCCATTTTGCCAATGGCTCATGCATGGAAAAATCAAAGAAATTTCAGAGTCAAGAATGAACCCTAAGCTAGCTGATGGCAGGTCCTGTACTCTTTCTTTTGTATGTGTGGCGTGTGCACACGTCTGCGCTCCCACGGGCATGCATGTGGGATTGAGAGGAGGACATCGAGCGCTCTTCTTTGTCACACTTCCACTTGAAAGGGACCGCCATTCTCAGTCACCCTGACCAGTGGGCCCCAGCAATTCTCTCCTCTCTGCTTCCTGTAAGGCTGGGGTTACAGGTGTGTGTGGCCATGCCCACATGTTTACCTGGGTACTGGGGATCAAACTCAGGCCAGTACAAACCCTTGCAGGCTTACTGTTTCACCCACTGAGCCATTTCCCTAACCCTAGACCTTGCACTCACTCATAAGAGGGAGGCTGGTGTCCCCTGGGGTGGGGGGGGATACCTATAGCAATGTTCCCAGGTTTATGCCGGGATCAGCAGCATGTGGCTGGGGGCAGTCTGTCCCCCGTGTGTTTCCTCAGGCACCCCTGTGTGTGGCACTCATTCTGTGTCTACCGGGGGTTAAGCTATACCAGGCTCAATTACAGCTCTGTTCGCCAATACTAATGCGCAGGGCTCTGCGGTGTCCGGAGATTTTAGTCTTCTGCAGCTACGCTGAACAACTCTGGTAGGGCAGATCTTACTGTATTAACCAGCGGGCAAGAATACCCCTGTTGTGGGGTACTGGTAAGTTCAGAACATGCTACCCCAAAACATGGCATTTGAAGAAACAGCAGAGGCAGGGAAGCCCCTCTCCCTGTCCTCCTGATCTTCTCTCTGTAGACGGCCATGCCATGCCACCTTTGGACCATGAATTACTTTGAATGTGGCCTGATGCAAATGGTAAGTTGAGTGGTTCTTGAGTGTGAACTTAGTAGATTTGTGTCACATGTCACACAAAATAAATGGAGGCATGCTCTTGCAATCCATGGCCCATGGGTTGGACACCCCAAAGTAGATCATGGAGAGGAAAGAAACACCATTATCTCAGAAGCACAGGGGCATGAAGAAGAATGTGAGCAAACAGGTTTTTCAGAATCTGCCCCCACTGGGTTATTTTAAATAGTCCATACCCTTAGTGTCTAATTATATTTCTCCATACTGTCTATTTCTTCAAAGTTATCCTAAAAAATCCACACATTTTCCTGTTTCACCAAGTCCTCATTTCTGAAGGCGCCCCTGTTCATTAAACTTATATGAAATAAATGGGTGTATCACATAGTTGGGCCATACTCACTGCATCATGGGGTGAGCTACTCAAAACACTACAAATGCCCCAAGGTAAGAATGATGACTTTGCCTTTCTCTGGAGCTCTTGGACATTCTCTTTAAGCACACTTCTATTCTTGGCATGATACATGTTTGATATTTAGCTATTTAAAGACAGAGAGTTGAATTAATAGCGGTCACATGTATAGGTTATTCTGTAGCTGGCCCATGTCAGGACCTATAGGAACACCAGGTAGCATTTTAAGAGGCTTGTTTCACAACTGCCCTTCCTGAATACCTGAGACCCACTAAGCCACCCTTAACTCTGCTGCCTGGATTCCTTGCCTTCTTAGCCTTAAAAGGAAACTGCCCCTTTGGAAGCCCGTTTCATTACCACCTGGCATGTCTGGGGATGATAGAACACCAAGAACCAGCTGTTCATCATTTGTGGGACAAGAATCGCCCCTCCCCCATTGCCTACAACTGTATCCCCACAGAGGGCACCATAATGTCTCAGGATGGATTGCCAGCCCTTGTCAGAGAGAGAAAGCAATGAAAATATCCAGTGTCTGGTAAGAGATGGACAAGTTATGGCAAAGAAGGAAGAAGCACGTATGTCTCAGCCTTGTTCATAAGACACAAGCCACAAGGCACCAGTGCTGCTTTGCACCCGAGTCCGCACAGTGGACTATTGCCAAGTGGGGACTTGCCATGTTACTTCTGCTGGCAGCTTTCTGCATGCGCACTAGCTAATAATTCTAGCAGAATCAACTCTCCAGTATTCATGATACCTTTGAGATGTCCTTCACATTATGGATGAGATATTAATTTAGTTCCTTGACAGTGATCAGTCTGAATCATTACCCTGCTAATTAGTACTCAAGAAGTGATGGGTAGCAGAGAGCTGTAAACTTGGTAATGCACTAAGTATGACCAGAAATAAGATTATTGGGTAGAATTTAAATGCTTGGCCCATTATTCTCACAAATAATTTACAAAGGAAAATGAGATAAAAAACACTCACCATAACTTAGCTTAGAAAGCAATGATAACAGACCTTTTCAGTGCAATTTATAGGCCATCCAATGAGAATGGATTTGGCTTCCTATCTGGAGATGGCATGATTTAAGGGTCTGCTGTCTAAAGACTAATATATTTTGATGCTGTGGCCAGGACAGGATGGCATTAATTTTCTATAGCTTTCTGAACACGGATGAGCATGAAACCTGTGATGAAGGAAGGATGGGCGCTGGCACCCAAGCCCCTCCTTGGGAATCTGGTGGTGTTTCTGGGTAACAATTAAGCAGAGATGCTGGTCTGCACTTCGGCCTCCTGCCCTGGAATGGGAATTTGCCACCTGATTATTATACTCTTCATTCACTGGCTTTTTTTTTTTTTTGTCCTGCAAGAAGTTTTTAATCAAATTCTTTTATAAAGTATTTTATTTATTTGTTTTCAAGGACAGAGAGAGAGAGAGAGAGAAGAGGGTTAGAGACAGGATCACCATAACCTCCAGCTGCTGCAAACCGGCTCCATATACATTTGCCACTTTGGACATTGACTCTAGGTCATTAGGCTTTGCAGGCAAGTACCTTAACCACTGAGCAATCTCTCCAGCCCCTGAATCAGATTCTTAAACACCTCAAGGGAAAGATCTTTTATTCTAAACCACTCTTTACTTACTGACTATGCACTACATGCCAGACACAGTGATGGAATCTAACTATCCAGATGTGGGGTGAGAAATGACCCCTTCTCCCATGGAGCCGATAGGCAAATGAAGGGGCTGGAGGCCCATCAGCAGGCTGGCAGAGGAAGGCCCAGTGGGCTCATGGATCTGGCTTACACAAGAGATAATGGAAGGATGGAGAAAGAGAGGAGGCTGCTATGTCTGAACCAGGGAGGACAACAGCTTTTTCTCCTTAGGACTACAGACCTGAGTTCAAATCCTGCCTCTGTCACCTCTCCACTCTAAGACTTTGGCCAGACAACTGTTTCATGCCTGTGAATCTCATATATGAAATGGTGATATTGTAATTCTCACCTCATCAGATTATTGAAAGATGGATGAAATAGCTCATGTGTTCATGGCATGAGGTCTGTGCACACAAACTATCAACCATTAATATACCTTAAAAATATTTTACTTATTTATTTGAGAGAGGGGTGGGGGAGAGAGGAACAATAGGCATACAAGGGCCTCTAGCCACTGCAAATGAACTCCAGATGCATGTGCCACCTTGTGCATCTGGCTTATGTGGGTACTGGGGAATTGAACCTGGGCCTTTAGGCTTCACAGGCAAATGTCTTACATGCTAAGCCATCTCTCCAGCCCCTCAACCACTGATATTATTAGCAAAGAACCAGTTGGACAGAAGCAGATTCAGAAGGGAAGAAGGGATGTGCTTTCCACGGGCAGAGAGACAGATGTCTGCGAGGTGACAAGATTCAATATGGCTGAAATAAATCTGTGAGTTGAGAACACAGGACTAATGTGTGGGAGGTTCACCCTGAAGCTGCTGGGCTAAGCTAGCGAGTAAATTCTGCTGCAAAAGGTTTGGGGGAGACCTTCAGGAGGTCAAGTGACAAGGTCAGGCTTGTGGAGCCACCCAGTGGCATGGTGATGTCTGGAGTGGGAGAGAACCAGTGCTGGCTACAGAGAGAGGCTGGATGCTGCTAGGGCAGCAGCAAGTTCAAGGAGGGAAGGCTGCTCTGCTTGCTGCTCAGATGGCTTTTGGCCTGGGGTCGATTCTGCATAGGTCCCTCGACTGTCATCATGGCCATTCATAGAGCTACCACTTCCCTTGGTGCTTTCAAATAAGAGGCTGTCATTCTTCCCAATGAGTCTAGGTGCTCTACACTTTTAGGGGCCACTAGAAATTTTCTTGCTAGTGGATGACTCCTCAAAGTGACTGAAGCCCATGGTGCATGATGAGAAAGAAGATTGGACCCCAGGAGAGCTGAATGGAAAAAGAATAGTGTTAGATTTGGAAGGGTGAATACCCTACCAGGCTAAATGAGCGGCTCAGCCATTCATGGTCTGCTTTTGAAGAATTTAGCTGCCCACCTGTTCCATCAGGCATTCTGTGCCTGGAGTGTAGCTGTGGGAGTTGCCTAGGTCATTAGTTGCTCAATGCCTTGGTTTTCCTGGAAGTAAGGGGTTGATGATGGAACCTTCCAGAAAAGCTTGTGAGCATTGAATTTAGATCAATAAGCAGAATGATTTTGTCTTAGACCAGAGACTGTTCTAACTGCTTATTTGCTAGGCGATTTTTTTATTGCAGAGAAATATTCTGCAAGAGCCCACATGTACCACAGAACTAAATGGGTTTGTCCTTGATCCAGCTCTGCCGTCCTCCCTGCGGCGTCGCTGGCTGTGCCCGCCTGTGGTGCTGCTGCTGGGTTTTCTCTCTCTGCTTGGACCTGTGAAAGGGCGCCAGCCTCTTCCACCATTATGGAACTTCCCCTGGATGTGTCAGCTTCAAGTAAATCCCTTCCTCCCATAAACGGTGTCTGGTTTGGAAGCAAGCTTCACCCAACGAGGTGAGGCTGGCTGCAACAAAGTGGGGCTCTGACACCGAGGGCAGGTTCTGTGGCCACATCCTGTCCCCCCCCCGGACCCCCTGGAGTGTGTCAAATGAGCGTAAGCCTTTGCAATTAAGACTTCTTCAAGGTATTAACTGGGTCTAAGTTTAAAACAGTTAAGGTGTAGCCGGCCATGGTGGCGCCCTCCTTTAATCCCAGCACTTGGGAGGCAGAGGCAGGTGGATCACTGTGAGTTCAAGGCCACCCTGAGACTACATAGTGAGTTCCAGGTCAGCCTGGACTATAGTGAGACCCTACCTTGCAAAACCAAAACAAACAAACAAACAAACAAACAACAGTTAAGGTGTCAAAATAAACAGCTGGACTCTGATACCATGTGGCCGACCTGGGGAAGCTAAGGATTGACTGCTGACTGTACAAGCCTGTGTGGTGGTTCACAAGGAGCAGGGGCCGTGCAAATCCAGTTCTGCCTGGTGCAGAACACAGGAATCCAGTTTACATTGAAGAGCATTGTGTCACTTACTTTCTCATTACTGGGACAAAATGCCTTAAGGAAAAGGTTTTAGTTTCGCTTACAGCTTCAAGGGAGAGTCTGTCACGGTGGGGAAGGATAGCGGGCCAGGGCCGGCCCTCTCTCAGTGCTCAGTCGGGGACCTTGGCCCTGGCATGGGTCGGCCACAGTGAAGGTGGGTCTTCCCTCCTCCGTTCACCCCATCAAGGTAATCCTCACAGGCAGGCTCACAGGCTCGCCTAACCGAGGCAATTGCTCACACGTGATTCTAGGTCCTGTTAAATGGACAATCAGTGCACACCATCACCCGCGAGGTGGCGTGAATCCCGGGTCTCCCGTAAACTCCGGTGTTTGAAAGTTTGATCCCAATCGAGTGCAGCCTCGCTGCAGGAGCTGTTGCCAGAGGCAGCTCAGAGTGTGACAGCCGCTTCCCCGGCCGGCGTGGGAACATTCTCCTACTGCTGCTTTTCACCTGCTGTGGCAGTGGCGATGCCCAATCCCTGCTCGTGCCACACTTTCCCTGGAGACTGGAAGCCAAAGTAAACCCTTTCCTCCCACTAGCCTTCGGTCAGGCGCCTTGTGCCCGCGACGGGGAAGGGAACTGCCGCAGTCCAGGCTTGCCTCCTCTCCTAAGCACCGCTGTCTGCATCCTCACGGCATCTTCACAGATACACCGTGTCCCCCGGCAGACCAGGGAGCCTGTCTTCAGCGCTGAACAGACCCTTTCATGGCACTGACATCCCTCACCTAGTGGGACCATCATAAACTCTCAAGGCTGACAAGTTCACAAAATGAGAAAGTTGGGACTTCTGTAGCACAGGACCTTGACCAAGGCTCAGTGAGGATCAAATAATTTTCTCAAGGTTAAAGACGTTCTTAGAGGCAGAGATGGGTATTTTTACCCACAGACAGCTATCTGTCTAGAGCACTAAAAAGAGAACAGGGGTAGAGACATCCCCTTGCGGTTTATCAAGCATCCTCTGTACGCAAGAGAGGGAGCACTACATCAGTGCTCCTGGACTCCAGACACCGAGCCAGCACACTCAACTGCCCGCAGGGAGCTTAGCTCCTGGGGCTCTCAACTGCTTTGAGTTCTGCCATCACAAAAAACTGTGACTAACCATTTCTGGCCCTGTGCTATTTTCTTTAGGTCCTGGAGCTCATGACATGTGTATAGTACCCCAGTAATTCTCTACTACTTTCAAAATGACGGGAAAGACACATTGTTGCTGTGGGCTTGTCAGGAGTCTCCATGTTTTATTTCTTTTACTCCATCCCCCATAATTCTCAGTACTTTTCAGAGAAAATCTGTGCTTGGGATGAAATTAGATTTTAGTATAGCCAATAATAGCATTTGCACTACGAATGACATAAGAAACGTCTCAGGACTATGTGCAGAACATTGCACTCATTGTCGTATGTCATTTCTTACATGAGATGCTTATTCTGTGTGTGTGTGTGTGTGTGTGTGTGTGTGTGTGTGTGTGTACATGTGCTTGAGGACACACACATGTGTCGCATGTGGAGACCAGAGAACAACTTCAGGTGTTACTCCTCAAGAACATCATTTTTTTTTTTTGTTTTTTTTTGGTGTTTTGAGGTAGGGTCTCACTCTATCACTCTATACCAGGCTGACCTGGAGTTCACTATGGAGTCTCAGGGTGGCCTCGAACTCACAGCAATCCTCCCACCTCTGCCTCCTGAGTACTGGGATTAAAGTTGTGCGCCACCACACCTGGCAAGAACCTCACTTTTTGGGACAGGTTCTCTCACTGGCCTGGAACTAGAGTGGCCAGTCTAGTCTATACTGGCTGGCTAGCAAGTCCCGGGGATTCACCAGTCTTTGGTCCTCAGCACTGGGATTACAAGTATGCTCCACTATGCCCAGCTTTTTGAAATTTCCTAACATGGATACTGGGGATTGAACTCAGATCCTCATTCTTGAAGGACCAAGTGCTGTGAGGAGTGAACTGTCTTAGCAGCCCTTTATCTGTGACATAAGCTGTTCTTATCCCCGCATTACAGGTAGGAAAAGGCTCAGGGCCACACAGTTAGGAACTGGCACCTGGGAGTGCAGCCGACAGGTCCTGGAAACGAAGGCAGGGCCGCAGCATCAGTCTCGGTCTGTACCCCTCCTCCTCTCCCCACCTCCCCATTCCCAGAACAGCCACGGTCACTGAGAGCAGATGCTCCAGAGGGACCCCAAGCCACCCTCCAGAGGCACCCAGCACTGTGCTGTCTGTGGCAGGCACTCTTGGAGAGCCCTTCCTGGAAGCACTCCTGCAGACAACTGCTGAACCTTTGCAAAGGAAACTCAGATCCAGAGGCCCCGAGCCCGAGGCAACATATGGTACATTGACATTATCTTAATTTCCTTGTTAGTATCATTGCATAAATTGTCTCCCTCCGACTCTACATGAAGTCATGATGAACTAACTCTGAATAAGAGAAATGACAGGTTAACTCGCCTTTCATTTGTTTTCCATAATAAATGGAATATTTCGTTGAACACTTGGAGTCATTAACATTTCAATTTATTCATGCTTTTTCTTCCTGGCTGCCTAATGGCAACACTACATAATTATATCTGCTGTGTAGGCTTCAACTTTGACAGCACCTTGCTGTCTTTTGTTACACTTGTTGATTGGAGGAGGCAGCTTGCTTTTGCCCTGCCATCCTACCTACCTTTTGTACTTCAGCTGCTAAACAGGGAAACAATGCTGGTGACGTAAGTGTTTGGGAACCGAGTGAGGATCCAAAGTAACTTGCTTCATGCTTACCACAAACCAGGCACTGTTCCAAATCTTCCCACGTATCAACTTATTTAACCCTCCCACAGCTCTCTGAGCTGAGTCCATTATCACCATCACATCCACTTCTGGGGCTAAAGATGCTCAGACAGAGAGATATGACCATCACATCCACTTCTGGGGCTGAAGATGCTCAGACAGAGAGATGCAGTGGCTTGTTCAAGGTCATCTGGGTTGGCAAGTACCGTGCTGGGCTTTAACTTTGCAGTCTGGCCCTAGCACAGACACTTTTACGTCCAAGACCTCTCTTTCCATATATTCCCTTCTCCTTTGTGATGGATTCTTATAGCCCGACCAGTGATTCCGCTGTGCTGGATCTTTGTGTTAAAAAGAAGGGTGTGGCAGAAAGGTAATCACACGGCAATGGCTCCAATGCACCTGCTCAAAGTCAAGGTGATATTTAGACCTCATTGTGAGGGACTAGAGAGAGGACTGGCCAGGCGTGGTGTTGCATGACTGTAATCCTAGCATCCCAGAGGGTGACTCAGAAGGATTACGAGTTTGAGGCCAGCCTGAGCGACATAGGGAGACCCTGTGCTCTCCCTCCCCTTCAAAACAGAGGGACCTTTAAGGTAAGGGATTGGGTCTATGATTGATGTAAGGGTCACCTCAAGGGTGGGTCTGTTGCAAGAGCCAGTGAAACTGTCTCTTGTGTCTCTCCCTCTTGCAATGGATGCTAGCCACTGTGGATCACCGTGATCACCATACCTGGCAGCAACAAGTTAAAAGGAGGAAAGATCTACTTTGGCTTCTGGTTGCAGAGGGTTCCATCATCATGGCGGGGAGGGTGTGGTGGAGTGTGTGGCTCATGTCATGGGGGCCAGGAGGCAGACAAGGGGGTACCCATAGCACTCAGTTGGTTTTCTCCATTTGCCCCTTTTATTCTATCTGGACCTCAACCCATGAAATGGTGATACCCACCTTCAGGGCAGGTCTCCCCCAATTTCTGTTAATCCTCTTCAGGAAATACCCAGAGGTGTATGTCACCCTCCTAGGTCAAGTTGACAGTGAAGATTAACTCAGTTCACGTGATGCCCTACACCATCCAGCATGCTACAGAATTCCTACCAGCAAGAAGACCCTCACTGGTTGTACCTTGGACCAGCCAGCCTCCAGAACTCTGAGCTGAGAAAACCTTTATTCTTTTTAAAATATATTTTATTGATTGACCTGAAAGCAGGGAATGAGGGAGGCAGACAGAGAATGGGTGCACCATTGCTTCTTGCTGCTGTACATGAACTCCAGATGCGTTTACCACTTTGTGCATGTGGCTTTTTGTGGGCACTGTGGAATAGAACTGGGGCTGGCAGGCTTTGCAAGAAAGCGCCTTTAACGACTGAGCCATCTCCCCAGCCTAAACATTTATTTATTTTGCTTTTTGGAGGTAGGGTTTCACTCTAGCCCAGGCTAACCTGATATTCACTATGTAGTCTCAGGCTATCCTCGAGCTCATGGTGATTCTCCTACCTCTCCTCCTGAGTGCTGGGATTAAAGGTGTATACCACCATGCCTGGCCCCTAAACCTTTATTCTTAATCTATTAGTCAGGAGCCATGTGTGGTGGCACATACCTTTAATCCCAGCACTCTGGATGCAGAGGTAGGAGGATCACTGTGAATTCGAGGTCACCCTGAGACTACATAGTGAATTCCAGGATATACTGGGCTACAGAGAAACCCTACCTTGAAGAACCAAAAAAACAAAAAATTAATTGATTAGTCAGTGGTACTCACTTCTAGCAACAGAAAGCAGATCAAGACAGACATAATCACTTTTTCTCATCCTTTCTTCCTTAAAATGGTAGCTATTGCCTGAAGACCCATGGCCTTTGAGGTATCTTTAGGTTTACAATGCATGGAGGTAGTAGACCAGGGAGATGGGGAATTGCCCAGTAGACAGCCTGCTTGCCATACAACTCTGAGTTAGATCCCCAGACCTCACATAAAAGCTAGAGGCCATGGCGAGCTTCTGTAGTCCCAGTGTGCCTGTGGTGAGGAGAAAGGCAGACAAGAGACTTTCCCAAAAGTTTACAAAAGAAGTAGTAAGCAGCGACGAGAGGCCTGCCTCAAAGTGAGGTGGACGGCAAGAACTGGCCCAAAACTTGTCCTCTGATCTCCACGTGTGAACAGTGGCACACGCATGCCCACACTCACACACACGAACATGAGCACACATACTGGATAAATAAAATAAAAATAGTCCCATGAACATTTAGGTGAGCATGCAGTTCAACCAGCAAGTTTAAGATGCCTTGGGATTGCCCATTATAAAATTGGGGGTGAGGTCACAAGCAGGCCATGGGTTATTTCACAACTGAATGACCTCCAGACTTAAATTGCATGTGTTTTCAATGGCTTTCCTTTCACAACCCCAGGCCCCAAAGAGTGCTCGGTGATTCTGTTGGCACACCCCGGCTGGACACAGGCTAGGAGGGGACTTAACGGCAGCAGAGATGTATTCATACTGCATCTGAGGGAATCCATCAGAGTAATAAAGTTTGGGGCTGGGGATATCTTAGCAGTTAAGTGCTTGCCCGTGAAGCCTAAGGACCCCAGTTCAAGGTTCAATTCCCCAGGATCCACGTTAGCCAGATGCACAAGGGGGCGCATGTGTCTGGAGTTTGTTTGCAGTGGCTGGAGGCCCTGGCACGCCCATTCTCCCCCTCTCTCTCTGTACCTCTTTCTCTCTCTCTGTCTGTCACTCTTAAATAAATAAAAATAAACAAAAAATAATAAAGTTTGTGCTTTGTGCTGTAGGAGTGCACTCTGAGGCTACTGACGTGGCGGGGAGAGCAGCATGGAGGAATTATGACCTTAGAAAGTAAGTGTCCCTATCTAAGGAACTGTCCTCCCAAATCCATTAAAGAAATGACTGCATTCTTTGCAAATGAGAAGCAAAATAATATTTCTTAATGCTCATTCATCATTAATATTATGCCAATTATTGCATTACTGTTGGCTGATAAATATTCAGAGGCTAAATGAAGCCTGTAAGATGGATTAATTCTCCAGGAGTACAAACAAAAACTTTCAATATTTTATGTCATATAATTAAGTGTTGTTTGCTGTTTCTGGAACTAGAACTTGGGACACGCTCATTAATTGCTTCAAGAAGATGGTTAGGCATGTCATATTCCGAATGAAATTATTTATAAACCCTGTGCAGCACCGCTAGTAAATTAGGCATGCAGATACAATCCTACCTGCAGAAGTCTGGGGGCACCATGCCATACACATCGATCCTGTCACAGAGCTCCAGCGCGATCGTCATGGTGAACCAGCCGGTGCTCAGCCAAGTGTTAGAGATCTTCCTGGAAGGAACAATGGCGAAGTCTGCAAGCTGGTAAGACAATCTTCACGTACATTACCATCTTGGATCTTTTCTGGAGTAAGGCTGACCATAAAAAGACCCAGACCCAGACATACATACACAGGCTCTCTCATTCTTTCTTTCTCTTAGCTCATCTGTTGAACATCAGCACGATTTGACAAATTGAGAACCTTCTGATATTGATACAACATCAACTGAAGATGCTGATCAATGTTTGGATGCTTAGAAGTGTGTAAGCACAACTTGACTGTAAGATGACAGTATCCATGGAAAAATTTTTTATTAATTAGGATACTTGATTAGAAAATCTCCTTTTATCCCAAGCAAGCTAGATATATGAATAAACATACTGATCAATCACCTATCCATCCATCATTTATCTATATATCATCTATCATTTATTCATATAGATTTATTATCTGTCTATATCTATCATCTTTCTACCTGCCTACTGACTCTCATCTGTCTATCTAGCCATCTATGTTGAGATCAAAGCAGGCCCAGCATGGTGACTGAGCATCTTTCCTCAGGAAGTCTGTACATTTGGAAGGGGCCCGTGACTGAGGAAGAGGGCCAGAAAAAAAGCACATGTTCAATCAAGCCTTGTTATTTGTTTATTTTGAGGTAGGGTCTCAGCTGACCTGGAACTCTCTCTGTAGTCTCAGGCTGGCCTCGAACTCACAGCTACCCTCCTACCTCTGCTTCCCCAAGTGTGGGGATTAAAGACATGTGCCACCATACCCAGCTACAACTTTGTTTTTATTTTACAACACCATGGGGAATACCTGAAACCCCTCTGAGGAGGGACCCCAGTGGAATGGGGGCAGGGACGAGGGAAAGGATGGTACCAACACATGATGTTTCCATACTAAGTATGCCCACAATAAATAAATATTCAGAGCTCTCTGAAAATTTTTATTAGGAGCCAGAAATGGACAAACTGAGGAAGTAAACATGTTCATTGCACTGTGCACTAATTCTCCATCCAGCTGCATGCACAGAACCTCAGCAATGTGCAGTCTCAGACCTGTGGCAGCATTGTGCCCAGGTGTGCTTTGGGCTTGTGAGAAGGACTCAGGTCATCATGCTATGCTGCCGTGGGTGCTCATTCCTGCTCTTCAGGGACCACTGCACTGCCTTTGCTCAGTGCCACAGCATGCCTCATTAGGCAGCTCCATACACCGTATCCCCAAGGTCAGACTGTCTGACCTTGCCCAGCTACAGCACACATGTGAGCCAAATAGCGGAGCTGCACAAAGGGCTCTTTACACGCGCCTTGAGGGGCAGGAGGGCTCCGTGCTCAACAGTGAGATTTATTTCCATTCCATATAGGAATGAAAGAAAAATAAAAGAATAGTTCTAAGGAGTCCCTTTGCTTTGTGAATACCTGATGGGCATGGGTGGTTTAGCCTTTCCTGAGCCATAGTTTTAACTTTTGAATTCACTCCACTGCACCTGACCCAAGACTTTCAAAGCTCCTAAGGATGAGAACAATGTGGGCTTGAGTCTCCCCTGTTTCTGTCCTAAGTGGCGGGGTGACTGGAGGCAGACTACTGCTGTGCCTTGCCCCTGGACTTACTTGGCTATTTGAGAACTAAGAACACCCAGGAACGACTCCCAGTGAGGTGTGCAGGCTCACGGAGAAGCCTTCCTCTTTTTTTTTTTTTTTTTTTTACTTTTTAGTACACACCATACAGTTCCATAGGTCTGAAGTGGGAGACAAAGCAGTGGCCAGGGCAGCACTTATTAGGTGCAGAAGCTTCCAGCATTCATAGGCACTAACATCTCCCTTCCTGCTCACCAGGGCGTGTATTTGTGATGATGAGGGGCAGGGTCTGGGTGAGCCAGGATGGCACAGTGTCCTGGGGACAGGGGAAAGGGGAGGTCACGCCAAACTTTAGGTGAAGCATGTCTTTACTTCTCTTTTGTGGCCAGTTTTTCCTGACCCAGTCTTGAGGGGTAACAACCAGGAGAAGGGAGAGCCCAGGACCATGCTAGCGTCCTGATCTGGGCATCACTCCTAAGTCTCCAGTGTTCTTTACACCCACTGGACATACCAGCAGGGGCTTTTCCTAGGGGTGCAGGGACGTCTCCTCCCAATTGTGTGATGTAGAACAGATCACAAGCCACAGCCTGAGACACAGGGGGATGCGGTGCTACAGAGAAAGGCTCTGTGGGTAAAAATGGGGAGAATACAAAGTAGATGACTGAAGGAACTGAAGTGAAAAGTTCTTTTAAGTGCCACTTAAAATTCCCCAAGACTTCCTAAATAATAGCCTTTTGGGGTCACATGCTATGGAAATGCAACTGCTTTGTACTGTCTTCCTGCCAAGATTTGAACTCTTTCTCCAACAAAGGGATATCTGCTGTTTTTATACTTAATCAGCTGTAATGAAAGAATATGAGGAGCTGTCATGTGCTTATTAGAGAAAATTATCAGATATTCTTTTATGTGATGAAGGCACACACTGAGCCGATAATTCCATAGTGCACACTAAATTACAATTAAAGGCCTTTCTGCTCCTCCGGAATCTCGTTTATAATCTCGATGGAAATATTCTTCCTGCAGTTACTTCATTTACGCTTCCTTCATCTAATTACTATAATATTGGTTCTGAACCACATTTTCCTAATGTACCCTTATTCAATTATAAAGTTATTTTCAAGTACAGTTACTTTCTAATATCAAAGAATACCATTTGGCCATCCATGTCATTTGTCATACTTCTTAATTGCTGATTGTTCCTGAGTCATTTTCCCCTCTACTTTAAAGTGGAACTTCTATAAATCAAAATCTATTGAATTTTTCTTTTTCGTTAAAATCTTCGCCTGTGATGATTGTCCTGATCATGAGATCTGTGAATTAGATATCCCACCCTTTCTTATCTCGAGTTCAAACTCCAAGATATTTGTATATGCAGGAAATAGTTGAAACCTAAACACTTTGGGTTTCAAGCAAAGAATTTGTTCTGAAGTTCTGTTTCTTTCTCCTCCTCCTCCTTCTTCTTCTTTTGTTTTTTTGAGGTAGGGTCTCACTCTAGCTCAGGCTGACCTAGAATTCACTATGCAGTCTCAGGAAGGCCTCGAAATCATGGTGATCCTCCTACCTCTGCCTCCCGAGTGCTGGATTAAAGGTGTGTGCCACCATGCCCGGCATAAATATCTTTTTTAATACATATTTTTATTTATTTATTTGTGAGCAGAGAGACAGGCAGAGAGAATTGTATGGGCATTCCAGGGCCTCTAATCACTGCTACCAAACTCCAAATGCATGTGCCACTTTGTGCATCTGGCTTCATGAGGGTACTGGGGAATTGAACCCAGATTGTGAGGTCTTGTAGGCATCTGCCCAGCTGCTAAGCCATCTCTCCAGTCCCACATTAATATCTTAATGTGATATTGTTTCCTAAGGATCTTATGTAGCCAAGGGCAGGATTATCTGGCCTTCAGGTTATCACTTCACATGATCCCTTCAGGGGATGGAAAGCAATGTGCAATTATCTAAATTGCTAGCCTGCAGCAGAGTGTCAGGAACACTTACACTTATAAAATAATCATTAAGCATGTTTTTTACACTAAGACCGAGACTACAGGTATGTATGCATATACACATATATATAACTATACACACACACACACACACACACACACACACACATATAATGTGGTTTTCATTTTATTTTATTATTTATTTTTAATTTTTTTGTTTATTTTTATTTATTTATTTATTTGAGAGTGACAGACAGAGAAAGAGGCGAAGAGAGAGAGAATGGGCGTGCAGGGCCTCCAGCCACTGCAAATAAACTCCACATGCATGTGCCCCCTTGTGCATCTGGCTAACGTGGGTCCTGGGGAATAGAGCCTTGATCCTGGGTCCTTAGGCTTCACAGGCAAGTGCTTAACCACTAAGCCATCTCTCCAGCCCATCATTTTATTTTAAGTTTTATTCTGTAATTCACTGGTTTTTAGTATATTCACAGGTACAACCATCACCACTGTTTTAGAACATTTCCCTACTAAGAACTATCTATGTGGTACTTTGAATGTGGAGCATCCCACTCAGCCTCACTGGTTTGTGATGAAGCCTCATACTTGATCTCCACCTGGTAAGCCTTTGGGAGGTGGAGCCTGGTGGGAGGAGGTGTATCACGGGGGGCGGGCCTTGGGGTTTTATGATCCAGCCTCCCTTTGCCGGTACTGGCAAGCCCACTCTTGCTACTGATATGTGAAGATGTGAGTTGGCTGTCTGCTCTGACATACCTTATCTACCATCGAAACTATACTCTGCAATAATTCTTTCCTTCCATAAGCTGCTTCTGGTTGTATTTTGTCTCAGAAATGACGAGGTAACTGCTACACACTCACACATGTATGTATGTATGTATATATGTGTGTTTGTATGTATATATGTGTTATCTATCTACCAATGTCTGCAATCTGAAAAGCTTTGCTTACTATTTGGGGCGGGTGCTGGTACTGTCTGCTCTATTTGGTTCTCCTCCCCTCTTCTGTTTTCCTGTAGAAAAATCTACCTGGCCACACTGACTTCATTTCTTATGACTGAGCCTTAACAAGCAGTGGGAAACAATGCCCTAGAGACCATTCCTTGTCTCCTGAGATCCCCTCACCACTTGCTAAGGGTCAGACTATATTTTTGTAGAGGGAGGCCAGGTGTCCCCTCACCACTTGGTGAAGACTATAGTTTTTGAGATGGAAGTCTGATAACCCCTCACCACTTGGCGAAGGCTGGGACTATATTTTTGGAGGGCCTGCCTTGCTTTGGACTTTATTCCCAGAGTCAGATACACACTTCTGAGCAGAAAGTAGGTTCTCAGTAAGTAGCAGTTGACTGAACAAATATTTCCCTCTGATAGTGAAAACTAAACCTGCATTTTTCTTTTTGAGAGATGTTCATGTAAGTAAAATTAAATACAATAAAGCTACTTTTATTTATTTATTTATTTATTTATTTATTTATTTATTTATTTATTTGAGAGTGACAGACACAGAGAGAAAGACAGATAGAGGGAGAGAGAGAGAATGGGCGCGCCAGGGCTTCCAGCCTCTGCAAACGAACTCCAGACGCGTGCGCCCCCTTGTGCATCTGGCTAACGTGGGACCTGGGGAACCAAGCCTCGAACCGGGGTCCTTAGGCTTCACAGGTTAGCGCTTAACCGCTAAGCCATCTCTCCAGCCCACTATAAAGCTACTTTTTGTTTTGTTTTGTTTTACTAATGTAGGCCCCAGCCACTTAACCATTTTCTCAACACAGGGATCTGGCCCTGAGTTCTGACTCAGGCTTTGGGGTTTCTTAGCACGTTGAGTTGAGTTATTCAGTTTGAACAGCCAGTTGCCCGGGGGACCCAACAGGTGAGCCCTCTTGATGCCCTTCAGTGCCCACAGTGTAACGGTGCCTCGGGCACGCGTTCCCGCCCAGCCCCTGCCCGGGCCCGTACCTGTCCTTGCCGGTCTCGCGCTTGAAGAGCTCGTCGAAGTGCAGCATCTTGTGGCGCGTGATCATGAAGGCCTTCAGCCGGGGCAGCACCTGGCTGAGAAGCTGCAGGTTGTTGAACACCTGGCCCTTGCCGTCCCGCCGCATGTAGCTGCTGGGGCCCCAGAAGAGGAACACCGTGCCCTGGCTCACGTTGAGCAGGTCGTGGCGGTTGCGAAGGATCCTCTGGATGCTGGAATGTGCGATGACTCTCAGGCTGGTGCGATTGCCCACGTCACCGCTGTAGCCACGAGTGGGGGCATCGTTCATGCGGATGACACATTCAGTTTGGTCGATCTGGGGCCCTTGCTGACTGTGTAGCAGGTGCCCTGAGCTGGTCACCAGGGCACAGTCCCGGCAGTGCATTCTCAGAGGCTGAAAGGCAGGAGGAGGAGGAAAGAGAGGTCAGGTGCAAAGTTCTTTCCTCCCTTGACACCAGCAGGTTACGTCCCTGTCTGGAGAAAAGCTTGCCTATCTCTTCTTCACGTCATGTCTCATTATACCCGTCCACTCTGACTGCATGCGCTCTTACATTTTCTTCAAAACAGGTGACAGGATGTGTGGATAAGGGAGAAACAGAGCTGGTGTTGATCCCTTCATCATTAGCAAGGGATTTGCTGGTGTTAGACAGCAGTGTGGGTACATGAACCCAGCATGGTGGCCACCATAGCCATTTTATAGCTATTCTCAGTCTTTGAGATGTAAGGAAATTTGCCCTTTGATGAGCAGTGATCACGTCATACTTTCAAAACTAGGTCTTTCTGAATCCGAAGTTTCCCCAAGTCAAAGCAAAGACAATTCTACAAATTGCTATGAGACTGGTTTTGATGGGCTTATTCATCTTATTGAAACATTAAGCATTTATTAATATGCTTGGATGCTTTACAAATATGTTTACCCCCTAAATAAATGCCATCTAGAATCACATGAGGAATGGCATTCAGATTGTAACTGCTTCAATGTCATAATTTTTGAAATGACAATTAGGGGCATTTTTTTTTGTCATTTTAATGTGGGAGCAGAAAGAGACAGAAAAATTGTGATGTCCTATTTTCATAATTGAACAGAAAATTTCAAGTACAGAGCCATTGACTTCATTCAGGAATTTCAGAGCTTGAATTCTTCTGTCATCCTCAGGGGAAAAATAAAACCACACCCCTGGTGGAGCCCTGGCCATGCACAGCTGACCAGGGGCAACTCCAATAGCAGCACTCAGTGGAGCACTTTGAACCCATGACTTGCCTTTTAGGTACTAGCAAATTAAGCAGCCCTGCTCATGTAGTGAGAAATGATCTCTTAGTTGTTAGAACATAAGGAAAATAGAGGTTGAGGCCAAGGCTGAGCAGTGCAAAAGAAAATGACAAGACACTCTGAGCCTTGTCCCTTTTCTGTTAACTGAGAATTGGACACACCTGGTACCCTGCATGCCCTCAAGAAGTTTACTGCACAAATAGTCTTAGATGGTGACAGTCTCCTGGACCATGGTTGTCACTTCAAAGCCTGCCGGGGAGCACCGGAGGACAGTCACTTCTCCCGTGGCATTGCACATCACCCTTATATCCAGTGTCCGTTATCTATGGAAATGTGAGAAGTCACCAACTTCCACAAACCTTGGTTTATCCAACTCTGACTGAGGAAACTAGCTCATGCTACTTAGGTAGGATGAGCAAAACTAAGAGATACATAGTGCTTGATTAAATCATTGAAATTTGTGACCTGCAAAAAATAGCCATTGCATGATTGGACCCGATCCTTAGCATAGAGGACCCATCACAAGAATCACTCAATAAATGACAGGTGGCCTTAGGATTATCATTTAAGGCAGCACACATTATAAGTATGCCCTAACTCGGGACTGAAGCTTATACTTGACCCGAGGGCTTGTGAAACGGACATTTCCCACCGCAAGTTGTCACTTTTCATAGGATGTCCAATTGCTCTTGGCTGACATGCACTGGTTAGGCTTCCAGATACAAAAGTGGGAAAGCAGAAGCCTCCAAAGCCAGCATGTTAGTGAGGGACAGTGGATCCGTGAAGAAAGCACATTAAGGTGTGACAGGGTGCGAGGAGGGGCTTCTGCTAAAGTCTCACTGAGGGGGCTGTTGAGGGCTCTGCAAAGCCAGGGGTGCAAAGAAGGAGTGGTCAAGTAGCTAATGTTACCGAATTCTCTCCACATGCCAGATGCAGCTCTGAGCTTATTATTAAAGTCACATGAATCGTCCAAATAATGCTATAAAGTAGACTTTTTAAATCACCACCATTTCTACAAATAAAACAAAGATGAAAAAGGGGAGAAGTTTGCTCAGTATCGTATTGTTAGGAAGAAGGAGAATTGAGATTTGAACCCAATGAGTATGGTTTCAGAGCCTGTGGGGTGAACCATTGTGACGCCACACTCCACAGTGCAGTAGAGTAATCAGTGTCATTCAATGATGGCTGAGTGTATTGGCTACCTCTTTCCTCCGTCTCAGAAGGCCACAGATGCAATTTCGTCATCAACAGAGTTACAGATCTGAGGCCCCTGGGCCGGGAGGATGCAGTACCGTGACAAGGCTTTCGAGTCAATACCTCCGTCTCTGGAGGATCATTCACAGGAGACTTCTTCTGGTAGAACATTAGCAATCTCCCCGAGCCCAGCCACCAGGTGGGGCCCAAGTTCAATTACCTGAACCTATGGGGGCCATTTCATCTCCAAGCCACCACGGAGAGTGTGGTGGTTTGATTCAGGTGTCCCCCATAAACTTAGGTGTTCTGAATGCTAGCTCCCCAGCTGATGGAGATTTGGGAATTAATGCCTCCTGGAGGGAGTGTATTGTTGGGGGCGGGCTTAAGGGCTTTATAGCCAGTTTCCCCATGCCAGTGTTTGGCACACCCTCCTGTTGCTGTGGTCCATCTTCTGTTTGCCAGGGGGTGATGTCCACCCTCTGCTCATGCCATCGTTTTCCCCCTGCCATCGTGGAGCTTCCCCTCGAGCCTGTAAGCCAAATAAACCTCTTTTTCCCAGAAGCTGCTCTTGGTTGGGTGATTTCTACCAGCAATGCGACCCAGACTGCAACAGAGAGGTTCTGTTATGAGGTGTTGATGAAGGAACCAGTGAAGACTCCTTGCCTCAAGGAGCTCACCAATCAGGCGAGCATGCTCTCAGACCACTACAGGACCATAGGAAGCACTAACTAATCAGGCTCAAAGGGTTATGGGACCAAAGATTCGAGCCTACCTAGAAAAGCCAGAAGTGTGAGAGAATAGCCAGGAAGGGATTCTGCAGTGTAAACCAACACGGGACATGGTTTGAAGGAGAAGTAGGCCGATGGTGTCACCAGGCATGGTGGGATTAATGCTGACCAAGACAGCCTCAGCTGATCAGAGGTGAAGAGAAACAAAGGCCAGGAAGCTTGACTTCAAAAGGCTACTAGAAGGTTGATGGTGGAGCGTGGAAGAGCTAAGGGATTAACTCAACTGAGTGAGGGGTTATCTTGAGTTTTGGGTCTGAAAATCCTACAATCTTGGAAATTCCTCAGTCCTGGGAAAACTAGGAATGTTAGTTTTATCATTGCCACTCATGGATAAGCTGATTAACTTTTCCTACAAGGATGAAAAAGATCTTCTGCACATAGCGTGAGTAGGGTTGGGAGACTGGAGAGTCTGTAGCTGATGCTTTCACAGATGAGATGGCTAACATTCTTACCTGTTTACAACAGATGGGAGA
Organism: Jaculus jaculus; assembly: GCF_020740685.1. Lineage (NCBI taxonomy): Eukaryota > Metazoa > Chordata > Mammalia > Rodentia > Dipodidae > Jaculus > Jaculus jaculus. The sequence continues at coordinate 6,977,643 of NC_059120.1, read as the reverse complement.
TTCTGGGCTAGGGGAAGTAGCTTGGCCAGTAAGGTGTCTGCCTTGCAGACAAGGTGACCGGTTTGAGTCCCAGAGTCCACAGCAAAGCGGAGCTTGATAGCGACTGGTAACCGCCCGTGCTGTGGAGGAGGGGGCAGACGGATGCCTGGGACTTGCAGGCCAGCTAGTCCAGCGTAATTAAGTGAGTTCAGAGTCATAGTGAGACCCTGTCTCAGAAGAGGTGACGGTGCCCAAAGAATAGCACCCGACATTGTCTTTTCACGTCCACATGCATGTGCACACAAGTGCATGTGTACTCACACACAGAACACACCCACACACATGAACATGCTCACACACAGATAAAAAAAACCAAAACAAAACAGAATAAACTAGACACAGCCCAATGATGCTGATTTACTGAAACACACACACACACACTCATTCATTCATTCAAGGCTTTTATGAACATCTAAGAGCTCTTGTATAATAGTACATTTTCTTCTTAAGATTACTCAAGTTCATCCCAGTCGACCCTAAAAAACTGAATTTCCAGTTTAGTTCACATCATGGAAGAACTGTATTCACTGTCGCTGGGGAAACATTCTGTAAAGGGTCCTGTGGCATCTAATGCCCTGATGTACTTGCTCTGATGGAATTCTCTCGGCAGATGTTGGCTGATGTTGAAACACCTGTGACCTTAGGGACATTCCACGAACCTTGCTCTTTTCCTCTCATTTCCCTGCAGAACTTTTCAGGGAAGGGAGGATCCTGATCCAGCCATACTGATCCTCTTCGATTACGAGGCACAACCAGATCCTCCAGAGGCTGACACAATCCCAGACAACCCTTGTTCCTCTTTCCTGCCCTCCTATTGATTCACGTCTGGCACTAATGCCCACTCTTTGAGTTGTTGATGCACCAGCCAATGCAGGAGAGATCGAAGTCTGGATTCTGCCTTAAGTGCCTTTTGGGAAGGGGTGCCAATAAGAGCAGCGACCCAAAGTTGTGTCCCAGTAGTTGAGGAGAGCATGAACTGGAGACCACTTTGGACCATTTCCAAAGGAGGAACTGATGTGTGGTTTCTGCCTCCAGGGAGACTAGGGATGTCTTGGGAGTAGAATGACCAGCAAGCATGTACACAGTGTGACCCTGGTTTTGAGGATGTATTGCAGTCAGTCCTAGGAGAGAGCCACATTCCTCCACCCCTCAGCATCTCTATAACCCTCCGTGTCTTAATGACCTGGAGGGAACATGCACAGCGGGTGAGCTGGCCCCGACCCAGATCTCCGTGGCCCTCGCTGAAGTGTCGGTGTGCAGGTTGGACTGGTGGCTGATGCTGGGGCTCGGCCCGTCAGCCTGGGAGGCAAAGCGCTGCGGAGCAGGGAGAGAAGGGAGGGTCCCAGGGGCCCTCAGTGTAGCCAGACCTTTCCTCTGGCTTCCTCCTCACAGCACTCAGCCCCTGAGATTCTCTGGAACACTCACATTCAAGCTTCACGTGCTAAGTGAGCTGCATCCCTAGGTAGGAAACATGGGTGCCGTTATCAGGTCACTCATCTCTCTCCCATCCTGACCTGTGCAAAAAAATTTAATCAGTATCAAATAGACAAGTGGGATGGATACACTCTTGCCTTCCCTGTCCTTGGAGAAAACCTTCCTCCTGAGCCATAAGCAGTATGTATAAAGGAGCCTTAACAAGCAACTTCTCTGCAGTTGTATTGATTCTGATGTCATGATAGAAGGGGGAGTGGGTCATGAAAACCTCCATCTGCAGAGGAGGAGGCTGTGGCCACTGGCCTTAGGGCAGCCTGTCGGCTGGGAGTCATAATGGCCAGAGCTCAGGGCAGTGCCTGGAATTAATGACTGGCTGGGAAAATGGTCCAGGACATAGTAAGGGCCATTAAGCCCAGCCAGTTATTAATCCCCAGTAAGAGCTTGATGCCAAGGTCATTAGAGCTGCTGGGAGGAGAAAAATGCCTAGGAAAATCCGCAGTCTGGAAGGAGCTCCCAGACCACCCGTCCACGAAGGGCTTAGGGCTGCGGCTCTGGCCCTGTCCCGCGTGAGCGTGAGCGAGCAGGCTGTCTGGGAGCTCACGGAGGCGGCCGGGCCGTGGGCCTGCAGGGCAGGGGGTCTGGGCGCATGGCGAGAGGTGCGTGCGCTCATGGAGCTCATCACTTTGCCTTGCTCTCTCCTCCGCATGCTGGCAATTTGTAAGCAATTTCCATCATCCCTGAACTGAGAAGTGCATGCACCTTACGGGGTGGGGGCTTATGACTATTCCAGAATACTTTAGAATGTGAACTAATTCTACCACCATTCCCTGCCTCCATTGTCATGCCTCTCATAACAAAAGTCCCCTAAACCAAATAAGCAGGAGTGCACGTGTACACACACACACACACACACACTCTCTCTCTCTCTCTCTCTCTCTCTTTCTCAGGGAACACAGAGGCATGACCACTTTCATCACAACAAGCCCCTCTGTGCTGTGGTGACAGGAGCAATTCCTGCTTGGGGAAGCTCACTCAAGGAAATCAAGGTCTGATTTCTGTGACAGCCTGAGGAGCCAGAGCACACAGAATCCTCTCTGTGTCCCAGCTGATGCCTCTGGAGCCTTTCTTAAGAGAACAGACCAGGCCAAGTCAAATGAAAGTTGACACCTAAAACATCCGGTGATGCTCTATGCAAACACTTGCAGCTGCCAGCAGCACCGTGGCTTTACTTTTAAAAATTCTGATTTACTTGGTAGGGGGAGGGCGCCTCAGAGTGCGATGCCCATTAACTCCAGTAATGACACTGGCCTTGCTCTGAGAGCTGCCTGTTGGTCCGGAGCAAACATGTGATATATTTAAAGGCTTCAGGTGTTTCGAGAATCTCTGCTGTCAAGTCAGACGTTTCCCTGTGATTACTAGGCCGTTAATAGCTGTCACTCCCAGTCCACACTGCTGATTATTTCATGTGATTCGCTAGAAGAATGTCACCATCCCGAGAAGCTCTCTTTCCCGCTTTCAGTGACTGGCCCGCCCAGCGGCCTCCTCTTCACCATCTTATCTTCACCATCTTATCTGCTTCCCGCCCCTTGACTTGCCTAGCTGGGACGGCAAGCTCTGCGGGCGGAGCAGCACTGAGCAGTGTCCCAAATGAGGCCTGGGGGGTTGGTCCAGTGGGTAAAGTGCTTCCATATAAGCAAGAGGACATGGCTTTGGTTCCCCCAATCTCACATAAAAGCTGGGCATGGTGGCACACACCCGTAACCCCAGCACTGGGGAGACAGGGACGGGGGCTCCCTGGGGCTGGCTGGCTGGAAGTACTAGCTCAGCGGGTGAGCTCCAGGTTTGCTGAGATAAGATGGAGAGTGACTGAAGGAGATGCCCGGTGCACACTGCACGTACATGCACACACACAAACACACGTATGAGCCCCCATACACGTGTGCCCACACACATATAGACACACACATACCCCATAGATACATACGCATGTAAAATAAAATAATAAAATCTGATCTTTGGTATCAGTGGCTTTGAACCTGCTTCTTCCACTCATTGGGAGGAGAACATTGGACAAGCTCTTGGCTGTTCTGAGTTTCAGTTTTCATCTGTAACATGAATATGGAAAGCCACCCTCAGAGCGGACATTTGTAATCTTAGTGAATGGTGCAATCTCTATTCAACTACACATTAAAACTTAGTGTCATTTTTTTCTTTGAGGCAAGCCCAATACACTGACTTTTTTAAAAAATGAGACAGACGGAGAGAGAGAGAGAGAGAGAATTGATGTGCTAGGAGCTCCAGCCACTGCAATCAAACTCCACATGCGTGTACCCCTGTGCACATGCATGTACCCCTTGTGCACATGCGTGCACCCCCTTGTGCACATGGGCGACCTGGCATGCTTGCGTCACTGTGTGACTGGCTTGCATGGGACCTGCAGAACTGAACATGAGTCCTTAGGCTTTTCAGGCAATCACCTTAACTGCTAAGCCATCTCTCCAGCCCTAGTGTCTTTTTTTTTTAAAGAAAACTTTTTAGTTAATACTTTTCATACATGTACTTAATATATTTAAAATATTTTAACCTTTTAAAATTGAAAACCCAGGGTCAATCTTGTCATATCTTTTCTACCTCTATAGCTCATGGAATCCTACTGAGTCTCCATCCCCTACATACACGCCAAGCCCTTCCTCCCCCGTCACGCCTTTTGCCGCCATCTTGACGTGAGCCGCCACCATCTCTCTCATTCTTTCCCTTGCCTGGATCCCTGCCTGACTGGGGAAGATCTGTCCCAAACTCAGGTAGCCTGGATGGAATAAAAGGGAGAAAAGGAGAAAGCCAGCTGAACATGGGCATTCATCCTCTTTTTGCTTCTGTCTGCTAGGAGAAAGTTCTCTCCCTGGGCTTCCATTGCCATGGTGTCCTGCCTGAGCTCATGGGGCCAAACAACTGTGGACCGACCTCTCTGAAACCATGAGCTCAAATAAGTCCTTCCTCCCCTGAGTTATTTTTGACAGTGGTCAGAAAAGTTTCTAATACAGGGCTAGAGAGATGGCTCAGTCACTACGTGTGCTTCCTGTGTGAGTGTGAGGGCTGAGACTGCCTGAGCTCACATCTCCAGAACCCATGTAAATAGCCAGGTGTGGCCATGCCCATCTGTGCCCTCAGCCCTGCAGCAACAGAGACCCGAGAATCCTGGGGACTCATGAACAGCAAGCTGTAGAATCAGAAACATACTTGGCTGGAAGGAACCATGGGCCAGTGATGGAGGAAGGGGGCCATCCAAGGATGCCCTCTGGCCACCACAGGCAAGCCCAGGGGGTGTAGCACCAGCACATACATATACACGCCCTGCCCAGACACACAGCACACACAACACACACATTCCATGAAAGTTCTGAGTCTCATTTATGACCTTCGTGGTACTTGTCACAACGGTCAGTGATTTAAACTTCTTTTTTATTTATTTATTTATTTGACAGCGACAGACACAGAGAGAAAGACAGATAGAGGGAGAGAGAGAGAATGGGCACGCCAGGGCTTCCAGCCTCTGCAAACGAACTCCAGACGCGTGTGCCCCCTTGTGCATCTGGCTAACGTGGGACCTGGGGAACCGAGCCTTGAACCGGGGTCCTTAGGCTTCACAGGCAAGCGCTTAACCGCTAAGCCATCTCTCCAGCCCTAAACTTCTTATTTTCTTTCTTTCTTTTTAAAATATTTAATTATTTATTTATTTGACAGAGAAAAAGAGGGAGGGAGAGAGAATGGGTGTGCCATGGCCTCCAGCCAGTGCAAACGAACTCCAGACACATGTGCCACCTTGTGCATCTGGCTTACGTGTGTCCTGGGGAATCGAACCTGGGTCCTTTGGCTTTGCAGGCAAATGCTAAGCCATCCCTCCAGCCCAAAACTTCTTATTTTCTTATTCTTCATTTTCTGTTTCCTCTACTAAAGCCTCCGGGCAAGGGATGGCATATGGTACCTGGTATACAGTAGACGCTCAAGACAGACATACTTGAAGCCGTTTCTTGTTCCCTAGCTGCCTTGCTTTCTTGGAGAGCAACACATGATTTTCCCAGTGGGGTGTGCAAGTGACTGGTGGAACGAGCTGGTGTTCAGAGCCCGCTGCTCCCGGGCAGGCTGACACAGTGGTTGATGGCTGGCACAGCTCTCCCTGCACCTTTGCATAGTGCCCTTGGCGGCGTCCCTCAAAGGTCACGCACATGCAATTGCTTCCTCTAGGAGGAGTGCAGACATGAAGGCCCTGCGTGCTCATTAAAACAAGCAGAAGGCTGCATTTTCATTAGCCTACGGCGACCTGGAATGTCTGAGTTCACACACTGGCTTGCTTGGCCCCTGCCAACTTTGAAAGGAGTCTAAGCAAACAAGAGCATGACCCCAGACCTGGGAAGATAACTGAGCTGATGGCTACAGGCCAGAGCAGTATGAGAATGGAGCTCTGCGTGCAGCTGAAGTGAGGTGTGTGGCGGGGTGGTGGTGGTGGCGCTGATGGTGTACTCAGCCAGATGAGAGAAACAATGAAGTGACCAGAACACTGCAGGCCGAGCGTGGATGTGGCAGGCGCCAGGCCTGGATACAAACTTCAGTTCCATTACTGTTGGCAGGCAGGTCATATGCCAGCCTCGGTTGTTTTATTGTCCTTGTGAACACCCATCAGGTGGTATAAGGTAAGTTGTGACATACATATTACCACCTTGGTTTATAGTTGAGGAAACAAAGACTCAGAGGTTGAGTTGCTGAAAGTCCCCGCTTCTGAGCAAAGCTCTTCTTGCCCCTTGGCAAGGGAGATTCCAGGCGTGTGAGCGTGTGAGCGTGTGAGCGTGTGAGCACAGCGTGCGGAGAAACGTGAGGAGCAGGAGGACTGGAAAGAGCAGAAGATGCTCAGCCCAAAGCAGCTGATGGGAGGAATGTCTTCATTTTCACTTACAGTCTTGACGGGAAGCTTCAGGATGGCAGGGAACAGCACGGCATGAGCAGAGGCTGGATGTCACCTCTGCCACAGCAGGAGGAAAAGAGCAGCAGGCGAGTGAGCCAACTAACACCGGCAAGCTAGGGGCTAGTAAACCCTAAGGATCCCCCACCCCAGTAACACACCTCCTTCAGCAAGGCCCTACCTACAAAGTCACCAACAGCTGGGGCTAAGCATGCAGAACACATGAGTTTTGGGGGGACAGCTGATTCAAACCTCCACACACAACAAGGAGAGAAATGGACAAGCAGCCACAGAGCTATAATCCCAGAACTCAAGTGGTGGAGGCAGGAGGATCACTTCTAGTTCAAGGGCAGCTTGGGCTATGTAGTGAGTTCCACGCCAGTTTGGGCTACAGGGCGAGACTATCACAAAGTGAAATGAAACAGAAGAGGAAGTGAAGGAAGAGGAGATAAGAATGGAGAAGTAGAGGGAAGAGAAAGAGGAGGAGGAAAAGGAGGACAGGGAAGAGAAGAAAGAAGAAAAAGGAAGAGGAAAAAGAGAAAAAGAAGAGGAAGCCAAGGAAGAGGAGAAAAATTTACACAGAGGAGGGGCTGGCTGAAAACAAAACTCATGTGCAATGTTAGAAAACAGAGAAATGGGGCTGGAGAGATGGCTTAGCGGTTAAGCGCTTGCCTGTGAAGCCTAAGGACCCCGGTTCGAGGCTCGGTTCCCCAGGTCCCATGTTAGCCAGATGCACAAGGGGGCGCACGCGTCTGGAGTTCGTTTGCAGAGGCTGGAAGCCCTAGCACACCCATTCTCTCTCTCACTCTCTATCTGCCTCTTTCTCTCTCTGTAACTCTCAAATAATCAAATAAATAAATAAAAATCTTAAAGAAAAAAGAAAACAGAGAAATGTAGAAATTGAAATGTAGAAATTAGAGCCACGGAGAAAACACGGTGACTATAAACATCCTAAGTGACTCGAAAGGTCCAAGAAGAGCCTTCGCAGAACGGCTTGAGAGTCCGGGGTGTCTGTGTGAGAACAGGCACCTCCACCACCCCAGGGCTTGCCACGCTGCCTGGCACATGGTGACGATCAGAATCGCTATCCCGGGTCATCAACAACAGGCCCAAATGAAGTTCAACTTTGTTCGCTTAGGTAGGCAAGTATAAAATCAGTTTGGAACCTTCAAAAACAATTTAGATAAATAAGATTTGGTGCTGAGAGATGGTACTTATGTTATTTTAAGCTTCATTTGCTCGTAAAACTCATTCCTCAACCCAGCTTCAAAATGAGGCACAAGACTGAGTCGTTTTTGGTGGCAGGAAGTAACCCGCTCCTTCCTCACTTGGGTGTGAGAATGCTGACTCACTCACTCTGCTTCCAAGCCCACACTGTCCCGCGTGCCCTGGCCCAGGGGCTGTGTCTCCAACCCCACAGGGACCTCCCCACAGATGTGAGCAGAGATCACCAGCACCCGTTCCCCCTCTGATGCTTGATCAGCTTGGCTTAGTGGATTCGGGGGGGTCTCCGTGGGGGAGGTGGCAGAACCAGTGAAAGAAAGGTGACTAAGGTCCCTAAGTCACTGCTTCTAGGCACTCCCACTTTCTGTTAACTACGCCAACAAGGAACTCTTTGTCAGCTCTTACACACTTAGTGGATCTGTTCGTGTTGGCACGCAGTTTCGTGTGCTGTGATCATTGTGCCAGGCAAAGAGGAAACTTCCTCTGTTTTCTGGCTGCTGTCATGTGAGGCTTCTTTCGAAAGCACAGCTCCACTCACAGGACTTGAGGCCAGTGATCTTCTGTGACTCCCCACTACCTACGGAGGGGAGTCTTCATTTCTAAGAGTGCTTCCTCACTTACATTTCATCTATTCGTTTCAAGAACTCTAATCTCAGGCTTAGCGGTTAAGGCACTTGCTGGCAAAGCCAAAGGACCCAGGTTCGACTCCCCAGTACCCATGTAAAGCTGGATGCACAAGGTGGCGCATGCTTCTGGGGTTTGTTTGCAGTGGCTGGAGGCCCTGGTGTGCTTCCATCTGTATGTCCTACCCCCACCAACAGCTCCTGCAGCCCTTTAGAGCCTTCCCCGCCAGCATTAAGGACCAGTGAAAAAGCTGCCTGCCCAAGTGTCCCAGGAATAAAGATCCAACTGCTTAGCAGATGTGGACCTTCGGGAAGTGTCTCAGCTTCCCATGTCTGAATCCCTGCATCTGAGAGGAGGCTGTGAACGTTCAGATAGTGAATCCCTGCGGGAAATTCTGCCTGCTCACTTGTCACCAGACATTCCCACTGCTATTGTTTCCTTGCAAGTCTCACCCATTCATGTGTCACCTCCTTGGGAGGCAGGCACAGTGAGGTTTTAAAAAATACTTTAGGGCTGGAAAGATGGCTTAGTGGTTAAGGCCTGAAACGCCTAAGGACCCAGGTTTGAGTCCCCAGTACCCACGTTAGCCTGATGTGCAAGGTGGCACACGTGTCTCAAGTTCATTGCAGTGGCTAGAGGCCCTGGTGTGCCCATTCTCTCTCTCTCTATCTGCCTCTTGCTTTCTCCAACACATAAATAAATCAAATATTTAAGGAATATAAAAGGGCCTCCAGCCACTGTGAACAAACTCCAGACATGTGTACCACCTTGTGCATTTGGCTTACATGGACACTGGTGAATTGAACCTGGGTCTTTAGGCTTTGCAGGTAAGTGCCCCAACTGCTAAGCCATCTCTTCAGCTCTGGTTTTTTATCTCTATGTCCCACACTATTTTATGGTGTCTGAACTACGAATAGGCCCAGTGAATGTTGGTTTAATGAATTAATGAATATATAAATTTCTGTAGTGACAGAAAATGAGTTTTATGTTTCCATTATTCAGAGAACCAGAATGTTTTTTCTTCCAGTTCGAATTCTACACAGACAATAAGACCTTTAAAAATGTATTTATTTATTTATTTGAATGTGTGGGGTGGGTGGCATGCAGCATCAGGATCTTTTGACACTATAAACTAATGCCAGACACTTCTGTCACTTTTTGCATCTGGCTTATGTGGGTGACTTGGGAATTGAACCCAAGTATTTTGCCCACTGAGCCATCTCCTTAACTCCATTTATGGCCCACTTTCATTTGTTTGTTAATTTAAAAATATTTATTTATTTGCATGTGTGTATGTGTGCACCATGGTTTCTTGCTACTGCACACAAATGCCCATCTGGCTACACATGGGTGGTTGGGGAATTGAACCAAGGCCAGCAGGCTTTACTAGCAAGGGCCTTCAACTGCTGAGCCATCTCCTCATTCCCTATAGCACATCAAAAAAATTTCTTTTTGGTTTATTTTTACTTATTTATTTGAGAGCAACAGACAGAGGAAGAGGCAGAGAGAGAGAGAGAGAGAGAGAGAGAGAGAGAATGGTGCGCCAGGGCTTCCAGCCACTGCCGAAGAATTCCAGATGCATGCGACCCCTTGTGCATCTGGCTAACGTGGGTCCTGGGGAATCGAGCCTCAAACCGGGGTCCTTAGGATTCACAGGCAAGCGCTTAACTGCTAAGCCATCTCTCCAGCCTTTAAATGGTTGTTTTCAGTACCTAGAGGTAGCTGAGTCTTGTGAGGTAAGTTGGATCTAGGTATAAGAGTTCAAGTCTTTAAGCCAAAGGAGACCATGGTGGGATATCAGGTATCTAGCATCCCTGGGGGATGGGGGCTGTTAAAGACTCCAGAATCCTGGGGGCTTTCCCAGCATCTATCAATCAAGTGCCTTTAACCACTGAGCCATGTCTCCAGTCCCATTCCAGCATCAATCAATACCCACTACATTCACATCTAGGGCAAACAGAATCCACATAGCCAGGGACCAGGGCAGGGTCTGAGAAAAGCTTGAAGGGGCAGAAGGCCAGATCCATGGCCTGTTGTTGGGATGACAAGCGCGGGGGGGGGGGGGGGGCGGTCACAGCAGGTGGAATTTGGAGATAAGCAGCCTGTCTGAGTATCTGAATAGACCTAGACAGCTGGAGAGTTCCGTGCTGGAGATGATCAGACATGGAGGCTAGTAAATGGCTGTGTGACGCATCCTTCTGTTTCGACCACATCTTGGCCTGGGCTCACAGGCAAGTCCCCTGCCCCTGTATTCTCTGCAGAATTTATGGCCCTTGTATGCCACAGTCATTTCTGAAATCCTCAGAATGAGAACAGAAGAATAGTCTCCTCCTCACAGGGCCAATCCATAGGAGGACCCAAAGGGTGAGTATGAAGTCCAGCTATTGAAAAAAATTACTCCTTGTATGTTTATATATCTATATCTTTAAATTTAAATATATGCAACCCCAGTGTTGTAACTGGCTTTGGAGTTTTACTGGTTCACACATCATGTGATTACACTGAGGCCCAAAGCAGATGTTTCTTAGAGTTTCACATAAACTAGCTGGCGAATTGCCGGTGACGGCATGCATGCCATTTCAGGATCACAAGGAATCAAGCGCTGAAGAGCTGCTTGACACAGTTCCAGCCCAGCTGTCTCTTCCTTGAAGTCCAGTGTGGCCCCTCTACAGAAACATCTTTGGCTCTCTACGCTACAGAAATATGTGGTTTACTGTATAATGTTTGTCTTTCTCTGTCTTTCACTTGATGTCCCAATCGCTAAGTTTACTTTTCCAGTAAAAAATTGGTGTTGGTGAAGTGTTGGTCAATGTATCTGAAAGAAGCTCTGGCATAGAATTGGAAAAACAAGAAAATGGGTCAGAGATAATTGTTCTCCTTAAAGGCCTTAAAGAAAGTCAGGCATGGAGTACAGCACACTTAGGAGAAACCAATGAACCTCTTGGAACAATGTGAAAATTGTTCTATGACTAATTTTTCTAAATGGTGGCAATTGCAACAAACTGACTTTTTACCAAGAATCCTTACAGAAAAGCAACTGAAGTCAGAAAGAGTTCAATTGGGTGGACCAAAGTCTAAGTATTGGAGGGATGTGAAAAGGAAAATTCAAAATAAATAATTAAAGGATACATGGATCTACTGGATCAGTGATTAATGATGGGAAGCCCCATTTGCGGTTGTTTTGCCTCTCACCTTTAATAGTGTAATTGAAAGTAGAAGTTCAGGAAATCACAAGTGCTTGACCACACATACATGGGGAAAGTGTGAAAACAGTTAATCATTATAGGGGCCTGACGACTTTACTTGAGGTGAATAATTATGGGATTGTTTGATAAAAAGGAATAACAAAATGTTTCTATGAATTCTGTGAAATTGTACCTTTCTTGAAGTTTGTTCTTGCATGACGTGATCAGAAAATAAAAGACTGAGGCTAAGAGCTGTGGCCGCAGAGAAGTAGAGAAGTAAAGAAGCATGGAAGATAGAAACAGAAAAAAAAAAATAGAAAAAGAAAAAAACAAGAAAAATAATAGAAAGAAAAAGAAAAAAATAGAAACAGAGAAGAAGGCAGAGAGAGAAAGATGAAAAAACTCAGTTGCCTTCAGCATTAGCCTGTCAGCTTGCACCAGAACTTGACTTCAAGTCGTTATTGCTCCGCTCCCTTTCACACCTCTCTTCGGGGACCCTCCCCAGAAGTCTGTCTGCTTTCTGGATGCAAGCCATCACCCCAAGAGCCCAGAACTCCCCAAGCCATCACTGAAAGAACATGGAACCCCACAAGCAAATACTGCATTATGCTTACTTCCTCTATTCAGGGCACAAACTTCCCATGAGAAATCAAAACCTCGCACAAAATACTTTCATGGTCTGGCTGGAAAACTAAAGTTTCAATCCCAAAGCATGTGTTAAACTGAGAGAGAAGCATTGCGATTCTATAACTTTCTCCCAAGCTCAGTTTCTGTAGGAAAGGCTTCTGTTTCAATGAGCTGTTTGTGACCACCTTGATTTTCTGTTTTTACGGACTTGATAGCAAAGTGAAAGCTATCATCAGAGTAATTAAAATGCCACTCTCCTCAGAAGAAAGAAATGATGCATGCTGGGCTTCTAGGAACTGGCTATGTCCCAAATAGCACTTACTTAGATCTGAGTATGGGTGGCTGGGGAAAAAACTACAAATGGGGTGTAGCACAGGCTGCTGAATGGTCTGGGGATGAGAGGCATTTCTGTTCTTATTAGGAGGTCTCATTACATGGTTCTCAAATTTCCCCTTAAGCTTCCTGAGATGGTGCAACCTTGTAAATTGTCGGCACATAGAAAGCTAAGTTTCAGAGAGTGGCTTCCAATGTGCCTTCTATAAAATGTGTCCCATGAGGAAGATTAGTATCAATCACAGGCTTATTGGAGAAAGAGATGGGATCCAATGATAACCTGGCACTATCAAGTAGAGTAATGGTCTAAGAAGAAAAAGCAATCAGAAAGAGAAAGGAATCTGCACAGAGAAAGACAGAAGTAGAAAGTCAGAGTGTGATGCATCACACTGAGGAACAAGCCTGCTATCGGGACAAAGGCTCCGTGAGTGATGCTGCTCTCACACAAAGGGTCTGCCTAGAGCCGGGCTGAAGGACCAGGCGGAGACAGACCTGTCACAGCCCCAGTCCAACTGTCCACACCGCAGCACTGAGCGATAATGAAGTCGCTAATGCTCAGAGGACACTAAGGGAGAGAGTGGTGATGTTCGGCTTTCCTAGCTGGCTTCACTTGGGACAGGATAAAAGCTACTTAACTCAGACCTAGCCAGTTTGCCTTGTTGGGAGTTGAGGAGGAAGTCAGAGGATGGAAGAAAGGTTGGCCTGTTATTTACAGAGGGGCAGCTTTGAGCTTTGAGAGCGATTTTTTAAAAGTCTGACTTAAGGCTTTCCATGTTCTGTACATCTTTATTTTATTTATTTATTTATTTATTTATTTATTTATTTATTTATTTATTTATTATTCAGAGAGAGAGAGAGAGAGAGAGAGAGAGAGAGAGAAGCATGCCAGGGCCTTCAGCTGCTGTGAACCAAGTCCAGATGTATGCACCCCTCGTGGGCTCGCTTGCATCACTGGGTGGGACCTGGCAATTTGAATGTGAGTGCTTAGGCTTCGCAGGTGTGCTGGTTTGAGTCAGGTGTCCCCCATCAACTCAGGTGTTCTGAATGTTAGGTTCCCAGCTGATGGACATTTGGGAATTAACGCCCCCTGGAGGCAGTGTATTGTTGAGGGCGGGCTTATGGGTGTTATAGCTGGTCTCCCCTTGCCAGTGTTTGGCACACCCTCCTGTTCCTGTTGTCCACCTGATGTTGGCGAGGGGGTGATGTCCACCCTCTGCCCATGTCGTCGTTTTCCTTGCTATTGTGGAGCTTCTCCTCGAGTCTGTAAGCCAAAATAAACCCCTTTTCCCCAAAAGCTGCTCTTAACCCCTTAACCATCAAGCCATCTTGTCAGCCCTCTGAGCATCTTTAGTAGCCATCCCCCAAGAGGCAGAATCTAATTCTTCTTGGGCTGATCTAGGTGCCTCCATGCCAATAAGTAAAAGGCAATGGAAAGTGTCATTGCCTTGCAGGCATGAAGAGCAAAATTCCATCTCTGGGAATCACACGAAAGTGCACGGCGTGAAGCAGACCGGTAGCCCCAGTGCTGGGGAAGCAGGGGCAGGAGGACCCCTGGTCTCACCTGCCAGACAGTACAGTCTACTCAGCGAGTTCCAGGCCTGGAGAGACCCTGTTTCAAAAAAGGAAGATGGTACCTGAGGTTGTCATCTGGCCCTCACATGTGCATGCACACACGTGTGTGTATAGACCCAAATATGCGCTTAAAACATCAACAAAGGGAATCCCTGCAATGTACTTGTGATGCTGAAGTGGTACGCAGGGAGGCTGGGCTGCTGCAAGCCGTGCCCGGTGTCCAGAGCATTCAGACCTCAGAGTTCGGAGCCCAGTGTTCAGAGCTGGTGCACCACCATGCCTGGCTCAAAGCACGTTCTAAACCAAATGCCAGGACCACATCTCAAAGGAGGATTTTCTAGTAGAACACAGCGAACTCTTTACATTGCGATTACCTTTGGGTAAGAACTCTCAGGAATCCTTTTGCTACACTGAGCATGGAGAATAAAGCATTTGGATCTGACTTTTCTGCAGACTTGTGATGGTTAATATTGTCAGCTTGACAGGGTCTAGGAGATAAATTTCCGCATGCGTCTGTGAGGCAGTTTCTAGATCAGGTAACTATGCGCAGCATCTTTCCATGGGCTGGTTGCCCTCACTACAAAAGGCAAAAGGGACCCACGCACTGGCCTCCGTCCCCGTCGGCTTCCTGGCTGCTCTGAACCTGACCCGCCGGCCCGGCTCCTGCTGCCATGACGGGCTATACCCTCTTGAACCTCAAGCCAAAAAGCCTCCGTCCTTTAAGTCGTTCCTTGTTAGGTATTGTCACAGCCACGAGAGAAAAATGACCAGCACATCCCGTAACGTGCGTATTCCCTGCTGAAGGTCTGCCAGCGTGAGCTGAGACGCTGCCTCAGATGGTGTGGGGTGTCGTGCTGGAACCATCTGCTGAACTCCTCTCCAGTGCTACCCTTCCTTCAGCTACGAAGGCACGGAGTCTCACGGCTCCGATTTCTGGGGGGCCTCACGTTACAGCGTGACAAGAACACGGCACCGGGGACGAGCATGGGCAGAGGGCCCCACGCCTGCCCACCCTCACCGTGCCACCAGGGACTTCTCCGGCGACAGCGGAGGAGCACTGCGCCGCCGCTCTCCACCGGGCTGGCCCAGGGCCCTTCTCTGCCCTCGCTGGTGCGCCCCAGAGAACCGGCACGTGCCTCCGTGCTCCGTGACACCAGCCTCTGGAGACCTTTATCATCCCTGCTTGTAGCAGAAGACAGTGGGAAAGCCTGGGGCCGGAGGGGGTGCCCTCTCCCTGACATCCAGAGGATGGGATTTCTATACAATGGAACACTCTCCATCTCCAAAGCCCAGGGGAATGAATGTGGCTTCGCTGTTTCCTTGGGACTTTGAGGAAGCCATTTGTGCAGTCGGCAGGCCAGAGCTGCCCCAGTCCTTTGTCAGCCTCTGTCCCTGGCTCCCTTGCGAAATGCCATACTCTCCTGACCTGTCTTCAGAGGAGGAGGACGGCTTGGCAGCCCCTCTTCCTTCTGACGGACGGTTAGCAATCAGGAGCAGGCTGGCAACAGTGGTCACCACCAGTGTGGAATGAGTGTGCCGTGCCCAGTTGATCGAAGTACCTGATACACCTTACCCAGTACTCACCAGACCTGCGCACCTGTGGCACAGCACACCAGGTTTATGAGAGGTAAAGTTACTTCTTCAAGGACATTCAGCAAGAAACCCATGAAGGAGATTTTATACAAACTGTATATGTTATTGGTTCTCTCAGGGCCAGTGGCTTGTGGCTTCCTGGGGCGTCCCGACAGCCACTGAAGACTCATCACCCCAAGGCTCCATGCTCCATTCACCCATCCAGACGCTGTCAGTCAGAAGGAAGAGTGGCTGCCAAGCTATCTTCCTCCTCTGCAGACAAGACAGGTGAGTATGGCATTTCACAAGGGAGACAGGGACAGGGGCTGACAAAGGACTGGGGCAGCACATTCTTGTTATGATTTCTAGTTGTTGATAGAGACCAAATCATAGATTACAAAGTGGCCCCAGAACAGAAAATAGGCCAAATCCTGATGGCAAGAATAAAGATATAACAGCACTTTTCTGGGAAGTGGCTCTTTCTAGAACCTTCCTTTCCTTTTAAGCATGCCACAATTCTCCATGCTATAGTTTGGATCTTTAATGTCCTTTAAAAGCCCATGTGTGGAAGGCTTGTTCCTCAGCCTTTAGGCACCTCTAGGAGGTGGGGCATACTGGGATGAAGTCAGGTCACTGGGGTATGCCCTTGAAGAGGATAGTGGGAACCTGGCCCCTTCTCTTTGTCCCTGTGATTTCCAGCTCCCATGAGGTGAGCAGGTCATTCTGCTTTTTTTCTGTGATGCACAGCCTGGCCACAGGCCCAAAGCAGCAAGGTCAAGGGAGGGTGGACTAAGATCTTCGATTATGAGCAAATAAGTTATTTTTCAATTTTTTAACTTTTAAAAATTATTATTATTTTACTTTGGAGAGAGTAAGAGAGAGAGACAGAGAGAGAGAGACAGAGGGAGAGAGAGAGAACTGGTGCACCAGGGCCTCAGATACTGCAATTGAACTCCAGACACTTGCACCACCTAGTGGGCATTTGCAATCTTGCAATTGCCTCACCTTTGTGCATCTGGCTTACCTGGGATCTGAAGAGATGAACATAGATCCTTGGGATTTGCAGGCAAGTGCCTTAAGTGCTAAGCCATCTCCATAGCCCAACAACTTCTTTTTTTAAAAAGTTGATCATTTAGGGTGTTTTGTTATTGTCGTGACAAGTGGGGTACCACACTCACAGAGTCATCTTATTGCCTGAAGTTACCTGAGGGAAGGCAGCCCTAAAAGTCAGGATGAAATGAAAGCTGGCCTTGCTGATGGGGTGTCTGCCTGTGTGTGACACCAAAACTCTCACCACAGGCAGAAAACTTGGGGTCTGGGCCAAACCTTTCACTTTGGACATGGAGAAACAGAGGCAATGGCTAACTATGAAGTCCTCGCCTACAGACACTCTGAGACTTAGGAACTTGTATCCCATGACCAGTGCTCTTTTCACTGTCATAGTGCCCCTCCCTCTCTTTGTGTTCACACATGTGAGTCTTGGCACACACATGCCACAGCATATGTGTGGACATCAGAGAACAGCTTCAGTCACTGGTCCTCACCTTTGAGCTTGTTTAAGGCAGGGTCCCTCCTTGACCACAGCTGCGGTTTCCAGGTAGCTGACTAGGAGCTTCTGGGGGATTCTCTTGCCTCCACCTCCCCTCCTGATGCAGGTATGGGACTTACGGATGCCTACTGTAGTGTCTAGATTTATGCCAGCTCTGGGCCTCCAAGCTCAGGTCCTCATTCCTCTGAGGAGAGCACTTTCTCCACTGAGCCATCTCTCCAGGCCCCATGTGCCTTTTGCCGTAGTATCTCTGCAGTGCAGCCTCTGCATTCTGAAGACTTCTTTTCTGTAGTGCCTAATCATTGCTCCACATTCACTGCTTTTCACATACTACTGGGGCTTACAAAACTTCCCTTAAGAGTGCTCTGTGATGTACAGTAATCTGTCTCTTTTCTTCCTTCTAAGTAAGGATGCAGATCATATTTAGTAACTTGCAACAATGTTATAACATTTCAGAATGAGCTTTCTCATTTAAAAATACAAAAGAAAGAACTCCCAGCATTTTAGCTTCTATCAAAAGCTCAGAGTGGGGCTGGAGAGATGTCTTAGCGGTTAAGGCATTTGCCTGCAAAGCCAAAGGATCCCAGTTCAACTCTCCAGGTCCCACATAAGCCAGATGCACAAGGGGGCACATGTGCCTGGAATTCGTTTGCAGTGGCTGGAGGCCCTGGCATGCCCATTCTCTCTCCCTCCCTCTGCCTCTTTCTCTCTTTCAAATAAATAAATAAAATATTTTTTTAAAAAGCTCAGAGTGTCTGTGTCCCTGGCTCTACTTTCTCTTGTACTCACAGCCATGGAGGGCTCCACAGCGGTTTCAATGTGTAGACGGGGCATTTGTCCCTGTGCCCTGGACCTTCACCTTGGACAAACCTCACATTCTTGTCCTTCCTACTTGGCTTCCAAGGCATTTGTGTCTGTACCTCTTCAAACCATACCAATCCGACACTCTCCGAATGGTCCCAGCGAGCAGAGAGCAAGCGTCATTCTCACATGCTGAGAATCATGCTCGGTTCTATTTCACTGTCGCTCTGATGTTGAAGGAAATAGAGATGGACAGCAGCCCACCTGCTGTGAGAGCCTTCGGGACTCCCTCGAGGGAGGAAGCAGGGAGGTCCAGTGTCAGCACGCCCCCCTTTTGCTTTGACTGTTGACCAAGCCGGTAACAGTGGTCTGAGTGTCGGGGTGGTGTCTTGCTTTCTTCATGCTCCCCCAAACTGAGACATCACAGAAAGACTCGGTGTCTGTCTCTGACTCTTTCTTGTAGTGCATCATGTACCATGTATGCCGTTGCTGACTCATCCTTTTAAATTGCTCAAGCCATTCAGAGAAACAAGAAGGCTTAATAGTGAGGCTTCTTCATTGTTTTTGAAACAAAGATGAGCACATTATTCTCACCCAGTTGGAAGACACTTAAGAAGCAGTTGAAGACCCTAATTTCAGTGCCGGGCCCTCCTTCCTTTTGGGATGTAGGTCACTGTGGAGGCTCCACCACCATGCCATTTTCTCCACTATGAGACAATGCAGGAATGAAGCATTTGTGATTTCACAGGATGTGCAAAATTGGCATGAAGGGGCCTTGGCAGCTACCAATCCCTCTTCCATCTCTGGCCACAGCAAGTGAACTTGGTAAGGTCGTTTAGCTTGCATGGACTTTGTTTAGTGAGCTATCACCACTGTGTGCTATGCACCAGCTGTAACCCTGAGAACCACCTGATGCTGTTGTGGAGAAAAACCTTCCTGCCATCAAGGAGGGAAGGAGAAAGTTGAGTTCAGTCAAGGGGGAGGCTGAGTGCCTGGTTCAGGAAAGCAGCCCGGGGCTGGAAAGATGGCCTAGTGGTGAAGGTGCTTACCTGTGAAGCCTAAGGACCCATGTTCAACTCTCCAGATCCCACGTTAGTCAGACACTCAAAAGTGAGGCAAGCACAAGGTCGCACATGCCCACTAGGTGGTGCAAACATTTGGAGTTTGATTGTAGTGGCTGAGGCCCTGGAGTGCCCAATCTCTCTCTCTCTTGCTATCTCTTTAAAAGACAATAATAATAATAATAATAAAGAAAAGAGGCCTGGTTGCAAGCTTACAAGCTCCTTCGTGAACCTGCCCCTGAGGCGCGTCAGCCCATCTCTCCTCCTTCCTCATGCTGCCTTTCAGTCTAAACTCTCCCAGCTGTTTGCTAAGTGGTTTCGCTTTTGGACTTGGGAAATGCTGTGCCTTCTGGGGAGTTCTCTCTGCCTGGATCACTCCCTGTTTGCCCTGAGACCTTACATCACTTCTTTGGAAAAGTCTTTGCCATAGCCTGCTTCCCTCAGATTGAAGTGGATGCCCCTTTTGCTGTACTCCCACAGCATGTTCACCCCTTTAGTGCTGTCCATACCCACCATTTTTGCCTAATTTATGGTCTGCCCCACCCCCCACTAGACTGTGAGCTCCGAGTGTGTGTGAGATTGAGACACAAAGTGATCCAGGGTGAGCATCATTTTCATGTTCTGTTTCCAGGTGGGATTAGTATCCGGCGTGGTGGATTCAGGAGTCTGCCCTTCCCTGTGCAATCGCCCCTGTCCCCACTGTTCTTTCTGTCCTGTGGTTTTGTTGGAATGTCTCATCTTCATCTTCTTTTTTGTTACACTGGTAACTAAGTCATCATGTATATCACTTAGTCCTCAGACTTTTAACTGACTTGTACCTCAGGCTTTCTTGAGTCTTCAACTTGTAGGTTGAGAGACTTTTGAGTATCCACAATGGCATACACCAGTTCCTTATAAATATCCATATATGTGTGTGTACATGTGCGTGTGCACATAGCATGTACATGTGTGTGTATACACACACATGCATGTCCTATTGGTCTGTTTCTCTAGAGAATCCTGATTAACACACTGGCTCAAGTACCCCATGCAGTGCCTAGCATACAGTAACTTCTCAATAAATAATTATTGAGAGAATGAAGTGTATGTATATGTATGTGCAAGTTTCAATCTTCTAATTGAGAAAATATAATTTCAGGAAAGACATGCTGGTCCTGGAAAGCCAGGTTTGCCATTAAGTAGCCATGTAACCCAAAGGAGGCCAAATACCTTTATAAATCTTAATTTCCTAAGCTATGAAATATATTCTTTCCCTACCATGTATGGCCATTTTGCACATAGCTGTTTTCCTAGAAAGTTACCATCTGCTTACTTGCTGGTGTCTTGTTCCCAGATCCCAGAGGCCTGTGCAAGGTCTCAGTGTACAAGGAAAGAGGTCCACTAAGCTGAGAAAGCTGGTGTGTAAATCTGAGTGTACATAGCCCTGCCTTCTTCATGATCCTCTGCCCAGCCCAGTTCAGCTTTACCAGTGTGGGCCAGCAATGGGTTTAGAAGCTGCCAGCACCTGTAGTCAGTACCATATTCCATTTTTACAGCATCTTCTGAGAAGCCAGTAGTCACTGCAGCAAATTCATTGCTCAGATCAGTCTAAGCCTCTTTAATTTTGGGGAGTAGGGGAGAGATCTTTCTCCCTACATTCGTACATTCTTTATTCATAACTTCTACCCCAAAAATGACATTAAATCTGCCATTGCTTCTTGCTAATTGCCTGTAAATCACCCATGTGTGAAGTTGCACACGCTATCTACCAGCAGCAAGTTACAGAGCCCCACGCGGTAAAGGGCCTGATGGGACAACCTGTCATTTGGCCGAAGGAACAGTAATGGATATGGAAGTAAGTGATGCATAATGGATCATGGGATTTAAAATCCAGCCTCTACATCTGAGCCGTCTGCAAAGGTTAGGAGATGATATGGCTGTGGCCACATCAATTATGGAATAGAAAATAGTCATCCTTCCCTTTCCATCTCTGAAGGTGGTAAACATTTTATCCTGTGCTCCTCTGTCAGAGCAAAAGATACTTGCTTTTGTGCATCAGCCTGGGGTCTAAATAAGTGAAAGGGATAGAAGAAGAAGAAAAAAAAGTTACAAGAATGACAGGCAATGATCCTTCACTTATGACTTTATCCACAATTTGGCTTGACAATTGATGGGAAATGAAGTGTGATCAATTTCATTCCACTGTACATAGTTTCCCATTGACTGACCTGCCAAATTGTTGATTGAATAATTAGTCAAACTTTAGTCTAAGTAGCTATTCAGCACAGGCTTCCTCAAGACAAGTCTAGAGGGCATCCCAGAAAAGCCAGGCTGCTGCCAGCAGCTGGGACAGTCATTGTTTGTCTTCTCACTTCGTGGTGAGCCATCACGGTCCCTGAGGAAAGAGTGGCAGGTGGGAATGACGTAAGGCCCTTAAAGTAATTCAACACAGACTTAGACGTCTGGGACGGCTTCCTCCCCACTTAGGAAGGTGAAGTAGGGCCAGAATGAAACAAGTCACCTCTAGTGGAGTGTGGAGACACATACCTGTAATTCCAGTAGGCAGACTGAAGCAGGAGGATCGTGAGTTTGAGGACAGCCTTGTCTACATAGTATGTTTTGGGTCAGATGAAGATGCAGTGACTGGTTGAGGTGAACAACTGAAGTGTGTGAGAAAGCTGCTGAGAGGGCACCTGTGTAACACACGAACAACCTAAACCCTAATATATAGAAAGCACTTAGCCTAGTACCCAGAGCACAGCAATTAGTCAGGAACTGTGAGTTCAATTCATCCTTACCAAGCTTAATTCCAGAAGGCAGCTGGATGGCTTTCCACACTACCCATTGTCCAAATGGCATTGCTATATACACAGAGGAGACTCTGGAAGGAGGGAGTTACCTCCTTCTGTCATACTCATATTGAGCTATTGCCCTGGCTTGGGGTTCCCGAGGCTCTGGATTTGGTTTGAGCACTCTGCCAAGAGTTCATAGGGCTTGGTTCCCAACTGGGTAGCTGGAACACTTGGTGTTCTCAATTCACCCGCAAGGTTGTGTGGGCTGAGTCTGTCCGCTGGCCTCTCTGTTGGGGTTGCTCTCCCTCCATAGCCTGTGTGCCTGCTAATGCTTCATGATGACATGCAAGACCTCCTTCTTGAGGATGTTTTTTTTGGACTTGACTTTGGCTCTAAGAAGTTTTCAGTGCCCTTGTTCCTAGATAGCACAGTGATGCTAAGATGTCTATGAGACACACCACTGAATGGCCACTGTCTTTCCTGTCTGTCCCTATCACTGCACTGTGAGATTCTTCTAGAAAGAGTGCTCTCCCTTAGTTTCTATATTCCTGCCCGTAGTTCCCCTTAGTGAACTGCTAGGAGCGTGGCCTGTTTTGTCAGAAGCACATTGATAACAAATACTGGCGAGCATGCAGGGAAAGAGGAAGGTCACCCACTGAGGGTAGGGTACAGCCATTGTGGAAAATCAGTATGAAGCTATCTCACAACGTTAGAGGCAGACCTCCTGTGTGACCCAGTTACACCACTCCTGGGCATGCGCCCTAAGGACTCCACACTCTCCTACAGAGATACTGGACATCCAGTTTATGATGTCTCTATTTACAATAGCTAAGAATTGAAACCATCCAAGACACACATCAAGAGTTGAGTGGACAATGAACATGTGGTACAGATACACAATGGATTCTACCCAGCAGTATGGAAAAATCAAATTATGAAATTTGCAGGAAAATGGATGAGTTTATAAAGCATCATATTAAGTCAAGTGAACTGAACTCAGAAAGCCCAAAACTACACGTTCTCTCTGATATGAAGATGTTAGCTCATAATATCTGTAAGTATTTAAATGTGAGCAGCAAACAGGGTTAAAACTATAAAGGTGGAATTGTAACCAAAAGTGAGGACCAAGAGGAGTTGGAGAAAGGGTGAAGGAAGGGCAGAAGGACACCTGTGACACGTCAAGAGGAGGGAGGGCACGGAAGGGAGGAAAGGGGGTGGGGGAAGAAGAGAGATTGGGGCTAGGACAGAGAACAAAAACAACAAACCAAACTGTTTTGAAAATTTCTAGGATGAATGCCGCCTAAACCTCTGTGGCCAACTTAAAAATAATAAACAACTTTTAAAAAGAAAATTACAAAACTGTTACCCCATGTCTTTACCTCTCTTGCCGACTAACATTAAGCTGCCAAGACTCCCCCCGCCCCCCCCCAAAAAAGTACTCAGCGAATGTGAGTACACAATTTGGCTCTGCAATCTATTATAAAGCTCTTTAAAGTCACCCACAACTTTTTAGAACTTCATCTAAAAAGCATTGGGACCAAATACAGTACCAAAGCCCTCGCATCAAGGTGTCAGTCAATCCAGTTAGGATCTGCCTTTACAGCTTTTGCAAAAGGGTTTTCTGCGAGACAACACAGAACCTTAGGAGGCTTTTCATCTGAGACGGAAAGCTCTCCTGGCGCCCTGCACACTTCCCTCCACCGCCTTTGGTTTTAACTGGCATTCGGAGGCAAACGCCTCTCCCCAGCCCAGCTCCACTCTGCAGCCTTTCTCTCTTCATTTCCAGAGCAAATGCTGACCTGGAATTCCCATGGAGTCTACTTTCCTCTCTGCAACTGGCTGCTGCGCTCTTCAAAGGCTGTTTTGCTACAGGCCTAGTATTAATCAACATAGTACCTTGCCGGCCACAAATACATGACCTAATTCATGAAAGGCTTAACAACCTCTTCAACACGACTGTGCAGAGAAAGCATTTCCCCTCCTTTAAACAGGCTTTTTTGTGTCTCTCTGTGCCCTAGTGATTCAAGTCTGTCCCTCACATTCCTGGGAGTATCTGGTCACAGGCCGTGCAGTGTGCACCGGAGCCACCATGTTTGGGGTGCCTCCTCAACGCCCCCACCTGCAGCTACAGGACCTGACCAATCTCTTTGCTACTTTATGCCCCCATTTTTAAATCTGGAAAATGGTACTAAAGAATAATACCACCTCTATCTGAGGGGACTGTGAGGATTAATGTATACACAGTACTTAGGCTAACACATATAACTGTATTCATTATAGGTACAGCTGGCATTATCACCATATTACAAAATAAAAATATCACATAAGAATGTAAGCATTGTCCTTCAGAGTCTGGAGGAGGGGTGGCGGTAGAGTTCCAAGACCCCCTATGAATACCCAAATCCACAGGTGCTCAGCTTGTTCTTATAAAATGGCGTTGTCTTGGCACAAGATCGCTGCAGCCCTCCTATGTACTCTAACTATCTCTAGATTACTTACAGTGCCTAACACAGTACAGGTAATTATTCCCACAACTACGGAGCAATGACAAGAAAATCATATACAGGTTCAGTAGAGAGCTAGCTTTTTTCTCCAAATATTTTTGGCTCATAGTTGGTTGAATCTGTGGATCTGGAACCAGAAGGTATGGAGAGCTGACTTTATATTATGTTACATATCACATATGTAAAATATTAAAATAAAATGATTCCACATGCAAAATGAAGGTAGAATATTATTTATATTGAAAATAAAACAAGTTCAATGAGTCTAAGGTACAGTTATAGAAATTGCAAATAAGCGATTGCTCTCAAGGGTTGAAATCTGTGAACTTTGTAATGCTCTAGAGTCACTTAGGAGGGCTGAGGAGATGACTCAGGGATTAAAGACACTTGCTTGCAAAGCCTGCCAGGTCTGGGTTTAATTCCCTATTACCCATGTAAAGTCAGATGTACAAAGTGGCACATATGTCTGGACTTCAAGTGCAGAGGCAAGAGGTTCCAGCATGCGCATAATCATTCTCTCTCTTGAATAAAAAAAACAGATATGTAAATAAATACAGAATCACTTCAGGAATGCATTACAGAAAAAAGTGCCTCTAATACATGCTAGGGGACATTTCCAGTAGTTCTGTCATCCCTGGCAGCACAGAAACACTCTGTCACCTTAGGGTAAACATGGTGCTGCCCCTAGCAATCACATCTTTGTGTCCCTAAATGTCTACTCCAGCTTGAAAGTGTGGGTGACCAAGATGCATAAAACAAAAATGTGTCTGCGTTTTTAAAGTTTGCTTGGGGATTCAGTCCTTCTCAACAAAATGCCTGTCATTAGCTGTAATTGTCATTTTCTCTCTGAGTGCTACTCACAGACTTCTGGCTGATCAAGGAACAGGCCAAAGCTTATTTCCAGCAACGAGTCAGAATGTTCTAGGGTGTTCTATTTCTTGATTTTTAGAAGCAAGAGCAGCAGCTCAGACTTTTAGGAAAATAATCAAATGTTCTAGTCAGCACAGACATATTAGGGAATGAAGGACTTTCTGCCTCTGGAGGCTCCCTGACATTTGAGCGATGTGTGGACTTAGCTCAACATTCCTTTCTTGTATCTTTTTCAGGATAACTATGGACAAAAGTCAATATGTTCTTAGGTTGCAACTGATTTGAGAAACAGCTTAAGAAATCCCACATCCAAACTAAGGAGAACAAGATCTTTGACGTCTTTAGGGAGAGGAATTGCCAAGCGTTCGGTCTAGGATGCCAGGTGTCCTGGAGGACCGGGCTCAAGTAATTGTCACACATCAGACCGTCCAAGGGTGGGGGTCGTGGGCCACACAGCTAGATGGACACTATCTCAAGCAGTAGGAGTCTGCTCCATGGAAGGAGGGGACACTCCCAGAGCATCAGAGGGTTAGTTTTTGGGAGTATGAACCCTGAGGGTTTGCAGCCATATGTGTAAGTCTGTTATTTTAAACCATAGACATGTGTGCAGTCACGGGGTGAGCACTTGCTGAGTATTATCTGTGCATCAGGCCCTGGGCTAGGGCCTGCATGAGACAGACACACGAAGTCCAGGGCCTACAGTGCTGTTGTCTCTCCATGGCCACCCATGGCACACGAAGACTCTGCTCCAAGGACCCCGGAGCAAATAGTTAATTGTCACAATGTAGCTGTCACTTGGCTGATAGCCTCTTCGTTCATTTTTTCTAGCTTCAGTCTCAAAATTAGAAAGACTAGCAAGAGGAGAGAGATGAAGGTCATTCTATTAAAAATGTGGTTCAGTATTTTCTATAAAAAAGGAAAATTGGAAATTTATCCTAAGAAAGTACTCAGACTATGAAAAGACTTGAAGGTTCACATGGATAGAATTATGATTCTTCAAGGGAAATAGATCACCACAAACAAGGTGGGGGTGAGGAGAAAATACGGCCACAGAGGGAAATAAATCCTGGCATGTGGGTGAACTTCCTGTCTCATGGGAGGAGGGAGGAAGATGGTATTTTTACAACCTGTGTTACAGGTGATGTTGCTCACATAACTCAGCTGACAAGTGCCTTTCACCCTGTTCATTTTCCCTGTGGATCCAACTCTTTACTCCTAATTTCTTTGTTGTCTTTCTTTCTCAGCTCCCCCAAGCCTGGATATTCTACCTGGCCATCAGAAGGGGCATTTGATCTTTACTCTGTGTCATGCTGGTATGCATGAGTGTGCATGGTGCACATGTGTGTGGGGGTGTACATGCATGCGTATGTAGAGGCTAGAGGACAACTCTGGGTGTCCTCCTCAGGGACTATGGATCACCTTTTCAGTCAGCTCATCAGTAAGGCTACACTGGTTAGCCAGAGCACTCCAGCCACCCTTCGGGCCTCCCTTTCCCAGCTCTGGGATTCTAGGCTCACCCCAGCACACATTTACATGGGTTCTGGGATTACACTCAGCGCTTCCTGCTTGCAAGGCCAGCCCCTAACTGGCCGAGCCATTTCTCCAGCCCACCTGCGTGGTGGTTATGCCGCGACCCTCACTTAGCTCATGGGGCTCCTCTTCCCAACCCCCAGTGTCAATTCCCATCCAGCTGTCCCCAGGCTAGACGGCCCTTTCAGGTCAAGCCAGAAAAGAGTTCAAGCTCTTTATGTTTTAATTAATGGTGGACTCTTCTTTAAAGTGGTGGAAAGTCACACAAGGAGGTGTTTTGTTCTCTTTCTGAAATTCTTAACATCATTTCTGGCAAAGGTTAGAGTTTGAAGCCCTGGTTTTTGTGGTGAAAGCTGTAGACGGATTGTGTCTGTGGCAGCCCCTTGATGTAGAAAACACCCCAAAACAATGGTCAATAGACTAAACAGGACTCCTGCCTGAATGCACAGCAACAGCATGAAGTTCCCCAAGTGTCTTTACTTCCCCTTGGGGGGGGCGGGAGGCGCTGTGGCTCACAGAGCTCCCTCCCCAAGGCTTAGGTCCTGGCAGACATCCAGGCCCAAACTAGCTATGGCTAAAACTCTCCATGGTTATGAACCTGTAAGTCAGATCAGCATGTTTTTGGGCACTTTTTTTTAAGTGAAGTGCCTGCTATGAGCAGAGAGCAAAGAGCTCTACCCACATGCATTCTCAGCACTTCTGAGTTCATGAGGTAAGTCGTCTTACTACCCCATTTTACAGATAAAGACATTGAAACTCAGAGGGGTGAAGTCATTCCCCCCAGCGTCAGTGCTAGAGGCTGACATGTCTGACTTGCCTGCTTTGAATACTCATGAGCTACGTCCTAATTTTCTGAACCCAGTGCCCATGAAACAGGAGGCTTGGCTGCTGTTCAGGGAAAGCTCTTGTGCGTGGAGTCACCGTGCATCGGCAAAGGCACACGAGCTGAGTGACTCGTCGCCAGAGAACCACCAGCCAGGCAGGCAGCTAACCTCCTCTCCTGTGCTCATCCACACTCAGCTTACCATGACCAAGAATTTCCAACCAAGTAGTGCTATTTTAAAGACAGAGAATTCTGTTCTGTTCCCACAGGACTAAACACACATGGTAATGAAAACAAAGAAAGAAGTGTCCACAGAAAATGTTCTAAACGCCCATCACCGGTGAGCCACGTTGCCACTCTAGTGCCCTCTGAGCTGCGAAGACCTGCTGCCCTCCCTCGGGCAGCGCCAAGGCGAAAGGTGTGCACAGTAGACCTTGAGGAAGCGTAATGGAGGTGTCACAGGCAGGTCACGTCGCTGCAGAAACCACCAGACCAGGAGCAGCTTGTGGGAGAAGCGGTTGATTTTGGCTTACAGGCTGGAGGGGAAGCTCCGTGATGGCAGGGAAAAACATGGCATGAGCAGAGGGTGAACATCACCTCCTGGCCAACATAAGGTGGACAACAGCAATAGGAGAGTCTGCCAAACATTGGCATGGGAAACTGACTATATATCCATAAGCCTGCCCCCGACAATACACTGCCTCCAGGAGATGTTAATTCCCAAATCTCCATCAGCTGGGAACCTACAATTCAGCACACCTGAGTTGATGGGGGACACCTGAATCAAACCACTGCAGGAGGTGAGAAGTAAACCTGTCTGTCTTCTAAAGCCAGTTCTCATGTCCCAACTGTCTGGATCTGTTTCCTGACATTCAAATACCTAATTTCCCAAACTCCCTTCCCACACTCAAATACTAAGAAAAGCACAGGGAATAGTGGCTGAAGGGCTGGGGTGATGGTTCAGAGGGCCAAACTACTTGCTGTACAACCGTGAGGACCTGAGTTCGATCCCCAGCAGCCACAGACAAAGCCAGGCATGGCAGAGCATGCCTGTGACTCCAGTGTTGGGGGGGGGGAGGGTGAGACTGTGTCTTGGGTAAATAGGAGAGTGATAGAGGAGGGCACCAATGTGTTCCTCTGGCCTCTGAATGTGCGCATGTGTATGACACACGCATGCGCACACACCACACAGACGCTAAAAATAGGTAAGAATAGAGGATGAAGAATATTATCTAGGTTACTTCTTCTTAAACTAAACAAAGCAATGATCTCCTGGGTATAAGCAAGCTTTGTTGGGGATCCGGATTCTATTCCCACCCCTCCCATGTTTCCATCTGCGATAGAATGTGAAAAGAATAGAGACTGGGTCTGTCTGGCTGGAAGTTATATCCCAGAGCCTGGAGGAGTGCCACACACAGTGTAGGCAGAGCAGAATTCCGGGAAGGGCAGCACGTGCAACGGGAGAGTGGTTCAGAGGGGCTGGGCATGAGCTTCTAAGGCACGTGGATGACTTCGGACACCAGCCTGCTCCACTAGCTGGTCTGTTATAGAGGAGAAAAGATGGAACGATGATGTCAATGGCCTCGCCATGGTGTGAGCAAGATGGTACTCCATCCTCACTTCCCCTCCTGTTTTTGTGACTAATTCCAAGGCAGATATGCACTGGATCAGCACTAAAGTAAGTCTTGCCTCTTTATGAATCAGGGTGATATTTGGAAAGGTCACAAAACAATGTCTGTTTAGAGGATTAAATTCTATCTGCAAATTCCTTACTTAACAATAGGAAAGTCTTGGATTTCAGATAAAGCACTCTATATGGTAAAAAACACACAAAAAGATCCCTCACTGCTCTCTAGCTCCAAGCTGGGAATGCTGCCCAACTTCTATCTGTTTAAGCATCCAGGAGAAATACCACATCAAATCCAAAAGGTAATTCTAACCTTTTTATTTTCCTACAATATCAGAGCAAAAATAAATTGAGTCACTCTCTCTGAAAGAGCCAGCTGTGCGAGTTTACTTCACCTTCCCAGCTACTAGATCTAAGTATTTATGAGAATAAAAACACATCGCATGGAAATGATTCTAAAATCATTTCCATTCCACATGTGAGAATGCTGCCTCTTGTCTGTAAGAAGCGGACTGTCACCTACACAAGAGAGAACTCTCAAATGCCATCTAGGCAATTCACACGGCGGAAACCATCCCTGTTCTGCAGTGTGTAATTACAAGAGAGCCCCATCTTCGAACCTTTCACACACAGTAGTCACGGAGCTTCCTGGGACCCCTGATGCTTCAGCTTGTGGAGAAGTCTCTGGGACATTGTCCAACTCTAAACTTAAAAAAATTTAACTTGTACTAATGAGAAAAAAAGTCAATCTGCAAGTTTCGTGTCAGGGAAATCGGGTTTTCTTTTTCCTGTAAAGAATGCCTTTCATGGTCTGGAGAGAGGGCTCAGCAGTTAAGGTGCTTGCCTGCAAAGCCTACCAACCTCAGTACCCATGTAAAAGCAGATGCACAAAGTGGCATATTCATCTGGGGTTTATTTGCAGTGACTAGAGGTCCTGGTGTGCCCATTCTCCCCCTCCCTTTCTCTCCCTCCCTCTCTGCTTGCAAATAAATAAATTTTTTAAAAAAGCGAAGGCCTTTCATTCTTCTCAGTGTTGAATACAATTCATCTTTGTCTCCAGTCATGGTGGGTTGTCATTGCACTTAAAATAAGATACATTTCACTCAGTATGCAATATAATTGTCATATATATTCATTTAAAATGTCATTTACTGAGAGTTTTTTATGCTAGGTACAACTTAAAATTGTTAGTTTCATATCTAACTTGGGTGATAGATACTCTATTCTATTTTTTAGTGTAAAGATAGAAAGCAAACATTGAATCCTGAGATGATCCCCACTGTAGAATTCAGTTGCCTAGATCCTATTTCTGAGGGATCAACAACTTTTCAATGTCCCAGAGCATCACAACAGTGCTCAGCTGGCTGGGAATGTTCCATCAAAGGTTTTCAGGTTGTTTGGAACCAAAGTCTGCTATGCTCTGTTATCCATGCAATCACTCCCTATTGTTCCTTTAAAATCTTGTCATGTCCCTTTATGCTACTGCTCAAAATGACCTTCCCAGATAGGTTTCTGCCTTTCCTTTACCCAGGAAACCATACTGAAACCTGGGAACCTCCTGAGGTACAAACTTCTAGGGCTTGATTTTATTTCCTGGTTTTCTATTCATTTACAGATACACTTACAGGGTTATTTTTTCCTCCCTATTTTTTTTTTTTTGAAGTCATCTAACGTGAAACAAACAAAATCTCTCTTTTTTTTTTTTTTCTTTTGTAATCTATATTCCATGGGGCCTCACTTCTTCCTTTTCCATCCTAGGCATCCCTAGGCTGAGTGGTGACAGCTGACTGACCATCGCTCTTTCTCTGGGGCTCATGTGACAGTCCTGAAACCAGCCCTTCTGGGAACTCTTCTTGTTAAAATGTGACACATTCTGGCACAAATCCTAGAGAATTATGCTCATGCCTGAGGTGCCATTTTCATCCATGTCCTCCCGACAATCACGCCTGCTGGAAACGCTGTAAGATGACTTCCACCTCACACCTCTGCAGGCTCTTTTCTCACCTGGAATTCTACAGAGACACTAATACTAAAATAAAGGAAAAGACAAAATGTGCTTGTGGCATGAATTTTCCGGAACAACATCCTACAGTGGAAACGTCCTAACTGGAAGATATACCACAGCTGTTTCTGGAATTTACTCTCTGGCCTCGCTCCAGCCTCTTCTTATTGTGGTTAAGGTTTTAAGCCAATATGTCCAAAATCTGTAGCAGTAGTCACCAATGTATATACAAGGCACCAGTCTGAGTTTCCTCCTGGGTAACTTGCACACTATTACAACTATAGGCAGGGAAGGAGTTCAATCACACAAGCATACAATGACCACAGGTAAGAAATTCACAAGTTCAAAACAGCCTGCTGGCATTAGATGATGAGAGGTTTTGGGGGCAGGGACTGTAACTTATTTATGTTTGATATTTGGAAGCTTTGTGCAAGGGCGGGCGCAGAGCATGTGCTCAAAACAACTGTACTGAATGAGGAGTGAGATGGAATCACCGCCTTATGTGGACCTGGAGTCCACACACCATGACCTCCCCTCGCCAAAGGACCACTGGAGATGGGGACCCAGAGTCCGCACACTGTGACATAGAGAAGTCCCCTAATGAAGAGAACACTGGTTATGTGGTGCTGCACTGGTCTATACTGGGGTCAGAACAGAGGTTAGAGGCCTGATTCTTCCACAGTTTAGCTGTGTTGCCTTGGGCACGTCTTTTAGTCTTTCTAGGTCTTAGTTTCTTCTGCAGCATGGGGGAAGGCGCAGTCATGCCTTCCATCCTTACAAGATGACCATATTTCTGCAAGCGTTTGTAAATTCTAGAGGCAAATGGCGATCATGCTGGAAATGTCTTGACTAAGTGAGAAACTTTCCAAGACAGTGAGGGCCAGTGGCCTCCACATTTATTTAATCACCGTGTATCCAGCTCTGTGTGGGAACTGACAATGTGCTACTTGCTGTGAACAAAATGGTGACACTGTCCCTCCCCTCATGAAAACACCAGGTTCATAAGTGACACAGATATAAATTTAGTCAGTGATGCAGATATAAATTTAGTAGCTACAGTAGTAAGCACTACAGACTCAAAACAGAGTTTCTAAGTGTGTGTCTGTGGGTTTTTTGTTATTTTTCATGAGTGAGGGCTAGAGAGAGCGAATTGGTGTGCGGGGACATCCAGCCAGTGCACTCAAGCTCAGACGCAGCGCCACCTTGTGCACACGTGCGACCTTGCACATTGTGCGTCTGGCTCATGTGGGCCTGGAGAGTCGAGCCTGAGTCCTTAGGCTTCTCGGGGAAGTGCCTTAACCCTAAGCCATCTCTCCAACCCCCTATGGTTTTTTTAAAAATATGATTTATTTATTTGAGAGAGAGGAGGAGAGAGATGGAATGGGTATGTGTACAACAAAACCTTTTGCTACTGCAAAGGAACTTGAGATGCACATGCCACTTTGTGCATATGGCCCAATGCCTTGTGATTTTTCAGTTTTTGTTTATTTATGAGAGAGAGAGAGAGAGAGAGAGAGAGAGAGAATGAGAATGGGCATGCCAGGGCCGATAGCCACTTACAAACTCCAAATATTTGTGTCACCTTGTGCCTCTGGCTTATGTGGATCCTAGGGAATCAAACCTGGGTTCTTTGGCTTTGTAGGCACATGCCTTAACACATCTCTCCAGCTCTGCATTGTGGTTTTCATGCCTGCCATTCATACCTTTCTTTCATCAAAATTTAACTAAGACAGAGATACAGTAGGACAAAGGAGACAGAGAAGAAGGGATGGAGAAATAGCAATTCCGAGGTGAGGGCACCTTGTCCACTAGAAAGGCCATGGCGAGGGACTTTGAACACTCCTTCCTCACTCTGCCGAGTGTTGGTGTCTCCATTTCTTTTTGTAGATGAGGCCTGGTCTTTACAGACAGTGCTTAAGCCAAACCCAAGCAGACTACTAGACTCGATGCTCAGTCCATGAGCTCTGCTGAGGGCGGTGATTTGTGTTTTCCGGTGGATTACCCTGACTGTGTGTAGATGACTTGAGAACCAAGTGCAGTCTTGAGGTCACTGAAGTTTGGGGTCTGAGCTTGGGCAGCAGAACAGGAGGCTCCATAGGCCTCTGGTCTAGGTATAAGGCCGCATGTTCATTGCAACCAAAATCAGCTTTCTGGGCTGGAGAGATGGCTTAGCAGTTAAGGCACATCCCTGCAAAGCCTAAGGATCCAGGTTCGATTCTCCAAGTCCCACGTAAGCCAGATACATATGGTGGCGCATGTGTCTAGAGTTCGTTTGCAGTGGCTGGAGGCCCTGGCACATCCATTCTCTCCCTCTTCCTCTCTGTCTCTAATGAATAAATAAGTAAATAAAATAAATCTTTAAAAAATCAGCTTTCTAATACTCTTCTCTAGAGTGTGGACATCAAGGCCAGTGGGGGGGGGGGGACTCTGCCGTCTGTCCCTGGTGGTCCTCCTGAGCAAATCTCTTTTGGCATTGCAAGAAATGATTGCTGTGGCCTGGGGAGGTTCTCCATGGGACTGAGTCTCCTTCTGTGGGGTCCCAAGTAACATTTCAATGTCATCCCCTCAAATTTAACACACACTGCTCAGCACAAGGTTCTAGGTGTGGCTCTGGGCTTACAATACAGGCTGTTCACGTTCTAGATCATTAAGCTGAAACCCAAGACCGTCTTGCATTGGTTTCAATTCAAGCAGCTCCCGTGGAAGCTACAGAAAAGCCATAACTCCCCCAGCTCACACCGTTCTGAGCTTATTTTGTGAATGCTGTGGCCACAGAGAAATTCTCACCTTTATAAGTACAGCAAAGTCATCTTGGAAAGCGAGCCAATGACCAAATTAATTCTTTTATGGAGCTGTCGGCTTTGATTAAGCTGTTACACTACATTTTAAAACTCATTAACAGGGTCTATCAAGCCATTTTGTGAGTGAATTTTTTTTCTAGCATCTTTACGTTTATTGTCCTGGAAGGCTTTTGGTGTCAATCAAAATAGGTGACAATGCTAAATCGCAGGCTTCATAACATAATTCAACACAAGGTGGATTCCGCTGTCTTTGTGAAATATGACCTCACAAGTGGGACTGATTTGCCTGCTGCCTTCTCTGATAAGTAAACTATTTACAAACACATATGGCTGCACATGTATCTCACAATGCATGCTATTTCATAAGATGTTTTGCTAAGCATAAAGAAATTCTCCCCAGTATTAGGTGAAAGGAGGGAAATTTAAAAATAGTTCCTTTTCCTCTCTTCCTCCCTTTCAAGCGAAGCTTCCTCAAATAGATTCTAAGTCAGGAAGCTCCAGTGGGGAGAAATTCACAACCGAGAACAGGAGGAATATGGCTTTCCTGGGCACCCTTAATGAAAGACAAGGAGACAGTTGGATAAATCTGCACAAAGGGGACTGACTACACGAGGCGGTGTTTTCAGAGCTGGAAGCTAAACAGAACTCCGTGGAGAATTAACTGCTTAGGTACAAGGAGTAGAGCTCCGCAGAATCAAGCTTTGCAAACTTGTCTAACATTTAAAAATTCCCTTAAGGCAAAATCTCAGAGATTTGCCAGATAAAAAGTTGTAGGCACTATTTCTAGTAATATGAGAAAAGTATAAATATGGTGTATGAAGTATAAATAAACATGTGACTATAAATTAGCATAGTAATAGTTTGTATTTTTCATGGAATTCATTAGGGAAAACTGCTAAAAACATAACTTTGAGACATGGGAGAGACAAGACTGTTTCATGGGTCCCTGAGTACGCATCATAAATGTTGGTCAATAATGCATTCATTCATTTAGCAGCAGCTTATTGAGCTCTTACTAACTTTCCAATGTTTCATTGATGGTGGGGTCATGGAGAAAAAAAAAAAACCACAATATAGTCTAGGCCTTCAAGACTTATGTTGGCCAAACAGAAATGCAAAGATGGAATTATTGCGTAACATAGAGGAAAGTAAGTGCCACAGAAATCATCAGGAAGGAGTGGTGGATGCTGGAGGTCACAGAGAGCTCATGGTCGGGTGCTATCTGAGGGGCTCCAGGAAGCAGGAGTGGGAAGACTCCAGGAGGGGGGTGGTCATGTCACAGGGCTGCGACAGGCAACTGTGAGAGGCTGAGGGAGCCACGCTTAGTGGATGGCATCAGGGCAAGATAGGAGTATTACCTTTGAGAGGTGGCAGATTGGAAGGGGCTGAGGAACCAGTGGGTACAAGAAGGCACAACTTTGCCTCAAAGTATGCAGATGTAAATGCAAGGTTCACTGTGAAGCCAGCACATGGGGGGTTTCTGAAGGTGGAGCAGGAAACAGGGAAAAACAGTGTGGTTGTGTGAATGTTTTGAAAGGTCTCCCACGGCCTCGTGTGTCTGTAGTGAGCTGTCATATTGCATCCCGAGGCGGTGGCAATTTAGGAGGTGGAGCCTTGGTGGCGGAGGAGTCCCTGGGGGTGACTTCAAGATCTATCAGCCCAGCTTCAAGCCCACGCTTTCCACTGCTTCCTTTCCCTGATGTCTTACTTATTCTCTTGCTGCTTCTTGCCAGCAGCTGTGGCAAGATGTGGTGTCCAGCTTCTGCTCTGCCATGCTGTCCCGCCATGATAAAACTCCCCCTCAGGGGCTGGAGAGATGGCTTAGAGGTTAAGCGCTTGCCTGTGAAGCCTAAGGACCCCGGTTCGAGGCTCGGTTCCCCAGGTCCCACGTTAGCCAGATGCACAAGGGGGCGCATGTGTCTGGAGTTCGTTTGCAGTGGCTGGAAGCCCTGGCGCGCCCATTCTCTCTCTCTCTCCCTCTATCTGTCTTTCTCCCTATGTCTGTCGCTCTCAAATAAATAAATAAAAAATGAACAACAAAAAAAAATTAAAAAAAAAAACTCCCCTCAGAACTGTGAGCCTGCAATAAGTCCTTCCTCCCCCGCCCCCATTAGCTGCTTCTGGTCAGGTGTTTTGTACCAGCAATGAGAAGATGGCTTTGATAGATGGTAATAGTTTTATTCATTTTGTTATTTAGAAAGAGGATGGTAGGACCAGAATTGCACTTTAGAAAGGTTAGTTGGCTGCATTGGAGGGCAAGTGTTAGAGGGGAAATGTGTGGACTATTTGGAAGTCTCTCCAGTGCTCTTGGAAGAGGATAAGGAGGAGCTGTGAAGAGGGAGTCATAGTGGGGATGAGGAAGGCCAGAAGTGGGCATCATCTAAAATAGGAAGTTGAAAGACACAGGGTCATTTATTCAAACGACTGTCATTTTAATATCCAACCCTGAGGATACAGAACCAAGGAGGGGAGACCTGAGCTACAAGCCTTCACTGTGGACGTGTGGTCACCTGGATATGGAGCACAAGAGGGGAATTGAGTATTACTACTGCAAAGTGCTTTGGCAAAATTGGTCCCTACACAGACTATAGAAATGACTGACTCCATTTGCAGTGTATAAAGTACTCATGGAATCTTTATAAGCAAATTATATGGGTAGATATTAGTATTTTATATATATGTAAATTGTGTATATGCCTATATCTCCACAAAATAAGAACTTTCCATTAAACAGTTATTTCTTATTAGAAAATAATTTGTTAAAATAATAATAACCTAGCTCATAAAACTGTAGGTAAGTTTGAGAATTCAGAAAACATACATGGTGTGTATGTAGGAGTGAGTGAGCCAGAAGACATGAGCTGATGAGTTGGGTTTTCAACATGTAAATTTAAGATCCCTATAAAAGTCCATGTGAAAAATGGCCAGTGGAAGCTAGCTGATCTATAGGCCAGGAGTTCTTGAGACAGTTTGGATTTATTAGAGAAGACTCAGAGAAAAAATTGATGTCACACAACTAGAAGAAAAAAGCTGCCAAAGACAAAGAGTGAAGTATCAGAGAAGGCTCAGATAAGAGGCCCAAGGATTAAAATCAGGGTGAGGAGGTGACTGTAAGTGGGAATTGAATGAGGGAGGACTCTGGATTAAGTGGTAACACAAAACGTGATGACTTTCGGATAATACTCAGCGAGTGTGTATTTAAATAGACCAGAACCTTAACTTTCAAATCCAGTCACAGGTTTGTTTGAACATACTTTCAGATAACCATTTACATCCCTAAAATTCACTGTTTCATTGACATGTGGCCTCCAGCACGTTTCCTTTACAATACTCCTGAATTGCTTTCGGTAAGTCAGCCATCTCTGCAACATGTTTGCTATGGAATAAAATCCCTCCATGTGTTGTTCAGTTCATTGGTGGGTCCCTGGGCACCTCGGTAGTCCTCCCTCTGCTCCTCCCCAGCGACCTGGAGGCTGGTCTCTGTAGATGGACCCAGTGGCTCCGTTTGCCACTTGGCTTTCAGCTGGGTCTGTGCAGTCAGCGCAGTGAGAACCAGACAGTATGGGAGGCGTCTCTATTTCTCTCCTTTTGTTGCCGTCCAAGCCCATTGCCTAAAGCCGCGGCAGCTTCCCGGAAGCACTGTCTACACCAGGGCTGCTTAAACTTTCCTACTCATGACCCTGCTTCTTCCTGAGCAGGTGTGTGAATGACCCCAAGAATACAGCTATAAAAGATAAGTACCCGAATCAGAAAGTGGCTAACAAATCATGAACAAACTCATTTTAAAACAATTCTTATATAAATACATACATACATGGTTTCACCATTTATTAGAGATGAAAGCAGTCAACTGTGGTGGCGCACACCTTTAATCCAACACTCAGGAGGCAGAGGTAGGAGCATCACCACAAGTGTGAAGCCACCCTGAGACTACAGAGTAAATTCCAGGCCAGTCTGGACTAGAGTGCAACCCTACCTCAAAAAACCAAAACAACAACAACAAATATGAAAGCAAGTTGCACAATGGTAAAATGGTATCCTTCTTTATTTTTACATAAAAGAAGTTACTCTTGGCCAAATGCTTGATGCAACAGCACACAGAGCATCTGTAACGGTTTTCAGAATTGTTTACTACTTTTTACTTTATAATCATCAATGCTTAGAGTGTCACTTTGCATAAGTAACTAGTGCAAAATAGCAAAAATGTTCTCAGGGCGTTTCAGAAGCTGTTGGAAATTCTGCCTAATCACAAGCCAAAGCTCATTGAACAATTTGTTAAACTTAAATCAACAACTCAAACAGCAATTTTTATACCAAGCATTCTAACATAATGCAATACAAAGATATACTAATTTGATGAGGAATGACATAGGAAGATGTGAAAAATCTTTGTTTTCCTTAATTAAGCCATTATGTATCTGTAAGAGCAGAAAACTGTATGTATAGCAAAAACAAACAAACAAACAAACACAAAAACCCACTGCAACTCACAGCACAGAGTGAAGTGGGACCTGAGCTGAGGTGTTTTGGGCAGTGCTTAACGGTGTCAAATGGTGAGACAGCAGCCATGGGGCCAAGTGCCCACGGGTGTGTTCAGAGCCCCAGTGCAGTGAAATTGAGGGATCTAACACAGGTGAGTGCTGCCACAATCACCTTCGATTTTTCAGACATTCAATTTTCAACTCATTTTTGGTCATTACCTGTTCAGAAACCTTTTACTCTAACCAAAAATTTCAAGATGGCCACATTCAGTTATGTGACCCCATGTGCGGTCATGAGTTGCAGTTTAAGAAGATAGGGCTGGGGCTGGAGAGATGGCTTAGCTGTTAAGGTGCTTGCCTGTGAAGCCTAAGGACTCACGTTCTATTCTCCAGAAGCAAGCGTGCAAGGTCGCACATGCACACTACATGGCACACATGTCTGGAGTTCAATTGCAGTGACTGAAGGTCCTGACGTGCCAATTACCTCCACTTCTTCTCACATTAAAAAAAAAGACCAGACTGTTGGGCTTGCCTCAAAATAAAAAGAAGGACGGGGAGAGGAAGAAGAAGGAGAAGGAGCAGCAGCAGCTAGGGTCCAGGCAGTAACCTGCGAGCGGTCCTGTCCCATCCCCTCCCTCCGCCCTTCAGGTCCAGAGATGATAAAAGTCCCCTGACATTTGTAAACGTCAGGTGACCCTAACATGCCTTGGCTTCTTTCTCTAAAGCCTGAGAGCAGACACACAGGCCAAATCTTTATTAAATTCTCTAGTTGCTGAGGTTGAGTGCACTGTCCAGCTGGTTGGTGGCCAGGGCGAGATTAGTTCCTATAATAACCCATTATGGTGACCCATTTTCCCACCAGCCAGCACTAATGAGGAACACATCTGAGAGATGTGGGGTGTCAGCAGGGGCACAGCCACCTTGTTTGGGAGTCTGCTGTGTGCACAGAACTTGGAGGCAGCATGGCCTCCATCCCCTGGGCCCTGCTGAGAACAGCGGCGGCCGGAGGAGGCCGAGGAGCCAGGCTTTGCCCCTGACGGACCCGGCGAATGGAGGACGCAGCCTCGCGCGTCTGGATTCCCCGGTAACTGCTGTCTGAGCTCGTGCTCAGAACCATCAATTCTGTGCTGTGGAAGTTTCATAAATCTGCTTGGCACACTATGAGTAATGCCTGCGTTTGCAAAGAGGAAACTCCAGCACTGGTTTTGGCCACTGTACAAAGAAACCAAAGTGTCAGCAGAGAGGATCTTCAAGGACATAAGAAAGTACCTTTTTGGGAGAGGCTGTGGACAGAGAAGAAACTCACATCATGTCTGTGCTACCTACACACCCTTTTCCAGATGTCCTGACCAGAAACCAGTAAAGCATATGGAAAATAGAAAAAGACTAAACACAAATGAAGCTTTTGGTAAACTCCCACAGAAAGTTAAATATATTTTTATGCACATGCACACGTGTGTTGAGTGTGGCATGTGTGTATGCATGTCCATATGCGATGTGGGTACACTTGTGTGTGCAGGCATGCATGCATGTGTTGATGTCAGGATCTTCCTCAACTGCTCTTAAGACAGTGTCTTGTGCTGATTGTAGCCAAGCAAGCCCCAGGACCCCGTGGCTGTTGCTGGACTTACAGGGGTGTGTTGCCAATCCTAGTTTTTATGTGGATAGTGGAGATCTGAACTCAGATCCTAAGGCTTGCTTGGCAGGCACTTTACCAATTAAGCCTTCTTCTCAGCCCTTATTATTTTTTTATATTTGTTTTTTAATTTTAGAGAATGCACATGCATGCAAGAGAGAATTGGCGAGCCAGGGCTTCAGCTATTTATAATCAAACTCCAGATGCTTGAGCCACCTAGTGGGCATGTGTGACCTTGAGCTTGCCTCACCTTTGTGCGTCTGACTAATGTGGGATCTAGAAAGTGGAACATGGGTCCTTAGGCTTCCCAGACAAGGGCCTTGACTGCTAAGCCAGCTCTCCAGAACCTCAGCCTTTACTTTTAAGATTTTCCAAAAGTAGCTGAGTTCTTTCAAGAGTAAGTGGAGAGGCTGAAGTGAGGTCTCTGGATCTCTGTGATGGGAGCCCAGACATGCCACAGAATGTCATTTCATGGAAATGAGAGGTGAGCTCCCAGGGCGGCAAAAGCTCTGCCAACTGCTGTGAAGGAATAGGAGGTAACAGAAATGAGAAGTCACTTTCCACCACAATAAGGCCACAGTGTGCTCAATGAAAATGAAAACCCAGGAGTTGCCAGGCATGGTGGCACAAGCATTTAATCCCAGCACTCGGGGAGACAGAGGTAGGAGGATTGCAGTGAGTTAGAGGCCACTCTGAGATTACATAGTGCATTCAAGAAAAGCCTGGACTAGAGTGAGACCCTACCTCAACAAAACAAAACAAAACAAAACAAAACAAAACAAAACAAAACAAAACAAAACAAAACAAAGATGGGCAGCTCTCCTTTGGGCTGGATAAATGGCTTAGTGGTTAAGGCACTCGCCTGTGAAGCCTATGGACCCATGTTCAATTCCAGGCATAAGGCCCTGGATTCGATCCCCAGCATTGCAAGACCCAGAGTGAAATAGTTATTGAGCTCCTAACAAGAGAAAGACTGATGACCATGCAGAAGCCAACAACAAGTCAGTTCACAACATGAGAGAGAAATAGTAACAGCCACTCTGCTGCCACCACCAAACTGGCCTCATGGTATTTTCTTTTTGGTGTGTGCAGTATATGTGTGCATGTGCATATAGTGTGCACTTCATGCAATGTGGATGCGATATGCATGCCTTGTGTGTGCATGCAGCATCCATCCACATGTTTTCTTGAGAGACAGAGATAGAGAGGGACAGACAGACAGACAGACAGACACACACACACACACACACACACACACACACACACACACACACACACACACACACACACACACACACACACACACACACACACACACACAGGCCCCTCAGGGCTGCTTTTTTTTTTTTTTTTTTTTGCTTAGGATTGCTTTGGCTATGTGTGGTCTTTTGTGTTTCCATATTAACTATCATTCTTTTTTCTGCTTCTGAGAAGAATGTCATTGGAATTTTGATAGAAACTGCATTCAATCTGTGGATTACCTTTGGTAATAAAGCCATTTCCACAATATTAATTTGGCCAGTCCAGGAACATGGGATGTCTCTCTGTCACCTGGTGTCTAGTTTTAATCCACTATGGTGTGATAAGATGTTATCTCAATTTCTTTTGTTGTATTTTTGGAGGCTTGTTTTGTGAGCCGTGACACAGTTAATTTTGGAGAAGCGTCCATGTATTGCGAAGAATAATGTGTAATTCTTATCTCTGGGATGAGATGCTTTCCACACAGGTGCTAAATCCAGTCACTCTACAATATAATTGAGCTCTGACATGTCTTTGTTGAATTTTACTGCGAAGGATTCATCTAAATACATGAATGTGGTGTTAAAGTCTCCCACCATTATTGTGTCAGGACCTAGGTGACATTTTTATGCCTTTTAGTGTTTGTCTTATAGAACTGAAAACCCCAATATTTTTCTCATGTATCAGTTACTTTATCATTACTGTAATAAAATACCCAACTGGAAGTAGCCTATGGAAGGAAAAGAATTAAATTTGGCCTACAGTTCCAGAGGGTTAAGCCCATCATGGTAGGAAAAGAGCAGGAAGCCAGTGTCACGCTGTAGAATGTAGAATGTAGACGCAGCGGGTAATGGAGGCTAAATGCTCAGCTGGCCTCCTTCCCTTTACGTTCAGTCCGGGAAGCAGCCAATGGGGTGGTGCTACCCACACTGAGGGTGGGTCTTTCCACCTCAACTAAACTAATCTAGAAAATCCCTCAAAGGCATGATTAGAGATTTGTTTCCATAGTGATTCTAAATCCTGTCAAGTTGACAGCCAGAGATTAACTATCACAGTGCATAAATGTTTCCAATGGTCATGTCTTATTGATGAATTGTTCACATTATTATTCTTGTTTTATTGTGGTTGGAATGCAAAGTTATGTTTATAGGATCTTTCCTTCTTGGTTCATATATTTTAATTACTACATGTTTATTTATATGTTATTAATTTCTAATTGCGTATAATATTTCACATGTGGAAACAACCCAATTTATTATTCTATTGGGATGCTTGTGGATTATTTCCAGTTTTAAAGTGTTATAAATAATATTTACATCAATATTCTTTCCCTGTAGAATTCAAAATATCATCATAACCAAGAGGAATAAGAGGGATTTGTTC
This sequence comes from Jaculus jaculus, assembly GCF_020740685.1. Classification (NCBI taxonomy): domain Eukaryota; kingdom Metazoa; phylum Chordata; class Mammalia; order Rodentia; family Dipodidae; genus Jaculus; species Jaculus jaculus. The sequence goes on along the minus strand of NC_059120.1, from coordinate 6,935,001 downwards.
CAGCTATGCAGAGAAGATTCCAAATTATGACATATATAGATATAATTCATAATATTAAAAGGTTACAAAAAGAAAAATAAGATTATTATCTCTATAGATAAGGAAATCCATTGAAAGACCCAAATACATGCTTGATAAAACTTAAAATAGTAAACAATGGCTATCTATGTTCAACACAAGAAAATGAAGTCATTTATGCCCCAAAGCCAGTGTAAGTCTTAGTAAACACCCAAAGAAGCTTCACATGAAAAGATATCAGGTATTAAAATTAATATTTCAAAATATGCTAGATTTATAATCTCAAGACATTATGATAAGGAAAAAATTAGAGGTATAGAAATTGTAAGGGGAAAGTAATGATGAAATTTTATATCTAAAACCCCTGTAAGTAATAAATAAATGCAGGAACATATTAGGTTGTAAACTAACATTCAGAAATCAATAATCTTCATACCAGAACCTATTTACAACAGCCACAAAATAATAAAACACCTATGAATAAATTTAGCAAGACAACTTGAAGCCTTACATTAGGAAAGAAAAGCCTCTAAAAATAGGCCTAAAGAAAACAAAAGACTTGAACAAATAAAAAGGCATATGCCTTTTTTTGAAATCAAGATTCAAAACACAAAGATGCCAATCTGTGCTCATTTATAGTTTCAATTCCTATCTAATGAAAACACCAACATGCTCTTTTTTTCTGTAATAAGAGCACTTGATTTTCTCTTTAATAATTTTAGGTAGGCAGGAAAGAAAACCAGTGAGGGGAAACTAGCATTTCAGAAATTAAAATGTCCTCTAATGCTTCAGAAATTAAAGCAGTCTAGTTCTGTTGCATAATAAAATGAATCAAGTAAACCAAAGAGAACCCAAACCTAGAATAAGATCTGAACACAAATGGAACCTTAGAGAAAAACTGGCTTCTTTAATGAGGAGAAGAGATGGTTATGACTATGTCCAAAACTGCCTGCTGACACAACTGTAGACCTTTGGTTTATCTTATTTGCAAGAAAAGTTCTAAGAGAATTAATGTCATTAAAAGTGAAATCGTAAGTGTATGATAGGTTAAAATGTGAGGGTTCTTTTATAATTTTGGAGTATTGGAGGACTTTTCTAAACGTGACATGGAAGTCCAGAAACCATGAAGGAAAATATATCGTTAATTTTCTCTGTCAACTTGGATGGGCTCTGGTTCCCAGAATATTTGGTCAAACATTGTTCTGGAAGTTTCTGTGAGGGTGTCTTTGAATGAGATCATCCTTTAGGCAGGGTAAGCATCATTTTTTAGTTGAAGACTTGAATAGAAAAAAGAAGACCCACTACTTTCATCAATAAAAGAATTCTTCCACTACACAGTCTTGAGACCTGAAGGTACATCACACTTTGGATGCTGGGCATAGAGAAATCAAATCAGAACTGAGGAGGAGACTTCCTCCCTGTTGACTGCCTTTCAGTGACAGAGGCGGTCTGCAGGTTACTAAGGAGGGACATGTCCTCAGCAGTCTCACTCAGCCGCATGCCACACTCTCAACCTGCAAGGCAAGATGTGCCTGCTGGTGCAATAGTGGCACGGCTGTTATGGAGGTAACCAACCCCTTTCTGATTGGATGTGAGGTCCTCTCCTCAGGAAAGATGTTACGTCTAATACTCTAAGTCTGGTCAAAATCCTGTGGCTGAGGGGACATAGGCTCTCGTGGGGAAGCTACTACTGTTGCTTTGCTAAATGGACATAGCATGCCTGTCAAACAGCCTCCTATATGTGTATGTTTATGCCTGTAGATGCCTTTTTACAGTGGATTGTGGTTGCTGCAAAAACTCATAACTATTCCAAGTGATGAGAATTAATGACTATTGAATGCTCAGCCCTAAATGGTGCAGGTGTATTAACTGCTCCAGGGCTCAGGGAACCTTTCAGAAGAGGGTGTGGAAAAAATGTAAGAGGTGGAAGAGGGATGGAGTGTTGTGGAATGCTACCTTCCAGGAGCGACTTGCCTGCTGCAATCATGAACTCATAGCAGCTGCGTTTACCTGCTCAAGCCCTGCGCAGGATCAGACTCACAAACACGGCCACATGGGGGAGGGGAGCAGCTCATGAAAGACCACTCCTGAGGGTCTATGGGCAGTTAATGATCACTGGGGAGGGGAGGCATTGTCCTCAGTGGTGTAGCCACTGGTAAGTTAGTTGCCAGTGCTATGTAAATAACCCCTCACCCAAAGCTCATGTAAACCCCTATCAACCCCACAGAAATTATTAATGCCCTTGGTAGAGAATGAACTTCTCTAAGGTAACAAAGACCAATGGGAAAAATGAGAAAAGGGGAATGGAAAAATCTTATGTAGCTCTTGAACTTCAGAGCAGATGCTCATTCTCACACACAAATAGAAATAAAAAATAAAACCACACAAAGTGACCGCTGCTAGTTTCAGAGTGATGGAAGACTACACATATTAGCTGCTGTTAGTGAAAGTAGGCAGAAATGCAAAAAGGCAAAGCAGGTATTTTGGTTTAGAAACGAGAAAAATTGGGGAAGAAGAACACAGCACAGGCTATGAGGTGAGGAGTGGGTTGTAAGAAATCCAGGAAGTGAATCGCTGATACAGCAATGAAGCGGACGGGCAGAAGAGACCATTACTGAATCGGAATTCAAGTCAAAAGAATAGGGCCGCGTGAAGGCCGCCGAGGCAAAGCAGGCTGCGGACGCGCAGTGAGGAGCAGAGTCCCAGCCTCACTGCCAAGGTGACACAAAACAGCTGGAACCCAGATGAAAAGAGCGGGTCAAGGTCAAAGCCGGGTGTGAAGAGCTCACAGCTTTTCCCCCCAGAAGGAAAAACACTAAGCACTGCACCTGCAAAGTTCTGAGACCCCCCAACTGAATAGCAATAAAATAATATCCCTATCCCATCTGTCAGTGTTAAAAACAAAATAAGACTATTAAATTGATTTTTAAAAAAGAACACGATGGTTAAATAAGTGTTAAAAAATGAATTGATGTTAAAACATATCGGCAAGTAGCTGGGCACAGTGGCCCACACCTACAACCCAGTACTTGGAGACTCCAGCAGGAAGACTGCTGCAAGTTGAGGCCAACCTGGGCAACATGGCAAGCCCCCACCTCAACCCTGCCACTTCAAATATTGGAAAGTGACCAGAGAAAAAAGTATACATCATCTTCAAAGGAATAATAGTTCTGGGCTGGAGAGATGGCTTAGCGGTTACGTGCTTGCCTGTGAAGCCTAAGGACCCCAGTTCGAGGCTCAGTTCCCCAGGACCTATGTTAGCCAGATGCACAAGGTGGTGCATGCATCTGAAGTTTGTTTGCAGTGGCTGGAGGCTCTGGCGTGCCCATTTTCTCTCTCTCTCTCTCTCTCTCTATTGCTCTCAAGTAAATAAATAAAAATAAAAAATATTAAAAAAGGAACAATAGTTCAATCAACAGGTACTTTTCAACTCAAACAAACAATGAAATCCCATCCAGAGTTCTATGGCATGGTGATTTTTAAGTTGATGGAAGAAAATAGCTATCATACGTACAGACAATTTTCTTTAAAAATAAAAGTGAACAGAAGATATTTCTACACAATTAAGCATGAAGAGACTATATCATTGGGCAGAGCCATACTGGACCTAGGTGAAACTTCTTTATATTTAATGAAATGATCCCATATGATGGAAAGTTGAGAATGCAGAAAGTCAGGTATAAAAAAATAATCAGTAAAATCATTTAAGTAAGTTAAGATTAGCTGCAAAAGACCGTAAAACTTCAGAGACTTGTAACTCTTCAGTTTTATGATCGCCATCACAGATAATTATGGACTGGGGGAACAACATTAAAGCATTCTAAGCTCTAAAAGTGGTTAGACTGCCAGTTGGCCTTTGGCTTTGGTTAGAAGGAAGCAAATTTTCACTGACATAATGTACAGAGTAAAAGAGTAAAATAACATAATTATCTTAAAGATGGAAAATGACTATTATATAAATTTCAATATTCATCTATTTCATAAGTCTTTAGTAGGAAGCCTGGAGTGGTGGCACACTCCTTTAATCCCAGCACTCGGGAGGCAGAGGTAGGAGGATCACCATGAGTTTGGGGGCACCCTGAGACTACATAGTGAATTCCAGGTTGGCCTGGGCAAGAGTGAGACCCTACCTCGAAACCTCTCTACCCCCCAAAAACATGTTTAGTAGGACTGGAGAGATGTCTTGGTAGTTAAAGGTCAGACAGCCCAGATTTGGTTCCTAAGTACCCACTTAAAGCCAGATGCACAAATTAGCATGTGCATCTGGAGTTAATTTGCAATGGCAAGAAGTCTTGACACACCCATCCTCTCTATTCTTGCATGTAAATAAAAATATTAAAAAATGTTTAATAAATTAGATATAGGGTAGAACTCCCTTAATCTGGTAAATGCTATCAATCTACAAAATGAAACAAAATATAACTTCCAACAAACCCTGTACCTAGTAATGACTTTTTCTTTGTTTTTGTTTTTTGAGGTAGGGTCTCACTCTAGCCGAGGCTGACCTGGAATTCACTCTGTAGTCTCAGGGTGGCTTCAAACTCGTGGCGATCCTCCTACCTCTGCCTCTGAGTGCTGGGATTAAAGGCGTGTGCCACCACGCCCGGCTCCTGATAATGACTTTCCTCGTGAATCTAAAAGTTAAACAAACATGGCTTCCCTTTCTACTTGAATTCACCAGTTTACTGTAGGTCTTAAATAGCATCATTTGGAATGAACAAAAACTAAAGTAGTTCTGAAAGTACCTTCATCTGTTTTCTGCCGCTGTAACAGAGCATCCAAGATTGGGCCATTTATGAGACATAGAAGCTTATTTGGCTCATGGTTTTGGAGTCTGAGAAGACCAGATGCAGAGAGCTGGCTTCTACGAGGCACCTGCTGAGGGCTTCTTGCTGTGACATAGCCTGGCAGAGGGTATAACATGATGAGACCAGGTGAGCAGTCTTTCTTCTTAGGAAGCTACCAGTGCCAACATGGGAGCCCTCTTCATGACCTGATCAGATCACAATTGCCTCTCAGAGCCTCACCTCCAAATATCATTTAATAGTGAACTTAGAGATTAAATTTCCAGCATGAGAATGGGAGCTGTATTCACACTGTCACAGGAAGGAAATTGCAATTTCCTTGTTTTTATAGAAAGTGCTAGTATTTATGTAGCAAATCCAAAAGAATTCAAGATGAGGTATTAGAATGAAAATGACATTCTTGCCACATGCAAAGTGTGATTCTCAGTGATACTGTTCAAAGTCAAACTCAAAAGAAAACTTAGGTCTTGTTCTGTTCGTAGAATATCGGAGAAACTGACAATTATACGTAGGTGACTATATTACACAGAAATGCAAGGAAACAATTGCAATGAAATTCAGAAACATCCCTTCTTAGGTCAGGTTTCTGGACCCAGGGGGTGGGCCACAGCATGTTAATATGAAGTTGGTTGTTGAGATCACTAGGGGGCCTAGGGCTTCTCTTACAGGCAAGGGCCTCAGTGGACAGCTTTAAGCCAGCAAGTCTGATTATCTGATGTTTTTCAGGGAGACAACTTGGCAGTCATGAGCTCTGGAAGAACATTATTTGGAAGAAGGAAACCAGCTAGGAAGCTATTGTAGCAAAGAGTGAATGTTGGTGGACTGGACTCATGGACTGTATAGTTTTCTATTGATGCTTCAGCAAATGACCATAACCACAGGAACTTAAAGCAAAACAAGTCATTTTTTTGGGGGGGGTGTCTTGAGGTAGGGTCTTGCTTTAGCCCACCCTGACCTGGAATTAACTTTGGAGTCCCAGGATGGCCTTGAATTCATGGCGATCTTTTTATTTCTGCCTCCTGAGTGCTGAGACTAAAGGTGTGCTCATCTGGTGACAAGTTATCATTTTAACCTTCTGTGTATTGCAAGTCTGACTCAAGTCTCCCTGGGCTGACAGTCAACATGTTGACTGAGCCATGTTCCTTCTTGGGGACTCAAGAAGGTTCTTTACAAGTTCCTAGCCATCCATGCCTCCCTAGGCTCATGAGTCCCTCTTCCATCTTCAAAACCACGCACTGTCTGATTCAGCATCATTCTGGAGTTGTCATTGTTCCCTTTGACACTGACATAGACAGGAAAGGCTCTTTCTTCTTGAGGATGCATTTGATTAGATTAGTTCACTTGGCCCCTGACTTTTCTGTTTGTTTGGCCTTTACAGCGCCAAAGATGGGACCCAGGGCCTTGTGTGCTCTACGGGGGCTTTGCTACTGACCTGCATCCCCAGCCGTGTTCAGGCTTGATTTTGGCGTGTGAAGTTGGATGTGGCATACGTGCATGTGCATGCACGTTGGTATGTGTGTGGGCGCCTTCTGTGTACTTGTGCGAGGAAGCCTGTTGCGTGACTTCTCTGGTTGCTGTCCACCTAGAATTCAGTGATTCAATTAGACTAGCTATCTGGGAAGCTCCAGAGATCTTTTTGACTCTGTCTCCCAGGAACTACAAGCACAGGTGTGTACTTCCAGGCCTGGCTTTGTTTATGTGCCCGGCAAGCACTTTGACCACAGAGCCCCCTCCCTAGCCCCTAACTCTAACCGTGTCTGCAAAGCACCATTTAGGAAGGTGAGGTGTGGAGTTGGGCACTCATGGACTCAGATTCTGGGGGCTGGGCATGGATATCTCTAGGGCCTGTTCTTATGCTTACCACAGAGGAAGGGGTAGGACTGGCAAGAAAAGGACACACAGTTTGCTCCTGCCTCTGACAAGCACTATGGTGGCTTTGGGTGGCCTCTATCTATGAGGTCATCCTTCTAACCTACTCTGTACATGGCCACCAACAAAATGAGGCTACTCTTCATTTCAGTCTGTCCTGAATTTCCTCCTTGGTTCCTGTGGGGATTTGAATGTAAGATGTCACTCACAGACTCCTGTGTCTGAATATTTAATCCCCAGGTGGTGGCCTCATTGGAAGGTTGTGGACTCCTTAGGACACAAAGCCTTGTGGGAGGAAGTGTGCCATTGGTGGCAGGCCCTGAGGTGCCTGTTTCCCCCTACTGATGTGACTATGTGATTCCGGTTTCCTGGTCCTGCCACACTTTCCCAGCCATGATGAATTTCCCTTCAAAACTTATAGCTGAACATACACCCTCTGGTTCTTTTTTTTTTTTTTAATTATTTTTTTTTTATTTAAGAAAGAGACAGAGGGGCTTGAGAAATGGCTAAGCGGTTAAGGAATTTGCCTGCCCAGTTCAATTCTCCAGGTCCTACATAAGCTGAATGCACAAGAGGGTGCATGCATCTGGAGTTTGTTTGCAGTGACTATAGGCCCTGGTGTGCCCATTTGCTTTTCTTCTCCGCCTCTTCCTCTCTCTCTCATAAATAAATAAATAAAACTAAAATATTAAAAATGAGACAGAGAGAAAGAGAGAGAGAAAGGGGCGGGGGGGAGAATGGGCTTGCCAGGGCCTGCAGCTGCTGCAAATGAGCTCTAGATGCATGCGCCACCTTGTGCATTTGGCTTACATGGGTCCTGGAGAACTAAACTGAGGCCCTTTGGCTTTGCAGGCCGATGCCTTAATCACTAAGCCATCTCTCTAGCCCAGGTGATGAATATTTAGATAACTTCTAAATGCAAAATCTTTATTGCAAAAATCACAACTTAGCAGTCTACCCAGTCCCTTCTCTCTCCTCATCAGGCTTTCCCTCAAAGTCCCATTCATCCTGGGCCTAGTCTCTCCACAGTGTAGATGAAACGTATTTTGAGAGTTATGTTTTGAGAAACCAATTCCGTCTCCATATCAGTGTGACCGTAACACAAACTAGTTCATTAAAAAGTCAATGTTTGTCTATTTCCTCCAAAGCTCTTGGTAAGTGGTAAGGAATTATAAATCACCCTTCACTTTGGGAGTCAATAGAATATACTAATGAGTGGAATAAACAGGCATATTTCTGTTTCTTTCAGACAATGAAGAAAGACACTAATTGTAATGCATGGAGAAAGAGGAATGTTTTGAAGCAGGCATGGTGGCACATATGTGCACTAACTCCAGCACAGGAGAGAAGATCGAGGATTTAGAGTGAGGGTTCAAGGCCAGCCTGGCTATAAAATAATATCACAACCCTCAAAATATAGTATTTTGGTTTAAAAATTCCAAATGAAAACTAATTTTTATTATACTCTTAAAAATACTTTTCTTTTGCTGGGTGTGGTGGCACACGCGTTTAATCCCAGCACTCAGGAGGCAGAGGTAGGAGGATCACCGTGAGTTCGAGGCCACCCTGAGACTGCATAGTGAATTCCAGGTCAGCCTGAGCTAAAGTGGGACCCTACCTCGAAAAACAAACAAACAAAAATACTTTTCTTTAAACCTGTGTGTGTGTGTGTGTGTGTGTGTGTGTGTGTGTGTGTGTCAGAGAGGGAGAGAGAATTCATTCAGAGTCAACCATTTTCTTTTTTAGCAACTTTCATGCCCTACACTGCTTTATGCCCTTAGGTCTGTCTTTAGTTGCTGCTCAAAGTAAACATACATGCTGCATTTGTCTACATTTCCCAGGCTTCCACTTTAGCAGCTGTGTTTTGTACGCGGGCCTTTGTTAAAGTGAAGGAGACCACTTTATATCACATGCGGCCATGGAGGGCTGCATGCCACTTCATCCCTTCAAGTCCACTGGCTTTCCGCTGTCACTCTCTGAAACTTCCTGTGAGCGGCTTAGCATTTGATCTGGAGCATCCAGCCTGCCCTTCCCAGGCTCCTCTGCTCTCTCTTTCAACTCCTTGCAGCAGTGATGTGACTGGAAATGAACACGGCCTTCAGAACACCAGCCAGGAGCTCTGAATTTTTCATTTTGTTTTCTTAACCCTTTTTCCTCAACTCCCCCACCTTAGTTTTTCCACCTGTCTCTCAGCCTGTTTATTTATCTAAGCATCTTTATCAGAGATTTCCAAATTATGACTTAAAAATTTCAGCCAACTATTTATCTGTCTTAGAGGTTATTTGAATATTTGTTCACCTCCCATAAATTTCTCCATGTCAATTATTTCCTTCAAGCAAACAACCAAAACTATTCAGACATATATAGGTCAATATTTGTTCTGGGCACATAGGATTAAGCGTGTGACCAAAATAAACAACGTCTTAGGGCCTCCTGCCACTGCAAATGAACTCTGTATGCATGAGTCACTTTGTGCATCTAGTTTTACATGGGTACTGGGGAATTGAACCCAGGTAGGCGAGTGCCTTCAACTACTGAGCCATCTCTCCAGTTTTACTCACTCTTTCTTGGCATTCCAAAGCCATGTGTGTCTTATGAATGACTATTGGAGGATCGTTCATAAGACTTTGGTAACACTTTCTGAGTTTGTGATACAGTCTTAATTAGGTTCATAATTGAATTTAGACATAATAGTTTAATGATCAATGCTGAAGCAATTATTTAGGTAGCTATTGTTGAATATACATCATATATATATATATATATATATATATATATATATATACACACACACACACACATACACATACATATATATGTATGTATATCTGTATATGGGAGGATATTGACAGCATTCATTTTCTGTTATTTTTGAAGTTGAGATGGCCCAAAGATGTCATAGAATTAGGTTTTAGAAAGCTCTTATATTCTTTCCTGTTCAGGTGCCTTTTAAGAAAATGAAAGCTGCATTTTAATGATTTTATTAGCATGTATTATACATGACTCTCATTATGACATTTGCATATGCATAGAATGCATTTTGCTGACACCTACTCAAGCCACTACCCTTTCTTGTGCCCATCTCACCCTGCTGACTCCTTTTCTGTTCCCAGTGAGCTGCTTTGGGTATGACACCTGTCAGAATCTCAGGATAGGGCTCCTAAAGGGGGCTCTACAAGCTTCCACTGAGACTTCAGCTGGGCACCTTTGGACACAGAGGGAGGCTCTGACAGAGCATTTGGGACACAACGTGACTAAGCATGTGGTGACCCGCAGGGCTGATCTGAGGAAGCACAACGGGTTGGGGTGAACCCAAAGCGCAGGGTGACGGCCCACCTCACTCACGGCAATCCTTCTACCTCTGCCTCCCAAGTGCTGGGATTAAAGGCGGATCCTTTTCTAATAAACCTTCCCCCCAAAGAAATCAACCCATCCCAGTGCTTCTCAGCCCTTGCTTTCAGTCAACTTTGTTTTACGTTTGCAGTCGCTGCAGGAGCCCTAGAAAGTGGACATCGTGGGTGAAGATTAAAAAAATCAACAACTCAGTTTTGCTGTGGTTTTGGGTTATCTCAGAATCACAAGATGGATATCATACAAATACGTAACACAAACGTTTAAAACGTGTATGTGTGGGAAATTTCCTAAAAAATTCAAATTTCAAGAAAATATACCAAAGGAGATTCTCCCCTGCTGGTCCCAAGGTGCCTCCGCCTCCATCAGCGCCATGCTGACAAATGCGCTTCATCCTCTCCCCCAAACGTCCCAAGACTTAGGCGCAGCAGTGGCACAGCTAGCTGACCATTGCGCAGCACTTCCACATGACCTGGGGCGAAGGTTCGCAGGCCGTGGGAACGCAGCTGGTCTTCGGAAGGGAGTGGAGGGAACACTCTGCACAGAGCATCCTCAGGGCACGAGCATCGAGCGAGAGCGCACAAGTGAAAACGGGACTGGGTGAGCTCTGGATTGGCTTGGGGCAGAGAAAGAAAGACGGTTCTTGCTGAACACAGGAGCGGCTGCGGGGAGGAGGTGGTGCTGGGGCCACGGTCAGCTTGCTGGGGTCCATTAGACTGGACTCCAAGCCAGTCACACCGGGTCTGAATCAGGCTCTGCCTCGTACAGCCTTTGTGATGTTAGCAACACGCGACGGTCACAGTGACACACAGGGTTGTTGCAGGAACCCTACTTGCGTGTTTCTGAAACCCTGTCTGCATCATAGCACCACACAGCTATTGCCTATGCTTTTCTTCTAGGATTTGAGGCCCAAGATAGGCAGCAAATAGGTCCCCCTATTATTTCCCAACTCTCGGAGGCTGAGCAATGTTTTTTTGTTTGGAGTGTGTAAGGGTATAGTGAGTGTGGCACAGTGTGCATATGTGCGGTGAATACACATGTGTGTACGCATGGCGGCCAGAGGAAAGCACTGGGTGTCCTCCGCTGTCCTCTGCGTGTTTCCTTGAGACCCACAGTCTTTTCCTGAACTTGGAGCTGCTCGGATTGGCTGACCAGGAAGCACCAGTAGTTCTCGCACCTCTGCTCCTCACGACGCTGGGACTCCGCGCCAGTGTGGCGACGTCCAGGTGTTCATGTGGGCTGAGCGGCGCGCAGGCCCTCCGCTGAGCAGCTGACTCACAGGCAGAACCGAAGCCTGAGCCCTCCCCCCAATTACAAGTGCGGGAGAAGAGCGCCAGCAAGAGCTATGAAGAGTGCAACGGGGATTTGTGTGTTTGTAGCTATTATTTTCTTCAAAAAAAAAAAAAACAATGCCAATTTGATAATTAGGGAAAAATGAAGAAGCAAAATACTAAGGAATGGAGCTCCATTCCTTAGTATTTTGCTTCTTCACATCGTCCCACTGGAGAATGGAGGTGGCGCATAGAGCAGTGAGGACCCAAGCTGGTTCCTTTCACTTTTAACAATAAGAGCATCAGTCCAAGAAGCACACAGTTGCTGACCTGGCCAGACGGCCCGCACTGTAGCTGGTTGCCATGTAAGAAAGAGAAATCTTAGTGGAAAACCTGCAAAAATTAAAACAAAAATAACGAATATGCAGTTTGAGTTTTGTGAGTTATTCTGATAAAAATACACAAAGTCAAGCAGGAAAACAAAAGAACACCCATAAGTTTAGATGTTTATTTAATGTAGATTTATGGGCTTCATTACACAAAAGCATTGATTAACAATTACTTACTTCCCAACAAAACTCGATCTGCTCCAACAGTTGAAAATAAAATTGGTGAATACTTCAGCACTCAGCTTATAGTCCTAGGTCTTTAATCTTCATTTAATATAGTCCATTAAAAATGGAAAGATGAGTAGGAAATATAGAAGAAAACATCATTAAGACTATCTGGAACTGGCTGGAGAGATGGCTTAGTGGTTAAGGTGCTTGCCTGCAAAGCCTAAGGACTCATTTTCGATTCTCTAGGTCCCACATAAGCCAGATGCACAGTGCCGCAAGCATGAAAGCTCACACATGTGTGCAAGGAAGCACATGTGTCTGGAACTTGATTGCAGTGACTGGAGGCCCTGGCATGCCAATTCTCTCTCTCTCTTACACATACACACACACACACACACACACACACACACACACACACACACACACTCTTTTTCTCTCTCTCTCGCATAAAAAGAAAAGACAGTCTGTTGGGCTTGCCTTTAAAAACCAAGTATTTGGAGCATCTGACTCCCATCGACTGCTGAATTTATGCAAACAATCACACCAGGCTCCCCATCAAATGACCTATGTTGGTCTCAGATTCTTAGAGTGAGTCTGCCCAAATCAGCTTTCTATGGGCATGCCAGGATATGATGTATGTGACAGGTGACATTTGCCCAGAAGCCCCTAAGCCTCTGTCTGTACCATGATGAGTTCTGTAATAATAACACCGATAAGTAGTAAAAAGCAGATAAAGATGATAAAATAGCAAGTCGTGTATGCTAGGAACAGTGCCCATGGTTGGCTGTCTCAGTGACAGCACCTGAGCTTTTCCTTTTACTCCACTTACTGTGGTGGCAAGGCCACCTCTCGAGTGTGCTTATTGGGTCACTGTCCACATCTTCACTGGCACTAAGTTCTTTGCGGGCACACAGTATGACCATTCACTGCTGGGTCCCTAATCCCAGAACTCACATAATATTTATTGACTCAATGAATACAGCTTTAGATTCTTAGTGTATATATATTACTTTTCTCATTGCTGGGACAAAATTCCTGTAAGTAAGGGAAGAAGGGTTTATTTCAGCTTGCAGTTTAAGGAGAAACAGTCCACCACAACAGGAAGCCTTGGTGGATGGTCACACTGCGACAGCTATCAGGACAGGGAGAGAGACGATGCTGGTGCCCAGCTTGGTCCCTCCTTTTTACTCAGTCTAGGCCTTGTCCACAGTTAGGGTGTGTCTTCCCACCTCAGTTAACCTAATCTAAAGACTCCCTCACAGATACACCCAGGGACTTGTCTCCTAGGTTATTATATATCCAATCAGGTTGACTCCCCGATACTGGTATTCCCCTCATCTTACCATGCTTGAATTTTTTTTCCCTGAGGCAAGGTCTTGATCTATCCCAGGCTGACCTGGAATTCACTAAGTAGTCTCAGGCTGGTCTCAAACTTACAGTGATCCTCCTACCTTTGCCTCTTGAGTGCTGGAATTTAAGGTGTGAGCCACCACGCCCAGCTGTTCTCCCCATCTTAACTCTAAGGGACACCAAAGGTGAGTGAGGTATGGTCTCAAATCTCGTAAATGCTAGGGCTAAGATAGAGACTGACCACACCCTCTATCTGACCACAGAGGACATGACCATTCTGTCAACTTTCCTAGATAATCCATTAATTTGAAGGAAACCTATTTAGTAAGCATCTTAAAACTGATAGCATGAATTGCATTCAATTTCTGCCCCTTCTTCCCCTTAAGATTTGAAGTATGAATTTTAAATCTGAGTTTCCATTTTCATTTCTTTCTTTTTTAAAAATTTTTTTTTGGTTTATTTTTATTTATTTATTTGACAGCAATAGACAGAGAAAGAGGCAGAGAGAGAGAGAGAGAGAGAGAATGGGTGCGCCAGGGCTTCCAGCCACTGCAGACGAATTCCAGATGCGTGCGCCTCCTTGTGCATCTGGCTAACGTGGGTCCTGGGGAATTGAGCCTCGAACCGGGGTCCTTAGGCTTCACAGGCAAGCGTTTAACCGCTAAGCTATCTCTCCAGCCCCCATTTTCATTTCTATAAGAGTGTATGAAATCCACTCCTGGGCCTTAATGGTTCTATGATGTACCACATTATATATTTATCATTATTATTATATTTATTATTTATTAATTTATGTGTTATTTATTATTTTATTTAATTTATTACTTATCATTATTATTTAATGATGCATGATAAATGCCATTTATCATACATCATTGCAAACAACCCCGTGACTGCTCTTTCCCTCCTCACATACAACTAACTATATCACAGTATGCTCCCTATTGACAAGGTTTTAGGAATATCAAGAGCTACTTGTTTAATTAAAACTTAAATGTACAATGAAATTACTTATGTTAAAAGTCGAGAAAATTGCAGTGGAGAAAGGATAATCTTTTCCACAAACACTTGTAATCAGACATTCAATAGCAAAAAATAAACCTTAATATAAAATATTAGTTGAAGAGGTTGATCAGATGTCTTCCTCTGGCCTCTGCTCCATTCTCATGGGGTGTGCATATCTGTACACACACACACACACACACACACACACACACACACATCATATACCACATACTCTGTGCACACATGCAAAAAAGTTAATTCAAAATGGATCATGGGTATTAATGTAAGTATGGAGCTATAAAATATTCATGAGAGGGGCTAGAGAGATGGCTTAGTGGTTAAGAAGTTTGCCTGCAAAGCCAAAGGATCCTGGTTCAACGCTCAAGGACCTAAATAAGCCAGATGCACAAAGGGGCACATACATCTGGAGTTCTTTTGCAGTGGCTGGAAGCCCTGGCCTGCTCATTATCTCCTTTTCTATTTGTCTCTCTCTCTGGCTCTTTCTCTCTCTTGAATGAATAAATAAATAAAATATATGTTAAAAATATTCACGAGAAAACATGGGAGAAAATATTCAATATCTTAATGTAGGTATGGATTCCTTAGACAAGACACCAAAAGTATGACCCCCACTGCTGCATGAAAAGTTCCTTACACAAGATTCTTTTAAATGGATGAAGAGAAAAGTTAGTTACAGGTTGGGAGAAAAAAATCCTTCAAACCATGCATTTGACAAACTTCTTATAACTAGCACACAAGGAGCTCTTAAAATTCAATGTTAAACAATCTGTGTACAAAATTGGCAAGAGGTATGAGGAGACCCTTCACAGAAGAGGTGACAGAGGTGGAATATAAGTAGAGGAAATGATGTATAAACACTGCCTGCCACCAGGGCACACAGATGCCAATGCGGGCTGTTAGAACAATGGCATCAAAGCAGGGTCGCCTGAAAACGCCCACAGGTGTGGAAGATTAAGTCTCAAACATGCTGGTGGGGAAGAAAAGTGGCTCAATCACAACTGAGACTACTTAAAAATATCTTGGGGCTGGAGAGATGGCTTAGCGGTTAAGCGCTTGCCTGTGAAGCCTACGGACCCCGGTTCGAGGCTCGGTTCCCCAGGTCCCACGTTAGCCAGATGCACAAGGGGGCGCACGCGTCTGGAGTTCGTTTGCAGTGGCTGGAAGCCCTGGCGCACCCATTCTCTCTCTCTCCCTCTATCTGTTTTTCTCCCTGTGTCTGTCACTCTCAAATAAATAAATAAAAAATGAACAAAAAGATATTTAAGAAAAATATCTTGCACAATTTGAATGACACCATTCATTCTTTTGGGCACTTACCCAGAAAAAATGAAAAATAACAGCCACACAAAACCTATACATTGCTTACGGTGATGTCAAACAAAATAGCAAAATATGGAGACAACCCAAATATCTATTAATAGATGAGTGGTGAGGTGGTTTGGTTATGCCCATAAAATGTAATGTAACTCTGTAATGCCATTTGTCTACACGCAGCCCATGTAGAAGGAACAGTCGGGAATTGTGTTTAAGTGCATGTGATGGTGAATCTTGATTGGCAGCTTGATTTGACTGAGAAGCCCGTGGCCGTCAGTCTAGCGCACTCGACGTCTGTGTTTGCAGAGAGACTTGATGACGAGGAGCTGACCTTCCCCGCATGTGCGCAGCACCGGCTCACAGCCCGGGGTCTGCGTGGAGTGAAGGTGGAGGCCATCCATGCGGAGTGCACGTGTTTGCTCTCTGCTTCTCGTTCCCCATGTGGTGAGTGCCTCCCCGCTCCCCTCCCTCCCTGCTGCCGAGACCTCTGCCTCACTGTAGGCTGGAAATCAGGGCAACCAGGGGCTGGGGGTCTCTGAAATGCTGCGTGAAAACAAACCCTTCTTCCTTCACATGATTTATTTCAGGTATTTTTGTCACACTGTCAAAAAAGGTAACAAAGAAGAAAAGCACATCTCACAAGTTAACAAAGTATTTGGTTGTATGTTTTTAACATCCCGGAAATAACAAAATGGTAGGAAGGAAGAACAGGTTAGAGGTTGGTAGAGGGTGGGAAAGGCATGGTGACAACATAAAGAGAAAACAGAAAACATGAGGGAGAGCCTTTGTGGAGACAGGTGTCTGTATCCTGAGCACGCTTACGATCACGTTCCTCTACATCTGGACAGAACTGCAAAGAGCCTCGCGCTGCCAGCCCGTGCCACCGCCTCCACCAGGACCACACAGGCAGTGGTGAGTCACTGTGGCCCATGGTTTGCTGGTAGTCCACCATGTCAGCTTCCTAGGTGCTGTGCTTTGGTACAGCTGTATAAATGGTCAGCAGTCAGCACTGGGGAAGACAGACGATTAGAGCTCTGTGCTATTTTTGTGAATTCTTTTTCCTTTATTTCCTCCTTCTCCTCCTTTTCCTCCTCCTCCTCCTTCTTTCTTTTTTTTTTTTTTTTTGATGTAAAGTGTCATTCTAGCCCAAGCTGGCCTGGAATTGCCTATGTAGTCTCAGGCTGGCCTCAAACTCACAATGATCCTCCTACCTCTGCCTCCTGAGCACTAGGATTAAAAGCGTGCAACACCATGCCCGGCTATATTTTTGCAACTTCTTATGTATCTATAATTTCTTCAAAATAAAAAGATAAACAACTAATAGTCAAAAGCTCATCACTTTCTAGTTGCTTTACCATCTTTGTGGCTAGCTAACCACGGAGTTGAATGATTGTCTGAATGGCAGATGAACTAGTCAGCTCACACTGCCATGACAAGCTCCATGTCCCTAACAGCAGCCATGTGTTTCTCACAGCGTGGGAACCTGGGAGGGCAGAGATTCCATGTCTGATGAAGGCAGTCTTCTTGGATTGCAGAAAGCCACCCTTTTATTGCATTCTAACATGTTAGAAAAGAGAGAAGGATGAAGTGGAAAATAGGGACAGAGAGAGGAAAAGAGAGAGGGAGGGAAGAAAGAGGGAGGGAAGGAAGAAGAGAGAAAGAGGGAGAGAGACAGGAAAAGAAACTCTTTTTTTCTAATAAAGGTGTTAGTCTTGAGGACTCTACTGTTATGGCTTTACTTAAACCAAATCACCTTCGACACGTGAATGTTGGGAGCGCATGAGCACATTCAGTCCATATTGGTAGAGGTTTTTTAAAGGTCTGCTCATGTAGTTTTCCTCAGATCTGCATTTCGTGATCTCATTGGTAGCTGGAGGCCAGGCATATGGAATATTTATAACATGGAAATAAACAAACACTACCCAGATATATTTTACTGTTGATTTCTAAGAAACTGATGGAAGGTCAATGGGTAGAGCATTTCAATTGGACAGATGGAATGACTCTGGTGTTTTATTGCACAATATGGCTAGTAGTAATGTAATACATATTTCAAAGTAGCTATAAGATCCGGGCATGGTGGCATATGTCTTGAATGCCAGAACTTGAACGGTAGACGTAGGAGGATGGCCATGGGCTTGAGGCCAGCCTGGGACAACAGAGAGCTCCAGGCAAGCCTGGGCTAGAGGGAGACTCTACCTTGAAAAAACCACAAACAAACAAACAAACAAACAAAAACAGCTACAAGAAAAGATTTTGAATGTTCTTATGATCAAGGAATGATGAATTTTTAAGGCGATATCTCTGCTACTTACTTCGATTTGATCATTACAAAATGCTCATATGCATTGAAATATCACATTGTCCCATCATTTTGTGAACTCATTATCTCAACCAAAAAGTAAAATAAGATAAAAAACTGAAAAACAAACTAAGATAGAAAGAATAAAATGTCACCTTGACAGCTGTCACATTAGGAAGAGTTTAAACTTGGAAAAGTAGTTTCCAGTGTTTTAAAGGCCATGGCTGTCTCGCTAAAGAACTCCCATCACTAGGGAGAGAGGAAAGGGATAGCCACGTACTGAGTTTAACCTCTCCTTACTCAGATAACGAAAAATGTCAATGACCATGTTCGTGTCAGCATTGCATCTTTTCATCAACTGTGGCAATTTGCTCATGTTAATAGAAGAATTCTGGGCTGGGGCATGGCTTGGTGGAAAAGCGCTTGCTATACAACTCTGAGAACCTGAGTGCATATCACCAGGCCCTAAGTAAAAGCCAAGCTGTGGTGCACTTCTGTAATCCCGGCGTATCTACTGTGAGGAGTGTGGGGGTTTGGTTCGGTGTCTCCCATAAACTTAAGTGTTCTGAATGCTAGGTTCCCAGCTGAAGGGGATTTGGGAATTAATGCCTCCTGGAGGTGGTGTATTGTTGGGGGTGGGCTAGTAGGTATTATATCCAGGGTCCCCTTGCCAGTGTATGGCACACTCTCCTGTTCCACTTGTCCACCTGATATTGGTCAGAGGGTGATGTCCACCCTCTTCTCACGCCATTGTTTTCCCCTGCCATCATGGAGCTTCCCATTGAGCCTGTATGCCAAAATAAACCTCTTTATTTCCATAAGCCATGGTTGGTTGGGTGAATTCAACCAGCAATGCGAACCTGACTGCAACAAGGAGGCAGACACAGGAGGACTTTCCTGGAAGCTTGAGAATGGAGCAGAAAGGAATGAGAGGCCCTGCTCAAATGAGGTGGAAGGCGAGGACTGGCCCACAGTTATCCTCCGACCTCCACATGTGCACCACGGCATGTGTGTGCCCATATTCACACACACGAACATCTACACACAGCGAATAAACAAACGCAAAATGTTTTTGAAATTCTTCTAGAGCTGATCAACTTTATAAAATATACCAGAGTATTATACACTTTACTGTTACTTGCAAATTACATGTACTCTTTATTAGTAAAAGCCACAATAAACCTAACCTTTGAAAGACAGCCAGCGTTGAAACGGTCACCAGTTATCACGGTGGCTTAAGCCAAGTGGAGAGCATCACAGCTCTGCTCTCTTTGAGGTGGCGATATGGGGAACTGCCAGATCTGGCTTTTACCATCTGCAAATGCATGCATCCGTGAGGCTGATTGGATCTAAGGTACTTTTAGGTTTTATACTTAAAGTTCAGCAGCCTACAACTGTTAACCCCACTGACGTTAGAGGAAGTGGGTTAGTGTCCTCTGTGTTCACTGTGAGCTAGGTCAGTTCCAGGTTCTTCCTACCTTGCTTACCAGGTTTATAAGTTTTTTTTTAAAATTTATTTATTTATTTATTTATTTAAGAGCTACAGACACAGAGAGAAAGACAGGTAGAGGGAGAGAGAGAGAATGGGCGCGCCAGGGCTTCCAGCCTCTGCAAACAAACTCCAGACGCGTGCGCCCCCTTGTGCATCTGGCTAACATGGGACCTGGGGAAGCGAGCCTCGAACCGGGGTCCTTAGGCTTCACAGGCAAGCGCTTAACCGCTAAGCCATCTCTCCAGCCCTATAAGTTTTTTTTAAAGAGACTTCCTATTTCTTTGGTATAACATAACTAGAAACCAAGATTTCTTTTCTCCCCCCGCCCTCCTTTTTATCGAGGTAGGGTCTCACTTTCTACCAGACTGACCTAGAATTCACTATGTAGCATCAGGGTGGCCTCAAATTCATGGCAATCTTTCTACCTCTGCCTCCTGAGTGTTGAGATTAAAGGCATGTGCTACCACACCAGGCTCATGAAAGCAAGATTCCTTGATAGCAGATGGTTCATGAGATGAGTCATATTATCATTACCAAATAGTGTATACATGTGTTTCAGTCTCTGTGCCTGTACTGGTCAAAGACAAACCTTTTCAATGGACTTGCTGTTT
Source organism: Jaculus jaculus (assembly GCF_020740685.1). NCBI lineage: Eukaryota > Metazoa > Chordata > Mammalia > Rodentia > Dipodidae > Jaculus > Jaculus jaculus. Next base: position 6,915,035 of record NC_059120.1, on the reverse strand, counting down.
GGGTCCCTAGCATGGTTCCTTTTGGCTTTTCACCCCAGGTTCTATCTAATTCCTATTCATTTTGGTACTCTTTTTTAAAAGTCATTTTTATTTATTTATGAGAGAGAGAGAGAGAATATGGGTGTGTCAGGACCTCAAGCCACTGTGAATGAACTCCAGACACATGTGCCACCTTGTGCATCTGGCTTACGTGGGTCCTGGGAAATTGAACCTGGGTCCTTTGGCTTTGCAGGCAAGCACCTTAACCACTAAGAAATCCCTCCAGCCCATAGTACTCTTTTTTTTTTAAAGCTACTTAAAAATATTTGGTGACTTTCATGTGTGAACATATGGTCATATTCCCATTGGTTTATTCTCTTTTGTCCCCTCTCCCTTGACACCCTCAGTGGAGTCATTGGTAATCACTGTAGGGTCATGAACACACTAGCCAGTTCCCATGGGGAGGAAAATGCTTCAGAGTATGTCTTTCCACCACGTGGCTATCACATCCTTTCTGCCCCCTGTTCTGCAATGTTCCCTGAGCCTAGGAGGGTTTGTTGTGTTAGAAGTCTCCTTTAGTGTTGAGCTCTTAGCAGCCTCTGATTTTCTGCTTAGATGAGTTTTGAGTCTCCTCAGTGTCTACCACCATCTCCCTGGAGGAGGTTCTCAGGCGAGCTCTAAGAGCAGTGCTCATACTGAGTCCTCCATGCCCTCTGCAATGTTTCCTGGGCCCTGGAGGGGGGGGGTGATGGAGATGATTTGTCAGTGAGGTACACCTGGCTTTCTATTCTTGTCATTTTGATGAGGCTTAGTTACCTCTTCTCGTGTTGTCCCTTCCCTCAACCTTTTGGCATGAAAGCATGCAAAGTCCATCAGCTTCTAGACAAAGTCCTCTGCTGACGTCACTCTGCTTTCTTCCTTGCATTACTCTTTCATGTCTGTGGCTACATCACATTACTGTCATTTCCTTGAGGACACAGCGGTTTCCTAATCTAGCTCTAAATTTGCTACAGTGACTAGCCAAATGCCTGTGAATAGTGAAAACTTTCAAATGTGTGATTCAAGGGGATGAATGAGAATGGGTTGGGTTATGTGGCACTGAAGCATTGTTAGTTCGTATCTAGGCCTTTGTTCTCTTGCCTGCAGGTTGTAAATGATAATAAAATGTTGTAGATATATTCATGATCTACAGTACATGTGATCTCCATTTAATGCAATGACACTGCATACACAATGCTCATTATTGGTATTATTGCTACTCTGTGATATTTTCTGATATGGTACTGGGGACTGAACCCAGGGCTTTTTGAATGTGTTTGCTAGGTAAGAGCTCTTCCACTGAGGTAAATCCTCCGCTACTGCTAGTCATGACACCAGGTTCAGGTTTTAGTGAGCGCTGTGGTTTGAAGCAGATGCCCCCCACCAACTCATGTGTTTTAAACGCTTGGTCCTCAGCTAGTGGCGTTTGGGAGGTGGAGGGTTGTTGGAGGAGGTGTGCTTCTAGGGGTGGGCTTTGGGGTCTTATAACCAGCTCCCCCTTGCCACAGCTCAGCTCATCTTGCTGCTGTCTTCCACATTCTGTGGTCAGGAATGATGTCTTTGCTGTTGCCATACTTTCCCTCCATGGTGAAGCTCAAGATTGTAATCCAAAGTAAGACCTTTTCTCCCACCCATGGCTTCTGGCTGGGTGTCTTGTATCATCAGTGAGAAGACAACTACAATGGTGAGTTGTCTGTGAGCCACCTGGTATAGTCTAGTCAAGGAAGACTGGCCTGAGAGTGAGCACTCAGAAGGGGCCAGATCTCATGCTGGTCCTGCCTGCGCACATGATCAAGGGTGAGTTCGCCTCTGGACTTCAGGGCTTATGTCTATAAAATGTCTATGAACTTGGGACAAACTGTGATCTTCACAGCTGTGATGGTCTGTGTTTGTACAGTGCTGGATGGCAAATTCTCTCAGGCAGAGCTGGGCTCCCACCAATGGACAAGGCCCTGCCTTCTGTAACTTCCTCCCTCCAAACCCGTGGATGCTCCCTCAGTGTGGGCTAAGGACATCATGGGGATGTGTCAGTAGGTGCCCAGATAGGGCACCATTTTGGTGACTGGAGAAGGACTACAGCTTACTTAATTTATGATCACAGTAACCATTGGGAAGTTTTGGAAGAAAAAAAAACTGATGCAGGAGAGTTGCAGAAGTGACATACTAATGGGAAGGATGCCTCTCAAGTCTATCGACTTTGCTGACACCGTGCCAACATGTCCTCCCAACAGACCCCGCAGAACACAAGACTGTTGACTCCAGTCCACCCTCCCTGCAGACCCGAAAAGTCACAGGACTGCTGACCTCAATCAGAGAGGCAGGAACATGGATGTCCACAACCACAGGAGTCACAGTTGGGAAGAGGCCCTGTCTTGTCCACACATTTGACTTTACACATGAGGAAAGGGGAACTGAGAGAGGCTGGAGGACACTGATAAGGTCACAGAGTGAATGACTGGCCAAGATTGGTTTGGTAGAACACATGTCCTGGTGTGTCAGCACACAGATTCTTCTCCTTCCCCAGCCTACCCACTATGGTCTAGGAGCATCTTTGGATGCAAAAGTGAGTCACCCTCGGACAGTGTTCAGAACATCGCCCTTCCCTGGATCCTAATTCTCTAATGTAGTCTGACAGATTAAGACTGGGTATGAGAGAGTTGGAAGATGTTTTGGAATGCACCTTTTTCTTTGGAACTTGAGAACTAATTTCCAATTCTTCACTCCGACAGGTAGTGAAGCCTTTGTCTTTAGTGTGTGGTTTTGCATCCTAGGAGGGATTACTTTGGAGTTCTAAGCATTTGGTACTTCTGAAACCTTTCTCCTGTGTGGATTGGCACCCCCCCTCCCTGCAACATGCCTCATGGCATGGGATACCAGAAACATGGTTCTGCTTCCTGAGATGTACCTGTCATGACTCAGACATGGGCTCTGTAAGAAGAGCACTGTGGCTTCAGGATGAAGTTGGCATGATGCCCAGCACTTGGCAGACATTCAAAATGCTGGCTGGATGAGCCCAGAAAGTGTCACTCATGCTGGTGACCACAACATCGCACAATGTACAGTTGAATATGAAATGGCTCTGTTGTAGTGAGCCCTTAAGAAATGATGGAAAGGTCTGTAATGAATGCTCAGGGAGGCAGCTGAAGGTTCCTGACATGTATTTATGGTAAGGAAATCAGACATCTACTTTACCACGTCTGTGCGGGGGAAGGAGAGTGGAGTGAGAAATATATTCTTACTCTAGTATTCTTGCTTCATTAATATAAGCATATATTTGTGATTCATTAGCTCTCTTATTCTAGGCCTTTGTCTCTTTTTACTCTCAAGAAAGCTATGTACAAGATGAATTCCAACCTGTAATTCTGTTTTAGAGGTTCATATAAAAGCTAGTCCTCTCATTCCACTTCACTCTCTCACTGGGAGTTTCCTTTCTTTGAGGGACTCAGGAGAACCCAAGACTGGAAGTACAAACCTAAGGAAAGAGGGGAGGGAGGGAGAGAGAGAGATTGAGAGAGAGGGGGCGGTGGGAGAGGGAGAGGGAGAGGGAGAGGGAGAGAGAGAATGGACACACTAAGGCCTCAAGGCCTCTAGCTGCTGCAAACAAACTCCAGATGCATGTGCCACTTTGTGAATCTAGATTTATGTGGGTACTAGGTGCATCTTGGATGCAAAAATGAGCCACCCTTGGGCAGTGTTCAGAATGTCACCCTTCTCCTGGACCCTAATTCTCTAATGTAGTCTGGCAGATTAAGACTGGGTGTGAGAGAGCTGGAAGATGTTTTGGAACATCTTCAGTCAAATCCAGGTTGCCCAGCTTGTTAGGCTTTGTAGGCAAGCGCCTTAACTGCTAAGCCGTCTTCCCAGCCCCTGACCGCACTTTCTGAACGTGCTGAGATGGGGTTGTGTGGCTGGACTCTGATCAGTGCGATGTGAGAGGGAATGTCATAGGCCTTTGTCATATGTCGTAATGACCCTTGCAGGCATACCTGGTGTCAGCCTTCAGTTCTGTCATAGTGACCTTGTGGATTACAAGTCAGAAAAGGACCATCTGATGAATCCTGGGATTTGAATACAAAGTTCACTGTGAGTATGTTAAGTCCTCTACTCTTTGAGATTTATTTGTTATGGAAGCAGAGCCTGTCATGCCCAAACTTTTTATTCTCGTCTATCAAACCCACCTTATAGAGGCAGACAGGGAGGCATGAACACTGCAGAATTACAACCACCCAGCGCTCTCCTGCCCCCTTGCTTTAGAGTATGAGGGTGCTGGCGTAGGACAGAAGGATTTGCAGGGATGTTATATGTGTGGCCTTACTTTCTGTTCTGCTGATATGGGAATTGTGGGGTTCCTCACCAATGCACCAATATGATACACCAATGCACCATATTTTGAGTTGTCTCTGGATTCTTGTCTTAAGAATTTAATGAATGGAATTCATAAACGCCAAGATAAGATTCAGAAAGATTTTATAATATCATAGAGCTTGAGGAGGAGAACTTTAAAAGAAGGGGAACTTTAGGAAAGGAAGGAAGAAAGACATAGCTCTTGCCCAGGGAAGCAAGAGGTATTTGAGAAGCCTACCTTGAGACTCAGGTTGGGATTTTTCAAATTATTTGCTTTGAGAGAAAGAGAGAGAGAGGGGGAGAAATGAGAATAGGTGTGCCAGAGCCTTCAGCCACTGTGAACAAATTCCAGATGTGTGCGCCCCCTTGTGTGCATGCACGGCATTGTGTGCTGTGTCAGTATGCATCTGCCTACAAGGGACCTGAAGATTGGAACATGGGTTCTTAGGCTTCGAAGACAAGTGCTTAACCACTAAGCCATCTCTCCAGCCCAGGTTGAGGATTTTTATGAGCTCTGTGGGAGGGGAGGCTGGTCTAGTCAGTTAGTCTTGACATTAGACGTCTGAGGTCAGGATTTCTGGACAGGGGCAATCTTCCCAGACATCTTAATTCTCTAGGAAGGGTCTTCTTAGAAGAAGTGGAAGGACTCGCTAAGGGGCAGAGATAAGGAAAGGCCAGAGCCTTCCGATGTTTTCCACCTGTAGTAGAGTGTAATGATCTTGACTTTCCCCTAAAAACCCAAGAACAAGTCTCTCATTTAGCCAAAAGAAAGCTATTCACTTTAGGGTGACAACTGTTGAACTCCCTCATTGACTTAACACTTTTCTAGAATTTCTGTTTAAAGTGCATACTAGAAAAGGCTTCTAAGGTGAAAATAATTTTTTAAGGTAAATTAGATATTTCAGATTTTTTGCACTATAAAATTTAAATACTTTTGTGGGGCTGGAGAGATGGCCTAGCATACTCACATAATTGGCCTGGGCTCAATTCCCTAGTATCCACGTAAAGTCAGATGTACAAAGTGGTGCATGCATATGGAGTTCATCTATAGATCAGGAGGCTCTGGGGGACCCATTTTTATGCTCTCTCTCAAATAAATAAATAAATGCTTAAAAATTAAAGACTTTTGAAACTTTTTTTTTTTTTCTGATGCAGTGTCTCACTGTAGCTTAAGCTGATCTGAAATTCACTATGTAGTCTCAGGCTGGTCTAGAACTCATGGCAATCCTTCTCCCGTGGTCTCCCAAGTACTGGTATTAAAAGTGTGCACCATCATGCCCAGCAATTTAGAAACGTTTAAATAATTGTGATGTAATGTAACCTTATAAATTCAACATATCACTTATGTTAAAGAGCTGAAATTTTACTTATTCCTAGCTTTATGAGAAGCATTTTTTTTTCTTAACGCTACAAGTTACTGCTTTTAGGCTGCCATCCTTTATATTATTATTAGTTTAGTTACATAATATTTATTCACCCTGAACTTTGGATAATTTATAGTGAAAAAAGCAAGTTAATGAATTATAGAGTTGATTATATTTTTGTTCTCAAAGTTAATTTGCTAATAAATAAACCATTGTCATGAGCTTCAATTGGTTCCCATGAAAATTAGAACTGCAAATGATTATGAGTCAGTGTAAGTTGTTTGGGGGCTGGGGACATGGTTCAGTTGATACACTGTTTGCTGTGCAAGCTTGATGACCTGAGTTTGATTTCCAGAGCTCATGTAAAAATATCTGATGGGTGTGGAAACACATGCTTTTATCCCAGAGGAGGGGAGGCAGACACAGGAGGACCCCTGGGACTTTCTGGCTAGCCAGTCTGGCTTAACTGGTGAGCTTCAGGCCACTGAGAAACTACTCAAAAAGAAAAAAAAAAAGAAATAAGATGAAATTTGCTGAAGATATGACATACTTGGACTACAGGTCACTGAGAAATCAAGCTGGAGCTGAGCTGGGCTGGGCTGGAAGCCTCCTCCCTGTTGACTAGCTGTCAGGATGCTGGCAAGAACTGTGCAGCCTGGTGTGGAAGAAAAGTCACCAAGGGTATTAATTAGTAGTGGACCATGCAAGCTCTATGGCTGGCCAGCCAGATCAGATGTACCAACTGGTACAGTGGTGGCATGTCTGTTATATGGACAACTAACTGCTCTCTAATTATACTTGAAGCCTGTTCCACGAGAGGCAATTCTTGCATGGTACTTAAAACCAAATGAAAAGCCTGTGGTTGGGAGGTTATAAACCATATGGGGGAAACTACTACTGCTATCTGGCTAAATGGATATACTGTGCCCACCAAACCTCCCTCTAAATGCTTATGCTTATGCCAATATACTAATGCTAAAAGCTTCTCTTTCCAGATGGCACTGACCACAAAGTTAACTCGAAACTCACCAAAGTTACAGTGGAGTGTTCCTCACTAAGTAAGACACCTCTATCATACTCTCCAAGAGTCAGGGACCATTGTGGAAAAGCGTAAGACTGTAAGAGCCAAAGGAAGGAGTGGACTGCCCACAATACTGTCCTCCAGATACAAAGTGGACTTGATACTCGTGACCTCACAGTGGCTGATGCTGCTCAGACATGATCTACATAATAGGAGGAGGAAAATGGTGGCATCAAAGGAGAAAAGAGACCAGTTAGAACCAATAAGGGTTTCAATGCAGGGGTGTTTTAGGGGAAAGAGAGAGTGGTGGCAGGTGATTATGATCATGGTATATTGTTTGTATTTGTGGAAGTTGTCAATAAAAAGTTAAGAAAAAGAAATGGTGGCTGGATGGTGTTGCTGAGAATGACCTGGGACCGTCCTCTGCACCTCCACATGCGCTCTCACATGTGTGCTTGCACACCTGCACACACTCACCCCTCCACACAGGCTTTAAAAAAGGAAAACAAGAGGGCTGGAGAGATGGCTTAGCTGTTAAGCGCTTGCCTGTGAAGCCTAGGGACCCAGGTTCGAGGCTCAATTCCCCAGGACCCACAGATGCACAAGGTGGAGTATGCATCTGGAGCTCATTTGCAGTGGCTGGAAGCCCTGGTGCACCCATTCACTCTCTCTCTGCCTCTTTCCCTGTCTGTCACTCTCAAATAAATAAATAAGTAAAATCTAAAAAAAGACATTTTGTTAATTATGATTTGTAAGTTTAGTATTCCATAAGAGAGCACTGTTTTCAATATTTTCACATATGAAAACCATGTAATTTATATCTCTTGATTGTGTAGTCTGTTGGTATAAGATTGCCCATCCATCCAGCAATACAGGTATACATTCCAAAGTAGACAAGTTATAGGAATAAAACACATGTGTGCTTCTCCCTGCATCCCCACTGTGCATCATCAAACTTTGACGCAATGCATACATCCACGATCATTTAAACTCTTAGGTGAATTTGCTTAAAAGGTCAAAACTAAGAAGAGCAACTTAAATTTTTATCATCTACCAGCCACTCTGGAGCACTCTTGCGAAACAGCTCACAAGGCAATTTGGGTTGGAGGTGTTTTTCTTCCCTGGGCTTCCAAATGCGGCTTTGTATTAGCATGTCCAATAAAGCAAGTCACACTTCCACCCGATTAGCTGGGACCATTCTTGACCCTCATTTCATTCTAGTTGGAGGTAATTACTTGTTGCTAATGCAAAATGCTAAAAACCACCCTTAAATTCTGCTGAATTATTATGCAGACTGGAAACCAGACCTCCCAATTCCTCTCTCACAGCAGCTCCATTACTCTGCTGACTACTGTGTCATAGAAAGTCTACCTGATTTTTTATGGGGGTGGGGGGCGCAGTGAGCTCTTGCTTCAGAGACTGGTCCTGGACCTAGTGGAGGAGATGGGTGGGTTGTCTAGGGAACAAGGGTTAGGAAGGAGTCAATCCATAAAGGCTAATCCAATCAGAGGGGTAGAGTTCAATTTCATCTTATTTTTCCATGGAGTGCCCTGAAAACACAAGCTTTGTTGAGGCATTCCAAATAGAGACTCTAACACCAAGCCCTAGTCACTGGGTACTTTTGTTATTGGTCTGAATCTAGATGGAAACTATGTATATTAGCTCATTTAAATTCAGTCTATCATTTCTGTACACCAAGAGCTTGTCTGGATTGCCAGTATTTACAGTAAAAGAGGAGCATGTCTCTCAGACTCATGCTAGGAATCAATAAGAAAATAACAGTAAAAGTCTTTTTTCCCCCTTCTTCCCAGTGAATACTTAAATGACTCCACAACCATTATTCCACTCAGAGGAAAAGTTAGTCTTATAACACGTCAAGGGGAATGGGTGCATGGCTTCTGTTAAGGCCGGTGGAAGCTGAGACACAGAGTTCACTTGTTGGGGGAAGAAAGGTATTTGCCACAGACCCAGGGAGAGGGAGAGAAATCTACCAGTCAGCTCTTCTCCACCAAGGAGGGCAACGTTCACTTTCTCTGTCCTTCAGGGACAAGTAAAGTGGAGGGTGCCTGGATTTCCAGAAAAGGGGAACTTAAATACTCTTCACAAATTAAGGAGATAGCAGGTATAATAATATAAGCTTAAACATATGGGGCCTGTACAGTTGTTAGTTTTTACAATGTGAGAAAGCCCCCCACTTGAAAGGGGGACTCATAAAGGCGTGCTTAGTGGCCTAGGTGCGTGTCTGCCCCACAGGCCCCAAGAACACTTTGCTGCCACATTTCTGACATGATTCCTATGTCAAATGCCACTTCAACATGGCCTTTTTCAACCTCCCTCCCTCTTCCCTCTTTGCTCCCACGAACAACATGAAAAGCATCTTAAATTTGGCTCACTGCCGGCTGTTATCTCAGCGCCCATCTTAAGCACTTTGGACACCTCTCAGCAGATGTAGGATGAGTTCTAGAGCTGCAGAATGTCAGACCTGGCTTGTGCCCAAGGAGGATTTCACAGACAAGCCTCTCCAAAGCTGTTTGCTCACTCAGGGCCTTTGACATTGTCTTGGCAGCTCTGTGAGGTCAGTGCTTCCCTGGAAAGACACTGCAGACTGAATTCCAAGTGTTCCAAGGTGGCAGGGGATTGCCTAGACTTTCTAAGCATCACACATTTCCAAAGATGGTCAGGCTTTCTCCCAAATTGCTAAGCTTCAAATGTAAAGGGAAACACATTTTTCATCAGGTGAATTTCGCCCATAAGAAGCCATAATTATGGGTCTAAAAATAAATGATGGGGTATAAAAACTAGTTAGGGGTAAGAAAGAGCAATTTCTGTGGGAAGTGCAATATTCTTAGACCACATTCTAACTCAGGTTAACTTTAGAATCCAGCCCTTAAACAAGCCCTTATACATTGGCTGAACTAGTGAATTCTTCCTGGAAAACCCACTCTTTTGATTGTAATTCATTCCTCCATTCATCAACAATCACAAATTACTGGGGCAAGAAATCCCAAGCAGAATCAGCACATGGAAGTGAAATGACTTATTTCAGCTTGTGTTTGTGAGAGGAAGTTCAGTCACCACGGCATGGCAGAGCCCAGGCTGGGCATTATATCCTGTCACGTCAGCTGGAAGATAGCAAGAAGAGTATGGAGCTTGTTTGTGAACACAACAAGAATGGACTAAGAAACATCGAGTTCTACCTCTAATGACAAGGACACTTCTCCTCTGGCAAGGCTCTACTGTCCAAACTGTCATTAGCCAGGTACCAAGTTTTCAAAACATGTGAGCCTATGGGGAAGATTTCACCTTCAAACCACCACAAATACAGACTATTTGTCAAGACACGAGGGATGGAAGTCTGTGCTGTTAATCCTTGGACTGTTAGGAAGCAAAGAATAAATAATTATTCGAATAAGAAAGACATAGAGAAGGAGCAACTTCATTTATTCTCAGTTCCCTCACACCTCTCTATTCTCTTCCCTTTGTTTTTTTAAAAAAATATTTTATTATTTATCTGAGAGAGAGAGAAAGACACACATACACACACACACACACAGAGAAAGAGAGAGAGAGAGAGAGAGAGAGAGAGAGAGAGAGAGGATGCACCAGGGCCTCCAGCCACTGCAAACGAACTCTGGATGTGTGTGCCTCCTTGTGCATGTGGCTAACGTGGGTCCTGGGGAATCGAACCGAGGTCTTTTGGCTTTGCAGGCAAATGCCTTAACTGCTAAGCTATCTCCTCAGCCCTTCCCTCTGTTTTCCCCAGGCCCCCTGTGATTAGTCACGAATCCTTTCCAAACAAAAAGTTCTCTTTTTTCATGCATTGCTGGAATGCACATCATATTTCTTAGCTCCAAACTGTCTTATTATCTATGGACACAATGTAACAACCATTTGCTTCTCTTACAGAAGATGAAAGCAATTCTGAAGAGTTGTTGAGAGTGTTCTCAGAACCAGGACACGCTTTCCTCCAGGTGTCTGGTCACCGGATATCAGGGGAAGCACTTCTGTGTCCCACCAGGATGAAAACCATTGCCTTGGGCAGCCTGAGGGTGAGAGAAGCAATACCACGGACACATACTGCTCCCCGCTTTTGATCTGCCCATGCTTGGGCCCTTGTACTTCTCAGCACACAGCCACTAAATAAGTCACGTGCTGGGTCCACAGCTCCCCTGTACCCCTCTGTGTGCAAACCTACATCCTGACTTTTCGTAAAGAATGTAACATTCAAACACTGTTACTCTCCCAAGACATCCCACACCATTGGAGGTGTGTGGTAACTGAATCTGAGTTACTCACATGACTTCTTGTTTGGTAAGCAGTTTCCATAAATCTTATGTACTGTACCTTTTACAGTACTAAACTAAAACCACAAATTACGCATGGAGATCCAAGGAGGGACTTGGATTAAACTCTCGTGATTCTCCTATCTCTGGGTGTTGATGTGCAGAATACACTGCTTCCTCTGGAAGACGCAGCCGAGGATTGCTGCAGTAGGGAGCCAGGGTCACCTTTAACACTCCTCAGGGCTGCAGGCTCTGGGGCAGAAGGTAGGGTGGCTGGGCTTTGTCTTCCAGGGCACAGAAGGGTGACTTTGACAAACTTTCTCAGATTAGAGCACTTTCAAAAGGCTTTTAGGGCTGGAGAGATGGCTTAGCAGTTAAGGCACTTGCTAATGAACTGTAAGAACTCAGGTTCAATTCTCCAGTACCCATATAAGCCAGATGCACAAGGTGTCACAAGCATCTGGAATTCATTTGCAGTGGCTATAGGCCCTGGCATACCTGCTCTCTTTTTCTCTCTCTCTTTCTCTCTGTGCCTGTTTCTCTAATAAATAAATAAAATATTTTAAAAAGTTTAAGAAATATTTTATTCATTTATGAGAGGGGGGGGCATACAGACAGAATAGGTAGCTAGAAGCACCAGGGCCTCTAGCCACTGCAAACAAACTCCAGATACATGCACCATCTTGGGCATCTGGCTGACATGGGTACTGCAGAATTGAACCTGGGTGCTTTGGCTTTGCAGGCAAGTGCCTTAACCATGAATCCATCTCTCCAGCCCTAAAATATTCTGCTTATTAAAGTATGTGGGTAATGACAGTCACTGTGGGGTGGTGAGCATCAGCTGTGCCCTGCCCCGAAGACTGTGTTTCCTGCGCTCCTCCCCGTCCCTGGCTCTTACATTCTTTCTGCCTCCTCTTCTACAATGTTTGGGGACATTTAAACTCAGTCAGATATGATGGTTTCAATGTCAGAAACAGCTTGGTATTTTAATATCCATTTCTTCTCTTTTCTATAATTTTTAGAATATTTTACTTTTATTTATTTGTGTGTGTGTGTGTGTGTGTGTAAGAGAGAAAGAGAGAGAGAGAGAGAGAGAGAGAGAGAGTAAACAAGCACTCCAGGGCCTCTAGTCACTGCAGACAAACTCCAGATGCATGCAGCCCCTTGTGCATTTGGCTAACGTGGGTCCTGGGGAATTGAACCTGGGTCCTTTGGCTTTGCAGGCAAATGCCTTAACCATTAAACCATCCCTCCAGCCCTCTTTTGTTCAATTTTAAACATGCTGACTATGTACTTTCTAACCCTAAGTCCTTATTTCTTCATGTGACAACATATGGCAAAGGAAATATGAGTGTCAATTTAAATAAGTCATAGAAAGAACTAAAAACAACGTGAGGACTACTGCATGCTAAAGTGACCAGCTCTGAAGTCCAATTTTTTTTTCTTCTTATATTAAGAGTTGGTTGGGGGCTGGAGAGATAGCTTAGTGCTTAGGGCTCTTGCCTGCAAAACCAAAGGACCCTGGTTCAATTCTCCAGGATGCACATAAGCCAGATATACAAGGGGGTGCACGCATCTGGAATCCTTTTGCAGAGGCTGGGGGTCCTGGAATGCCCATTTTTTCTTTCTCTCTTTCTGCCTATTTCTATCTCTCTGTGTGTGTCTCAAATAAATAAATAAAATTGTTAAAAAATGAAAAAAAGAGTTAGTTGTGGGAGAGGCAAATTTTGGACGTTTTCCCATTACGTACGGATCAGAAGGGGAACATAGAAGCATCTGTGTAAACACAGGAAAGAGCCCTTTCGAAGCGGAGCCCCTGAGCGGAAGAGTTTGTAAGTGCGACTCCAGTCTCAGCGCCAGGCGTCCCACCTCTGCCCTGCCCCCCGCCTCTACCTGCTTAGGTCCATGTATTTCTTCATCTCACAGGTTGTGCTCTTCAGAGCAGACTGACAGATGTACTGCCTTGTCTAGCAATTATTCAGAAGATAGCCATCTATAGTTGTTGGCAAGTGCATTTATTTCCTGGGATGCCATAGCAAATTGTTATAATGTGGTGGTTTAAAACAGATATTTATTCTTTTATAGTTCTGGAGGCCAGAAGTCAGAAGCCAAGTTTCTGGAAGGGTCCCATTTATTTCCAAGGCTCTAGGGAGAATCTTTCCTTGTCTCTTCTTGATTCTGATTGCTCCCAGAGTTCCTGGCCTCACGGCAATCTCTTTCTCCTCTCTCATCTTCTCTTGTATTTCTGGTAAGGACATTTTCTATTGGATTTAAGGTCTACCCAGGAAGTGAAGGATGGCCTCACTTTATGATCCTTAGCTTTATGGCTCTGCAACAAGACTTTTTTCAAGTAAGACCACATTTATAGGGTTTGGGCATTAGAATTTGGAATGTCTTTACTTTCTCAATCTATTCTAGAAAATTAGACTAGAAACCAGATCCCTTAATTCCAATAAACACCCAATAAAGTTTGTGAGGTTCAAGTAGAAGTCTAGGCATTGCCTCCCATAGATAGCCAGCGATGACGCGTCCATGGCTCTGACTGCAACATAATCTCCTCTGCGTGAGACAGCACATGATGAAGGGATGAGCCCAGGTCCATAATGTTCCTGTGCATGCCCAGTGCTAACTGTGAGCACAACACTAGCTATTTAAGAAGGAGCAAGGCAGGGTTTAAGAGGCCTGTGTTAACAAGAAAGTTCACAATGTCTGGCCCATACTCGAGCTCACAGGGCTGTCACGGTAACATCTGGCCAGCACAGATGTAGCTTCTCTATCTCTTCTCCAACCACTACTGACTAGAGCTGTGCTCAGCAGTGACAATTTTTATTTAGCACTTGCAACTAATAAGCTATCTTTTCAAGGCTTCATATGAAAGTTATCAGCGAATCTACACAGGTGGTTTTAGGCCATAGCAGTTCTAGGGAGCCACACATGATGATCAGTCCAGTACTTCCTATGGCTGGGTTTCAATTTCATTAGGAACCCAAAAAAGATAGGTGGCAGGAAAGTGGGAAGTCAGAGAAAGCAAAACCAGTGTGCCTCAAAGCTCCTAATCAAGCTTGACGTGAAAGAGGAGTTTGGCATTTCCATTGTCTCGTGGATGTTTCAACCACTGCTATGGCATGTGAGACAAAGAAGTTAAGGAGAAGCAGCATGGGACACAGAAGACCTGTCCTAGCTGGGACACAGGACCAGGCTGTAGCTTCTCTCACTATGCAACCTGGCACATGACTTCATTTTTCCACGGCTCAAAGTCTCATCACCCCCAAAAGATCCATACCATGCTATTTTTATGGTCTCCTGTATTTAACACAGACTTTAAAAAAAATCATGCTATAGCTGGGCATGGTGGCGTACTCCTTTAATCCCAGCACTGGGGAGGCAGATGTAGGAGAATCTCCATGAGTTCAAGGCCACCCTGAGAAGACATAGTGAATTCCAGGTCAGCCTGAGCTAGAGACCCTGCCTCAAAAAAAAAAAAAATAAATAAATAAGCATACTATAAAAATGCACATTGGCCTCAGTAGGGCTGTGAGTATGGGTGCACACACGTGCACTAGCTCATGTTTATTTTTTGACAAGTACAAGCATGGCTGGTTTTACTGATCATGTCAGGCATAAGCTCATGGTGACTTTCAGGTTAAATTTATATTTTATTTATTTGTTGAAGATAGAGAGAGAGAGGGAGAGAGAAAGGGTACACCAGGGTCTATAGCCACTGCAAATGAACTCCAGATTTATGCTCCACCATGTGTATCTGGCTTATGTGGGTACTGGAGAACTGAACCTGGGTCCTCAGGCTTCACAGGCAAGTGCCTTAATCGGTGAGCCATCTCTCCAACCTGACTTTTAGGTTAATATGAAGTCCTCAGAATTTAGTAATTATAACAACAGCTAGTAGTCACATCAGGTATGACAGTAATTTACCTATCTGAACTCCGAAGACCATATTTTTTTAATATCTGTACACCTGGCCATATCTTCGATTCTTGTCTTTGACTGCTACTTAGATTAGAGTTGTACCCAGTAAGAATGGTTTTTACCTTAAACTGCCAATTTTGTTAATATTATAATACTATGTGAGTGAAACTAATTCTTGACTACCCAGTGCGACCAGAGTGCCAGTCTTATGAGTTCAAGTTTTACACACATTCACCTGTAAAATGATTAAATAACTGTCACTACCTTCTGAGGAGGGCACTATGATCATGACCATTTTACAGACAAGGAAGCTTAAGTCTGGAGAAGTTAACTGACGTTCCTCCCTGCACAGCTCAGTTAAGACTGAGGAGCTCATACTAACTGCTGTCGGCTTCATAAAGAAGGTGGCATAGAGTGTGTTTGCCATGCCTGTCCTTGTTCATGGCACACCGGAGGTGACCGATAAACACTGAGGAATTCATATCCGTCATGTGCAACGACTGCATGCTGCACAGATCTTGCCCCTGGGGAGGAGGGGCAGCACTAGTGAGCAGCGGTACATGAACCCAACTCCTTCGCGTCTCCTGGAAACCAGCTGCAGCGGTTCGCACTGTCGGCCCTGGGCTCCTTCCTGACACACAAAGCAGGGCGGCTGTAAGTTCTTGGTCCTGGACTCAGGGCTGGGCATGCAGGTTCCCTTGCCATGTGTTCAGGTGAAAGCATTCCCACTGGTAGCCCGGATTTTACTTTGGTAAAGCTTGCTGACCGTGGTGGTTTGAGTCAGATGTCCTCCATGCATTGATGTGTTTTGGACGCTTGCTCTCCAGCTGGGGAGGAGGAGTCTTGCTGGAGGAGTTGTTTTACTGGGGATGGGTTTAGGGGTACAATACCCAGCACCCCCGTGTGGAGCTCAGACTACTCTCTTGTTACCGCTTTCCCTCAGCTCTGCTCAAGCCATGCTTATTCCCTGCCTTCATGAAGCTTCCCCCCCAGACCGTAAGCCAAAATAAACTCTCTCCTCCCACCAGCTGCTCCTGGTCAGGTGATTTGTCCCAGCGACGTGAAGGTAGTGGTGGGCGACACTGACCCGTCGGCTGTGTGAGCGGCTGTCCCTGGCAGGAGTTGTGATTGCTTTCACGGGGCTTTTGATGACTGGTCATGGTTTGCTCCCCAGTCACCAGGACCCGCTCTGTGTCAGATAAGAAAAGTGGGGAGAGGGCAGGGAGAGAGAGAAAGATGGCATGAGTGTCTCACTGGCCCGTGGCTTGCCCGTGCTAATGCCTGGCAGGACGATCCTCACATCAGAGCTGATGAGAGTGTCCCCAAGACGAGAGGAATGCCGCAGACGCCCACCCCCTCCGGCACAGCAGCGCCCCTGCTGCAAATCAAAGCCACTTAGCTCTGCGGCATCCAACAGGACTGATTGTTTAGTAAATGTTTCATCAAGAACATTAGCTGTGGAATTTGGATGCTTAAGTAATGCAGATAATGAAATGCAAACAATTAAAATTTAATAATGTTTGAAGTGTGAAGCACAATTAGGCAGGCAGCGTCTATGCAGTGAAGGGAGTCCTCTCATGGTAGCCGCTGTCAGGACCATGTCACGAGGAACGGCCCCTCGCAACTCCTAGTCGTTCCAGAGTCGAGCCCTCCATGCTGATCGGTTAGAAAGCAGCATCTACAGATGTCTGCTCGTAGCAGCTACTAGCGTAAGGAATCTTGACAGATGAGCTGCACAGAACACTTACGTGGGGGCTTTTGAAATGGGCAGAGGAGAGTCTACACACACTGAAATCACACATCTAATCAGAGGTGCTAGAAATGGAAAAAAAAAAGGTGAGTCCACAGAGTCCACATGCACCTAGCGAATTACTTGATGGAAGCAGGCTGGGGGTGGGGGCCGCTATGTTTGTTCTTTTCTTCCCTCTTGTTCTCTCATCTTCGATCATGTCCCTTTTCTTAACCAGGAGCTGCTTCTCTTCAGGCTAAAAATAATACGTTCAGCATCCTTCGTTTCACAATGAGATTTTGTTCAATGTGTCTCCCCATAAAAGCAGCACAAGGGTCTCCCGCTGGATGATCCAGAGACTTCCCTCCCATTTCAGAGGGCATCAGTCCACCTCGGTGGAGAAGGCATGCTGGTGGGCTCACTCTGGTGGGCAGCAGGTGGGAGCTGTGGTTACATGGTGCTAACCAGGAGCAGAGAGCCAAGACTGAAGTGGAAGTGGAAGACCATCCTCACGGCCTGCCTCCAGTGACGCGCCCCGCCAGCCATGCCTCCCTGCCCCAAAGGTTCCACAGCCCCCACAGCAGCCACAGCTGGCACTAGGTATTCAATCAGATGAGGCTGTGGTGGGCACCTCACATTCAAGCCAGTCCCAACAGTCACCATCCTTAATGAAAACCTCATCTTAAAAAAACATTTTTTTCACCTTTTAAAAAAAATATTTTATTTTTATTTGTTTATTTGAGACTGAGAGAAAGAAGGAGAGAGAAAGCAACCCAGGGCCTCCAGCCACTGCAAATAAACTCCAGAAGCATGTGCTCCCTTGTGCATCTAGTTTATGTGGGTTCGGGGGAATCAAACCTGGGTCCTTTGGCTTTGCAGGCAAGCACCTTAACTGCTAAACCATCTCTCCAGCCTGAAAACCTCAACTTCTACCTAAAGAAATCCACCAACCCTTGACGTTCTCTCTGATGCCATTGCTTCTTTATATCCCTATGTCTTTCACAGTGAGATTCCAGACAGATGGACAGGCAGAGAGTGAAGTGAATTGATGAGAGACCCAGCCAGACATCGTTACCCCTCCATCCAAATAGGCTTTCATTCTCCCAGGTCCTTACTAAGGAGCAAATCTTGTGGCTAACTGTTATTGGTCAGGGAGGCCAGGAAGAAAACTTCAGACCTAAGAATTTGCTGTTTATCAATGGTAAGGGGCTGATTTCGGAGCATGCAGGTAGGTGATTTGTTGGATGAAGGAAGGACCACATGAGTGTACACACGTGGCATATCATGAGTATCTGAGAAAAGAGGAGATTTCTCTACCAACCTCCTGAACACCTCTCTGCTTCAGAACTTTGATCCAAGGGGAAATCCCATTCACAATATAAATGATGTTACTTTAGAAATATGCCTTTAAAAATACTTTAGACCTTGGACACCTTAATAAGCTACACGATTGATTTCTATTGCAATCTGAAGATAGCCATGTCATGCCTTTGATTCAAGACAATGAACCATGCATTACTTTGTTGTCTTGAACGCGTGGGTAGTGTGTGGTGTGCTGTGTGTGTGCACGTGTGTTCACCACAGGCACTCGTGCGGTAGCCAGAGGAGAGTGCGTCCTTTTTGCTGTCCTACTCGCTTCCGTGAGACAGAGTCTCTCATGGAATTGGCAGCTATAAGCTTGTGAGGTCTCATGGGAGCGGGGTACACGCACGTGTTTACGTGAGTGCAGGGGTGGAGCCCAGGCGGAATCCGGGCTTCTTGGGCACTCATCCTGCACATTGGCCACTCACACTCACTGAGCCAGCTGATCAGGCTCATCTTTGTTTCAACAAGTCTCACACCAACATAGAGAAGGCACAACGTAACAGCTAGATAGTCCACTTGAAATGGGCATAAAAATACTATCACACCTGGAAAATAGGTAAAGAACAATTAATAGAAGGAAATAATATCACGAATAAATAAACATAAAGCCAGAGGTCTCTTTATTGCCCATTATGTCACAGACTTCTTTTGGACAATTAAGAACTGTTTTTGTTTCTGTAGAAGATAGTCTTTCGGAGTTGGGGTGACGGCACACCAGTTAAAGCATTTGTTTGCAAAGCTTCCTGGTTTGAGTTCAAGTTTCCAGTACCCACCTAAAGCCAGGTGCACAAAGTGGTGCATGCATCTGGGGTTGCCTTGCACTGGCAAGAGGCCCTAGAATGGCCATACTCTTGTTCAAATGAATGAAAATGCTTTTTGAAAGGAAGATAACCTTTTGACTGTCCTGGAGGAAAGTTCAGAGTGTCTGAGGAATCAGACAGAATTAATGTCTGGTTCTCAGCTTCATCTGGTGAGAAATGGGAAGAACGCTTTGAGTTATTGCAAAGCGTGCTTCCGAAGCTGACACAGGGTGTGTGAGGAAATCACGCCTAATCAGGGCCTGCTGGGAGATGAGGACTTACGTTTGCTCATGGTTGCGTCCTCAGGGGTCAGAGTGAGCCTGGACTTAGTGGGCACGTGCGATCACTGTTAACTCTTGACCAAAATGGCCTCAAAACAATTTGGCTTACTACCTTGCCCTGTGTCTTTTTATATACATCCTAAGAATTTCTCTCGTTGAGAGAGGTCTGTAGAACTTCGCAAGTCAGTTGTTCAACACCTGGACAATTACTTCTTTTCTAAAAAAAGGAATTAACCAAATAATTTAAATCATCACAACAAAGTAATGCCATGCCAAGTTCATTCCTAACCTGAATTACTTCTTGTTATTTAGCACTTACAGCAAAAGTAGCTCTTCAACCTGTACTTTAGTCTACATATTCATTCAATTGCAAGAATGTACTCTGTATATTCACTACTTGTGATTTCTGCCTAAATACTAACTCCTGAATAGAGCTTACTGCTTTATGGGCCTTTGGTGGGATTTTTTTAGAAAAAAAAATATATGCTGAATTAAAATGTAAAAAAAAAATAATAATTTGATTTCCCCCTAAGCAGACATTGTATGTTTCCTTTTATTAATCCAAGCAATATAATCACAATGAAAAACTGTCATTATTTATTTCCCAAAAAGAAAAAAAATAGGATTCAGTGTTCAGATTTCAGTGCCTGGAAACAGCCATGAAACTGAATATACAGAACTGAGCTCAGGATAGCACGGTCTAGAACCAGCTCCTCCTCCGACAGGTAAGTGGAAGTGTTGATTACATGCCCATGGGCGTACTACGCTGAAATGATGACCATCAAATCAGCAATTAAGCAAAACAAAGCTTGACTTTTAGACTAGCCAATGAGATGAGTGTAATGGCACTCTAAGTGTTGCATACTGTTATATAGCTTTTAAATATTGCCTATGAATTCATAATATAACTGATTAACTCAAAATGTCAAAATCATACTTGATCACCCTGCCAAGGCTTTCTAAAGAGCGCTGCCTTTCTTGACTGTTCTGTTTCTCTCTCGCCTCCCCCCTCCCCCCCCCAATGATTGCCTCAGGAGAACCAACTAGCCGAGGCTCCTCATTTAGCCTGGAATTTTCTACCAGGAATTCTTGCTGTGTTCTCCAGCCTTTTACTGCTTCTCACGTGGTCAGCTTTTAGCATGAAGCCCTTGTTCTCAACCCAATTACTTGTATACAAGCAGGAGCCTCACAGGTCCCATAAACGCCCTCATCCATCTGAGGAAGGGATTGCTATCAATACTCCCCCCACCCCAAAAGGAAAGGGAATTTCATCACAGACAATATGGGAAATTGCATATGACCAACAAATTAACATTACCTACTGGGTGATAATATTATTACGGTGATTACCATATGTCTTACGTCAAATGCGGCTCCTGCTCCATTGTCACTCAGGTTTGTGGAAGGCGATGGAGGAGAGAGCTGTCACAGTCAGACTCTGTCCTTCATGCAGCTGCCAGCTCCCTTCTGAAGCCCTGGCTATCTATTCCGACTGAGGGAGGGAGGTGCAATTATAACTCCATTTGCATTGAGAACAAGAGAAGCCCCTGGTTAATTACAGGTAAGGGTCTGTTTACGTTCCCTGGGGCGAGACATTGCCAGATTTCATTTCTGAGGTGAAAACATGCAACTCGAGTTTAACAAAATCCACATTTTTTTTTTATTCCACTCTTGAAATCCTGTAGGGCCACAAGGACTGTCACTCACAGACCTTTCAAAGGTAACCTCACACACCCCCATTTCCCAGAGTCTGAATGTGGCTAGAGAACCCGAAACCTAAACACAAGAAGGGATGCAGCGTGGAGACTTTGTGAGGATCAGGAAAAGAGGGGGGCAGCATGAACAACGGGGTCACATCATCAGCCAAGTTAAACCATAAGACAACATTTGAGCAGCCACAGTGCAGAGTTCAAAATGACAACACAGCAGGGGACAATATATATATATTTTTTAATAAAAAATCTCTCAACCCAGCGTGGTGGCACACGCCTTTAATCCCAGCACTTGGGAGGCAGAGGTAGGAGGATTGCCGTGAGTTCGAGGCCATCCTGAGACTACATAGTGAATTCCAGGTCTGCCTCAGCTAGAGTGAGACCCTACCTCAAAAAAGAAAATAAAAATCTCTTTCTCTCTCTGTGCGTGTGTGTGCATGCGTGCATGCTTACGTGTGACTGCAAGAGGGCATATGCCTTTCTCTGTTCACAGCCCATGCGTGGAGGACAAGATTCTTCTTTTTTGGGGGGGGTTGAGGTAGGGCCTCACTACGGAGGCTGACCTGGAATTCACTGTGTGGCGATCCTCCCACCTCTGCCTCTCGAGTGCTGGGATTAAAGCATGCACAGCACGCCCAGCTTTCCATCCACCTTGTTTGCGGTGGGTCCCCGTTCACCTATGGCCTTGACTGGGCTCGTGGATCTACGAGCTTCCAGGGATTCTCTTGCCTTCGCCATCCATCCAGCCGCAGAAGCCCTGGGGTAACAGACGCTCACACGGCTGCACCGGGCTTGACGGGCGTCCTGGGGACCCAGAGTCCAGTCCTCACACTCCCGCGGCAAGCACCCTGTCCACTGAGCCGTCCTCCCAGCCCGCTAAGAAAGGACGGAGCCAGGAGAGACCAAGTGCCAGCGAAATAACTCCCCTTCCTGTCTCCTTCCTTCCTTTCTTTTTTCTAGTCTGTGTTTCTCTGTCTTACTCTTCTGTGTTTTCTTTCCTCCCGCCGATGACATGGTGAACTACCAAGCTGACCTCGTCCAGCGACTGGGCTGCGCCTCTCCCCCTAGCTTGACAGGTCTGTATTCCTACCGAAGTAATTGCACAGATCTGACCCAGCAGGAGCAGCATCATTTATTTATTTTTGCTCAATCACAGACTGTTGAGCTATGTACTTCCAATTTGAAAATCTCCCGAAATCTATAGATTCTAGATGTTGAAGCCAGTCTCTGCCTAGTTTCTGTCCATCGCCTCCCCTGTATTGATCTGTCCACTCTCACTTCTCACACTCTCTGAGAGGTTTCTGTCACTAACTTGTTGGTCTAATTGTTTATTTTCAGCTTCATGCTGCCTCATGGCCACATGGCAGGTCCTTGAAGTCAGAGGCCTATGTGGAGAGCAAAGAGCCATGCGATCCTCGGGCTCAGCACAGGAGCAGCCTGTTGTCGCTTCCGATGACCTGGACCTGGGTGCAGGCTGCGACGGCAGGCATTGCCGCCGCCAACTTCACACAGGTTAACCAGGCATGGAGCATGTTTTCAATACTGAACATTGCTCTGGAGAAAAAAAAAAGTATGATTCTGTTTAAAAAAATATATTTTAAAACAAACAATTCCAGGTTCCTGGGTGTGGTCATTTGAATTAGATGTCCCCCATAAACTCACGTGCCTGAATGCTCAGTGCCCCACTGATGACAACTGGGGAGGCTACATACTTTGAGAGAGAGAGAGAGAGAGAGAGAGAGGGAGAGAGAGAGAGAGAGGGGAAGTATGTTGCTGGGAGAGAGAGATGTCTCAGCCAGCTTCCCTTTGGCAGAGCTTGGCTTAGCTGGTCACTCTCCTGCTGCGGCCAAGGTCATGCCCAGCCTCTGCTCATTCCATGCTTTTCCTGCCATCATGGAGACCCCCCCCAACCCCGAGACTGTCATCCAAAATACTTTCCTCCCACCAGCTGTGGTTGCTGGGGTGCTTTGTCTCAGCGTGAAGAAGATAGTGTCACACTGATCCTAGATTTCTGGAGAAGAGCTTGCAGCAGACGCAGCTCCCTTCTAGCAAATGCCATGCTTGAGAAAGGTGAGGGATGAGCTTCCTTGTTTCTTTTAGAAATGTCTTTCTAATGCAAATATGGCAGGCACAGCAGCTCACCCTAAGAACTATTTTCTGAGGTTGAAAGATGACTCAGTACTTAAGACACTTGCCTGAACAGCCTAAGGAGCTGGGCTGGATTCCACAGCACCCATGTAAAGCCAGATGCATAGGTGGCACACGTGTCTGCAGTTTGTTTGCAGCGGCTCGAGGCCCTGACATGCCCATTTTTTAAATCCACCTGCCTCTCTCTCTCAATAAATAAATAAATAAAAATAAATAATTTAAAATCTTTAAAAAAAAGATCTATCTTCTGAAGCCAGGCATGGCGGTACCCACCTGTGACCCCAGCACTTGGGAGCCATAAGGGATCCAGGGCCACCTAGGGACCTTGTCTCAAAATAACAGCAACACAAAGTATCTTCTAGAAGTACAGGCACCCATTTGCATCTGAAGTCCTATTTTTTTTTAATGGTTTTTCAAGGTAGGGTCTCACTCTAGCCCAGACTGGCCTGGAACTCACTATGTAGTCTCAGGTTGGCCTCAAATTCATAGCTATCCTCCTATCTCAGCTTCCTGAGTGCTGTTCTAAATGATTTACATATACAAGCTATCCTCTGAACAATAGTATCTCTTACTCATTACCACTGTTATCATGATTTTACAAAACTAACAAAGAAAAATAAAAGACAGATTAGGCAAACTGCCAAGTGTGCTGCGGGAAGGCTCGGGCTGGACGGGACGCAGTGTGCTTCCCGCCTGTGCGCATCTACCTCCCTGTCCTTGGGCCATCCGATAGAAAGGCACAAATGCAGGCTATATCTACCTTTTTCTTTCTTTTCCTTTTTTTCGGAGACAGGTCTCAAGTAGCCCAGGCTAGCCTCAAACTCATTATATTGCTGCATATGGCTTTGAACTCCATACCTGGCTGCATCTATAGATTTAACTTACCTAGTGGTTGTATAAAACACCAAAAGGACAGGCAAAGCATGTTTGTTAGGCCCAAGATGTACAAGATCTCACAGCTGTTAACACCGCTCAGTGGACAAGCACCCGTGACTACCTGAGTTCAGATCTTCAGGTCCCATGTAAAAGACAGAAGCTGTGGCTGGTTTCTGTAATTCAAGCCTATGGATGAAAGGCAGATGGAAGCAGAAGAATTTCCCAGCTAGCCTGGACTAAATATCTGACCAGAAGCAGTTTATGGAAAGAAGGGGTTTATTTTTCAGGCTTCCAGTTTCTTGGGGAAGTTTAGTTTTGGTGGAGAAGGCATGGCAAGCAGCCCACATCTTCTTATCCCAGCCGGGGGGGGGGGCGGGGGGAGCAAGAGTGAGCTGGCTCTGAACATCTGGTGGCCAGGACTAATTAATCCCAAGGCCCATCTCCAGCAGCACACCTCCTCCACTGAGACCCCACCTCCCAAAGGCTCCACCAGCTGGGGACTAAGTAGGATGCTTAACCACAAACAGTTGAGGCAATGGGGGACGTTTTATATTTCAACCACCACCCCTGGCGAATGGAATGGTGAACAGGCTCAAATGAGGTGGAAGGTGATGATTGACACTTGAAAAGTTGTCCTCTGACCTTCACAGACTCACACACATACATGCATACCAAACATAATAGTTTTTCAGCATACAGATGATCTTCAGTGATAGTTTGACATTTCAAATAACTACTATTACAACCAGAACACCTGGTATATGGTTTATGATTCCAGCACCACCCCCCGACCCACACTCAGCTCAGGCCTGAACAGGTGAGTGTTAATAGACCTTTGTTACTAGTGGCTGCTGTCAGGGCCTGCCCAGCTCTATACTGCATACGTCTGGACTTTTCTAGCATACTGTCCTGTCAATAGTGAGGCCTCAGATACAGTTTTTAAGATATTTATTTAGTATGAGGGGATACTGGATTTGCCTATCCAACCCGAAACTCAAAGTAGAAAAATGACTATCGACTTACACTATTAGATTTTCAACCCCCTGAGGGCAGAGCTTATTTCTACAATGTTTACCGCTATGTTCTTCCTGTGGAGAACAGTGCTCACAAGTTACAAATACTTTTGAAGTGAAGGCTTGAAAAAAGCTGAATTTTATATTTTAATAATTGGGTGCATGTATTAATTGCTCAATATGTTGACATGTTGAGATTGACTTCACTTGGTTGAATTAACCAAATGTCACCTCATGCTAAAGCTTATGCTAGATACCAAATCCTGAGGACCCACAGATGACAGGCCCAGATCTTGCCCTTTAGTTGCATACAAGGGAGACAGATTCTTTAATTTATTTCCCTTGTATGCAAAGAAATGTCTGGATCAGAACCCAGATGGTCTTGGAAATGGCATACCCACTCTGGGAAAGAGGGTGGTGGCCAGGGAGCATGAATGGCAAGAGTCCACATCCTGAAGACAGTAAATGACCGGGCTAGGGAAGAGCAGAGACGTGTGCAAGACAGTCCTTTGGCCTCTTACTGTAGCTGTGGAGTCATTCACCTGGCCCTTCCTAGTTGGGCTGGACTCATCCATCTGACATGGGTGAGATGCAGAGACATTGTACAGGCAAAAGCCTCGTTTCTAAATAACCCCCAACTTTGGAAAGCCAGCACAACCAAGAAACTGTCTTCAGTGCTACAAAATTGGAGGGGAAAACCCCACCTGTCCTGAATTAGGTATAAGAAGAGCTTGAGGTGATGCTTTAGATGTGGTACCAATAATCACAAGCATTCTCTCAGACACATCATGCTGGGCAGTTTACTACAGTAAGAACTGCTATAGTGCATTACATCATGTTTACAATCAATGAAGGAAGGAAACGGAAGCACGGCGCTCAAGACAGTTCAGATCATGAGAGAGTGCCAATCTTTATGTTCATTCTCTGCTCTCAGTAGACCAAAGAGAAACAGATCTAGAAGTACAATGTGAGACTTCTCTCTCCTTGCTTTGTAATGAAAGGCCCACAGTATGGACGCTAGTGCCAGGGAAGCAAAACAAGGCTTGTCTGGGGACTCCCTCCAATCACATCCCTGGTCAACCCATGCTTTCCTCCAACAACTCATACATAGACAAGATCTTCACTTTCCACTTTGAACCCCAAATGAATCCCCATACACATGGAGAATCTTCCAAAAGAAATATCAATGCCAGCATGAAAAGCCACACTGGAGCCAGAAATAAATGACTTTGACTGATTTATAAGCACCCTCCATGGATAAATGCTTCAATCAAACATAAATGTTTGCATATTGCAACAATGCTATTGTATAAAAGCATAAAAAGAATGGGTACATTTCATTATTGCCAAGAGTAATAAAATGAGATAGAGATCATTAGGGACTCTATAGTTAAGGGCAAAAAAGACCTGATATCCCATGAAAGCAGAAGCGACCAGCTCAAAGAATATAATCTGGAGGTCAAGTTGAAATCACAAGTCTACTAAATCACAAGTTAAATGTTGTCTGTCATATTCACAAGAAACTCTCCCCAGGGGTTGTTTGTTTCCTTTTAGATGTGCATGTGTGTGTACTGTGCACACGTGCTCCTGTGGGTATGGACACGTGTGTGCTGTGCACGCGTGTTCTGTGGGTATGGACACGTGTACATTTGTCTCTTCCTTGTTTTCTTTTTGTATGTGTATAGTGTGCATTAATGGTCATATGTGAATATATTTCTGTGTTTGAGTGCAATTACATGTGCATGTGTGTGCTTGTGGAGGCAGAGGCCAGTGTCCAGTGTCCAGTGTTTTGAGATGGGTCTCTGCCTGAACTGAGAGCTCAGCAATTTGACTAGACCAGCTACCTGGCAAGCCCTAGGGGACTTCTACTTTACAATTGTTTCTTGTTGCCTTTTTATTATTAAGCTATGTCTTTTTATTTTGTGCTCAGATTAAAAAAATAATTTCATTACTTTCTTTATGAGACAAACAGTGCGAGAGAGAGAGAGAGAGAGAAAGAGAGAGAGAGAGAGAGAGAGAGAGAGAGAGAGAGAGAGAGAATGGGCATGCCAGGGCCTCTAGCCACTGAAAATGAACTCCAAACACATGCACCACCTTGTGTATCTGGTTTCCGAAGGTAAATCACAACAAGGGGAATGGAATCCAGGGCGTTGAACTTTGCAGGCTTAGCAGCTGATCCCTCCCTGCAGCCCCACGACATTCTACTTTTATGTCAATGCTGAGGTCTGAACACAGGTTATCCTGGTTGCCTGGCAAGCACTTCCCTGTTGAGTCATCCTTAGCCCCTTTCTTTTAATCTTAATATGCGTCTCACCTTCTTCTTCTTTTTTCTTTTAAAGATATCACAATTGGTCTTTTGCTAAATCTTTCCTTTTCCCTGGACTGTTAAGGGAACGCTGAATTTACTTGGCTTCTAATCTCTTCTTGCACAACTTTGGACATCAATAGCTACTTTATTTTCTCCCTCAGCTTATGCCCTCACCACTCTCCAATATAAAACTATTTATAGCAGCAACACACACACACACACACACACACACACACACACACACACACACACACGGCTAACAATAGAGCTACAGTGGTATAGTCCTAACATGTCTTATATGTATCCATTTTGTTACACTTTTTGATAACATAGGAAAACAAAGGCAATGTCATGTTAAAATACAAAAGCCAGATATGAAATGAAATTATTATGATTTATTATTTACTTATATTAAAATGCAACATATGCAATATATACACAAATGTGAATATATACATGATTTAAACTTTTGTGCATAAGAAGAATTTCATAGGCTGGGGGATAGCTTGATGGCAGAGAGCGTGGCCAGCAGGAGTGAGGCCGGGGTCTACGCCCAGCACCATTCTCCTCAAAATGAATCAAAAGACAATGGACTGGGAAATATTTACAATGCATGATAGGCATGCAGTCTAAAGTTATAATATAAAATACACTTCCACAGAGCAATTTTAAACAAGGTGAAAGTCACAACTTAAAATGAGAAGTTTTCAAAAGAATTAAAATTATCAATTAATACATGAGAAGATCTTTGACTTCACTATTAAAGAAAAATAAAAAAAGGACTCATTATGTTTACCAACAAATGGGATAACTATCTCACTTTCTCCTAGTAGAACGAGGAAATATTAGTAATGTTGATAAGCATTTCTTGTATATTACTGGGAGTGGGAGCATAAATTCTCAAAGTCTTTCTTTTAGCAGCCCCGAAATAAACTTCCAAAATCACAAGTGTAATTCCAGAATTAAAAAAAAAAAATGTAGTTTTATTAATTTGTGAGAAGAGAGAGAGGAAAGAGGAGAAAGAATATGAGGCCACCAGGGTCTCTGTTACTGCAAAGGAACACATTGCCACTCCGTGAACCTGGCTTTACAGGGCTACTGGGCACCAAAGGCCTGGGTCAGCAAGGTTTTGCAAGAAAGCGTCTTTATCCACTTAACTCTCTCTGCAGGCCACTCTTCTAGACAATTATCTCAAGGAGGTATCGGGTTGAATTAAGTACAAGAATACATGTATAGGAAACTTCACTCAAACACGATTTCAGAGAAAGCAAGAAATAATCTAATATTCAAAGAGTGTTTTTCTATAATATTTCCTGGTCTAAGAAAGACATGTCTGAAATTGTATTGAAAAGCATAAGAAGTGTGGTAAAGACGGGAAGGGAGCCCCTGCTGGTCGCCAGCATGTGAGGAGGATGACTGGGGTTAGCTGCAGGCATGACTATGGAGCCTCTGGACACTGGGAGGCATTCCCCCTACATTGCTTGAATTTTCTGAATAAATACTTCAATTTTAGAAAAAAATAAAAAGTGATTATGACTTGATAGTGAGACTTTTTTTTTTTTTAGAACTTTTAGTGTTTTCTAATTGTTGTTACAGTTATTTTTATTTTTTAAAATGTTTTTATTTATCTATTTACTTATTTGACAGAGAAAGGGAGAGAGAGAGAATGAGCACGCCAGGGCCTCCAGCCACTGCAAATGAACTCCAGACACACGTGCCCCCTTGTGCATCTGGCTAACGTGGGTCCTGGGGAATCAAACCTGGGTCCTTTGGCTTTGCAGGCAAACGCCTTAACCACTAAGCCATCCCTCCAGCCCTGTAGTTACTTTTTAATGATGAAATCCATTTTATATTTCTCTACATACATTTTAAAGTACAATACTTTGGGAACTAAGAAGATGGCTTAGTGGTCAAAGGGGATTGCTTGTGAGACCTGCTGGTCCATGTCTACTCCAGGTTCAAATCCCCAGTGCCCGTGTGGAGCCAGATGCCCAAAGTGGCACATGCATCTGAAGTGCATTTGCAGTGGCCAGAGGCCCTGGGGGCCCGCTCTCCCTCCTTGCAGGTAGACGCGTGTAAGAATGAAAATCTTTGCAGGAGCACACCGAGCACCATCAGGGCACTCTGGGCAGAATTACTTTCGCATTTTATGCACATGGGAGCCCAGGTCTACGCCCGGTCAGCAGTTCATGCTTCTCTGTGGTTCTTCGATAGTTTTGCACGTACACAATTTTCTGCTGCTTTGCCTACTTAGTTAATAGCAATAAGATGGAAAACATTCATATTTTGTTTTTTATAACAATGGGGGGATAACACAAGGAGGCTATGGTGTTACTGGTGGTCATGTGCCCACCACCATGCCACATGACAGATACGCTTCTGTTTCCCACGAAGGGGTCAGCAGGAAGGGGAGGCCCTGAGGTGTCCAAGGTGGCTGACTGGGCCAGGTGTCAGTGACCGAACCCAGGACTCCTGCTTCTGTGGGGTGTTCTCAAGTTGCCTGTGGGCTGCAAGTCCTGCTTTCGGTGTTGTTGGCTTGTGGGTGGCCAAGTGTCTGTCAAGTTCGCAGGCCTTTCTTCTGGACAGTCTCGCCATTTGTCATGTCTCGAAATATTATTTCTCTTTAAAGTTGACGAATGCAAAACAAGCAAAATTTTGATGTGACAATTTTTGTTTTCCATAGGCTTAGGAATGGGAGAAAGACTTACACAATGGAATGGTTTTTATTGATTGTCAAGCTACTAGGACATAGAATCACCCACGAGGGCATGTACAGATTAGTTAGCCTTTGGGCGTGTCTGTGGGAGCTTATCTTGCCTAGGTTAGTTAGGGTGCAAAGGCACCCTCTCTGTGGGTGGCCCCATTCCATAGGCTGGGGTCCTGGACTTCACAGAAAAGGGGAGAGCTGGCTAGGCAGCAGCATTCCTTGTCCTCTGCTTCTCAGCTCCTCACTGGCCTGAATGTGAGCAGCTGCCTCCAGCTCATCAAGGACTGTAAGCTGGCGTAAACCTTTCCTCCCCTAAGCTGACTTTTTTTCTGGGTGTCATGTCCCAGTGATGAAAAGTTGACTAACACACATATGTTCATAGAATTGAAAAAATTAGAACCTCAGTGCATATTTGTATCTTTGCTTTGGAAACCTGTCAGTAATGATGGTGTATATAATGGGACACACATGCCACTTTAATTGCTTTCTTCTTTAGTTATCAAATATTTGTCTCAAGTAATTATACCTAATGATCTTTTATGACTCCTGAACACATCTCATTGAGAACTTGTGTCACTCGAAAATTTATTATTGTTATTGTTTATCGGAACCAGTGTCTTATTGTACAGTCACAGCTGGCCTGGAACTTGCCACGCAACCCTGTCTGGCCTCGAAGTTGCATGGATCCTCCTGCCTCTGCCCTTCAAGCGCTGGGATTATAGGAATGCCCCGTTGTTGTGGTTTGAATGTGAAATGTCCCCCACAGGCTTATGTGTTTGAATACTGATTTCTCAGCTGGTGACACTGGGAAAGTTGTAGAACCTCTAGGAGATAGACCGTTCCTGGAGGAAGTGAGTTAGTTATTCAGGGAGGGTGTTGAGGTTTTATAGCTTTGATCTACTTCCTGTTTATCTCTGCTTCCCACCTACTAGTGTGACCCGCTCTGTTCCAGCTCCTGTCACCACGCTTTCCCCACCATGAAGCTTCCCATCCAACTATAAGCCGGAATAAGTCCTTTCCTACCCTAAATTTCATCTGGTCAGGTTTTTGTTCATAATGATGAAAAATTAATGAGAACATCACTATGCTTGGTCTTGACACTTCAAAATCTAAAGTACAGATGAAGAGATGGTTCAGCTATTAATACACTTGCTTGCAAAGCCTGACAGTCTTGGTTTGACTCCTTAGTATCCACATAAAAGCCAGAGACATTAAATGGCACATGAGTCTGGAGTTTGTTTGCAGTGGCAAGAGGCCCTGGCTTGCTCATTCTTTTCCCCTGCCTCTTCTTGCAAATTAACAAATAAAAATTAAATAAAAGACAACCTCTGACTTGCAATTGATTTGAATCTGAAGCTGGACTCTGTGCTGGCTCATTCAGTCCTGTGATCTTCAAGAATGAGTTACTCTGATGGAAACCATGAAGCATGTCTTTGACTTTTGAAATACTAAATCTAAGTATATTGCTGGAATTTTTAAGGGAATGGGGCCATCTGGAATTATCCTTTTTAGTTTCAAAAAATTGTGAATGATATATAGAACTACTGCTCATGGGTGTGTAGTGGTCAGGAATGACTACATTCAAAGACCCTTCACAGTTTCTCAGGCTCTCCCGGTTCCTTTAGCTGAGATCACCCTTGGCCCCCAACCGGACGTCTGTCCTCACAGAAATGTGGGTATTCCAGCCCTTGATGCGCCCCACGGAAAGTGTGCAGAGAATGGTGACCTTATTGTGGAGGGATATGAAGAGGCAAAGGAACATGTTTCAACTTGTCCTTTAGTGACGTTGTGAGGACGGAGAAAAGGGGACACACAAAACTGTGGATGCGTCAGGGGAGGCTCTGGGTGGTGAGTGCTCCGGTCTCCTCCAGGAAGTCCCACACGCGTGAGGTTCAGAGTGACCTCACTGCTGTGCGCATTCCTTGCACCACTCCACCGATTCTTGCACGTGTCCATGTAAAAGTCAGTGGTGATACTCCAAGGCTCATGAGGTGGACTGCCCTCCCTCGAGAAACTTGTTTAGGGGTGAACCTGCCCAGCAGAAGCAGAGTCCCCCGAGACTTGGGGGTGGAGTCTGCCTTCCGTGTTCCACTTCCGGCTTCCCTGAGTCCCAATCTGAAAGCAAGAGCTTCACGGAGGCACAGCATGCAAAGGTACTGAGTAGGCCCCTGGCTTATGCACTTTGGAAATACAAATAATTCTTCTTTTAAAATACATTCATTTTTATTTATCTGTTTGCATGTGTAAATGTGCAGGCCAAGATCTCTTGCTGCTGGCTGAAGAACTGAACGCAGACCAGCAAGCTTTGCAAGCAAGTGACTTTAACCACTGAGCAATCTCCCCCAGCCTCAATATTGATTTTTAAATTTACAGTAAAGGTCTTTTGTTGTTGTTGTTTGTTTGTTTGCTTGCTTGTTTTTCTAAGTCAAGTTTCACTCTAGCCCAAGTCGACTTGGATCTCACTCTGTATCCCCA
Source organism: Jaculus jaculus (assembly GCF_020740685.1). Classification (NCBI taxonomy): domain Eukaryota; kingdom Metazoa; phylum Chordata; class Mammalia; order Rodentia; family Dipodidae; genus Jaculus; species Jaculus jaculus. Next base: position 6,882,667 of record NC_059120.1, on the reverse strand, counting down.
GGCTGGTTTTGAACTCATGGTGATCCTCCTACTTCAGATTCTCAAAGGCTGGTATTAAAGGCATGAACCTCCATATATCATAAAGGTTCTTAATTCGATCTTGGGTTTGCATGTGAACACACATATATCCCCTTTCCTTCACACACATAAATAAGGTAACCCAGTAGCCATGTGTCCCTCCCCTGAGCTTTTGTGCTGGTTTTAATACTGTCATGCTGCATTTACCCGACCATGTTTGCAATGGGGCTTTCACCTGATGCATTCACAAAGCCCTGGAGTACTGCAGAAAGCCACATTCTCTTGGAACAGCATATTGACTTTTAAAGTGCCACAGCTGATCCATCACAGGTTCTGTGCACATCTGTGCGGTATTTACTACATGCGATGGGATGGTCATATCTTGGGGTCATGCTTTTCCATTGTTCTGCCACCAGTTCACAGTATATAGTCTCAGCAGAGCTAGTGACCAGATTGGGTAATCCTTTCATTCATCTCTCATTGCCAACAAGTACCTTCCACAGGAGCCCTTCTAATTACCGCCCACGGCTGTATTTGCCATTCTCCTTCCCGCATGCTCTGTCGGGCCTCTGTTTTCTTTATTTTAGGTTATAGGACATTGTTTAGTTTTTTTTTTTTAAATAAGGTTTTTGTTTTGAAATAATTGTACATTCACATGTAGTCACAAGAAAGACTACAGAGTGGAGGAGATAGATCAGAGGGTAAAGAGAGTGTCATGTGTGCACGTGGACCTGTTTGAAGCCTCAAGGTTATGTAAAGAACATGCCGTGTGTGCACGTGGACCTGTTTGAAGCCTCAGCACTGTGAAACTGGACCCAGTAGCAAGCAGTTGTTATTGCTGCCCTCCTACAGTGAGAAGGAAGACAGAGACTCCTGGGAGATCGTAGGACAGCCAGTTTTGAGTTAGCAGTGATGGACAACAAGAGACCTTGCCTCAAACAAGGTGAAGGACGAAATCTATGATAGAGGTTGTTCTGGCCTCCATGCACACCCCCTCTCCACCCTGTGAGTGCACGTGTGCACGCACACACACACACACACACACACACACACACACTAAAAAAGCAATGAATGCAGAGACTTTGTATTTTACTAATATTCTTCCTTTGTTATACACAAGTATAGTATACGATCATAGTCAAAGGCCCCAGTAACCTACTTCTCCAGACTCTACTTCTAGATGTTTCTGCCAGCTCTCAATAGTATCATTAAATTATGAATCCACCTAAGAATTAATGCACTGATGAATGTAGAGACCCTGTGGTCCAATCACTTCCCAGTGATTTGTCTACTAAATTGGAGGCCAGACCTTCAACACAGGAACCTGTGCAGGAACACTTCACATCAAAACAATTATAGTTAATGAATCAATTAATGCTAATTGGTTGATTGAGACAGGGCCTCTTGCAGCTCTGGCTTGCCAGAAGCTTACTATCTAGCCCATGCTGGCCTTGGACTCACAGCAGTCCTCTTGAGAGGTTGAGAGTGCTGGGAGTGTAGGTGTGAACTACCACCCAGTCCATTTTCTTTTCTTTTCCTCTTCTTATTTTGGGGACTGGAACATTTAGTATTATGCTTAGTTAGAGTGGTGCCAAGCACCCTTTCCTCATGCCGATGCTGGAGGGGAAGAGTCGTTCTCTCATTGCAGGAACACTGGGGACGGTTGACTATGTTGCTTTGATGTGTTGTCACTTATAGTTTGTTGAGAGCATTTCTTGTGAATGAATTTATCAAATACTTTTCTCTGATGCATTCACAAAGCAAATGGTGATTTATTGACTTTTAATTGGTGAATTTGTGTCACTCACCTCTGGTGCTTTAACCTGTAAATTCAGTTGCATTAGTGGTCATAAGACTATTCAGGTTTGGTATTTGGTGGTTCCTATGGAAATGGTCCATTCCTTCTACGTTGTTGAATGTATGATTTTCTTTGTTTATTTGTGTGTGTGTGTGTGTGTGGACAACTTCAAGGAGTCTGTGCTCCACCTTCTTTGAGACAGGGTCTCCAGTAGCTACAAACAACCTTCCAGACTGTGTGCAAAGGAGCAGCAGTGCAGCTCCCTTCAAGCTTCTGACTCTGCTGGTCCCTCCTCCCTCTGTTGCTGGCACCTTGGGATCATGGGTGAATGTGCCCTTTGCATCTGGCTTTATGTGGGTGCTGGGGAACTGAACCTGGCTGGTAGGCTTTGGAAGCAATCACCTGTAACTTACACGGTGCCATCTTTCCAGCCAGGTGCTGTTGAATTTATGACAGCAAAACTTCTCATAACATCCCATTATGACCTTTTTAACAGCCACAGAAGTTTTAGTGGTAGGCCTACTTTATTTTTGATATTGAAGATTTTCAACCTCTCTCTATATATAAATCTTCATCAGTCTTGTTGGAAATTTATCAATTTTATTGAGTGTTGTTGAAGAGCCTGCTTCTTGTTTCATTGATTTTTTTTTCTGTTGTTTTCTTGTATTATATTTTTCACTGTTCTTTATATTGATGACCACATCCCCAGGATAGGGAAAGGAGAACTCTTTCACCTCATCTTTTTGATTCTTTCTTCTCTTCTCTTTTCTTTGTTCCTTCTGAGTTGGTGCAATCTCCTTTCCCTCCCTTTCTAAGACTAGACACTTCCTCCCCAGTTTGGATTTAGTATTCTCTTCTGGGGTTATGTCTCATCCAGTGACTGTACTTTTTCTCTCATCCTTACTATTCTACACTTTTGATCCCACCTCCATTTCACCCTAGGTGGAGTCTTTTAGGCATCATTCACATTGACTCTATTACTTATTGCTTTTCTTTGCCACCAGACTTGTGCAATAGTCAATGACGTGCCCTGCCTCTCATATGTTCCTCTCAGTCATCCTGGCTCCTGATGATTCTCCTGACTGCCCTCACTATGATTCAGTTTACTTCTGTTTCTGTTTCCGAGCTCTTACTTCTGCCACTACAGCCCAATGAATGATCACTTATACTGCCCCACCCACTGTGAATTCATTTTTCTGTCTTTTTCTGTCTCCGATGGTCTCCTGGCCATGGACTGCCTAGTTACCTGTGTGTCTCTGATCTTTTATTTGCATTTACACACAAAAGACTGGTTGGTTGGTTAGCCAGTCACCCTCCAGTCCAGATGCCTAATCAACAAGTTATTTGTTAGAATCGACTGACTTTGGGCCAGGCGCTATTCCCTGATCCGATCAGCTGTGACTGCCCTAGCAAGTGTGGTTACCTAACTTTCTACGTAGAAGAAACTTGGAAAGAAAATTTTCTGTAAAGCATGATTTAAAATTCCTCACTGGTATGACTTAGGGTATGAGTTGTGGGTTTGGGCTATTTTTATTAAAAGGAGATAAGTAGATTGTTGAATGATAGATATATCTGAACTGTCAGGTTCTTTTTAAAAAGCCTATTAATACTTTTAGGTTGAAATTTCTTCATAGTTTTTGTGGCAGATTCATCCGAAATTCACCAAGGATTATCAGTCATACAGCTCTCTTCCTTTGAGATGTCAAAGCATAATGAGATTGATTCATGGGGAGTTACTGGATTTATAGCAGCTGCATTTTTAAGTTTCTGAGTTTTCTTATTTCTTTGTAGAAAGCAAGATTTGGAAATTACACTGCCATTTCACGAACCAGATATGTACAGCTGACAGAAGAAAATGGTATAAGATACTCAACTCTCCTTTCCTGGACTGGAATGGTATGCATATACTTTCCTAATTTTTTTTCAATTTGCATGTAAAATAAAGCCATCACCAGCAAAATGAATATAGAATATCAAACATGATATATTCTTTCTCACTGTCCATTTTCCCCACAAATATTTCTACTTTCAAGCCAGCTCTCCACCTTATTCAACGTCATGTTTATGGTGTTTTCTCTGACGTTTATTCTCAGTCTTTTGTGCATCTGGTTTTTTTTTTTTTTTTTCATTATTTCTGAATGATGCTAACAAATCCATTCAGGTACACTGCAGTGGTCATTCTCATATTAGTTTCAGCTCTTGAATTGAAACTCATTTTATGGCAAGGGTATTCTGAGTTTGCTGAGATTATAATAAAGAAAGGTCAGAAGTTTATTTAAGTTACACTTGTGTGCATCTTTGGGAATTTAGCTTAGCTTGGCCCACATTTACTCAACATTATGCTCTGTGAGACACTGGGGATATTAGATGAATTAATATATGTTATTTAAAGACCATATATTCCAGACTGAGGAAATGTAGTTTGGTGAGCAAAGTGCTTGCTTCACAAGCATGAGGATTGACTTCCATCCCAAGTACTCACAATAAGAGATGGACAGGGTGATGTGTGCCTATTTTCCCGGCGCTGGGGAAGTAGAGACAAGAGGATCCCTGGAATTCTCTGACCAGCCACTCTCACCTAAGTGGTGAGCTGCAGGCCAGCCAGAAACCCTGTCATGATGACACATAGGTTACAAAAACACATGTGCATCCATACACACATGCAAAAAAAAAGCCATATACCACAGTAACTGAGACATTTGAGTATGTGTCTCCAATGTGGTGACAAGCAGTGGTAGCTTTCCTCTGGATGTTAGAAGACAGTCTCCTTGTAAATTTGATGGGTGGGGAAGAGATAATATCAGAAAACACCTCACAGAGGTGCCTAGGTCATGTCTGGAAGAATGGTTAGGAACTCACTGAAGGAAGATGGTAGGTTTGTAGGGTGCCGGGGGAAACCCGGGATTGGTGTTCCTGGGCACATGTGAAAACCTGGGTTAAATATCTATTGTGTTAGGAGGCAAGGGTGGCTGGGAGAATATCCAAGAGGACAGCAAGGGCAGTTGGAAGGGCCTGGGGAGCTTTGCTCTGTCCTCGGGCTCATGAGGAGGTAAGCAGCCATTTATGCTGGAGATCCCTGGTCATGGTGGCTCACCAATGGGAGCACTTGGTCAGCAATATGGAAGACATGAAGAGGGACCCCGGAGGCTGTGAATTCCATAATCACAACCAAGGAGCAACACGTGAAGGCCTAACAACCAAGACCCTGGTGAGAGAAATCAATGGGTACCAGTGCGAGAAAATGAAAATGGCGCTACATCACGATACCCGGGTAACAGTATCATAAGGAGAGGAAAATGGAGAGTAGGCAGGGTTCAGGTCTCATGATCTTTCAACTTCGGTGTGGACTTCATGTCAACAAACCATTTAAAGTGAGTGTATGTGTGTATGTAGAGAGCTCACTAAACAGAGCTCTTCACGCTGCTCTCCAGCTAAGGAGCGGGCTGGCCCCTCAGTACCAGACCTGGGCAAATTGAAGCCGACGGAAGGGTAAGAAGCTCCTGTGGTCCTGCCCTGAGCCCCGCTTGCTTATGACTTTCCTCTCCAACAAGGACCTGCAGCAAAAGTGACCCACACGTTAGATTTCTTCTTTTCCTTACTCTCAAGCTTTAACAAAAGATAGGAAAGCGGGCTGGAGAGATGGCTTAGTGGTTAAGCACTTGCCTGTGAAGCCTAAGGACCCCGGTTCGAGGCTTGGTTCCCCAGTTCCCACGTTAGCCAGATGCACAAGGGGGCGCACGCATCTGGAGTTCGTTTGCAGAGGCTGGAAGCCCTGGCGCGCCCATTCTCTCTCTCTCCCTCCATCTGTCTTTCTCTCTGTGTCTGTCGCTCTCAAATAAATAAATAAATAATTTTAAAAAAAAGATAGGAAAGAGATTTCAGTCATATCTGCAGCTTAGCTTTTCCATGACTTTTCTAGAAAAATGATACTTTATACCAATTGGTTAGCTATGCACGTGTGTGTTTGTGCGTGCACATGTGCTTGTTCGTGTGGTTACCAGAAGACATCCTTGGGTGTCATTCCTCTGGCATTGTCCACTTTTTTTTGAGACACGGTGACTCACTGGCCTGGAACTTGCCAAGTAGACTAGACTGGCTAGTAAGTGAGTCCCTAGGGACCCACCGACCGCCACCAAACCTGGCATTTTATTATGTGGGTCATGGGGATCAAACTCAGGGCCTCATGCTTGCTTGGCCTGTGCTTTGTTGACTGACTTACCTCCTTTTGATTTTAAATAGCCTTTAAAATATTTATTTATTTATTTGAGAATGGAGTGCACCAGGGCTTCTTGACACCACAAACTCACTCTAGATGCATACACAATTTTTTTTTTTTTTTTTGTGTCTGGCTTTACTGGGGAATCAAACCCAGGCCAGCAGGCTTTGAAAGTAAGCATCTTTAACCTCTGAGTCATCTCCAAAGCCCAAAAATTAATGCTATGATCTCATGACCTTAACATTGAGTGAGTCCCCACCACCAGCTGCCCAGTTCCTGTACTGAAATTTAATTATTAACATGATCATCAGGAGATGGGGCCTTTGGGGAGGTGATTAGATTGAGGCTTTTATAAAAGAGGCCCAAGAGAGAACCCTCACCCTTCTATCATAAAAAGATGCATGGAACCATCTCTTGCCACACACCAAATGTGCAGGCACCTTGACCTTGGACCTCAGTCTCAGAATTGTGAAACAGAGAGTTCAGGGTATTAATAAATGTTTCTTCAAATTCACGTTGATGATATCTACCAGTAAAAGTGCAATTTGGACTCTATGACCCTCCGAATTATATGTTTTAAATTACTATTGAAACTTTTAAGGTTTTTACTTTTCCCATGTGTGTGTGTTTATGCTTGCACATGGGTGGGCATGTGTGTTTGTGCATGTGCACATGTGTGTGCTTACATGTGGAGGGAAGAGGTTAATGTCCACTGTCTTCCTCAATTAGTCCTCACCTTGTTTATGGAGAACAAGGATTCACTTGAACCCAGGGCTTACTGATTTGGCTTGTCTAGTTAGCCAGCTTGCCCTGGGACCCCTCATCAACACCCCCCTGAACACTGGGATAACAGGGCTGCCACACCTGAATGGCATCATGTGGGTTCAGGAGGTCCAAACTCAGGTCCTCACATCTGTTTCACAAGAGCTTTATCCACAGAACGATTGTCCCGGCCCCTAAGATTGAAACTCTATAGATATTTCACCAGGTAGCAGGTTATTTAAAACTGATTATTGAGAATAGACAAAAGTAAAACCCCTTATCTACTTAGAAGCATTTGGTTGATTTCTTTGGGCAATCAATTTACACAGCTAAAATGCTTTCCCTTGAATTACTATATCTGCATAGCTTTCATTTTTTCCCCAAAGATTAAAAAATTATACATCTTTTAACCACTGTGTTTGTGACAGTGTATATCACCACGTGCACCTTCTAATTCTATGATTGCATATATTTACACAAATTATATAATAAGATGCAATTACAATAATTACAGAGGAATAGGCAATAATTGAAAAAAATTACAAATTCCCCTTTAAAATAACACTGAGTGATAAGGAAATCATCAGACAAAGTAATATAAGAGAAGAAAGTGTTCTAAGATGATCCCAACCAGCACGTGGCAGAGTCTAGCCTTTGGCTGCAAAATGGAAGCATGAAATCGTGGGAAATTGAGGCTTACACTTTAAGGGTAAAGTTCTTTTTCCTTAATATGTGCTTGCTACGCCTGGAATGTGACAATTTAACATCTTGACCTTCCTAGACATTATGACTATGGAAGCTTTCCCCTTGCTGACGTCTTCCTGCAATTTCAATGACAAGAGGAAGGATAATTATTAGAGTAACACAACACAGATGACCATGACCCCGTGGGATCTTAATCAGGATGGACGGATCCTGCAGTGATTTTCTTGTCGTTTTTCCTTATACACTGTTTCCAAGTATACATATAACTTTCATATCAACATATTCAATATATTCAGTCTGAGAATATTTAAATTTATTTATTTTTGTGTGTGTGTAAACCTGTGTGTGTGTAGGGCAAATGAATGTTTCTCTGGCTTTATGTGGTTGGCTGTGGAATTGAAACTAGACCAGCAGGCTTTGCAAGCAAGCAAGCAAGCACCTTTAACCACTCAGCCATCTCCTCAATGCATCTGAGAATGATATTTGTCTCATCATTTTCTTCTTGGAAAAAAAAGTCATGAAACAAACTTTGCAACTTATACATTAAAGTTCTCTATAAATTTTCCTGTGATGTATTTCACCTAAAGCCCAATTTTTCACTTTGTGTTATATTTCATATGGATATCATTAACATAAAAATTGTGAAGTTTGTCTCCTTGGCTCCTTCATGCTGCTACTTTATTCAATTTGGTGCCTTGCCTTTCTCAACCATGACAGTGAAAGAGGGATGTTCTGACACACCGGGGTTTTTCACAAAGGAGCGCAGATTCACCCGGGCCCTGGCTTACTCGTAACCCCTGTGCATCCCAGGCGGTGTGCTGAGTTGCTTATTTGTGTATTAAAGGCAGTGCTTCATGACTGCTCTGTCTGATGGACCTTTCCACCACTGGAATCTTCATGTCACAGATGTGGAAATGAAGGCTTTGAGAGCATGTGTAAAAAGAACAGACACGTCAGAGGTGATAAAATAGTTGAGCCAAGATAAGAATTGGCTGATAGTAAGTACTTACTCCCAGCACTGAGAAGATTATGAGGCTGTGAGGGAAAAAAACAGGGATGCGATGTGACCACTGCCTCTGAGGCACCTGTTGTCTTATAGGTGAGAGACACGATCACCAACGACCCAGAGTACAGTGAACCTGATGTCACACAGGCAGGAGAGACATGATCACCAACGACCCAGAGTACAGTGAACCTGATGTCACACAGGCAGGGGGAACACGATCACCAACGATCCAGAGTACAGTGAACCTGATGTCACACAGGCAGGAGAGACATGATCACCAACGACCCAGAGTACAGTGAACCTGATGTCACACAGGCAGGGGGAACACGATCACCAACGACCCAGAGTACAGTGAACCTGATGTCACACAGGCAGGGGAGACATGATCACCAACGATCTAGAGTCGGTAGATAATCCTAAGAGACCTGAAAGGTTTTCAACATGAAAACAAGGCAGCATTAGATGCATCATTCAAGCAACCTAAGATACCCTCCAAAGACCAAGTACCAGATTCCTCAAGAAATAAAACTAACACAGAATATCAGGAATTAAGGTTGCATTCAGTTTCCAGGAGCTCTGATGAACTCTGGGGAATTGAGCATTAATTGAGTCGCCGATCCTGTGATGGATACTACAGCCTTTTCATTCATGAAGAGATGATCAAGCATTTGCCTTGGGTCAGGTCCTACATCAGGCTCTGAGGAGGCAAGAGACGAGGGTTCTGCCCTCATGGAGCTCACACCCTCAGAACAGCCCAGTGGTGTATGGGGAGTGTTTTGTGGAGTAAGGGAAAGGTGCATTGGTGGCACAGAGAAAACTACAACCCAGATTTCCTGGCCAAAGCCAGGACTCCATGGATGTTGAGAAGTAGCTGAGGGGCTGGAGACATGCCTAAGCGGTTAAGACACTTGCCTGCAAAGCCAAAGGACCCAGGTTTGATTCCCCAGAACACACATAAGCCAGATGCATAAGGTGGCACATGTGTCTGGAGTTTGTTTGTAGTAGCTTGAGGCCCTGGCATGCCCATTCTCTCTCTCTTTCTCTCTCTCTGCCTCTTTCTCTAGCAAATGAATGAGTTAATAAATAAAATTATTTTAAAAGTAGTTGTGCAAAGTGGAGGGGAAGATCCTGCTGTCAGGGGGCAGCCTGTGCATCCAATCCTTGAGAAGGATGAGCATGTTATAATTTCATGACCTTAACGTTGAGTGAGTCCCCACCACCTGCTGCCTGGATCCTGTATTGAAACTCAATTACTAACATGATTGTCAGGAGATGGCGCCTTTGGGGGGTGATTAGATTGATCCCTTTATAGAACAGGCCCAAGAGACAGCCCGTGCTGGTCTGTCATAAAAGGATGCAGGGAACTGCCTGCCACTGTCCCTCACCACACACCAAATGTGCAAGCGCCTTGGTCTTGATCCTTACAGAACTGTGTCTCAGAACTGCAGAACATAAATTTTTTGTTGCTTGTGAGTCTCCAGCCTTTGGTATTTGTCATAGTGGCCTGCTGTGGTTTGAGTATGGCCTCCCATTTCCACTGGGAATAAGAGGATGGAAACTTAAACAATTGCTTTTAGAGGCAGAATTTGGGAGACAGGATTGGAACTAGACGAGCCACCATGCTGGAGCACTCTCCAGTCACTGAATGCTGGTGGAAGGAGAGAGATCGTGGCTCAGTCTCATGCCATGGGATACTTTGTGCTGCCACGACTTCAGCAGCAAGAAGACAGACTCAGTTGCTTGACTTTGGACTGCTAGAAATGTGAGTCAGAGTAAACCTCCATTCTTTAAAGCCTACTTAGCCTCTGGTATTATGTTATTAGCCACAGAACATGGAACACAGCAGAGACCAAGACAGAAAGCATGAAAAAAGTAAAACCTTGGGAGAAAATTACTTGGCTAGGAGCCATGGATGGGTAAGATAAAATGGTGAGAGGTGAGTAGTGGACAGTATCATCTGAGAGAAAATCTATCACATTCAAGGGGTTTATAAAAAGCCATTTGTGGGCCCGGGGAGATGGTCAGGGCACAAAGCACTTATTGTACAAGAGTACCTGAGTTCAGGCCCACAGATCCACACACAGCCAGACACTGTAGTGCTCACACTTAAAATGCATTTGTCTGGAGCAAGAAGGGCCCTGGAGACAGGAGAACTTCCTGGACGCTCAGAAGCCAGGGAGGAAACAGCGTGAATGAGACACCCTGCCTCAAGCAAGGTGGAAGGCGTAGACTGACACCCAGTGTTATCCTTTGATCTTCACACATGAGCTGTGGTTCACCTTCCCCCACGTATCACATACACAAGCATCAGTTCTAAACATGGGAAGTGAACCATCCCAGATGTTCTGCAGTAGGTCCAGCATCTGGAAAGGCCCACATGTTACATTAACAGAGGTACTCTACAGTGCTCTAGGGTGATGTTAATTAGTGGTCAATAAGACACTTAATGACTTTGGCCACATATGAAGAAAAGGGCTAGGGTGATCTTGGGAATAAAACTAAAGTGAGATGAGGACATAGCTAGGATAGGAAAGGTGCAGAGACAAAGGCCAAGTTAAAGTGTTTGTTTAATGGTCCCCGTTAGAGATGTCTCACTTTCCTTATAACCAGGAACAAACGCTACATAGTGAAGCACTGTATGACCAGAGGGCACATTCCCCTCTCAGTGGGAGTGGAAGACTCTTAAGTTAGGGCTACAGGAGTAAGTGGGGCTTCCCAGTGTCTGGTGATACACAGAAGTGTGGATAAAGGCTTTCTCTCACTTGTGCAGTGGAAACCCGAGAAAACCAGCTAAACGCCTACTGGACACCATCATGCTATGCAAAGTGTCCTTGTCTGGGACTTGTTGACTTAGTTTTGAATGCCTCTCTCTCTCTCTCTCTCTCTCTCTCTCTCTCTCTCTGTGTGTGTGTGTGTGTGTGTGTGTGTATGGAGGTCCGAGGACAAACTCAAGGTGTCGGGCCTCACCTATCTTGTTTAAGATGAGTTCCTTTTATTATTTGGCCACTGTGACCATGAGACTAGCTGGCCCAAGAGCTTCAGAATTCTCCCGGCTCTGCATCCCACTGTCACAGGTGTTTTGGTATTACAGATGTGGTCACCACCTTGTCTGGCTTTATGTGGGTTCTGGGGATTTGAACTCTGGTCATCAGATTTGTGCAGCAAGTGATTATAACCACTGAGAAATCTTCCCAACTCCATTGTCGGCTTTATACCTGGATTGAGCTATTAATAAATATGATAGCATGTACCCAATTAATCACTATCCTGTGACACCCCCAGCAACACTTAGCTATAGGTCCATGGTAGCTATAGCAAATCATTTCATGATAAATAGTATAAGCCATCTTTAGGATTTTGTCCTGAACATAACAAAAATCCAATAAATTGTTTTAGGTAGTGATATAATGAAGGTTGGGTTTTAGAAAGATCTCTCTACTGATCTAAAGGGACCATAGGGTGGTTGAGAAAAGGAAGACAAGCAAGAATAAGGCTGAAGTCCAGTGGAGGAAGGATTGTGGTCTAGGGGCATCGGTGAGGATGCAGACAGTGAGAGGACCTAGGAGGTAATAGGGGCGGTGTATTAGGGTGTGAACCCCGGAGACGGCAGAGAACAAGACTGTGTCCTGGCTTACTCATGACTAATAGAAAATAAAAAGACAAACTGTGACAAAGGGCAAGTACTGGCTGCAGAAAAAGCTGAGTTGGTGGGTTTCATTTTTATTCTTTTTTTTTTTTTCGAGGTAGGGTCTCACTTTGGCCCAGGCTGACCTAGAATTCGCTATGTATTCTCAGGGTGGCCTTGAACTCATGGTGATCCTCCTACGTCCGCCTCCCAAGTGCTGGGATTAAAGGAGTGCACCACCATGCCCTGCTGTGAGTTTCATTTTTAATAACTTGAAACATGGCACCTGTGGGGTGAAGGGAATTTGTTTAATAGAGAGGTGGATACATAGATCCACATCTCAGGAGAGACCTGGAGAGAGAAACATGTCTTGAATTAGTCATGTCCACTTCTAAGAGAAAAGAGATGAGCTCATTTTCTAAACACATTCGCTTACTATCTTAGAGAAAACCATTTTTATTCTGTCTATCAATCAGAAACATCTTGAAATTCTTGTCATGTCTATACTCAACAATCAAAAATGCACGGGAAGAGTACTACATTTAATGGTGGCATTCCTCTGAAATTCAGCACTGATAAGTGGCATTGATTCTCTTCTTCCATCTTATACAGACTGATCAGGAAGTTCAAAAGTTCAGATATTATTTTAAGTGACTTTCTAAGTTCAAATTCTTCACTTCTTCCAGTACATAGGAAAGACACAATGACTTTATTTTCTCCATGGAGGAAGTGACTCCTGAGGATGGATGCCAACGACCTCCACTGTGAGAAACCTGAAAGAGTGGCTTTGTTCTAGAAGCTCCTGGAAGGTGTGTGTGTGTACATGAGATTTCTTTCCATATTCTCCATCTTGAAAGTAGTTTAATTTAGCTGGATTAACTGCTCAGTAGAGAGGAACCTCTGTGAACTTTTTTTTAATATTAGCCTGGATTTTTTTTTTTTTGTTAGATAATAGCTTAAAAACCATTTTCTCTTCCTCAGTCCAGAAAGAGAAAAGGACTCATTATGGTTTTTCCTCTCCCAAGATGAGAGTACGAGTAGTTTAAGGTGAGAGGATTTTATCCACTTTCAGCAGTTAGGTCGTGCTAACTTTTGGAATGCCCGTGAGAACAGAGGTTCAGAACTGGTGTGCTGGACAGCACCTGCCTCGCCGCGTCCCTCCCACCCGCCCAAAACTCACTCTACGCTGAGGAAAGAAAGACTGCAGCCAGAGAAAATGAACCATCCACTTGCTCGTTCAACCTGATCCAACCTAAACACGCCCGGGTGCATTTACTGAGTTAGCACTAGGGGACCACCTCTAGTTGAAGAACTATGCCATGGCTGGGACACCCCATCCTTGCTTTCCTCCACTTTCTCCACTCCCTACAGGACATCCACTAGCCCAGCTCCTGACAACAGACTTATGGGTCTGTTTTTGAACTTTGCATAAGTAGGATCCTCTAGCTTGTTGCCATGAGTATCACCTCATCCAACATTCGGTCTGAGTTGCTGCCTCCCAGCTGCCACATGGCATTCTAGTTTGAACAGGCCACAGTTTATTTGCTCAGGCCCTGAAGGATTTGGGAGCTCACAACTGCTATTGCTGCAGAAATTTTGGTACAAGTCTGTGGGTGGCTGTCACAGCGCTTGTCTTTTTAAAAATTTTTTTGTTTATTTTTATTTATTTATTTGAGAGCGACAGAAAAAGAAAGAGGGAGAGAGAGAGAGAGAGAGAGAGAGAGAGAGAGAGAGAGAGAGAGAGAGAGAGAATGGGCGTGCCAGGGCCTCCAGCCAGTGCAAACAAACTCCAGATGTGTGTGCCCTCTTGTGCATCTGGGTCCTGGGGAATCAAACCTCGAACCGGGTTCCTCAGGCTTTGCAGGCAAGCACTTAACTGCTAAGCCATCTCTCCAGCCCCTGTCAGTGCATTTGTAACCCGAGTTCTTTCCCCTTCCTGTTCCCAGCTAAGGTGCCCACGTGACCCTCCCTTCACAAATACCAAATGACCATGAGGACACATGGAGTGGACTTCTGCTCTTTTCACCAAGTGATCTCCATCCATCTTTTCCCACACATGCATGGCCCACATGGCCAGGAAGGTCGTCTTCCCTGGAAGAGACGTGGCATGAACAGCCTGAGCCACAGCCAGGGGAAGCCTCCCATGCCAGATTTGTTTTCACAGCACTTATGTTGATATGTCATGTGTTCAGCTGCCCATTGACATATACAGAGCAGTTCTTAGTAAAATCAGAGATGGAAGAAAAGGTCACTTCAGTTAGTGTTAGGATATTTTTAACCCTCAGAAGGATGTTCCTTGTCTTTTATCTATCGATGGTCTGTGTGCCCTGAGCAACCACTTCCTGTCTAGGGATGTGCCACAGACATCTCCTACAAGCACAGTCATGTTCCATGTGGTCTTTTCTAACTGTCTGCTTTTTAAAATATATTTTATTTATTTATTTGGGAGAGAGAAAGAGGGAGGGAAGGAGGGAGGGAGGGAGGGAGGGAGGGAGGGAGGGAGGGAGGGAGGGAGGGAGAGAGATAGAGAGAAAGAGAGAGAGAGAGAGAGAGAGAGAGAGAGAGAGAGAGAGAGAGAGAGAGAATGGGCACAACAGGGCTTCCAGCCATATGAACTCCAGATGCATTTGCCTCCTTGTGCATCTGCCTTACGTGGGTCCTGGAGAGTTTTGAACCAGGATCCTTTGGCTTTCCAGGCAAATGCCTTAACTGCTAAGCCATTCCTCCAGCCCAACTCTGTTTTGACAGCATGATGGTTCCACATAATAGCATCTATTAGTATTGCATTGCTTTTCATGGACAAATAACCCTCAATCACATTGATATGCCACATTTTGTTTATCCAACAATGGATGGATGTAATGCTGCTGTGTGCTGTGTTCAACCTTTTACAAGTAGACATTTTTGTTACATTGATATATAACTACAAGTGGAATCACTGGGACCTTTGGCAACACTATGTGCAACTGTTTGAGGGACTGCCAAAGAGCTTCTCAGGGGTGGCACCATTTTTCACTCATGCCAGCTGAGGGTGAGGGATGCAAGTTCTTCATGGCCTGCTAATGCTTACTATCACGTGTATTTGCACACACCTATCTCAGAGCATGTGAATGACGTCATTCAGTAGTTCTGATGTGCATCTTTCTGACCACTAATGTTGAGAATATTTACTGTGGAGATAAATCCACTTGGGTATCTTTCTGGAGAATTTTCTATTATCCTTTCCCCATTTGTAAGTTGTGTTATTTCAAAGTGTTCTTTACACACTCCACACACAAATGCCCTATGAGATACATGATTTTAAAAATATTTGCTCTTGTCTGTATTTTCACTTTGTTGTGTCCTTTCAAGTACAGGCATTTTTTAAATATTTTATATTTATTTATTTATTTATTTATTTATTTATTTATTTATTTATTTATTTATTTGTCAGAGAAAGAGGGAGAGAGAGACAATGAGCGTGTCAGGGCGTCCAGCCACTGCAAACTAACTCCAGACATGTGCGTTCCCTTGTGCATCTGGCTAACGTAAGTCCTGGGGAATTGAGCCTGGGTCCTTTGGCTTTGCAGGCCATCCTTCCAGCTCCAGC
Organism: Jaculus jaculus; assembly: GCF_020740685.1. Taxonomy (NCBI): domain Eukaryota; kingdom Metazoa; phylum Chordata; class Mammalia; order Rodentia; family Dipodidae; genus Jaculus; species Jaculus jaculus. Next base: position 6,866,948 of record NC_059120.1, on the reverse strand, counting down.
ACAGCATTTTTTTTTAAAAAAATTTATTTGCAAGGAGAGAGAAAGAGAGAAAGAGAGAAAGAGAGAGAGAGAGAGAGAGAGAGAGAGAGAGAGAGAGAGAGGGAGAGAGGGAGAGAAAGAGAAAGAGAGAGAGACCAGGCATGCCAAGGCTTCCTGCTACTGTAACTGATTTGCAGACACATGTACCCCCTGGCTTTCTGTGGGCACAGGGGAATCAAACCTGGGACTTCAGGCCTTGCAAACAAGTGCCCCCAGCCACTGGGCCAACTCTCCAGTCTCCAACATCTTTAGTTTTCTTGGAAACTACTTTGTACTGTTTTTGTTGCTCAGGCTTTTGGTTCACTTACATATCTAAGAATCCTTCACCAAGTCTGAGATCACACACTGATAAGGTTTTCTTCTGATTGTTTTCGATCTTTATATGTACATGTATTTTACACTTATACCTTTAGTCTCTATTTTGAGTTAGTTTTTTTTAAGATTAAAAAGTTATTTATTTATTAATTATTTGAGAGAGTGAGAGATAAAAAGAAAGAGGCATATATATAGAGAGAATGGGCATGCAAGGATCTAGCCACTGTAAATGAACTCCAGAAGCATGTGCCACCTTGTGCATCTGGCTTTACATGGGTACTGGGAAATTGAACCTAGGTCCTTTGGCTTTGCAGGCAAGTGCCTTAACTGCTAAGAGTTCTCTCCATCCCCAATGTCTTCTAAAATATCTATAACACATATCTATCTATATGTGTGTTTTAGCTAATGAAAAAATAGGTTTCCATATGGCTTATTTATAACATATTTATTTTTTATTAACTGTCCTCCCACCCCCTCTTCTCCCCATCTCCTCACCTGACCCCACTTAGATGATTCCATTCCAAATATCTCGCCTCTCCACTTACGTATCTGTTATATCCTCTCCTACAGTCTTCTCCTCTCCTCCCTTTCTCATTACCACTTTCTAGCATTCTGGCTTCTACTACTGTGAGCTAGTTTTTTATTATGACATGAGGTAAGGGTCCACTTTCATTCTTTTACTTGTGGCCATCCAGCTATCCCAGGACTATTTGTTGATTAGACAATTCCTTATTGGATGGTCTTGACAACCTTGTTAAACTCATGTGACTCTAGAATCTAAACTGGTTTATTTTTGTACTCTCAATACCGTCTCATTGATAGATGTCTATGCCTGTGTGAGTGTCATTATTGATACCTTATGGCAAGTTTTGAAACTTAGAAGTTTTGAGTTTGAAAGCCTCTTAGGTTCATTCTTTTTCAAGATTTTTAAAATAATTTTATTTATTTATTTTTAAGGGGGGAGAGAGAGAGAAAGAAAGAAAGGGAGAGAGAAGGAGAGAGCCACAGGAGAAAGAAGGGGCATGCCAGGGCCTCCACTCACTGCAAACAAACTCCAGATGCATGTGCCACCTTGTGCATGTGGCTTGTGTGATCCTGGAGAATCAGAGATAGGTCGTTAGTCTTTGCAGGTAAGTGTCTTAACCACTAAGCAATCTCTCCAGCCCTCAAGATTGTTTTGACTAGGTCTAGTCCCTTGTACTTCCAAAAGGACCAGTTAATCTAGCTGTACAAAGAAGCCATTAGATGTCCCAACAGGTATTGGGTCCAACCTGTGAATGGCTTTGCAGAGCAGTGTCTTCTTAAATAGTGTCTTCTTTTGATCCATTAAACTGAACTGTTTGCCTCAAGCTCATGGTGATCCTCCTACCTCTGCCTCCTTAGTGCCGGGATTAGAGGAGTGCGCCTTCATGCTCAGCTTAGGACATTTTCTTACTCAAGACTACCGAGGAGCCTTACAAATACCGAAAGTGACCAATGTGTTAACTATAAACATTCTCTTTGCCAAATGCTGGTGTACTAAGTATTCTCAACCCATTAAACATTTCACAATCTGTTGTCTGAACACATAATGTAGTTAGATAATTTTCACCAAATTAGTGGTAAGCCATGAAAAATATTAGTCAGTCATGATGGTATCCACCCATTGAAGAATAAAACACATATTTAAGAAAAATTATTTTCAAAGAGCAAAAATGAGACAGGTTTGACATGATTATTTTGTAAGTTTGATCACATTTGAAGTCAGAATGAGTGTTTTCCTATTTTCATTTTGTCCAGCATGAGTCCATTCCACAGCTCTGCCAGGCATCAGAGAACTAGGGAAATCCTAGAGAGAAACTTTTGGTGGCAGACTTGATAGATATTTTTATTTTTTTAATGTATTTTCTAATTCTGGGCTAACATAAAAAGTTTCTTTAAGAAATACATATCTCTAGCATTTGTGACCTATGTAATCTTTAATAAAAGTTATGAATCTAAGGGGCTGGTTATTACCATCATACTGCCTCAAACAGGTCTCACTACCCATCCTGCTCTGGTCTATTTTCATTTCACATGCACTCCTGTGAGGCACTGGCAGCCTTTTGAACTTGGACTGACTGAGAAAGTCAGTCATGAAGCTGTATTGCTGAAAGATGGTATCATGGGGGAAAAAGTCTTTTCCCCTGTGGGTGTGACCTCAATTACCTGGTGACAGTTGACAGTTGGTGTCTACCAAGTTCACAGGAAAGGCCCATTGGGCGCAGCTTGGGTACAAAGTTTCCTTGTTTAAAGTTCCCTTCTGCCTCTTGTGTGCTCCAAGCTCCCAGATCACCGGATGTCATTAGCTACACCTGGCTGACTTTTGTCACAACACCACACAGGAAGCTCCTTAGGAGCCTGAAGCTGCTGTCACAGGGGTGGTGGCAGGTGGGAAGTTAAGGAAGGTCAGTTACCAAGAGACCTATTCAGGCTGTCCCCAAATAGATTGGATGCAAACTTCAAAAAGTTCTATGATCATCCGATTTCTCTTTAAGCTTCTGGGATGTTCAAGAGGAAGACTTTAGAGATCTGGCTTCTTCTGTAGAGCGTCTCCCTGGTGGCATTGTCTGGACCCTGCTTCAAAGGAAAGAAAATTTTACAGCCACCACCCAGCATGACTTTTAAAATGTTTACATTCGGGTGCTGTCGCCACATTTCACTTCACATTTTTCAGGGGTCGAGAAAAAGCTAAATATAGTTGGATCTCTTACTGGTGGGCTAACGTGTTCTGTACTCTCTGAGTGTATTTGGTATTGGATACTGAGTTTCTGATTAAATCCTTCCAGCACATCAGTAAGGTAGGCACTTTTACTTCTGAGGGCCAAAATAATTAAGTGCATTGCCTGGAGCCATAGTCAACGGAGGAGTGAATGGGTGATCTGAGGTTCAAGTTATGTCCATCTCCAAAGTTAGCGCACTTAGGCACTATACTACAATTATGCTTTTTATGCCATCTTTTGATGTTGAGACAGGTTCTCGGGACGTAGCTGAGGTTCTGGCCTTCGACTCCATCTCCCCTGTTGCACTTACTTCCTCATTTCTGGGACAAACACCAGACCAGAAACAGGTTATGGGAGAAAAGGTTTTATTTCAGGCTTACTTATTCAAGGTGAAGCACCATCATGGTGGAAGATTCCACAGGGGTTGGAGGGAGAGAGAGAGGGGGAGAGAGGGAGAGAGAGAGAGAAAGAGGGAGAGAGAGAGAGAAAGAGAGAGAGAGAGAGAGAGAGAGAGAGAGAGAGAGAGAGAGATGGAGAGAGACCAATAGCCAGCAATCAAGAACAACCAGCATTCAGATGGCTCTGAACACACCTTAGGGCTGGACTATAAGATCCACCCCCAGCGACAGCTCCTCCAGCAGGCTGCTGCAGTAGGAAGCTTAACCTTAGTCAAAATCCCTGAGACTCTGGGGTGCAGACACTCACATTCAATCCCCCTACCACACTCCCAAATCACTCTCCCAAATGCTGGGGTTGCAGGTGTACCCCATCATGCTTAGCCTGGATGACTCCTTTAATTTATCTCTTCTCTCCTCTTGTACTACTCCTCTGCCTTGATACTCTAGTTTCCACCTTTCTCTGGTATGAGGAATGAAACCCAAGTTGACCTGTTACTCTCTCCAGCTACAGCCACCTTCTCATTCTCTTTGCTGGCTCAAAGCACCTGACCAAAAGCAGCTGATGGGAGGCAGGAAAGTTTTCTTTTGGCTTACTGTCTCGAGGGGAAGCTCCATGATGGCAGAGAAATAATGGCATGAGCGGAATCTGGATATCACCTCTGCCACGGCAGTTGGGAGACAGCAGCAGGGCAGTGAGCTGAACACCAGCAAGAGGGAGCTGGTTACAGCACCCCTAAGTCTGCCCCATAGCAACACACCTCCCCCAACAAGGTCCTGCTTCCCAAATTGCCATTAGCCAGGAACCAAGCATTCAAAACACACAAGTTTACGAGGGACATCTCTTTCCAACCACCACACCTTCCCTATATTTCTATTTCCTTTCTTATTAACAAGATGTACACAGAATTCTTCCTGTAGGCAAAGCTGTTGTCTCAGTGCTGAGTCTCCAAAGCTACACAATCCCAAGGGTAGACTATATTTTATCCATTGTGACATTCCCATGCTTGCCAAAAGTACAGGCATAAATTAGAGAGGGATGCATAAGTGATACCTAGAATACAAACCCTGCTGTCAGGGTGCCTCATATGCTTGAGGCTACAGCAGTAACTCAGAGCACACCAGCACATGATGTTTATTGTTCAGAACAAACGGGTTATGGTGAACAAGGGACACGCATGAGTTCATTTTGGGGAACTGCCTATGAAGTGGCCAGAGGCACTTACTACTAAATTGCACATTTCATCCTCTCTCATTTCTTGTGTGTGTGTGTGTGTGTGTGTGTGTGTGTGTGTGTGTGTGTGTGGTGTACATGTGTGCATGTTTGGATGTGTGCCCACATACATGTGGAGGCTGGAGTTGATGCCGAGCGTCTTTCTCAATGCCGTCCATCTTCTTTATGAAACAGGGCCTTTCACTAACCCAGAGCTCATTGGTTCAGCTGGACTAGCTACCCAGGAAGTCCAGGGATCCTCCTGGGGCCGCCTCCCCAGTGCTGGGAGTGCTGGTGTCTTCACCCTTCGTGACTTTGACACATGGACTAGCCTCCAGGCTTGTGTGGTGGGTATTTTGCCAAGTAAGCCATCTCCCCCAGCCCTGTCTCACTTCTTTCTTTGCACAGGTGCCCAGATTGTAGTGAAAAACTTAAAAAGAGACAGTGGATTATGTGCACAGGGCTTACAATGTATACCTAATGTTCATTCCTTAGAGAATGATTTCCCAAGTTTCCTCTGCAAGAGCTAGACATGACATTTCTACTTTAACAACAACAACAACAACAACAAAAATAAGTGGCATGTGTTTCTGGTAACACTGGTGTTCCCACCTCAGATGTGGAAAGTTTTATTTAGGAGTTGGATTAATTTGGGTAGGATATTTAAAAATATATTTAGATGTTCCTAGAACTAAAGGCGGGTTTGTGACAGCGCTTTTGTTCTATTTCTGATTGTATACATAAAGATGAGTGTCAGAAACTGGGTTGTGCTTCATTGTTTACAAAGACTGGGGAGGGCTTTTTCAGGCAACTGGGAAACAAATCATGGCGACTGAAGTGGAAAAGTCCTCAGCATGGTGCTCCAGTTAATGTCTCCCTGAAGGTGCTGCTTAGAACAAGACGTGATCCTCTGCTCTGCAGAACTGTAACAACACCACCACCACCAACAACAACAAACAAGGAACAATTGCGGCACCAGAAGTGGGATGGTTTTCTCTGTCCATAGTAACACTCTCATGGGAGCAGGTCTATTTGAAGCTGTCATGTACACACTGTGAAATCAAGCTTCGAGCAAATGTGAGAGCAGAGAGACGAGAAATTTCACAACCTATTCATTACTTACTTGGCAGTGTACAAACAGGACCTATTCTGAAGTCTGTAAAAGATTAAAAAAAATAATAGCCCCTCAGCTGCACAGGTCCTGCATAGGAACATTCAAAATAACAGCTCATCTATCTATCTATCTATCTATCTATCTATCTGTCTGTCTGTCTGTCTGTCTGTCTGTCTGTCCGTCCGTCCGTCCATCCATCTGCTACGTCCACGGCGACCTCGCCTGTGTAGCAAGTAGAGATGCTTCTGTACTGGAAGAGAGCTGAGGACAGAGGGCCAGCACTCTTCGGAGGGATGCCCCCGGTGACCCCTTGGCAGTCAGTTACTGTAATGGTTCCTGCTGCCCATGAAGTCACGACGACCTAATTGCTGGCGCCAATGAGCTGTTTTCTGCGTTCTGTTTCTTTCCTGCTTCCTTCTAGTTGTTTGTCAAAGAACAGCTAGTTTCTACGCTACGCTTACTATTAATCATGCATGCAAGCAGAGTACAAAAAACAATTTGAGTATTGAATGTGCCCCTCCTATGATTAGGGCAATGGAGGAAATGTATAACTCTACTAGGAATAAAAAATTAACTCTAGAACAGTTTTTAGATGGTGTAGAGTAGAAACAGCTTATGATGTTTTAGAACAATACTGATCCTGAAAAAGTGAAAGTAGAAATGTTAATCGGTAATGTTCATAAGAAACATGACAATTCTACAGAAAAGGAGTTACAAAACTTAGACATTCCCACCAGAACGCTTCCTGGGGGGTATGTTCAGTACTTGATCAAGGGCTGATAGTAGACTCCCAGAGCTGGGAACTACCTAGATCCACTCCCCTATGAGGGAGGATATGATGAATTCGGTAATAGATGAATAAATTATGAAGGAAAAAGGAGGCTATGGCATTCTCTTCCATTTATGAAATGCTTAGCAAGGACATGTAAGCCTTGGTGCTTATACTCTAGACAAGTAAGAAAAGAATTCCTGGAAAACATTAAACCAACCTTAAAATATTGGTGGTCTTTTGGATAGAAACACTTTTATAATGAATATGAGGATTATATAAATAATCTAATAAATGACAAGAGATGGCTCTCTGCTCAGTTTATAAAAAATAAATAACCTATTGTTCACCTTACATCCCTTACCCCAAGCTTCTATTCATGTAAAGCTGTGGTCAATGATGCAAGACGTCCTTCTTAAAAAATGGGTACATTCCTGCCTGATAAATATCATATGTATGCTTAAAATAAAACAATACTTAAGATTGTTTAGATTAATGATTTCTGAGATCACTTGTTGGCTTACTAAGTGTCCTTGTTCAATCTGTATAAAACCTTCATGAAACCTTCAGTAAATTGCAGCAGCATATTCAACTTAGAGTGTGTCTGTCTGTCATTTCCTCGCCGAATCCCGAGTTTTCCTTGAGCCTTCGCCCTTGTTCTCCCTCGGTCCTGATCTCCCTGAGAGTCAGTCCGCGACATCCATCCATCCATCCATCTATCTTCTGTCTATCCATCCATCCATCATCTACCCATCTACCATTGCTCTACTTACCTGTCTTCCAGCTATCATCTACTCTCTCTCTCTCTCTCTCTCTCTCTCTCTCTATATATATATATATATATATATATATATATATGTGTGTGTGTGTGTGTGTGTGTGTGTGTGTGTGTGTGTGTTCAGTTTTCATCTAAGAATGCCAAGGCAAGTGAATATGGGAAAGGCTAGCCTTTTCAACAAGTTACTATTGAATAGTCACAGGCAGGAAATGAACTGATAAAGCTAAGGATTTATATGCAACTACTTCAAAATGAACATAGACCTAAGTGTAAGAACTAAAACTATAAATCTCTTAGAAGAAAATGTAGGAGTAGTTCTTTGTAATCTTGGGTTAGATGATACTCCTTAAGCATGGCACCAGAATAATCAGTGAGAAATAAAAAATATCATCAAAATGAAAAACTTTTGTGATCCAAAACATGTGAAGAAGTGGAAAGAAAATCCACAGCTGTGAGATTTTTCAAGTTATAGATTTCATACAGAACTTGTGTCCACAGTATATAAAGAACCCCTATACCAATAAAAAAAATACATATAAACTGATGGGAAAAAATGATCCAAACCTCTACCACAGAAGTTTCTCTACAATGGACAGAGGTAAGGCAGAGATGCATAGCTGGCCAAATTTAAGTGACTACTCTGTGCTCAGCCTCAAATGGAACATTGAAACCACCCTCTCCGAGGCTCAGGGGCCCTCACAGGAGATAGGGTGCAGAGAATGTAAGGGCCGAAGGCAGGCTGTAGAATGGAAGCAGCAAGGTCGTTAAGCTTGTGCACTCACAGCAGTGTGGCTTCCTGCACAAGCAGCAGGGGCAGAGCCCAGGAGCTCCAACAGCTCTCAAAGGGGCCGAGGGGTCACGTGCATCAGTAATTTGTTTCAATGGGCTCAAAATAGGAATGAAAGTAAGATGGGGACTAGTGGGGAAGAAGAAACTTGCTGGTGGGAGAGGGAGGGGATGAGAGGGGGAAATGGGGGAAGTAAGGTCAAAATAATATGCACAGTATGCCAGCATGAAAATGTCAAAAACAAAATAAAAGTCCATGAGTAAAGTCTCTGAATAAGCACTTCTCCAGAACAGATGTAAATGTGGACAAAAGCACATGGTGCTGCTTCCTACCCACTAGAAGAGCTCAAGACAAGTGAGAGGGTAAGCGGGCTGGCTATGACTCAGGGACACCTTAGCACACATGGTTGGTGGGACTGCAGATCAACAGTGTCTTTGGAGAACCACTAGGCACTTTCTCATAAGGTTAATCCTCACCCTGTCAAATGATCTGACAATTCTACCTCAGCCAGGAGAAATAGACATGTGTCCCTCACACAAGCTTGCACTTTTATAAGTACAGGACTACATGATGTACAGTTTTGTCAATAACTTTGTACATGATGAATGACTAAAGCATTTTTTAAAAGTTAAGATTTATTTTCAAGGAGAGAGAGAGATGGGGGAGAGAATGAATGAGAGAATGAGAATGGTCACACCAGGATCTGTTGTCACTGCAAACAAAGCCCAGACACATGTACCACTTTGTCTATCTGGCTTCACATGGGTACTGGGGAACTGAACTGGAATCATCAGAATTTGCAAGCAAGAGCCTTTAACCACTGAGCAATCTTCCCAGCCCTATTACTACATTTAACCTCTTACACTGGCTGGTGCAAGGGTTGAGGTTTTCATATGAAAATAGTTGACATGACTTGCTGCTAATCATTTTATAGAATTCCCACTTCCTTCCTTATGAATGCCTTTAACGATGTTTAAACTGACATGTAGTGTGATATCTATGCAAAATGTACATTCAGAAAAGATGTTAAGAAGTCTCTCAAAATCTTTTACAATTTTTCCTATCTCTGGTTTGTAAAAATTTCTAAAAAGACAGTGGGGCATGGTGGCTCACACCTTTAATCCCAGCGCTTGGGATGCAGAGGTAGGAGGATCACCATGAGTTCAGGGCCACCCTGAGACTACATAGTGAATTCTAGGCCAGCCTGGACTAGAGTGAGTCTGTACTTCAAACAAACAAACAAACAAAAAATTTGCAAATCATGACCCAACATGTGACTTTGACATTCTTTCCACAATTCATGACCCATTTACATCAACAAGGAGGGTCCAATGGGAGGGGTGAGCCTAAACAATGGTACCAAACTGCCTGTATTTGCTGAAAAGAAAACTAATAAATTAAATTAAAAAAAAAAATTTTTTCTAAAAGACTTGTAAGTTGTTTCTTCCTGTGTTGTATTTGTGTGTGTGTGTGTGTGTGTGTGTGTGTGCATGCACGTGGAGATCAGAGATAGACACTGGGCATCTTCCTTGCCTACTCTCTACTCTCTGCGACAGGCTCTCACACTGAACCCAGCGTTCTCTGATATAGCTGGACTAGCTTGACAGTGAGCTATGCTCCTGTCTCCACATCTCACTGCTGGGATGACAGGCATGTGGCATCACTCTCAGAATTCGTCCTGGGTTCTGGGGATCTGAACTCAGGTCCTCATACGTGTGTGACAAGCACTTTACCCCTGAGCCATCTCCCTAGTCCCTTCTTTTCTATACTTTGAAGTGAACATAACCATTTTATTTCAAAATAATAGCATTTTAAAATCTGCCACTGAAGCAGTCACTCACATTACAGAATTCCTGAACAAGGTGGAATAGAATATTTAGTTGGACATTTTATTAACTGAATTAACAATGAGGAAGATCCAGAGAGAAGCCTGTCCTAAGTGTGGGTGGGATCCCCAGCTGAATCAAAGGGGAAGCAGAAGATAGCAAGCCACGCACCGTGCTGCACTCCCTCCATCCCTCCGGTGGACACGCGGACCCTCTGCCCCAGGCTGCCAAACCACACCTTCCCCACCATGGGGGATGGTACTAAAAAAAACCTTTCCTTTCTTTATTGCGTTCATCAGGTATTTGTCATAGCAACAAGAAAAGGGCTCAAAAGACATTCTCACATCCATCTTCAAAAACTTGAAATGGTAGCCAGGCGAGGTGGTGCACGCCTTTAATCCCAGCACTCGGGAGGCAGAGGCAGGAGGATCACCATGAGTTCGAGGCCATCCTGAGGCTACATAGTGAATTCCAGGTCAGCCTGAGCTAGAGGGAGACCCTGCCTTGAAAAACAAAATAACTTGAAATGGTGTAAGATTGACTTTTGTCAAGCAAAACCCACAAAAAAATTCTCCAGCAGAATTTTACACATTTTTACTTAATATGGTTTTGATTACCAATAAGAACAATAAAATTGAATAAGAAAGTTATTCTGATCGAAGCCCCGGGAGATCTGATGGAAATTTGAAATTTGACCCATCTTTCCTGAACGCAGACACGAGTCCTGAATAAAGTCTTTGGAGATGTGTGGGCCTCTCGTCGCACTCTTGTGTAGGCTTGGTGACCACAGGGCAGCCGCACATGCCCAGAACAGAACTGCAAAGAGCGGTGCAGCCTCACACCACGGAGAAGCACCGAGGCTGCAAGGGAGGGTGGGGGTCGCTGGCAGAGTGTTTGCCCAGCGTGGATAGTCCCTGGGTTCAACCACAAGGACCGAAAAAAAAAAAGTGCAATTGCTAAACAAAGGAAGTCTTAACGACTAATATAATGCCATCAAAACAAAAGCAAAGCAGAAAAAGTGAAATGCACACTATTGCACCTTAAGCACTGCATGGCATGCCAGTGTAGCAGGCGTCTGCAGTCCCAGCACCAAGAAGAGCCGAGGCAGGAAGTTTGGTTCCAAGTGCTATGATTTACAAGAATCACAAATTTGAGGTCAGCGTGAGCTACGCAGTAAGATCCTGTCACAAAAATCAAATAACACAGGACAAAAAAAGTCATATGTTTACATTAATGTTTAAAAATGATCTCAATTTTAAAAATTGGCAAAAGAAACTGTAACTATAACATGCCTTATGTCAAAATGTGTGGTGGTTTGACTCAGATGTCCCCCATGAGCTCTTTATGCTCTGAGTATTTGGGCCCCAGCTGGTGGTGGCAGTTTGGGTGGTGATGCCTGGTTAGTGTGTTTTTTGTTTTTTTTTTTTTAGAAAGAATATTTTTTTAAAATATTTTTTTGTTCATTTTTTATTTATTTATTTGAGAGCGACAGACACAGGGAGAAAGACAGATAGAGGGAGAGAGAGAGAATGGGCGTGCCAGGGCTTCCAGCCACTGCAAGCGAACTCCAGACGCGTGCGCCCCCTTGTGCATCTGGCTAACGTGGGACCTGGAGAACCGAGCCTCGAACCGGGGTCCTTAGGCTTCACAGGCAAGCGCTTAACCACTAAGCCATCTCTCCAGCCCCTGGTTAGTGTGTTTTGGGGGGCTGGCTTAGGGATGCTCCAGCCAGCTCCCCTTGCCAGACTTCCACTCAGTCTGCTGCAGCTGTTTCCACCTGCTGTGGCGGAGACCACGCCCAGCCTCTGCTTTCCCGCCACCACGGCGCTTTCGCTCGAGACTGAAAACCAAAACCAACCCTTCCCTCCCATCAGTTGCTTTTGGTGAGGTGCTTTGTCCTAGCAACAAGAAGGTAACTGCAAAAGAAGTGGCAGGGTATGGGACTCTTTCCCATAGTTTATGTAACCTTAGATGAAGAGGATGGTAAGTAATTCACTTCTCTTTCGCTTAGTTACTTCTCTTCTGTGCGTGTGCGCGTGCGCGCGTGTGCGGGCACGTGCACGTGCTGGGAGGAGCAGAAGCACTTAGAGGGAGGGCAGAAGGAAGAAAGGAGGGTGCTACTGCACAAGGTGGGGACATCCACACCCACTGTGACATCATTCTCAACCCCCCAAAAGGGGACACAGCCCACCGGTCCTCACAAGAGGACACAGAAGCAAATCCACACGGCGGGAGATTAGCCGCGAGTGTGCAGATGTGGTACACACCACAGCATGATGGGCCCTGACGCAGACGGAAAGGCTTGTCTTGTTGCTACAACTCTGGCCACCTAGGATAGAACCTCCTGTGTCTGGAGGACTCCACTTTTATGAAATGGGTAGGCTGAGCAAATGACCAGGGGCAGAAGGTGGGACTGAGGTTCTCAGGGCCTACAGGAGGACTGCTTCTCCGGGTTTAGCATCTCTGTCAGGGTGATGAAGAATTTTGGAAACACAGTGATGATCATTGTTGCACACTGTGAATAGAGATAATGCCAGTGAATTTTACAGCTCAAAAGAATTAAATTAGCCGTCTGTTAGATCCGTGTAACCACAAGGTACGCATTTCTGAAGAGGAAACTTGGGAAGGATGAAGCGGTTCTTCCATGTAGAGGCTGAAAGAGGACTCCAGCAGTGAGACAAAGGACGGGTGTGATAAAGAGCTTGTCTGCAAGCTGTCTGCTGTATTCAGACTCACCCAAGCCAGAAACATGCAGTAGGCCCCTTATATCTCCTGCCATTTGGCTGTTGTGGAAAGGCAGACCCTACTGCTGCTAATGAAAGAATTCTATCCATGGGCTGGAAGAACAGCCTGCTCTGAGGTTAGAGCAAAAAATAGATTATCCAGCCAGCATGTGCCTGAAAACTCTGCAAAGTGCAGGGTAGTTGAGAGACTTTACCAAATAGAGAAAGAAAAAAGTCAAGAAAAGCAATCCTAGAATTTAACAAATTGAGATAAAATAAGATGAAGGCATTAAAATGTTTTTATAAAACTAGAAGATGGAAAAGAAACAGAATGGGCTGATAATTAAGAAGGGGATCTTGTAATTAATTGTGCCATAAAATTTCTTTGTAGGAGGGGCTGGAGAGATGGCTTAGCAGTTAAGCACTTGCCTGTGAAGCCTAAGGACCCTGGTTCGAGGCTCGCTTCCCCAGGACCCATGTTAGCCAGATGCACACGGGGGTGCATACATCTGGAGTTTGTTTGCAGCAGCTGGAGGCCCTGGTGTGCCCATTCTCTCTCTCTCTCTCTCTCTCTCTCTCTCTCTTTCTCTCTGCCTCCTTCTCTCTGTCTGTTACTCTCAAGTAAATAAATTAAAATTAAAATTAAAAAAAGTTCTTTGTAGGAAAGATTGTCATATCAAAGTAACCTTGCTTTGGATGTGGAAAGGGAGTTAGACCTGCCCTATTTATGCAAAGGGAATTTCATCACAGAGCTGAAGCCTAGAAAATAAAGGCAAACCTGAGTCCATAAATGTGGAGTGCCCTTCCCATCATACCTGGGACCATCATCTCTAACAAGGTCCTGGAGGTGCCCCATGAGGTTACCTGGGGTCAGCCTCCACTGACAGGTTAGAGACATTCAGAGAAAAAGGTTAAGAAGGAGACCATCAGGTGTCATTTATGAAACTTCACATTTCTAGAACCCTTTCTGCAGCTGTGAAAATAGGCAGGTGAGGGGCAGGAAGGAAGCCAGGTCCCAGCTGGAAAGTGCCAGAGGAAAGGAAGGAGCGTGCAAGTTAGAACAGAGGTGAGCAGACCTTTGAGATTACTGACTTAGAGACTTCAGCACAAGTATCAAGACATAGTTCACAATTATTCCAACTCTGGCTGGAATATTTACAAATTGCTAATCTTACATAGGACATAACAGTAAAGCCCACACCCTCCCTGGTACCCTGGAACACTTTACCCTCCCCACATATGTAGATGTTAGATATTCAGCAGAGGTGAATAAAAACTAAAGTATGTGAAAAGCCCAAATACACATTGATATGTATGAGGATGTCTGGAAAGAAAACTAAGATTGTGTCAAGAGTAATTGTGTTTCAGACAGATTTATGAACAAGTACTCTTTTCTTCTTTTAGGCTTTTGTTGTTATGAGATGTCAATGAACATGTGTACATTTCAATTGGGAACCAAGTAATACTTGTTCATCAAGGCTAGCACCCTGGCTATCTTTCCCCTTGTTTATGGACTTATTATTTGTGTGGCTTTTTTTTTTTTGAGCTACGTTCTTGCTATACACATCAGACGGGACTGGAACTCGGGGTCCTCCTAACTCAGCCTCCTGAGTTCTGAGATTATAGGTGTGCACCTTATTCCTTTTCCTCTTCCGTGACAGTGGGGATGAGGGAGAGGCACTTTTCCAGCAGAAAGCACTCACACTCTGTAGCATGACATAAAAGCAAGGACTGCAAGAATGACTGCTGAGGTTTGGTGTTCAGAGCCTGGCACAGAGATCCACACGATGAACAGAGGTCCCCCTGACCCTATTCTGTCCTCCCAATGTTCCGTGCATTTTCATGCTCTGGGGGCTCTTTAAGAATGGTTTTGGGGGGCTGGAGAGATGACTTAGCAGCTAAGCGCTTGCCTGTGAAGCCTAAGGACCCCTGTTTGAGGCTCGGTTCCCCAGGACCCATGTTAGCCAGATGCACAAGGGGGCGCACACGTCTTGAGTTTGTCTGCAGTGGCTGGAGGCCCTGGAGTGCTCATTCTCTCTCTCTCTGCTTCTTTCTCTGTCTGTCACTTTCAAATAAACAAATAAAAACAAATTTAAAAAGTTTTTTAAAAAAGAATGGTTCTTGGGCTAGAGAAGTAGCTTAGCGGCTATGGTGCATGCCCGCAAAAGACCCATCTTCGACTCCCCAGATCCCACATAAGCCAGATGGACAAAAGGCGAGGCAGACGCAAGGTCGCACAAGCATCTGAAGTTTGATTGCAGTGGCTGAGGCCCTGGTGCACCAAATTCTTCTCTGTCTCTCTAAAATAAATAAATAAATAAACATAAAATAAATTTTAAAATAAAAGAATGGTTCTTTACACTGGGCATGGTGGCAGACACTTGAAATCCCAGTACTCTAGAGGCAGAGGCAAGAGGGTTGCCAATTTAAGGCCGGGCTAGGCTACCTAATGAGACTATGCCTCAATAAGACACAAAATTTAGGTCATGTAGCTAGTATAAGACTGGAGAGGGTCAGTATCTAGGCAACATATTGACACCCGTCTCAAAGATAGGAAGATGGCTTGGTGTTTTAAGGTACTTTCTTGAAAAGCCTGTGTACCCAGGATTCAATTCCATAGCCACCAAGTAAAGCTGGACACAAAGACTGTTACAGCCCCAGCAAAAGGTTCTGACGCATGCGCGCACACACACATGCGTGTGCAAATTTAAAAAGATTTCTTTTAAAAAGTGTTTCTTAACATGCAGATCCATCAGTACTGAGACTTGCAACTCCCCGAGGACCTGAGCGCTGTGTGTGGATGACACCCTTGTGGTACCTGCTCTGTACCAGTTGCAACTCCTCCCGAATTCCCATATGGGTCCCAGTCAGAGGAGCTTATTTTTGAGTGCTTCTTTATCCCATTGGTATCCAATTACCCAACAGGATGTATACTGTATCATATTAGTAATGTCAAATAATCATATGCAGTAATATCAAATAATTGTCACCCTTTGCCAGATGATACAGAAGCCATGACAAGCCACTTTTTACTTGCTTTTCTGGAGCCCAGTCATCAACATTTCACGTGTGCGTGACTAGGAAGTCCCTCTGCTAACACTAAGAAGCAACTGGCATCACTTCCCACTCTAGTCCTTATTGTTAGTCCTGCTTCTAACTACATTATGTTTGCGTGCTACATTTGAATAGTTCCCTCTACACTTCAGTGTGACAGTTCTCAGAGGGAAGCATTTTCAGAAGGCAAGGCTGTAAGGCTCTTCATCTCTTGGCTTGATGAGAAATATCCCTCATAGGTTCACATATCTGAACACATGCAGAACCTTCAGAGGTGGGGTACTGCTGGAGGGGGTGGGTCCCTGGGGCGGCCCTTGAGGCTCCTAGCTCCACCACACTTCCCATCAGGTTACTGCTTCCTGCTCTGTTGACATGAGAGAAGGCAGGACTCGTAGCTGGACGCTCTTGACACCATGGAGTAGCCTTGCATTCAGTGCCATGACAGACTCTGTCTCTTCAGACCACGAGTTAAAACAAGTTCCAACTCCCCTAAGCTACAAGTAGAGAAACACACTCCTTAGGTATTGAGCCCTTACAAAAGCGCTTGCCGCACCCCACACTCCCCACAGCTCTGCCCCTCACAGAAAGTTTGTTTTCTATCTTCAGCCATGTGAGGACACAGCTCCCTACCCATGCCCCTTCCCAGTGTAGCCCTCACCAGATGCCTAATGCAAAGTATTGGCTTCCGCCCTGCAGAACTGTGAGAAATGAAATTCTGTGGTTCATAAATTACTCAAGTGTTTGGGATTCTGTCAGAACATAAACTACCCAGCACCACCTTTCATTATGGCAGGCTTACTCAGTCGGATGCCACAATTATTTTATTAATTTTATCTTATTTTTTATTGTCCTCTGACATGTTTGTGAAGCTTTGAATTCATAATTAGTCACATTTCAAGTTGAACCCAACCCACACAGAGCAGTTAGTGGAGCAATAGGTGTGACTCTTCAAGGCGTAGCTGGGGCCACTGGAGAGGAGAATGCCACCAGTTCTTGGAGCTCTTTAACCCCTGTCTGTGTTCTCAAACATATCGCTTTGTGTATGATCCTTGCTTAAAAACTTGTACAAGTAGAATAAAGGTGCAATGAGTCAGTGTTATTTTTTGTTCAGTGTGGAGTAAAATCAGATACTCCTTCAGGTACTGCAAAACAACCTGGATTTATCTCACAGAAGCCTGGAAGGTGCACATTGCCAAGAAACTGCAAACATGGGTCGCATACCCCTGAAGTTCATTTACAGGTACAGTGTGCATTCCTGTTTCCAATCAAATGCTTTTGAATGAACTAGGCTTACTTTGGACATATCTTCCGGCACTTTACAGCCAATTTCCTTTTGATGAGAGTGGAAATGGAACCTTCGCGTTCCTTAGACGCTGCTAACAAACTTGGATGATTTATAGGAAGCATGATTGCTCTATGGATAAATGGGAAACAAAGAGAGGAAACAAAGCTCTACTCACACTTACCAAAGACCTATACCTGGTAAGATTTACTATGCAGCCACGTCTCCCTTGACGAGAATTGTCTGCCCGCCCCACTGGAGAACTGTTACATTAAAGTCTCCGCCAGTACATTTATCCACATCCCACTGGCTCTGCTGCGGTCTAGCTCCCATTGTCACTGGCATGCTTTACGGAGTCTCCAGGCACAGCTGGCTTTGGTTCTAGTCATAACATCACTGTTTCTCATTTTGTTCAAGTCAACATGTGGCATTAAGAGTCACAGCAAGGTTGAAAATTAGATGGAGCTGAAGTGCCAGCTGGGATCATCTGAGACTCTCACAACCTGAGAGACGAACTTGAACCATAAACCTTCCGCTCTTGGAGAACCTGCGTTCCCGCCGTCTACTGCCTGCACACATGCTTGGGTGGAGAGCACAGGCTCTCGGGGCAGCCAGAAACCCAAGCGCTACCCATCCTCTGGCCACCAGCATTGCTGCTTCGGTGCATACTGTCTTCATATTAGTCCCTGAACCTGTGACCAAGGACTACCCCACCGCGTGCCTTGTCAGAGCAGAATTATCCTTTGAAACATGCATCTGATGGAGTTGCAACTCTAATTCATGACGTCCCTAACACTGTCAGTGTCAAATCTAATCTCTGCAGCACGTAGACATTCCCATCCAAATCTGTACTGCAACCTGACGTAGGTTTCTCTGCCTCTCTCCCTACATGTAAGTGTCCTAGGGGAAGGGATCATAACTTGTTCATCTTTGCCTCCTGTGAGTCCTGCACAAAATGTTGAGTGTATTATATATGAAAGGAAGGAATGAATGATCCTTGTTTAGCCTTGTCTTTAGACTAACTCAGTTCTACAGGTTACAGGATTTGCCATACAACCCACAAGCCAGAGCTTGGCATGCTATCCTGTTTCCCATGACACCACACTGTCCTCAGACATGAATGTTCCCCATCTCACCATCTGGTGTACTGTTCTGGAGGAGTTATCAAAGGCTTGTCTGTATTGAAAAGGGAAATATAAACTAAGGATATGTATACAAAGTCCTGCTGCATTTATCATTTTTGTCCATTCCTATGACTAATGACTTGCCATATTTGCTCAAATCTCTTCGTGTTATATAACCAGAGTGGGTCTTGGTCTACCCAAATCTCAACAAAGAGTTACTGAGTTTTGGCACAGATGAAGAATAAGATGAATAAATAATCTTCTTGGCATCAAGATGGTAGACTAGTCAGGGAGACAGGCAAGACTGTGGGACCCAAGCTGTTACCCAAGCTACAAAGAATGGTTCGGCATCTACCAGAGCATAACTGTGACACGCCATGGGTAGCACAGTGGCATTTCGGTCAACGACAGACTGCATGGAGGAGGGTGGTCCTGAAAGATTATATGGCCAGATGATATTACTGCTGCCTTAAGTTTGTGGAAGTATACTTTGATGTTTGCAGCACAACAAAACTGACTGTCAATGCATTTATTTTTTGGAATGACTCCTCAGGCTCAAATGATGCATGACTATACTTGTTTCCTCCACTGGACAGGGACTGGGTTCTTTCTTATCTTGTTTTCCCCTCTCCCATTGTGCTTAATACATAGCAGGTACTCGGCCAGTGGCGTGATGAATTGACTGAGGTGTGGGCAGTCTAAGAGAATATCCCATCTGCTCTGCATGGAAATTGTACCTGTGAAATGTTAGAAAAGAGGTGCTTGCGTTGGATCCCAATGAACAATTAATTCATACCATGGCAAATAAACAGTGGAAGGATATTTACTAGCTGTAGAAAAAGTAGATAAGTATGAGAGAGCAAGCTGTGTTCCCAAGGCAGAGGAGATCTGAGAGAGGTGGCATTGGGACACTAGGCCAGGCAGAGCTTGCTGAGCCTTCCTAAGGTGCCGGAAGCCCGTCCTCCGGGCAAGGGGGAGTCCCTGGAAACAGACAAGGAGCATATGCCAATCCAACCTGTAAAGAGGAATGCAATCACACTTGTGGTTCAGCCAGTGCTGATGTCCCATATGTGCAATTAATTTCCAGAATATGCTTCCTTATCAAAAGTAATTGTTTAACTATGCACTTCAGACTGCCCGAGTTTCCTCAGCATCCAGGGGGTTCTTAGCAACCACAGCTAATGCCTTAGCCATGAGGAAAGGCCCTAATAGAAACAAAAAGTTTGTCTTTGCAGATGGAGCTACAAAGCCTCTCAAGGTTAATCTTCTTCCCTCCCATAGGCAAAAATGGTTTCTTATTCGCCTGGAGTCCTTCCGAGTAAGCATTTCATTTCAGAAATTGGGGGGAGTCAGTGGTATTTGCAGAATGGAAGCTCTTCAACACTTGGTTAGCCAAGTCTCCTGGCGATGCTCCCCTCCCCACCATGCAAAGGTAATTTAGCTAAATGAGTGATCTGGTCTGGCATTTTCTGCAAGTAATTAAACATGACACTCCTTTTGGCTTGGTGACTTCTTACAGGCAGAAATCTACTCTGGTTTGCAAAAAAAAAAAAAAAATTACACTTGGACAACACCTTTTATGACACCTTTCGTGCTCCTATAGCCTAGTCAGCCACTAGTAGAAGACCCTTTTTAACCATCCTGAGGCACATTTGTATTCATTTCAAAATAATAAGATGTTTAAATATTTATTTCTTTCCAATAACTGAGGAGGCTTAGGCTCTTCGTTTTAATGAATTCTGCCCAAATAATGTTGAGTCACTGCTTAGAAAATATTGGTACTGAATCCTTATGGTAATGATGTTCATGTCAGGCTCTCATTTTTAACCCCAGTTCTGTCTCTAACTGTGACCTTGGGCAAATCATATGACTACTCCAGAATTCCTTTTGATGATTTTTGAGTTTTCCATGTAGCTCAAAAATTCTGAGTATGTTTTAAGAGATCTGATTAGTGCAAGAAGGTAGACACGAATGAATGACAGAAGTACAAATTGTGCCAGGAGAAATTGATATTTATGATATGCAAGTCTTCTTTTTCAGTAACTCCAAATGGCCAGAAACTCCCAAGACAGGCTACTTTTAGAAGAAATTTAAGATCTTCACATAGATAATGTTCATTTGACAAATATTTATTGAAGACTCAGACACTATGTTAAAGCCTAGGCATATAATGATGAGAGAGAGAAAGAGACAGAGAAAAAAAAAGAGAGAGATTTCTCAGCCTCCAAAGACTGTCTAGCTGGGAAGGCAGACAATTTTTGACAAGGAATAACAATAACATGAATAAGTATTATCATGGGATCCCAGCTATGAAGGCAAAACATACAGCTCAGATCTAACCCAGACTATGTGTCAGGGAAGGCTTCTCTGGGGATGGGCTGTCTAAACTGAGAACACACATTCTGCAATTTTTTTATCTGGAAAATTATATTGGATAGAAAACACAATAAAATAGGCATTTTTCCTAGGCCCAGACTAAGCATTTAAGATGAAAAGAGATTATAGGAAAGAAACTAAATACATTTCACATATACTCCTCCTTCCCAATTTGTAACAATTACTTGAGGATAAAGTCAGTGACTCCTAAGACAATTCCTTTCTTGGATCAAGTTCAAGGGTCTGGGTAATAATATTACTTAAGAGATAACCGGGGCTGGAGAGATGGTTTAGTGGTTAGGACACTTGCCTGCAAAGCCAAAGGACCCTGATTTGATTCCCCAGGACCCACGTAAGCCAAATGCAGAAGAGGGCACATGCATCTGGAGTTTATTTGCAGTGATTGGAAGCCCTGGCGCACCCATTCTCTCTCTCTCTCAAATAAATAAATAAATAAAAATATATTAAAAGGAAAGAGATAACCATGCCTTGTTTTTCTACAATGAACATCCTCTATAGCTACTCAGAGAAGACACAGTAAACACACTTGTTGAGTGACAGCATGTTTTAACTTTTCAAACTGCTATCTCATCTTTCATCTCCTGTTATCTTGATGTTTGCAGAACATGAATTACATTGTACTGCCTCCAGACTTTAGAAGTCATAGCAACTCATCTCTAACAGGTATCGTATTCCCAGAACAAATCTGATTGCAAATATTCTGTCTTCTGACCAACACAATGACATTCACACTCATCATAGCTTGGATATGTTGGTTATTGTGCCTTACAGAGATGGTTAAACCATGTAACTTCCCTATATAGGAGTCCAGAGGATGCTAGGCCATGCCAAAGGAAAATCACAAAGAAACATTATTTTGAATGCAAAATCAATCCACTTTAAAGTTGCTTTGAATCCAAGTTGTTTACTAAGTACTGATTGGATGTCATACCCATACCAATCTATAGATGGGGTTGCTGGTTTGAAAACCTTACAAGTCTCTAGATATTAGCACTATTTAGCTAATTTTTTAGTTGGAGAAAGATTACAGCTGACACCTCCTGATTTCCTGCCAGTGCCTTGGTTGGTTGTTTCCTTCCATATTATCATCCAGCCCTTGCTTTGTTACTAACATTTCTGCCTTCTCTGTATTTTCTCTTCAATTAGATCAAGGGTTCTTTGAGGGTAGGAACTGTTTTCTTCCTCCAG
Organism: Jaculus jaculus; assembly: GCF_020740685.1. Taxonomy (NCBI): domain Eukaryota; kingdom Metazoa; phylum Chordata; class Mammalia; order Rodentia; family Dipodidae; genus Jaculus; species Jaculus jaculus. The sequence goes on along the minus strand of NC_059120.1, from coordinate 6,845,203 downwards.
AATACCCAATTTTGAAACTATTAGGCCTTCATTGAGTGTTAACTAAGGACTATGATTAGTTGTAAGACCTCAGAGTTAATTAGCTACTGAACTATTCATGGTGCTGCCTAAAAAATTCCAAACAAGACTTCTCAAACTTCAGTGTGTATGAAAATGACAAAGGGAGCTTGTTAAGTATAGATTTCTACACACCACTCCCAAAGATTCTCAGATTCTAGATCATCTCTGTCTCTTTCTGTCCATGAATAAAATTGTGATTAGCAATTTTTTTTTGGCAAAACATGTATGAAAAACAAGAAATATTAAGGCCTTGGTCAGGGTGGGGGGACTAATGCTTTTATAGAGAAAGAATTTGACCTAAGGTGACTGGACTTATCTCTGTCCCCACTTCTTTCCTTCAGTAAATATTGATCATGCACTCACTAGTGCCAAACACTTTTAGATTTTGGAAGTAAACTGATCCTGCTCATCAACAAGATGTCCAGAGACTTTACAACCATAACACTTAGATTCTAGTGGAATTGGGCAATAGACAGCTGTGAGATTATTTCAGGTATGATGAGTTACAAGGAAAATACAACAAGCTTATATGATAAAGTATGAGTATGGAAGAGAGATGTGATCCTAAAAAGATGAAGTGATCTGAGGACAAATGATCAGGAAGAAGTAACCATACAGAAGACCTTTCCAGGAGAAAGGGGGAGCAAGGGAAAAGGTCCCAAGGTAAGAGAGAAGCTGCCAGAAGCCAGTATGCCTGGAGCAAAGTCACTCCAAGAGCAGCAAGTGGGAGAGTCACGGGGATCACTCATGGAAGAACATGCTTCATTGTCACAGAAGTGGGTAGCATTCCAATGAGCTTCATACAAACAGGCCTCCTGTTGCAAGGAAGCACATCATCAAAAGTCTTCATCCATAAGAACATCATTGATTTATTGCCGCATTTTGCTTGATGCTCTGTGGTAACAGGATTTCGTCACCATTGGCAGATGCCATTTATAATACCAGAGCACAAAATTACCTCACTTGAATTGCCTTGACATTGAAATGATTTATCATTGATTGGATTACTCAAATGTCATGGAATAGGCTTTAACAAAGAGTATAACATTGGCATTAAAAACTTAAATACTTTCCTAAAGGGGTAATACTTATCCCATAATTTAAAAATAAATCATTAGACATGTCCCTTTATTATAGCTTTGGATGATGTTTCAGTTGTTGCATTGACTCATCTGACATCTGCATATTCATATTAGCAGTCAAGCCCACAATAACTGAATGCTCAAGGACGGAAAGAGCCAAGGACAAACATGGGATTGGCACATGGCAAATTTGCCCCTTGTGAAGTGAGGAGATAGCTGACCACAGCAAAGGGCAGTCCAGGTGACACTGGGTTTTCCGTGATAAGAGGAAATGGGGAACTACACACAGTTTTGATTCACAGGACCCACCAGATGGAAAATTTTATCTCCCTACACAGATCCAGACTGTGTCACATTGCTTCCCCTCATCACATTTTGGTAAGACTTGGATCTTTACTCTGACTTTGCTTGATTTAATGTATATGTTGCATGTATGTGAGCTTGTCTGTGTATGTTTTCATTTGGTTTTACATTATGCCACAATGCTTAATGCATAAGTTTCCTAAGGTTTTAAAAATTGCTTTCTTCACCATGTGCCTGGCTAGTCTGGTTAGAAATCACTGGCTTCCAAAAATGGTGGCCAGGTGAGGAATCCCAGAACACAGGTGTGGAGATCTACCGCAACACACACTCAACCTGATGGAACTGAGTTTGTGAAATACTAGTAGCTAAAGGTCTGGGGAGGGAGACAGAAAAGAAACAACACTTCTACTCAGTGGAAAAGAAACAGTCTTCATTACTACAGGCAATCTGAGTGGCCCTCAGTTACTCATGCTGGAATTACAATTCAGCTCAGATTGTTTGTGAAACAGGAAGTAGGAACATGACCATGGAAAGGAATATTTTAAGCTTCAACACGTACTGACTTGACTCAGCCTATCTTTCAACAAAAGCTCACAGTGATTTAATCTCAGCAGTAATTTTGTCTGTAGCCATGAGACAAGACTATCAGAGCAGACAGCCTGTAATTTGTGAAGTTCAGGTGCTGTGGATTAGGACCACCTGTTGAATTTAATCTTGGAGTTATAATGTTAATACCGGCGTGTAACTGAACATAAACACTACATATTTATCAGTCTTCAAGACCTCCAGCTACGGAGATGTGAACAGCTTCCTAAATGGTGTCTGTAACTCTCTCCAGATGCTGCAAATCAACAGCAAATACAGTCAGCTTTCTGATCCCCTATGAGTAGCCTACGGATTCACAGTCATCACATTCAGCATATCCTATAATTTTTCTGAGTCCTGATGTGAGAATGGAAAAAAGAAAGCCATCTGAGTGTCACCTGGCAATATGATAAGAAAGGGAAGCTTTCATTTCTTACGCTCTCAGGTGTTAACTGGAGGCCATTTTAATTGGTTAATTAATTAAAGTTTTGCTTGTATGTGTGAGCATACATGTGTGTAATGTGGTGTATGCATGCACCCAACATTGCAGGTCCTACTCCATCACTCTTCTTCCTGATCTTGTTTTTTTTTTTTTTTTTTTTTTTTTTTTTTATTTGAGAGAGAGAGGGAAAGAGAGAGGAAGAGAGAGAGAGGGAGAGAGAATTGGTGTACCAAGGCCTTCAGCTGTTGCAAATGAACTCCAGACACATGCTCCCCCTTCTTGTGCATGTGTGACATTGCACACTTGTGTCACTGTGTGTCTGGATTATGTGGGACCTGGAGATTCGAACATGAGTTCTTAGGCTTTGTAGGCAAGTGCCTTAACTTCTAAGCCATCTTTCCAGCCCTGATCTTGTTTTGAGTCAGAGACTCTCTTTATTGATTCCCAAGCTTGTGGGACTCCACAGATTCTTTGGTGTTTCTGCTCCCCTGGGCACTGGAATTACAGATGTGCATGACCACACCCAGCTGTTTTATGTGGGATCTGAAGATCTGAATTTGGGTAGTATGAGGCCCCTCGGGTCCTCATGCTTGTTCGGGAAGTGCACATAACTGCTGAGCCATCTCTCCAGCCCCATTTAAAAATTTTAATTTATTTGAGAGAAAGAGACAGGAGTATGGGCATGTTAGGGCCTCTTGCCACTGCAGAGGAACTCCAGACACATGTGCCACACTGTGTGTCTGGCTTTTCATGGGTACTGGGGAATTGTACCTGAGCTGTCGGTTTTGTAAGGAAGCACCTTTATCGGCCCCTAGCTTCTTTTCTTTCTCTTTCTTTCTTTCTTTCTTTCTTTCTTTCTTTCTTTCTTTCTTTCTTTCTTTCTTTTTTTAACATAGGTCTAGGGATTGAATGTTCACCACTACCCAGCCTTATTTTTTAAACCCCATTCTAACAAATGATTTCTACCCCTGCCTAAGCCAGACTAAGAACAGTGGCAAACACAGCCTAATTAAACAGCAGGTTCAGGACATTTTGCACATGCGTCTTCAGGTGGCTCTCAAGGACAGAGCTCTGCCCACTCTCCAGCCCACTAAACCATGGCAGCAGAGAGAGTGCACATTCACCATGAGCAGTTTGCATTCAGTTCTGTGGAGAATGTGGTGTACTGTCCACAGACACGCTCTTATGACTTATGATTGGCAGCTGTTCCTGTGCTTGGGGTGGAGGAAGTGTCCCAGAAACCGCGAAAGTGGAATTTGATGGGAAGGTGATCTCCTCTCTCTCTCCTTTCTTCTTTTCTCTTCCTCCCTTGTCCCCTTCCTTCCTTTCCTTACTTCCCGCCCTCCCTTCCTTTTGTAGATCACTGAGGTAGGACACACTGCCTCACCAGGCTGGTTTCAAATTAGCCATCCTCCTGCCTCAGCAGCCAAAGTGCTGGGATTTCAGTATGTGCATTCCAACATGCCCTGGGAGATGTTGCTTTTCGGTGAAAGCACATTTCATTGATACATAATTTCAGACAAGACCTTCCACTGCAAAGACTGCCAACGACTCATGTGGCATTCTCCGTTCACATGGCATTTCACAGTTGAAAAACCACCAGGCTGCAGATCATTTCAAGTTCTCATGTTAGCATCACAGTGTTGCTTCCAACGTGGGGAAGGGCTGTTCTTCATTCAATGATGGAAGGTATTTGAATATGGCCATTGTGCTTTGCCTTAAAACATCAGTTCTCAGGGCTGGAGAGATGGCTTAGCGGTTAAGCACTTGCCTATGAGGCTTGAGGACCCCAATTCAAGGCTCAATTCCCCAGGACCCATATAAGCCAGATGTACAAGGTGGCACATGCATCTGTAGTTCATTTGCAGTGGCTGGAGGCCCTGGCATGTCGATTCTCTCTCTCTGCCTCTTTCTCTCTCTGTCTGTCGCTCTCAAATAAATAAATAAAAATAAACCAAAAATTCAAATATCAGTTCTCTTCACCGGTACTAGGCTTCAAGAAGGAAGAAAGCATTGGAATTTCTTCCTGAGCACACCTCGGAACTTTCAGCAAATTGATCTTTGGATCAATGCTTCACAAGCCTTAGTAGCCATGTCCACTGGACAACAACCAAGAAAATTCACCAGTTCATTATATCTAGCAAACACCAGTAACGGCAAACACCACGTGCATTCACACACAGCCAGAGGCTGGGTCTGAACTTTCCTGGAACTGCAGCCTTTGTCAGCGACTTACTCAGGCCGACCCAGAATGCCACCCAACAGCCAAGAAAGAAAACCCAAGATGCGGCTTAAGCCCCACGGCTCTGGCTCTGGGGTTTGAAGTCTACCCCTAATCACTGGGCATTCACACTGCCTCCTTCCATCTGCTCCCCTTAACTCTTGGGGTACAAAGTCCATCTTCCTAAGCAAACTCTTTTGGTTCGTTCATTTCCCAGGGGCGGAGGGTGGTGGGGTGACCTGGCTCACTGCACACCCCACATTACTGCTTGTAGTTAGCATTGACTATACGTTTGCATCCATCAGTTTATCTGGCCACACTTACTTCATGATGTGCTTTGTTTTCATCTGGCTTTCAAAGATTCCAGAAGGCTGGGTTCTGCCTTAAATCCCTTTGAACCCTGCAAAGCACTTAGCATCCTATGGTGGTGCGAGTGAGTGCCAAAGTCACGTTAAAGAGAAGTTTGGCTTTCTCCAGAGTGGCAAGGGCAGTCTCCACCCAGGGAGAACATGCAACAGCGTTGAGGTCCACCCTCATAAATATGTGGTAGAAAGCAAAGTGACAGAGCAGAGAGATCTCAAGGCACCCTGTAGCTTGAGAGAGCAGACACAATGGAAGTGTGTTTTAATAGAAATGTACTGTGGGCTTCAAATAGTGAGGGATACATTTAAACTGTATTAAAATAGCTTCAGAAAACCGGGAAACTTGATTAGGATTCTCCCAGAGGCTCCCACATGAAACCAGAAAATTATTATTCCAAGGAAAGAGGGGCTCCCCCCCTTTTTTTTTTTTAAAAAAAATGGCTTATTAATTATTAGCCAAGCTATGCAGAAGCTTACCCAGAAGGCAGAGGAAAACAGGTTTTCAAGCCAATGGGAGCAGCCTGTGCCTCCAGCCTAGCGCGCCTGCCCGAGAAGCCTCCCCAAGGCGGAGGTCATTAAGCCCCAAGCAATCCCCCAGCAGCGATCACAAGTGAACCACGGACCAAACAGGGGCTGGGGGCGTCTCCCGTCGCGTGCGTGTGGGGTGGGGGTGGGGGCACTGGGTTTGGTCCCCGCGCCCTCCCGGGCTTCCCGAGGCCTTGGAGCCACTGGACATCCACCGCAGCTGCAAACCCGGACTTCATTGGATTGTGGTTCAAGGCTGGCTCCTGCCAGGGAGTTAGGGCTTGGGGGTCCACTCACCTCCTTTTTAATGCCCTGGATAACTTTACATCCTTCTCCAAACAGGGATTCAACCCCCAACCAGGGTGCTGCTTTCCCGGGCCCCTGCTAGGGGTCTCTACGCCCTTCCAACCTCACCCAGCCACCTGCGCCCGCGCCTCCCTGCCCCACGGAGGAAGGCTCAGGTGTGCCTGGGCGACGCGCGAGCTGTCACCTTGTGATCCGCCACGCCAAGGTACCCGTCCAGCGGCTGCGGTCCCGCGGGGGCGGCGAGGCGCGGCTGGGGACTGCTCTCCGCCACGGGCTGCACGCTGCCGGTCGCTGTCGCCTGCTGCTGCTGCTGCTGCGGGGGCCGCTCCTTCTGGCTGCCCAGGCTGCTATACCCGAGCAACAAGCTGGTGCACATGGTGGTGAGCGCTAAGCACACGGCCAGACCATGGCGCTGCGGGCGGAGAGGAAGAGCGAGAGCGCGGGGATGGATGGGGACCGGCCGCCAAGGAGCGCGCCCCGCGGGGACACCTCGGATGCCGCCCAGGGCAGCGGCGGCGCGCAGCCAGCCGGCCCGAGCAGAGCCGAGCCGAGCGCACGGAGCCGCGTCCCCGGGTCGCTCTCTCGGTAGGGGGCAGGTGGCGCGCGGCGACAGCGCGCCCGCCGCCGGGGCAGGGGCGGCTGGCACTTTGGGGAGCCTAACCCACACCCCATCGATGTTACTGTCCTCTGTAGCTTTGGCGAGTCCTCTTCCCCGCTCCCCCGAGCTTCCAGCTCAAGTTTGAACCCCGAAGAGGAAAGCGAGAAACTCTGCAAGGGGCTCCCCGCTCCCCACCTCTGGGAGTTGTTTCCTAGCGGTGGCTTTGGGGCGTCCCCTGTCTCCCCCTCACCCTGGGAGGAAAAACCTGCTCTTCTGGGTGTCCATCCGCGCCCCTCCGATCCATCACATGCTGGGGACCCAGGACCCAAGGACCCACCCCGGGTGGCCAGCCAGGCAGAGCCCGGGCGCCCCGAGGCGTCACCGCGGAGCAGCTGGAAAGTTGTCCCTGGGTGGCAGGCGACCTCGAAGCGCGGGGTTTGGCACCCCGCGAGGTTCCCCTGGGATGCGGTGCCCGGGATGTCCTCGCTTCTGCGGGGTAGAGTTGTGACAACTGACTCACCATCAGGGTCTTCATTTTGGGCACCTCTTTTGTGCCGAATCCTCAGGCACGAGCGTCAGGGGCCACTTTTTCTTGGAGGGTTTCCATGGTGGGTGGCGGGGCGCCGGCGCCCACCCCCGAGGTCGCCTGGCGGCTGGGCGCCAGCCGGAGCCCGGGTCCCGGGGAGGGAAGGCGCAGCCGCCCGGGCGGAGATTAGAGGCGAATTAAAACTGAGCCGGACCCTCGTAGTCTCCCAGCGATCTACTCTACTGCCGCCTGCCGCCGCCTGCTGGGTCCTAAAGCCCACTGCAGTCTCCCTCCCCGCCCCTAAACCATCTTTCCACTGGAGTGACATTCCGGGTTGAGACAGTTAACCCGTGCTGTGGTACCCATCTCTGGGTTCGAGGAGTTATTGTTATCTTTTATGAAGTTATCCAGCGAAAAGGAAGGAGGGAGGGTCCCATGAGATGTTGAATGTGATAGCCAAAGATTCACAAACTAAATTTTCTGTCTTGTGCTTCTGATAAAAACAAGTGGGCCTCTCAAATGTCAGTAGAGCTATTTATGGCTTTTTGAATTTATGTTCATAGCTTGGAGAAAAACTCTATCGTGAAATTATTTTTCCTGAAATATTATGTGGCTGTGTTTTTCCAGTTTTAAGTTAATTTTGCTTTTACAAATACAAGTATTCACACACACACCCTTTAGATCATTCATTTACATGGATTCTTTTTCTTCTTTCCAAATGACAATTTACATTTCTCCTTGACCTTCAAAGTGGTGTTATCTCAATGTTTTAAAATCATCATCATATAAGCATGTGATTAGCTAGAGCTGTACATCTTTCATTGAAGAATTTCTAGCTCTTCGAGATGAAAATGATCATGACTTACTTCATAAGAATCCTAGAGCTTTTCTGCTTCTCTTCTGCTGTCTGTTGAAACTAGAGATATCCAACTTCATATTCAGACCTTTGATTAAAATTACAAACATAATTATTGTTCAACGTTGAGAAATTCATGTCACTAATGTATTCTCAGGGTACTGTCTTTCCTGCATTGAATTACTGATGGCATTTGTTAAATGTCTAATTTAGCTGGAACCACATTACTTGTGAACTTGCTCAGTGAAAACAGTTGTGTTAATGTATTACTTAACACTTCACCTGTAGCAGCAACGTGAGGTTGAAGCTTACATTAAGATGGAAATGTTCAGTAGACCAACTGGACCATGGGCACAATAAGTGCTTTCTCAAGGCCAAAAGAGACATCACCACCCCTTTTTCATCTTCCCTAATCTACTGCTGGGTTGATGATACAACAGGAACTATTTTTAACTTCTGAGGCATCCTTCCATATCTTTATTAAGAAAGTTAAAATGGTTTGCTCAGTAATGAAATATCAGTGTTAGGCATCTGGGAGAGGGCAAGAAATGCCTGTGACCGAGTCTTTTAAGGACAAAACAACAAAAAATGTTCTACACTGTCGAACATTGCCTGCCTTGAAGCTGTGTGTTTAATCTGTGCCTTCAGCATGAATAGCACTAGTTGGGAGGGCAGGCAAGGCAGCAGATGGAGGGGAATCTTATCAGGCCTTGGCAACTCTGTATTGGATGGTTGAACTTGACACTCCGTAAAACAAAGGCCCATGGTGATGAGCCATGCAGACCAATGAGCTGTGCTTCTCCTGGCCTGCTTGGAGAGGCAGCTCCAGCAGCTCCCCCATGTCTAGGGGCTGTTCTCCCTCCATCCAGCAAGTTGTCCAGTGATCCATAAAACACTTCTAATGTATTTTGCTATGCCAAACAGTGGCATTATATTTATGACTTAGGCTCATATTGGTACATTGGACATCTGTTACATGGTATGTCTGACCAATTTCATTAAGCTTGTGCTTCCCCCACCCCTGCCTTCCCGGGATGGCACTCAACTGGTTGCAAAATTGCTTATGAAATGAGAAGAGTACATTTCATCCTGGGGTTTGGTTTGAGGGTATGCAAAGCATTTGACATTCAAATATTTGATTAGGTTGATTACAGTAGAGATTTTTGGCCAGAGAGTCAAATGGACTAGGTGGGGCAGGGAAAGGGCTGATAAAGAAAACAAATAATACAATTTCATGATTGTTCAGTGATCCTGTGATCTGTCTGATAGTTTGATTAGAGGATACAGAGATGCATAAAACACCGAAATCTTCCGCTGAGGGCTCAGAACTTAAAGTATGTGTAATGAAGCAACCATAAATAAGCAATTGCCATGAATAAGCTATAAAATACAACGTTCTAAAAATATATACAAATTTCTCCAGGTCCAGTATATGTTTATCAAGTACCTACTTTGTTAAGTACCTCCTTTGTTGCACACCTCCCATGGGCAAGGCACTGGCACACCTGGACCAGTGACCTTCTGCTGTCCTTCAGGAAGCGTATCCCCAGATGATGGTTGCACCTATATGCTCCAGAGCTGAGAAATATCAGCATATCTGATCTATTTTTCAACTCTGTCTGCCTTTGTAAGATCGGGGGGGGGGGTTGTTGAGATTTCAAGGGCATCTGTCTGTATTTATGTAAATTTATGCACACTTTTCTCATGTACATGTGTGTGTTTGTATGTTGTAGGCACGTAGGTATGTGAAGGTGCATGTGCACATGTGTGCAAATTTATCCACATGTTATGGAGGCCAGAGGACAAATCCTAAAGAATTCTGTCCATCTTTTTAAAAAGTTTTTTTAAAAAATGTATTTGTTAGAAACAGAGAGAAGGAGAGAGCGAGAGAATGGGTGTGCCAGGGCCTCCAGTCACTGCAAACAAACTCCAGATGCCTGGGCCACTTTGGGCATCTGGCTTGCGTGGGACCTAGAGAATCTAACCTGGGTCCCTAGGCTTTACAGGCAAGTGCCTTAACCACTAAGACATTTCTCCAGCCCTATTTATTTATTTATTTATTTATTTATTTATTTGAGAGCGACAGACACAGAGAGAAAGACAGATAGAGGGGGAGAGAGAGAATGGGCGCGCCAGGGCTTCCAGCCTCTGCAAACGAACTCCAGACGCGTGTGCCCCCTTTTGCATCTGGCTAACGTGGGACCTGGGGAACCGAGCCTCGAACCGGGGTCCTTAGGCTTCACAGGCAAGCGCTTAACTGCTAAGCCATCTCTCCAGCCCCTCCAGCCCTACTTTTATTTTTCAAGGTAGGGTCTCACTCTAGCCCAGGCTGACCTGGAATTCACTATGTAGTCTCAGAGTGGCCTCAAACACATGGTGATTCTCCTACCTCTGCCTCCCAGGTGCTGGGATTAAAGGTGTGTGCCACCACACCCAGAACTATATGTATATTTTTTGAGTCAGGATCTCTCTTGGACCTGGAGCCACCCAGTAGGCTAAACTTTCTGGTTAGCCAGCCTGTCTCTACCTCACCAGTGCAGGAATTAAATGCACACCTTGACTGTGTATTAAACTCAGGTCCTCATGCTTGCAAGGCAAGCCCTGTACAGTCTGAGCAATCTCCCCAGCCCCCCAAACTTTAAGTGAATAATCCAAATAGCCAGAAAGTACAGAAAATAGGCAGCATCCACACTTGATTGGCGCTTGGAGATGAGCAGATAGGGGCCAAGTCAATGAGGCGTCTTTAGTTAACCTAACATGCGACATTCAATACAATGCAAGGTGAGTCAGGGAATCACAACTTGCTTCTCAAAACCCAGGTAGCTGAGATGGATTTCTCACCATTTAAAATTTTGCCACATTTCTGCATCTTATGCTATCACATCCAATCAAATAGATTCCTATTTAGGAAGAACAACAACCAAAGAAATGGAAGAGAAATTGAGTGTTTGACAATGTAGGTTGTGTGATACAATGAAGCTGGAAATGTCTGAAACAATGCATGTTGCAGGAGGAATCCGAAGTTGTCTACGTGCAGGGCTTCAGTGACACACGACACTCTCAAAGGAGGAAAGATGCGCTCCTCGCCACCCAGGAGCTCTGCCCCAATGTCTACGTGACTTCTTATTCAGACATGAACTTCTCCCACCTTTCAAAGGTGGATGAAAAGCAAAATCGATGCAATGTACATTGAATTTGAGACACAATTGCTTTTGACCTTATAGTCTCAATGCAATGGAAGAAAATTCTGCAAGGCACAAAAAAGTAAAAAACAAACAAACAAACAAACAAACAAACAAACAAAAAACCCCATAAATAATAGTAGCAGCAAGATATCCCAGAGAAATGTTAGATGTCTGTTCATTTGTGTCTTGACGTTTACTTGGCTTTATTCATTTCATAGACTGGCCACAGTGGGCTAGATAGCTGGGAAAGAATTCCTGAATTCACCCTGCCAGGATCTACATATGACCTTGGTGTCACTTCTAGCTCAGTGACCGTGGATGTCTCTTACTTAACTATGATTTAGTTTCATCATTTGTGAAATAGCACCACAAAACGTTGTTGTTGTGAGGGTTACATGAGCTACTACGTGTGAAGTGTGCAAGGTGACTACCGAGCAGAGATGTGAGTGACCTGAGATCTATCCATGAAGTTCTCTGTCATGGGGCTGGCGGGGCTTTCCACACATGTTGAGGAAAGAAATAGTTAATGTGAATAATGCCCAAGGGATAGTGGAAGAAGAGGGCTGAGAAATGGTCTGGGGCCAGGTGGTATAGACCTTCATAGGGCATGAAAAAGACAGTGAGGGAAACTCCGCGATGGCTTCATGCCTGCAGAACCGTGGATGGCCGGTGTTTGGGAAAGGTAACTTGACAGCAGTGCTAACATTGTGTATTTGGGAAGCAAGAATGGAAGGAAAGAGACCCATCAAGCTATGGGGCAGTCTATGTGAGGCTTGACCACTTGTGCTGTCAGGATTTGCTTCTCATGGGCTGTGTGAGGCATTTTACTCAGTTCTGTCATCACACTCATGACGGCCTGCAGTTCCAGGGTGAGCCCCCTGTCGTGGAGGGGCAGGCGCAGGGGCCCTTCTGGTCCCATGTCATCCTTAGTCAGGAGGTGGAGGGTGGGCAGGAAGGGCAGCTGAGCGGTAGATGCTCAATGCGTGGCCACCCTCCGGAACCCATTTCTCTTCCCCTGACAGTTTCTACAGCTTTCCTAAACAGTGCCACTGGGTGGGATTAAGAAGTCAAACACGAGGCTGAGGGGCACATTTCACATTTGTGGCAGGAGACTTTTCCTCTGGGGAGACTTAGACACATGTCTATTCGCCCCAGATAGGGTTCGGACAACAGACCAAACTAGCTATCTGCACCAAGACCAGTCTTGGTGAATAGATGCGTTTATTGGGGTTACTTACAGAGCACGGTGGGGGTTGTTTACAGGAACAATGGATGATTCAAAGGCAGCTGTGTCAAGGAGAGAGCCCACCCCAGCATAGGTAGACACTGGGTTGGTGGGCACTGTACAACCTGCAGGTAGCTGGGCTAGTCCGAGGGTCTTGAGCAGCTCCATGACCAGCAGGCAGCTCTGACACTGTCCCCGAACACTTGCTGTCCTTTGTATGTCACCAGGTCCTGGTCTTACAGCCCCTTCCCCATACCCGTTAACTTCCTGGGTCTCCTGAGCTTCCTTCATCCCCCAGGAGAGACTATTTCAATTCAGAGGGAATTGCTATTCAACAGCATTCACACCACAACACTGGATATGAGCTGCAAGAAGAGAGGCAAGGAAAAGCCAAAGGGGTCTGAAAGCCTTAGGCAGCAGGGAGGACGCGGCTTGCTATGGGAAACAGGAATGGGTAGGGCAGAAATGGAAAGCGTTGATTTAGATGCACCCTGTACGTGACGTCTTGGGCGCTGTCCATTTAGGCGTGGTGTTGGACAAGAGCCGGTTACCATAGATGATGGACGGGAGCACCTGGGAACTAGCCAGGACATGGAGAAATCTCAGGCCTACTGAGCTCTGAGGACTCCAAATACTTGATGCCAAGAGAGGGAGAAATTGTGTAGAGTAAGCATAATGCTAAAAAACAATAAATGACTATCTGAACTTGCTATGATTGAGATGGTGAATTATTTTCAATTTGAATGGATTTTTCCATGCCAAGCCAGTTAGTCATTTAAGTCCTCAAAACACTTTTCAAATTCTATTATCGTACCAAGCATATTTAATCATCTTTATTTTTGTGTTTATTGTAGGTCCTCCCATCCAGACTATAAATTTTTTACAACTGGGACTATGTCCTATTACTATTTATGCCCGCAGAGTCCACACCACAGAGCTGAGGATGACAATATTAATCACTGACGTTCATCTGGCCCTTACCTGCACCTGCAGTATTCTCAGAACCCTGCGCATATTCACGCATTTAGACCTGTAATAGTCTCTTTTCTTGTTGCTGTGACAAAAATACCTGACAAGAAGCTGCTTAAAGTTGGAAGAGTTTATTGTGACCTCTAGTTGGAGGGGCACGCAGCCCATCATGATGAGAGGCACGGTGGAACAGGGGTGGGGTGGCTGGTGGCATTGGGTTCCTAGTCAGGGAGGAGGGGGGGGTAGATGCTGGTGCTCAGCACTCTTTCTTACTTTTAGTTGTCCTGGGATCCCACACTATGGGACGGTGCCGCCCAAGTTCAGAAGGATCTTCCCTCTTCAGCACTCTTTCTTACTTTTAGTTATCCTGGGATCCCACACTATGGGACGGTGCCGCCCAAGTTCAGGAGGACCTTCCCTCTTCAGCAATCTTTCTTACTTTTAGTTATCCTGGGATCCCACACTATGGGACGGTGCCGCCCAAGTTCAGGAGGATCTTCCCTCTTCAGCACTCTTTCTTACTTTTAGTTGTCCTGGGATCCCACACTATGGGACGGTGCCGCCCAAGTTCAGGAGGACCTTCCCTCTTCAGCAATCTTTCTTACTTTTAGTTGTCCTGGGATCCCACACTATGGGACGGTGCCGCCCAAGTTCAGGAGGACCTTCCCTCTTCAGCAATCTTTCTTACTTTTAGTTGTCCTGGGATCCCACACTATGGGACGGTGCCGCCCAAGTTCAGGAGGATCTTCCCTCTTCAGCAATCTTTCTTACTTTTAGTTGTCCTGGGATCCCACACTATGGGATGGTGCCGCCCAAGTTCAGGAGGATCTTCCCTCTTCAGCACTCTTTCTTACTTTTAGTTGTCCTGGGATCCCACACTATGGGATGGTGCCGCCCAAGTTCAGGAGGACCTTCCCTCTTCAGCACTCTTTCTTACTTTTAGTTATCCTGGGATCCCACACTATGGGATGGTGCCGCCCAAGTTCAGGAGGATCTTCCCTCTTCAGCACTCTTTCTTACTTTTAGTTATCCTGGGATCCCACACTATGGGACGGTGCCGCCCAAGTTCAGGAGGATCTTCCCTTTTCAGCACTCTTTCTTACTTTTAGTTATCCTGGGATCCCACACTATGGGATGGTGCCGCCCAAGTTCCGGAGGACCTTCCCTCTTCAGCAATCTTTCTTACTTTTAGTTATCCTGGGATCCCACACTATGGGACGGTGCCGCCCAAGTTCAGGAGGACCTTCCCTCTTCAGCAATCTTTCTTACTTTTAGTTATCCTGGGATCCCACACTATGGGACGGTGCCGCCCAAGTTCAGGAGGACCTTCCCTCTTCAGCCATATGTTTGTAGAAACACCCTGATGGGCACATCCAGAGATGTATTTCCATGGTGATTCTTTTTTTAAAAAAAAAATTTTTTTTTGTTTATTTTATTTATTTATTTATTTATTTGAGAGTGACAGACAGAGAAAGAGGCAGAGAGAGAGAGAGAGGGAGAGAGAGAGAGAAAGAGAGAGAGAGAGAGAGAGAGAGAGAGAGAGAGAATGGGCACGCCAGGGCTTCCAGCCAATGCAAACGAACTCCAGATGTGTGAGCCCCATGTCCATCTGGCTAACGTGGGACCTGGGGAACTGAGCCTCGAACTGGGGCCTTAGGCTTCATAGGCAAGTGCTTAACCCCTAAGCCATCTCTCCAGCCCTCCATGGTGATTCTAAATCCAGCCAAGCTGGCAATGAAGATGAACCCCTGATAGATCCAACAACAGGTTCATTAGGTAGGTACTGCTGCTAGCACTGTTTTGCAAGGGAGTGTGCTCAAGTCAGATCATCACTTTCCAGAAGTCACTAGACAGCAAGTGGCTATGTTGGGCTTTGTAGATACTTGTAGTGCTGGTTTGAATCAGGTGTCCCCCATAAACTCACGTGTTCTGAATGCTTGGTCCTCCTCAGCTGGCAGCGATTTGGGAAGTGGAGCCTTGCTGAAAGGAGGTGCGCTGTTGGGGGCAGGCTTATGGGTGTTATAGTCAGCTCCCTCCAGCCAGAGCTCTGTTCACTCTGCTGCTGCTGTTTCCCACCTGCTGTGGCAGAGGTGACGTCCAGTCTCTGCTCATGCCATGCTTTCCCCGGCCATCATCGAGCTTCCCTTTGACACTGTAAGCCCAGATAAACAGAAAAAAATAAATAAATAAAAACAACCCAAACCCAAAACCAAAAACAAAACTTTCTTCCCATGAACTGCTTTGGTTGGGCACTTTATTCCAGCAGCAAGTACACTTTTTTCTTTTCCTTTTTTTTTTTTTTTTTTTTTTTTTTTTGAGGTAGGGCCTCACTCTAGGCCAGGCTGACCTGGAATTCACTATCGAGTCTCAGGGTGGCCTCGAACTCATGGTGATCCTCCTACCTCTGCCTCCCAAGTGCTGGGATTAAAGGCGTGTGCCACATGCCCGGCAAGTACAACACTTTTAAATAAGTATTGTTAAAGAATGAATGAATGCTTTAAATGAGACCACTATGGAGAAGTTAGTAAAATTCCAATTTGTAGATCATAGAAGTAAAGGCAATTCTCATTTCATGGTGCTCTTGTTTTCTCTGATTATTTTCCAAGATATATACATATGGTGAAATCCATAAAACTTTGCTATATGACTTGGTGAGCACTGACACAATCACATACCCATTAACCAACATGATCACTCTCATTATACCAATCATTTCCATCACCCTGGGAAGCTCCTTCACATTGCCTCGAGGTCAGAATACCCAATACCCACTGAGCAAGTAAGGAAACCCTGCTCTGAGTCTTAGACATGTAGATTACCTTTGTCTGGATTATTCTTCAATTTCATATAGTTTTCGCCACAACATATATACACTGGTGTCTGACTTCTTTCAATGAGCATAATATTCTTTTTTAAAAAATTTGTTGTTGTTTATTTATTTGAGAATGAGAGAGAGAGAGAGAGAGAGAGAGAGAGAGAGAGAGAATGGGCGAGCCAGGGCCTCCAGCCACTGCAAATGAACTCCAGACACTTGCTCAGCCTTGTGCATCTGGCCAACGTGGGTCCTGGGAAATCAAGCCTCAAACCGGGGTCTTTAGGCTTCACAGGCAAGCGCTTAACTGCTAAGCCATCTCTCCAGCCCGAGCATAATATTCTTAAGGTATATTGCTGTTGAATATATTAAGAGTTTGTTACTTTTTATTCCTGAGTACTATTTTGTGACTACAGCACTTAAAAAAATCCATTTTCCCGGTAGTGTACGTTTGGATGGTTGCCAGTTTGTTATGCTTAAAACCACTAAGAACATTCCTGCGTGGGTCTTTTGGTAAATATATGCTTTCATTTTCCTCGTGAGAATGCTCAGGAGTGTGGTGGTTGGCCATAGGATAGATACATTGCTAACTTCAGAAGCAATCTACAAACAGTTGTGCAGAGTGGTTGTACATTTTATATCCCACCAACAAAGAATGTGAGTTTGGTATAGTCAAGGTTTGTAATGTCTTTTGCCTTTCCAAATGTGGGGATTTGAATGCCAATGCCCTCCTTAGCCTCATGTATCTGTGATTAAGCCTCCTAATTGTTCCTCAGTGGGTGGAGCCTCTAGGAGGCAGAGCTTCTCTGGAGGAGGCAGTCATGGGGTGGGCCTTGGGATTTTTAAAAAAGATTTATTTTTATTTATTTGTTTATTAGAGAGAGAGGGAGAGGGAGAGAGAATGTGTGCGTCAGGGGCTCTAGCTACTGCAAACGAACTCCAGATGCATGCATCACCATGTGCATCTGGCTTATGTACTGCCTGGAGAATTGAACTTGGGTCCTTAAGCTTCACAGGCATGCACTGTAACTGCTAAGCCATCTCTCCAGCCCTGGCCTGGGGATGTTGTAACCCGGTGCCCACCGCTAGTTTATCTTGCTGCTTCCTCCCAGCTGAGGTGGCACCGCCCGGCTGTCTGCTGCTTCCGTGCTTTCCCGCCACGGTGAAACTTCCTGCTGAAACTGGAAGGGGAAATAACGCCTTTCCTTCCAGCGCCTCTGCCTGGTCCAGGGGTTTTCTCCCAGCAATGAGAAGGTAACTGCTACACTGAATATTTCTTTAAAAAAAAAAAAAAGAAAAGAACAGAAAAGAAATCCTTGCCTAGGACCCTGCATCCTTCTTAACTGTGCTTACTCTTTGAAGCTCATGTCCTGACCCTCTATACAGGACCCTGGGAAATACCACAACAGCTGTTCTTTGAAAGTGCAGTCACCAACGGAGCCCTCGAGAAGCCTCTCTTCCTCCTGCAACTTCACACCTCTGCATGCCCCCCCCTCCACATCTTAGCATGTGCCCTCCCCCTAATACTTCAGCATGTGCTCCTTTCCCTTCAAACCTCAGCATGTGTTCTCCACCAACACGTTCCTCTCTGACCCTCCAGGAGGAAGTAAGAGCCCTCTCTTAAACACACACACACACACACACACACACACACACACACACACACACACACTTTATTGAGAGACTGAGTAAGAGACAGGGAGAGAGAGTTTGGGCATACCAGGGTTCCCTGCACTGCAAACAAACTCCAGACACATGAGTCACTTTGTGCATCTGTCTTTACATGGGTACTTGGGAACTGAACCTGGAATGTCAGGCTTTGTAAGCAAGTGCCTTTAACCACTGAACAACCCCTCCAGCCCCAGACTTCATTTATTTAAGTGTTTATTTGTTTATTATTTTTTGAGACAAGTTTTCACTATGTAGTCCAAGCTGGCCTTGACTTGTGATCCCCTTCCTTAGCTTCCTGAGAATTCAGGTTACATGAATGCGCCACAACTCTTGGCTATAAAGCTCCTCTTGCATGCTTCCAGCAGAAGCTTGGAATGACACAGTCCAGGTTTGTCCCAGCCTTGGACACTTAGCTCTCATGAGACTAAGAGAAGCCTTTGCTCTCAGTACTCAGTTTTCTAATTTGTAGCAGGTGGTCAGCCAAATCCTCCTAGCAGAGCAGTTTTGTAGACAAAGTGTAGCAATTATGTAAAGTGTCCATCACTCTTCTGGGTCCATAGATGGATCAATTTGAAGGGACATTTTTCACAGGGGTCTGCCTGTTTGGTAGAAAGTGAGTCACATTCATCCTTCAAATGTTTATTGAGCTTGCAATAAAATGCTAGTGAGCGCGTACTGATGCCTGGTGTGGGGACCGGGTTCCTCAAGCAGCAGCTCGCTGAATCTTCACGACGACTCTGAGGTTAGTAACTGCTACATCTCCATTCCACCAGACAGCTGACTGAGACACA
This sequence comes from Jaculus jaculus, assembly GCF_020740685.1. Classification (NCBI taxonomy): domain Eukaryota; kingdom Metazoa; phylum Chordata; class Mammalia; order Rodentia; family Dipodidae; genus Jaculus; species Jaculus jaculus. The sequence continues at coordinate 6,826,684 of NC_059120.1, read as the reverse complement.
GAGACGGAAGGCCATTTGTTTAAGGTCACATGGCTAAAGATGAGTGAGAAACCAAAGTTTGGGCAGGTCTCTCCAACTCCAGAGCTCTTCCACAACCTCCCCATTTCTCATATTCCACTCTCTTCAAAATGCTTTGCTGCTCAGCCGGGCTGTTCCTCTGTGAGGAAGTTGTAGTAAGGAGTAAGACAGGAGTAGAGACATGGAAAAAGCTTATGGACGAGGGGAGGGGCTGTGATCAAGCTGTAGAGAGGAGTAAGAGAGGAGTAGAGACACAGGAAAAGCTTATGGACGAGGGAGGGGCTCTGCTGTGGCTTCAGAGGGCAAGTGCTTGACTGTCTGTCAGGAACTGCTAGAAACAGGTTGTGAGAAGTACCACTCCCCATATTCAATGTAGCTGCCTAGAGCAGGCGAGCTGTGAGTGCGGCGGGAGCTGTTAGAGTTAGGAGGGCTCTTCACAGTGGAATGAGCATGTGCAGCCCCAGGAAGCTCATTCAAGTAGTGTTATAAATGTATGTCCTGATTTTGTCAGCTAGTCTGAAAATGACCACTAAGTGTTTTGCTTTATACTTATCAGAATGTTCCAAAAAATTTTCCCAACAGATAGAAGTATGGCTTTGTGAGCAAAGTAATAGAAGCCCTTTATCAATTTGCAGAAATGTATGTTAGGCTGTGGAGGAGTGTGCTCAGGGTTATTTTCTCAGGGAGCGTTGGAGATAGACTAAGAGAAGTCTGGATCTGTAGTGTGACAGACGGTGCCAGGGAACGGCCAGGAGAGACTTCAGGCGAAGTTCAAACACGACATAAAGTCTTTCTCCAAAAAGGTGTTGGTTAGGATGAAGTAAAAACTCTTAGACAAGTCTTCCTGTGTAAGACTTGACAAATGACTAGAGTGGATCGAATCCTCACTTTTCATAAGTGGATTTAAAAATATAAAAGCCCCACTTTTTGCCATGCAAAATAGTGTGTAAAATCCTGGCCACACTTCAGGATGATACGGAATAGTACTACACAGGCTTACATCTTGTCTCAAACCCGAGTTGTTTCAGAAGCACAGCCTGGATAAGGATCCCTGGGCCTGTAGTTATGTGGTAGGGGAGTAGCACAGGCAGGGAAGGTGGGTGATAAATGGTGTGTTATTAAGCAAGTTACTACTGGAGGCAATTGGAGTTCTATTCTGCTGGGAAAATTCTGGCAGCTTCTATAGAACTTGTGCTGTAGATATTCCCACTGCTGGTGAGGGGAGAGTGTGGGATCATTTGGGCTGAGTGCTTTTCTGGTGTGGGGTAGAGGCATGGAATCCTTGGCATAGACACAGCACAGGTGGTAAGGCAGCCTTGGGAGCCTGGAACATTCCCTACCCGCCCCCCCCCCCCCCGCAGTCAGCAGGTATCTGGAGGCTTTCAGTCCCCAGCTTGGGTTGCAGTGGCAAAGGCATGGGCACATGGGCAGCCCAGCCGTGTCTGCTGCATGTGGAAATGGCCCCGTGGAGCTTTCTGAGGCTTCAACTTCATTGCATCATTCAAGCCTCTGATAACCTTGTGAGGTAGGAAGGTGTTTGGCCAGGGAGCTGTCCTACTGGCCATTTCTCCTGAATCCCCAGCTGCTAGTCCAAGGAGACGCAGTTCTCACGGGCCTCTTCTTTTTCCTCACTGTTGACTTGCTTAGGCATCTGTCTCCTCATCTCCATTGCAAACGATTGCATTTAGAAGCCTGTATTATTCAGTTTGTTTTCCAGCGCTTAGCAGACAGAAGGCACTTAGTACAGGAGCTGGGGAGGTGCTCCATGGAAGAAACACTCCCTGCTGTGTGAGCAGGAGGGCCAGAGCTGGATCTCTAGTGTCTAAGCTTCCGGCCAGCATGGCAGCTCACACTTGCTGAATTGAGCCCTTGGCTTAAACCAGAGAACCTGTCTTAGTCAAGAAAACAAAGAGATGAAGGAAGATATCTGATGTTAACACCCATGCATACACACACACATACACACACACACACACACACACACATGAGCCCTGGGTTCAAGTGAGAGAACCTATCTTCATAAGGCAAAGAGATGAAGGAAGACATCTGATGTTAACACACATGCATACAAACACACATGCATGCATACCACACACACACACACACACACACAAGCCATAAATAAATGAATAAACAAATAAATGGACTTATGAAGGTAGAAATGATTCTTACATTACCATTCACATTTTGCTAAGATCAGGACAGAAAGAACAAAGCAATTTATCCAAAGTCTCTCTGTTCCTCGTCCCCTCCACACAAGTTACTTGTGACCTTGAAGAAGATGCTAAGTTTCTGTGTCCTTCATTTGTGTTGTCTGTGCAAAGCAGGTGGTAATAGTGTTTTTCTCAGAACAGGGATCTTGAGAATCAAATGAAATAATACTGAAAATCTAAGATGTACATACAGTTTTCTACATATATAATTGTGATAGTTAATTCTTGTTACTATAACAAAATACCTACCTGAGTCAGGGTAACTTTGTAAAGTGATGTATTTAGCTCACAGTTTGGTAGGACTTAAGAACCAGGTGCCAGTGTTGGCTGGGCTCTGGAGGGAAGCTCATTGTGCATAATAGATGGTGTTCAAACCGCTGCAGCACAGACGGCAGGAAGAGGCCACATCTCAAAGGAGGGTGTGAGGAAGAGAGGAAGGGGCGCGAGGAGACTCGGGAGTCAGGCTTGGGTTTTAATAACAATTCCTTCTTGAAGGAACTCACTCCTGAGCAGCATTCATTTCTAAGGACTTGATATCCATAATTTCAAGTTCTAACTCCTTTTGTTTTGTGTGTGTGTGTGTGTGTGTGTGTCTGTGTTTACACATGTGTGTGTTGAGGACAGGGTCAATGTCAGGTGTCTCCTCTATTGCTGCTTCACCTTTGCTGTTTGGGACAGCGTCTCTCACTGAGCGCAGAATTCACCAGTGTGGTAGACAAGCTGGCCAGAGAGCTCTGGGGATCCTTGGGTCTCTGCTTCCCCAGGGCTGGGATGACAGGTATGAAGCACCATGTTCAGCTTTTTATGCAGGAGCTGGAGATCCAAACACAGGTCTGCACGCATGCACAGCAAAGGTTTTACCTGTTGCACCAATCTTCCCGGTGTCTCAAACCTTCATTCTTAAAGGTCCACATTAGTCTCCAATAAATCAAATCAGACATCCAGTACATGAACCTGTGGGAGATATTCAACCCATGTCCCATATGAAGATTCATTCATCTTTATAACCATCTCAACCAGCTACTGTCATCGTCTTCCTTACACACATACGGAAACTGGGCCACAGATAGGCAGAATCTCTTGTTCAAGGACACATACTTTATGTTTTACATTTTATTTATTATGGTGTGTGTGTGTGTGTGTGTGTGTGTGTGTGTGTGTGTGTGTACACCAGGGTCCCTTACTGCTACAAATGAGTGCCAGATGTTTCCAGCACGTTTTTGCATCTGGTTTATGTGAGTGACTTGGGAATTGAACCAGGACTAGCAGGCTTTGCCAGCCAGCTCTTTTAACCACTGAGCAATCTTCCCAGCCTTGGGAACACATAGCTTCTAAGTGGTAGAGTTGGTATTGTGTCAACTTAAAAAACAAAGTAATTATTTTTGTCACTAAACTAAAATTTTACTTCAAGCCTCACCACAGGAATTAAAATTGGAGATACTGTGGCTGACCTAAAAGAGGGAGGCCCAGATCTCTTTCTCCCCCCGAGACAGCCATTGAGGCAGCCTCTTGGGAAACAAACACAACATGGAAATCTCTCCCCCCTCTAAGGCCAAAGGAGAAAAGGAAACATTAATCAAAACGAGAACAGGCTGATGGGTCCCTTTTCACCATGTTCTGTTTCTCGGGCCTTAGATGCCTTACTGGATACTTCAGACATAACTCCCTCTCCTGCTCCCTTGCATCTCCGGACACGACAGAGCAGACAAGAGGCAGAGAAGCAGCACACGGTGCTGAATTTGTTTTTATGAGCTCCAAGCACGAGTAGACCATTGGCACAACCCGATGGCTTCACATTAAAATTTATACTAAAATATAAAGTCAAACTGCTTGGAAAATGTTGATTCGTTTGTTCATTCACTCAACAAATACTGTTAGGATACAAAGTGTGAATCGGACATGGTCCTGGAATGGACTGGACACTGTCGCACAACCCCGGCCACCACCCCTGACACTTCCGGCTCTCACTCGTGTCACTAGCCACCTCCAGGTACCCCCACTGCATGCTCAGCTCCCATCATATACCCTTCTTTCTTTGAATGTGCGAGTGGTCTGCACGTGTGTGTATACGTTCGTAGGAGTGTGGGCACATGTGTGTGTCTGCATGTGGAAGCCGGAGGTCGACTTTGGGTGTCTTCCTCAATTACTCTCCACTCTTTATTTTTATGGACATGGTGTGTGTGTGTTTGTGTGTGTATGTAGAGTGTGTACATGGTGTGTGTGTTGTGTGTGATATGTGGTGTATGCAAATGTGCGGGTAGATGCACAACCCCCATGCGTGTGCATGCAGGGGCCAGAGGAGGATTTTGGGAGTCATCCTCTTATCTCTCATCCATGTATTTCTTTGAGACAATCTCTCCTTCAACCCGAAGCTGCAGTCTGTCAGCGAGTGTCTGGTCTTTGTCCCCCATGGACTGGAGTTACAGAAACGTGTGGCCATGCCCAGATATTTACATGGGTTTTGGGAAGTCAAACTTGGCAGTCTCTGGCCTGAGAGGTACTCACACTTAAGCAACAAGTCCTTTTAACCACTGAGCCATTTCCCCTCCACACACTACCACTATTATTTTTACAACTTTTTATTATTTATTTTTATTTATTTATTTGAGCAGGAGAGAGAATGAGGCAGGGATAGAGAGAGAGAGAGCATGGGCACACCAGGGCCTCCTGACACTCCAAACTCCAGATGCATATGCCACTTTGTGCGTCTGTATTTATCTAGGTACTGGGGCATCAAACTCAGACTGTCAGGTCTTTGAAAGCAAGTGCCTTTAACCACTGAACCATCTCTCCAAACCAATTACTTTATTTAATTTTTTAAAAAAATTTTGTTTATTTTTATTTGTTTATTTGAGAGCGACAGAAAGAGAGAGAAAGAGGGAGAGAGAGAGAGAGAGAGAGAGAGAGAGAGAGAGAGAGAGAGAGAGAGAGAGAGAATGGGCACACCAGGGCCTCCAGCCACTGCAAATGAACTCCAGATGCGTGCATCAGCTTTTGCATCTGGCTAACGTGGGTCCTGGGGAATCGAGCCTTGAACCAGGGTCCTTAGGATGCCCAGGCAAGTGCTTAACTGCTAAGCCGTGTCTCCAGCCCCCAGCCACTTTATGTTCTGAGGTGGGGTCTCTCACCGAGCGCAGAGCTCTCCAAGTTGCCGAGAGGAGCTGGCCAGCAAGGCCCGAGGCCCTCTGGTGCCTGCCTTCCCGCGCGGGCAACGGGCACATGCGGCCGTGCCTGGCTCGGATGTGGCTTCGGGAGATTTGAGCTGTATGCTGCGGGGCAAGTATTTTACCCACGGAGCCATCTCCTCTGCCCGTGTGTACACTTCGATATTGCCCCTCTAACCTGGGCACTGCCACCTGTCCCACCTACGTTCACACTGTCTGTAATGCTTTTTCATCTCCTCTCTGGTCAGCTAATGCATTGTTAACTCTCGGAAGAGTCTCTCTCCCGTCACCTTCCAACTAGGGCTAATTTCCCATGTGAGTTTACTTTCCTTTACAATTCAGATAGAAAGTGGGCATTTCTTTTAGTAAGGTGTCTCTGAGGGGGCAGACCTTCTATGGCACCCAGTTTTCTAGATCATTAAGAAACTGACTCTCAGTAAGTTGTTTCATACTTGGCACAGGCCCCAGGGCAGAGCAGCTGTGCCCCCCCCCCACCAGTTCCATGGTTTTCCTCTTTTCCTTAAGGTATGATGGCCAAAATAAATACTGTGTGATCCTTCACAATTTATGCATTGTTATACATCAAAGACTAAAATATATGGAGGTCATTTCTTCCTTTTGTAAGTTATCAAATAGAATTTATGAACCCTCAGATTCATGGGGTTGGGATGAATAGTGTAAAATTGAGGCAATAAAACTCTATGTCGTATCTTTGCTCAGAACTTCTTTCACACACATTTTTGTAGCCTAATAATATTTTACAGCTATAAAACTTATTCTTACCCAAGACAGTTGACGCTGTGTCATACCTACATTAGCTGGTTATACATACAGATGAGTAGAATTTTAAATTTTTGTGTATAACTTTGGTGCCTGGATATATGTGTGCCATAAGTATTAAGGCCAATTGACAAGTGATAAGACTTGAAGTAACTGAGTATGTGTCGAGTTTAAGTATTAATTAGTTTATTGCTTTACGTGTTAAACATTTCTTGAAAGCCCACACTGGGACGGGCAGCAGGCCAGGAGTAGATGATATGAAGGTGAGAGGAGCAGCAGCCTGTTAATGACACAGTGGTAGCAAGAAACCCGGCGCAATCAATGCACATTTAAAGTACAGGCTTGTGATTTAGCTATGAGTGACTAATAGATCAGATAATTGCTATTGAAAGGTACCTTGTTATATTCAGAAATCCAGGAAGAGAGGCATGATAAAGGGAAGGACTAACATCAGGAGTTTGGGGCTGGAATGATGTTGAGGAAGCAGGTCGGACATGAACAACTAGCTTTTGCTGTGATTGGCTGTTTCAGGTTAGGCTCTTTTCAGGGATTGGCCAGTTTCCACAATATTTGGGCGGCCTCTGGAGCCTAAGAAGCTGTCTGGTACCTGACCTTGTGGGGATTGATTATGTAGGTAGCTGAGAGCTAATGAAGAAGGCAGAAAAAATGTAACCTAGCATGTGGAAAGCTAAGACTGGTGGGAAGTTCAAGGCTAGCCTAGGCTACATAGGTGGGCTACACTCAAACAAGTCAAAATGAAGTAACTCCTCTTCCCCCACCCCCCAGAAAAAACCCCAAGGACCAACGCTAAGACAAAGAGAAGGCAGCTGAGATACGGGTATGCTCGCTGGGTGCGTGGACGCTGTCTCTAGGAATGAGTTAACTGTGGCAGCAACAGGCTCCAAGATGCCAAAGCATCAAGATATGCAAAATAAGAAATACAGTCAGTCCAACGTATGGGGCCAGAGAAGCCAGGAGGACCGTCTAAAAGGCCTATAAAGAGCCCGTGGACAGATAAATGCTTCATCATCCATGGGCTGCTGCGGCGCATTGAGGAAGTTGTTTGTATCTTAATATGTTTGGAATCTAAGGTGAGCATGAAATCTTATTGACCAGGCAGGTGCGGAAGTTTCTGGAAGATAGGCAGAGGCCAAGTCATGAAGTTAGCCTGATTAAGGCGTTTGTACTTCAGTGTCAGGACAGTGACAGCTGAAAAGGAGAAGGGGACAATGATTTTAGTTTAGTTCTGTTTGCTGAAAAATCTGTGCTCCTAAATCTATGCTGCTTAAAAATTAATGGGGTTTCACATTTCATCTTTGTAAGATAAACAAGATGATATGTTTAGAGCTTTCCGTGGCTACGTAAAACATGTTTACTCTTTCTTTCTCAGGGACTCTAAATCCTCAGAATTCTCTCTGCAGGGCACACCTGGCAGGCAGGTGATGGCAGGTCGGAGGGATGAGTGTCCTGCCTGTTGCGTCGATCGAATCGCCTCATCCTTCCAAGGAGACGCCCAGGGTCTTCATTATGCCCTGGAGTCACACGACAGGTATGAGTTTCTGATTGCTTTGTGACCAGAGGCAAGTTGCTACTTAATTGCCGTGTAAAATAGAAATATGAAGAATATCCATATCGTAGTGCAGATAAGAGAATTTGGGTTGTACCTTTCCCCTTACCAGGAGTTTATAACTCTGGGCATGCGTGAAGGCTTCATATAGTGCTGTGGTGGTCTGCGATGTCGGGTTAAAGATGCACATGACAGCGAAATAAAGGGACCTGGGGTCACGCGCATGGAAATCACTGGTACCGTCACTGCCTCAAAGAGCAAAGCCTCACAATGCAGTGGAGGGTTGGAGCATTGAAGGCAATTATTCTTGGTGGACCTAACACCCCCTACTGTAGGTGAGCTGCTTGGCATGCTGCTACAGGTCAGAGATGGAGGCTTGGCCCATTTCTTTCCTTCTCGACTCCATGAGCAAGATGCGGACATCCGGCCATTAGCAGCTAGGGGGTGTGGTGCCTGACGAACTTTCCTCTAGTAGCCTCAGTCACTTCCTGTCTCAGGGATTCTGGGTTCTGTTTCTACCCCTGCCTCTCTGGATAGAAAGCTACCACTGCTGGCTTGAGCGCTCAGATTCCTCATGGCATTTGGTGATTGCATGCAGAGTCTGTATTTAAGCCGGGCTGTTTCCTGAGTTGCAAGGCAGCATAGGGTGAAAATGATGGGAAGGAAGAAGGGAAGCAGTGGGGGCCACGTGGAGGCTTCACTGTTAGAGCCCTTCCCCGGAAAAGCCACCAAGAGGCCACATCCCTAGAGAAAGAGTGTCTGTCTGAATGGACTAGGTAACCCCTCCCCAAAGTGAGGTGATGCTGTAAAACAGGGGAATGCAGATGTGTAGCTCCTACCAATGTTTGCTTGTATTTATACACACGTACATCTCTCCAAACATTCATACACAGCAAAACTTCTCTGTAACATAAAGATGGAGCCCAAAACTTTAAAAAAAAAAAAAAGAACTATTTTCAGGTTTGTGAAAGACATTTGATTGCATGGTCTTTAGTCACTATGAAAAAAGGAAATAATTTCAGTTATTAGTTACATACCAATCATTATGAGCATATTGTGTCCTATACACTAAACAAATCAACTTCTACATGACTATAAAGCAGCAAGTCTCCAACTTGACCTTTATCCAACTCCTCTCAAGACAGTAAGACATTTGGCCAGATAACGCTGACTCGTGACTGTTATCCCAGCACTAGAGAGGCTGAGGCTGGAGGATCAGAAACTGAAAGCCACTGTGTGTTATACTAGACTCTGGCTTTAAAAAAAGGCCATAATTTGTCTTGTATGAGAAAAGTTTTCCCAAGTTTAAAACACAGGCTGCATAAGATCAATGGAAATCAATTCTATTGAAGTTACTTGCTTTGAGGCTGGGGAGTAGTTCCAATTTGGTTTGGTGTGATCTCATTACTTTACCTGACAAAGCTATGCTTGAATTAAATCTGATTATGCAATTAAGTTTTGTTAATTTTTTTACTACTCAGAATCCTTTCATTTTGGTGTTTTGTAAAATCACCTTTTTCCCACTCACTCTGTCAAGATGGCATGTTCAACTGAAGGACTTTCTTCCTCTGGCCAAGCAAACTCATAACTTTCACTCATATCCTGGCCTATCAGATCCCACAGGCCTTTAGAGTTTGCAGAGTGATGCAAAGAGAGAAATGAAATTTGGTTCAAGCATTCAGGGATCCTGTGGAAGAAGAGCAGAAAGAATATAACAGCCAAAGGAAGGGGAGGAGCGCTTTGCAATACTGTCTTCCAGACACAACATGGCTGTGGCATCACGAATAAGACGTGAGGAACAGGAGGGGAAAGAGATGATGTCAAAACAGAACATGGACTAGTCGGAAAAAAGAAACTGGCTGGGGAATAAATAAGGGAAGACATACAAGGATAGCAAGAGCAGATTATTGTCATGATACACGCACACACACACACACACACACACACATATACACATACATATATATATACATGTATATATGTGTGTGTATATATATATATATATATATATATATATATATATATATGAAGATTGTCAATAAAGAGTAAAAACCTGCTTGAAAAATTAGTTCAAGTAGATTCACCCCTGAGATGGAAACTCCCAGAACAGGATGGTCATGTCAGGGTCTCAGGAGCTATCCTTGCTTTTTCCTCTTGAGCCTGGATCCTCTAAGGTTCCTTCCATCTTGTGAATAGTCCTATGTCCTTTCAAAAGTTCATTTGGTATTGTACTTTGTTAACCAGAGACCTAGGATCAAACAAGCTTGAGTCAAAATGGAAGAGCCATGGAAGCAGGAAAGACAGGAGAGGTAAGTGCTCCCGAGGTAAGAAAGAACAAGATGGGCCATGTTGGTCTCAAATGCCATGGTGGGTCTGCAGAATTCCAAGTGGCTCAGAACTAATGTTAAGAATGGGATTTTACCCTTTCTTAGTGGTCCTCAATATGTAGGTGATGGCTCCACAGTGTATTATGTAGTCTACAAAGTACTCTATAAGTATCTGTATGTGGCCCAACATCACCTGTAGGTTGAATAAAAATCCCTGGAATTACTAACATGTGATGTTCTGTGTTAAGGTGCAAGAGATCTTACTGATGAAATGGTAGGGAATAGCTGATAGAAACCAACAATTACTAACTGGAAATGGACTTATCTATCACGGTGTGATTTAATCATAGTATTAGTGAAATGTCAAGTTTCTTTTATCATTCAATCATATTTCTATCATTCCTATTTAATTTTCATTTTACCTGTGGACATATTTGTCTTTTTTTTTTTTAACAAAAGTTAACCTAACAGTGGAAGAGTTCCAAATTCTCTTCATACAAATTTTCCAACTATGGAGATTTTACTACATTTATCTTATCTTTTAAAAACATGTTATTTTTATTTAGTCATTTGAGATAGAGAAATAGGCAGGTAGAGAGAAAGAGAGAGAGAGAGAGAAGGAAAGAATGGGCATGCCAGGGCCTCCAGCCACTGCAGATGTTCTCCAGACACATGTGCCACCTTGTCCATATGACTTATATGAGATCCAGAGACTCCTAAGAGCTCACCACTGAAGTTGACTGGTAACTCACCCACCATGGCTCAGGGAAGTTGTTGGAAGGGGGGGGCAGAAAGATCATAAGAGCCACAGATAGGGACACCATGCCCAGAGACACTGCCTCTGCTCAACAACTGCTGCTCCCATAATGTATAACCCACAATCCCATGGGGAGTACTTGCAACCCCACTGAGGAGGGCTCCCAGTGGAATGGGGGCAGGGATGAGGGAAAGGATGTTACCAACACATGATGAATCCAAACTAAGTATGTCTATAACTATTAAATTAAAAAGTCACATGTGCCATATATTCTATATGCCATGACACATGTAGTATAGACAGCATTGTTTCTATGATGTTCTTACAAAGAATGCATGCTTGAATCTAGTCACGAGGAAATGAGTCCAGACTGTGGGTCTGGGTCTTGTAGTCTTTTTATGGAACACTGCTTAGTCTTTCGTCTATAGTGCTTTCATTCTTTAGGACAGTTTTGCTTACAACATGAGCCACACATTACTTCTGAATTTTCTAGTAGCTATATTAAAAAGAATAAGGTAAAGTGAATAGCAATGCCATTTTAACCCATTACATTTAAAAGGTGATCATTTCAAAATGAAATCATTATAAAAGGAACCTCCATGTAGCTATCAGCAGATGTGTCAGCAGGAGACTTACAGAATCAGAGAGCATAGTATGGCATGTTAAAATGTAGGAGCAAAACCAAACAGCTTTAACTAAGAATGCCGTGCTCCACATGACTCTCCTTCCCACATGAAAGTGAGGTGAAGCCACTCTCCAACAAAAGTTGAGGGGTACAATCATCAATGCACCTGCCTGATTAAAATTCCAAGTGCAGTTCTTCAAGTTGAAACCAAAATGTGCTAATTTGTAGCAGGATAACCTTTAAAAGTATAAAGCTTACTAGTAAAGGTAAGTATAGAGGATCTAATACAACTAAGCAACACCACAGGTCAATTGGACCTAAGAAACAATGAGATTTGTAAAAGCTTGATAGAGGACATTAAGAAAGACATAGATAAATGGAAAGGTATCCCATGTTCATGAAATGTAAGAAATAAGATTCAAAACTATCTATATCATCTCAAATGATTTACAGATTCCATGTAATGTCTATCAAAATCCCAATCATTGGCTGTAGAGATGGTTTAGCAGTTAAGCGCTTGCCTGTGAAGCCTAAGGACCCTAGTTCGAGGCTCAATTCCCCAGGACCCACATTAGCCAGATGCAAAAGGGGGCACACATGTCTGGAGTTCGTTTTCAGTGGCTGGAGGCCCTGGCGTGCCCATTCTCTCTCTTTCTTTCTGTCTGTTTCTGTCTCTTTCTCTTTGTCTCTCTGTCACTGTCAAATAAATGAATAAAAATAAACAAAATAATTAAAAATCTCAATCACATTCTTCATGTAAATATTGAAAAATTCCTAAGAATCATACAGATTCACGAAGACCAATGTAAACTGACACAGCCATGACGGAAGCTTCATAGGTGAATTTTCTCAAACATGCATAGGAGAATGGATGCCAGAGGCCAGGGAGATGGCTAGTGCAGAAAGAGTTGTATGAAAATTCCTCAAAAATTTAAATCTAGAACTACCATATGATGCAGGAATCCCATCTCTTAATGTGAAGCCAAAGGTAGTGAAATTGACATCTCAAAGAAATATACACACCCCTAAGTTCATTTCAGCTTCATTCATAAGAGTAAAAATGTAGAAATATGTAAACAATCTTTGTGTCCATGGATGGATGAGCAATGAGCTGGGCGTGGTGGCACACGCCTTTAATCCCAGCACTCGGGAGGCAGAGGTAGGAGGATCGCCCTGAGAGCGAGGCCATCCTGAGACTACATAGTGAATTCCAGGTCAGCCTGGACTACAGTGAGACCCTACCTCAAAAAACCAAAAGAAATTGTGAGATGCATGTGTATAAATTATACATGCCCATACTCACACATGCGTATTTGTATAGGATGGAATATTATTCAGCTTTAAAAATCTTATGTTTAGTAATATATTATGTAAGTGTCCATCAAGATTTATTTATGTTGAGGTACGATAAGTTCGCATTGATGTGTCCACTTTCAATCTGACTCCTATGTTTTTTCTATCATTCCATTTTTTATGTGCTAAATCTCTTCCCTGACAATGAGAACCTTCCCCCCACTATTTTCAATATTTGTTTACAGCATTTGCTCTCTGCTTTCAGTGCTGCTTTTTGTGTCACACTGCCCTCTCTCCTGCGCCTCTGCCTCCGTGATCCCATTGGGTGGCTCCTCCCTAGGTCCTGCTGCCTCGTAGCCCTTCCTGTCTGCAAGGCTGTCCTCGACAAATATCCCTCGTACTGTTCACTTCCTTGCTCCACAGCACACAGGAAGTAGACTTGGGTTCTGAATGGGTTAGTTCCTGTTTTTGTATCTAAATAACATTTCTTGTGTATGTCACACTGGGTGGCCACTGTCCTTGGCCATGAGGAGCCATTGAGGAGAATCAAGTGAGGTAAGGATATGAGGAGGGAGGGAGAGAGAGAGAGAGAGTGAGTGGGTCTTGGTTCAGGATTACCCTGGCCCCCATACGGAAGAACCAGAAACCAAAGGAACGCAGTATGTCCGGTATGTTCAGGAGGCAGTCAGGGTGGAGCCTCCAGCCAGCTGAGGAGAGCTGGACAAAGAGGGTGAAGATGCTAGAAGGAAGAGTCTCCACCCTCGGGGTGCTGTGACCTGCTAATGGAGGGTGTGCTGAAGAGACTGGGTCTCAACTTTTTAGCTGAGTGTGTTTCTACTTAACACATGTAAACACTGGGTGGGTTGTGGGCTTGATTTTTTTTGTGTGTGTTTGTTTGCTTTAAACTGGATTTGAATCACTTGAGACCTAAAGCAGTTTAGTTACTCATTTACAAATTCTTACAAATATTGAATAAAATGCAGCTCGGCACCTTTTTAATGTATCCTCTGCATGGCGCACAGATATATGTTGTTGAATTATTTAGATGATTTCTTGATAAAGAAAACAGATCAGTCTTAACTAGTTGTGTCTTCTCTCTCCTTCCTTCCCCTCCTCCTTTCTTTTCTCCCTCTCTCTTTTTTCTTCCCTCCCTCTCTTTCTCTTCTTCTCTCCCATCGTTTGCTCCTCTTTCGAGGGACAGCTTGTATGTAGGGAAGAAACATTTCCCATCCTATTCTTTCCTGCTTTCCGATTTTCCCCACCCCATGTGGCTCGGCTCATGCAGCCTGGAGTTCAGTTTAACTCCAGCACGAAATTCTGCTGTGAGACGGGAGTGTCCCTCACTTCCAATATGAGCAACATTGCTCTGCTCTGCTGAGTTAGGCTTGTTATCTAAGTCAGCCTTCCCCAAGCACGCTCAGGAGAGAGGTGACATCTCACTGCATCTAGAAAGAGAACCACGCACCTGCTCAGCACCTAAAATGCATCTGCTGACGCTCAGCCAGAGCTGTCGGAGTGCACAAGTGGACAAGTGGTGACTGTGAGAGAAAATTCATTGATAAAAAATTCACCTGCCGCTCATGTTTAAACATCTTCATTAGAAACACCCCCCTTTCACTTACGGGGTTGTTTTCTGTTCCAGAATGAACTATATCTGGAATGCCACAGACTGTGAGAATTGTGAACTTGTGTTTTCACTCACTTGCAAGCTAACATTATCTTGACACCATTTCTTAGAGGAGGGCAGGGGATGTGCAACTCCTGGATCAGACGAGAGACTTTGTGATGCTAACACAGCTAGGAGAATGAGTGCTGTGTGTTCGCATCAGCCACCCTGGTCCCCCAGTCCCACAGAAGTTTGGAGGTGGAGCCAGGTGTTGGTCCTCAGCCTCCCTGGTCCCAGGGCCCCATAGAGGTCCTGGAGGCAATGGTTTGCACCATTTTTAAAGATCAAAGGGTTTCTTCGCCCTGGAGGAAAGCATTATCTTCCAATGCTATATCCTGGGTCCGGAAGCTCGGATGCCTTTTGTCCCAGAAGGTAACCGACCCTCTTGCAATCTTGTTTTTTTTGTTTTGGAAATGGGCTGGGGAGACGGTTCAGTTAAAAAAGTTCTTGCCATGCAAGCGTGAGGACTTGAGTTAGATCCCTAGTAATGCCAGTAGTGGCAGGCAGGCGTGGTGACACATCCCTGGAAGCCCGACACTGGGGAGTTGGAGGAAAGGATCCCTGGGGCTCATAGCCTAACTGCGCATTCAAAGTGTGAGCCCTAGCTTCAATGCAGGGCCCTGTCTCAAAAGCCAAAGTGGAGAGGAATCGAGCACAACACTCAATGTTGAACTCTGGCCTCCACACGAATGTGCCCATATACATATGAACACACATGCATGCCCACGCACTTCCAACACACACACATCAACACATACACAAGAAAGAGAACACGTTTATGTGCTTCACTCTAAGAGACAGCTTGCAATTACAGGACTACCACCTGTAACCCGGAGGCTGCCTGCGCAACGCTCATTGCTGTGAAGGTTAAGAGATGACACGCAGAAACACTACAGAGAAGCGTCAGCCAGCATGAGAAAGAACACTGAACCTTGAGCAAATTGACACAAGTGACTGAGTGTGTAAGGGCACTGTCTGTCAGACTGGCCTTCCAGCAATAGTCATCCAAGGAAAGGAAGATGAGCACAATAGAAAGGGCCCAGAGCCTCATGAGGTGTTGAAGGTCCACGTAAAATCTACAACTGGAGACCCTGAGAGTAAGCACCAAGATGTTCCTTTCATGCACTTGACTTAGTTCCCATGGCTCCGCCTGACTGGAACACTATTCTTTCTTTCTTTCTTAGGGCAGGTCCTCTTGCTTCCCCTTGAAGACTTGGCTTATCTCCTCTGTGCAACCTGCCCAGAGCGTCTCCTCCAGCTGAGCTGGGTTCCCGTGCTGTGTCCTCCGCACCTGCTCTTTCCTTTCCAGTGCGCTGTATCACCGTTGTATGTGTACTGACATTTCCTTTAGTCTTGAGGGTAAAACTACACTTCTTTCTAACTCTCTGGCTTGCAATAAATGTTTGAAGAACTGAACTGAATGCCAACATCTAAATAGTGCCAGTATAATCCAAATTCAAATCCAACATTAAATTACAATTTCCTGTAGGACAGTAAACTTGACTTTAAATGTCTTGATCTTTTCTTTTTAAAACTTTTTTTTTTCATTTTTATTTATTTATTTGAGAGAGAGAGAGAGAGAGAGAGAGAGAATGGGCTTACCAGGGCTTCCAGCCACTGCAAGGGAACTCCAGATGTGTGTGCCCCTTGTGCATCTGGCTAACATGGGTCCTGGGGAATCGAGTCTCAAACTGGGGTCCTTAGGCTTCACAGACAAGTGCCTAACCACTAAGCAATCTCTCCAGCCCTCTTGATATTTTCTTAAATGACATTTAAAAATATTTGTTTTATTATCACCCCAAGAATTATGTTTCATTATTTCACTGGAGTCAACCTGAATAATATTTTATGATACAAAAACAAATTGGATAAGATTTTTCTTTTGGCAATTGCAAAGGTCAAGTGAACAAGAAGTCACAACTGTCCTGGGGCCCAGGAGGTGTAACTAGAATAAGTCGGGCTAGGAAGCAGTGGTACCAAGGTTACATGTTCATCACGGTACAGGCTGCTATAACGATGAGACCCTAAATACTAGAGTTCATATAAGATAGATGTTCATCGTTCAGGGAAGAGTCCCCAGGTGGATGGGTTTATGGACCAGGGTTAATAAGCTGTTCTGCTCCTTAGACCATGTAGTTTATTTGTTAGTTAAGGTTATTTTTCTGTCTTCTATTTGGTGTTGGAAAGTGCTCAACTTCTTCTGGTCTTGGAATATCTGACCTCTCTTCACTTCATTCCTGTTAGAAATTGTCCATTTGTTTCCCGAGGTATTATGTGCCTTGTAATACTGTCAAAAAACCAAGGGTAACAAATACAGGATGTTACACAATGGAGTTTTATTCAGCCATAGAGGTAGAATTATTTGCAAGAAAATTGGCAGAATCATGGTAAGAGAAGTAAGTCACACTCATAAAGACAAATATCACATTTCTTCTTAGAGGTGGCGAGGCAGGGCTGTGTGGCTCCCTTTGAGCAATGAAACGAAGGTGGAAGGGTGTGCATCACTTCTGAGCCAATGGCTTCAAGGCCATCACGGGCTTCCACCAGCTTTTCTGACTTTCCCACAGAACAGCTTCCTTCAGGGTAGACGCTTCTGTGCACCCTGAGACCTGGAGTGCAGGTGGCAGGCAGAGCAGAGAGACGGAACTCACATCAGAGGTGAGAATGTGTCAGGAGGGTTAAAGTGCAGAGACATTCCATGGGTTTTGTTCTTATGTTGTGGAAAGCCGAATGATACGGAGGCACGAGGCTGCCAGGGTAAATAAATTCCCAGATGCCAGAGCCTTAGCAGGAGGATGGTGAATGGTCTTGCTGTGGGCAGGGTTAGCAAAGCTCCACTTTCCTTAGGAGAGAGCCTCCTTGCAGACACTGCTGAGTCAGCGACCATGTGCAACTGTGACCGTGAGCTGTACCTGTACCGCGGTTATCCACGCCCACAGGGAGGGGCCTCATGGAGGTCTGCGTTGTTATTTTTCTTTTCTAGTGCTTCATATTCTCTTTTTCTTGCCCTTTTCCCCCTCAATCACACAGGGGACTTGCTTAAATAGTTTAACTCTTGACATTTTGGGGCTTTGCTTTGATTTTGGATGTATCATATTTTATTTATTTTTTATATTTTTATTTGTTTGAGACAGAGAGAGAGAGACTGTGAAAAAGAGGCAGGTAGAAAAAGGACACGGGCATGCCAGGGCCTCCTACCACTGCAAACCAACTCCAGATGCGTATGCCACTTTGTGCATCTGGCTTTATGTGGGCACTGGGAAACTGAACCTGGGCCATCAGATCTTGCAAGTAACCACCTTTAACAGTTAAGCCATTTCTTCAGCTCTGTACTGTTTTTTTTTTTTAAATTAAAGAACAATGACTTTAGTTACTCAAAAGAAACCCCTTTTCCCCATATTCGATGTTCTTTAACTTATACCAGAAACTCTCAGGGAGAACTGGCCTTGTGATATAGAGAGAGCTATTTGGGCCTTGTAATTGTGGACTGAGGAGGAAGGCTTAGACCAAGCATTCTATCTCTTTACCTTCAGTCTTAAACCTCACATAGCCTTTCTAAATGGTCCAAAAGGACCTGCTTATTTCTGCTACCCAAAGATGGTGATTAAAATGAGCTTAGTGTCAATGCTTTCAAAGTCTGTGAACAGAC
Organism: Jaculus jaculus; assembly: GCF_020740685.1. Lineage (NCBI taxonomy): Eukaryota > Metazoa > Chordata > Mammalia > Rodentia > Dipodidae > Jaculus > Jaculus jaculus. The sequence goes on along the minus strand of NC_059120.1, from coordinate 6,808,625 downwards.
GTTAGTGGCTCAGCCGGTCTTGGATTAGGATATGTTCGTTCAGGTGTTCCAACTTTCCTAAAAACTCTCCAGTAAATTTCCAAGCCTCTTGTCTTACACAACTGACCCATTGCCTTTTCAGCTCCAAGCCCTGAAGGGGTCTAAAATCATTTCTCCGACATTCTCTTCCACTAATTAGACTTTGATTGGTGTCAGCTGCTGCCAGCTGTGATAAAACTGTCTTCAGTAAGGCTTGCCATTCTGGGGGTGACACTAGGTCACTCCCTCACAGGTAAGCAGGGATGTGTTAGCGCGAAGTGGGCAGTTGACAGTATGGGTGAGCTTTTGTTCATCAGACCCAAATTGAGGAGCCAGGCAGCACCCGGGCCCGACAGTATGGGATAAAGACTTCTAGTCTTCTCAGTTGTGAAGGGAAAGTATAGGTTATTGTACTTTTGGAAAGATGGTAAGTTTAGACTGAGAGAAGTGTTGCCCAGTATAGAAATGGTTGTATGTGAAGGAAAATGGCTTTGTATAGGTGGAAAGAAGAAGACAGGAAACTCATAGCAGCTACTCATATAAGCAGTATGATATTGTGCACAACAGGTGTGTGTGTGTGTGTGTGTGTGTGTGTGTGTGTGTGTGAATAACGCCTTTGTGGAAGGCAGCTGGTTCTGGACCTCCAAGAATGAGACCAGCATGGGACCAACAGAGCTCTCTTCCTACTTATGAGGGGTTTTGTAGAGATCCCAAATCTCTTGTAGAGACCCCAAATCTGGCTCATGTGTGGATAAGGAAGCTGGCCCTTTCCTATGACTCATTAAGGCACCATAGTCAGCTGTTCATCTGAGTTGTACAGCCTCTTCCTGAGCTTGGCAGTTGTACCAGGTAGAGGAATGAAGCTGGAGTCTCATCTCACATCCTGGTGCTGATATCCACAGAGAAAGAGCCAGAACTACTGGGCAGAGATGAGGTTCCTGAAGGTGGTGACCCTGGTGTTTCAATTTTCCCACTTCCTGGGGATAGCCAGATGTTTCATCTCACAAAACAAAACCATAGTAAATCTGAATCTCCTTGTCTATTCCTTTTGAGCCTGCACTATTTGATCAGGGACTCAAATTCTCCCTTGTAGAATCGGCCTGCACTCCTGATCCTGGACAAACATCGCCGCCGCTCTGCACAGAGGCAAACACAGCCCTCACTGGGAATGCCAGAGGAGTGGGCGCTCCGGAGACCAGGAGAAATTTACCCTGCAAGTGATGAGAGGAGGAAGAGAGAGCTCTTGGATAATCTCTAATGAGTGGCTTCACTAAGAGGATATTGTACATCTCTGGTACAGATGCTGACAGTTCCCCAAAAGAGTCCGAGAGTCAAAAACATTTCTTGGGGCTGGAGAGATGGCTTAGCGGTTAAGCGCTTGCCTGTGAAGCCTAAGGACCCCGGTTCGAGGCTCGGTTCCCCAGGTCCCACGTTAGCCAGATGCACAAGGGGGCACACGCGTCTGGAGTTCGTTTGCAGAGGCTGGAAGCCCTGGTGCGCCCATTCTCTCTCTCTCCCTCTATTTGTCTTTCTCTCTGTGTCTGTTTCTCTCAAATAAAAAACAAACAAACAAACAACAAAAAAAACAACATTTCTTGGACGTGACAGGCACGAGTACTGAATTTGTGCAATGAGGAAAGCAGACAGCAGACAGAACATGGTAGGAAGCGAAGCCAATGAATGCGAAACAAGCTTGAAGACTACTTCCTGACAACAAGGAAAGGATAAGGGAGTGGTCAAAATGAGAGAAGGAAGGCAGGGGGCCTGAACTTTGTGCTCCGTCACATAACAGAACTTCTCTGGGAAAAGACACAAGAGTAGGGAAGTAACAATCAGAGAAATAGTAAAAGAAAAACATGCTTAAGTGGGGGGAGAAACTTGAATCTTAAAATGACTACTTACATAAGGCCAAAGGATTTATTTAAGTCTTGATGATTTCTTAAGTCTGTAAAGCATGATGTTCAGTGGAATCTACTTCCATGGGCTTCATTATATAGGAAAATGTTGTCATTGGCATTGGAACTCCTCTCTTTAAAATTATGTGACATTGTCCACACAATTTTGAGGTGCAAAATATTCAATTTCCAGAATTCTAGTCATGCCCACACTTGTCTTCAGCTAGGAGAGTGGAGAAAAAACCATCTCCAGTGTGTGAGGCTTCAGAAAGCACGCTGTTAGAGTATCCTTCCTGAAAAAATTACTTGGATAAGTGCTTCAGTGAGCCAAGAAATTAATCATAATAAAGAATTTAGAAATCAGGAAGATTTATCAAAGAACTTGTAGTGAGCGATGGAACCAGTGAAGTCATATTAAATTTAGATTACTGTTGCTAATGTGGTTATGGGACTTACTGCAAATGTCAAAAATAAAGGAAAATGGAAAGATATACACAACAAAAGGAATTGAGATAGAAATTCCTAGATGTTTAAACACAAACTTAGTGCTGGAGTGTGTAAGCCATCCTTGATGTTGATAGAGATAAATGGTAAGTAATAAGGTAGGTAGCTGAAAGATAGATGGATGATAGATAGACAGGCAGGCAGACAGACAGACAGACAGGTCAATAGATAGGTAGGTAGCTGATGGATACACGTAGAAACATAGGTTTTCCTTCATGTTTCTCAAAAGCTTTAAAAATGTATGTCAGAGTTGGAGAGATGGCTCAGCAGTTAAAGGCACTTCCTTGCAAATCCTGACATCCCAGGTTCGATTCCTCAGAACCCATGTAAGGCCAAATGCACAAAGTGGCACATGCATCTGGAGTTTCTTTGCAGTGTCAGGAGGCCCTGGCATGGCCATTCATTCTGTCTCTCTCCCTCTTTCCTGTCTGTTGCAGTCAGTTCCACACTGTTGGGATGAATGTCCAAACTGGATACAGTTTATGGGAGGAAGGGATTTAAATCCACTCCCCAGATCTAGGGCAAATTTCATTAAGGGGCAGAGGAAGCTGGCTCCCATCCATAAATCTGAGCAGAGACTCCACCAGGAGCAAGCACAGCTAGAGCTCAAAACCTCTCCATGTACCTTCAGCTAGAAGTCAGATCCGCCCCTGACAACCTCCCTCTGCAGCAGGAGTTTGCCTGCTAGGGGATGAAGCTGCAGAGCCAGTTTTAATGAAACACCTGAATCCATGGGGGAGTGTGTTCAAACCACCACACTCTCTGTGGTCTGCCTCTCCCTCTCTCAAATGCATACAACATTTAAAGTGAACACCAATAACATAGGTTAAAACCTATGTTGGAGGGCTTGGGAGATGGCTAAGCGGTTGCAGGAACTTGCTTACAAAACTGGCCTGCCTGCGTTCATTCCTCAGCTGCTCACATAAAGCCAAAGGGAAAATGTGGTGTGAGCGCTGGAGGTTCATTTGCAGCAGCAGGACACCTTGATATGCACACATACGTGTGTGCGCACATGCAAATAAATAAAGAAGATTGAAAAGCCTGCTTTGGTTTTCGTAGTTTAAATTCTCTCCCTCCAGCCACACACGCACATGCCTGGGTATAGAAGAGATGGGGGTGAATTCTGCTGCCACAGAGATGGGCGAAGGTTCCCTGTTTTCACCCACATGGAGACTTGGGGTCTGGGACCACGTCCTGGGGCTCATACAACATTTGGAAATGATTGCCTTGGTACAGTAGAGTGGACAAAATCTATTTAGCTAGGCCACAACTTTTGCTGCTACGCGGTGGGAGCCGGGCTGCAGGCGCACCTCGAGACCCCGAGCTCAGGCAGCCAGTGGGCGGGGCAGCTGGGGCTGCTGGGGGCTCAGAGCTTCGCATGTAGCGCTGTTCCCAGGGCTTCTCGGAGGGTGGAGTGCTTCAGAGTGTGACCTGTGATCCCCACAGGCTGTGATTGTATCTCCCCTCATTTTCCCTCCGTTCTGCTGTGCTTTCCAGATTATAGGTTAGGAGGTCCACTAAGTGGCCAGCATCTTTCAGCAGCAGGTGTTAACCAAAACGTGTGTGGCTGGCGCCCGGTGTTGGCGAGGTGGCTCTGTTGCTGGCCTGAGATTCCAGACAATACGGCCCCCACGAAACCGCACTCTCTGTACTCACACGTGCCTGAAACCTCTATTTCTGGCAGAATGCGTCTGCAGTGCCAAGTTAGCTGGCTTCTGGAATCTTCTATGAATATATGCTCCTTCTGACAGAACACTACTATTATTTTTAACTACATAATATGAGAAAATTTCAATGGATTCAAAAATTCATTCTCATTATCTGGAGGAGTTTCAACATTACATTAATGGATAAAAAGAAGAGCTGTTAGTTTCTTTAAACATAATTTGAACATGTACATTCTTGAATTATTGTAAAAATGTCTTACATGTTTGATCACCTACCTGGGCAAACAAAGTTTGTCATAGCATTGACTATAAGGAGTTTGGAAATATCATTATGAAAAATTCTTTATCAGGAATTTTGTATAGTTATTTCAAACATAAAACCTAATATAAATAAAAGCTAGGGCTCTGGGAGCAAGCTCAAATTTTTCATTAAACACCTTGAGGATATTTTAATTGGAAACTTTGCATAAATTCAATATATAGCATGTTTCTCAAATTTGCTTTGTCACTATTTTACATTTTCAATTGTAATTTTATAAAGTAATAGAAATCCATTCTGACAGGGCTGGAGTGATGGCTTAGCGGTTAAGCGCTTGCCTGTGAAGCCTAAGGACTCCGGTTCGAGGCTCGATTCCCCAGGTCCCACGTTAGCCAGATGCACAAGGGGGCGCACGCGTCTGGAGTTCGTTTGCAGAGGCTGGAAGCCCTGGCGCGCCCATTCTCTCTCTCTCCCTCTATCTGTCTTTCTCTCTGTGTCTGTCGCTCTCAAATAAATAAATAAAAAATGAACAAAAAATATTAAAAAAAAAAGAAATCCATTCTGACACTAAGCCCCGTCTATGCCTCCACGTTTTCTTCAGTTCACTGGAAGGGCACCCCAAGTGTTCTTTTCTATGTTTTTGTGCCACAAAGGGAAAGAAGTGAGAAAGCACTGTACTGTGGAAAGAAAAATGCTGAGCGTTTCATCCGAAACAAAAACTGAGGAGGAGTAAAGGAAGGTCCTTTGAGCAGTGGCCAGTGTCTGATACGGAAGTGAAGGAAGTATTAAAATAATTTGTAGACCTTACTATCATTCTTGCAAAATATAAACATCAAGCTGCCAGTAGCTGGTGTGGCTGTCCCCTCAGCAGAGCCACCCTGGACTTCTGGATATAAGCAGCTCTGATGGAGACGGGGCCAGTGCCGTAGATGCTTGGATCAGGAATGGGGTCTTGTATGGATCCTTCATTCTTCCCCAGAGCGCTCTGGATGTGGCCAGAGCGCAGTCGGTCTGGCTATCCCAGACAGCGGTGATTTAAAACTGCAGAGCGCTGCACTCCCAGATTCCATCATGAGAAGAAGCAGGAAGCGAGGGACGCCGTGAGCACGCTTCCCGCTTCCTTGTGGTGTTTTTTGTCACTTTCTAGAACGTGGTGCGTTTCTGCCCATGAGTCCGGGGGAAATCCTGCTACTCTTACTTTAAGTCTCTTTTTGATTTAGTTACTCTAATTAGGCTCATACTGCCTCCATCCAATGAGCCCACTATCTACGTAGTATTTCATTGAGAATGATGACAGAGAGGAGCTGAGCCCAACTGTGAATTGAGGGCTTAGGTGGATTTCATTCAAGTTTTGTTTCTAGCAGAACTTTCCCAAGCCTGGCACATTTAAATTCTTAATTGTTATTGAAATGAAAGATTGATGATTGGGCTCAATGGAAGAGCACTTTCCTGGCATGCATAGACCCTGAGTTCAATTCTCAGACCAGCAAAATAAATAAATAAATAAATAAATAAATAAATAAATAAGGCTGAAGAAATTGCTCAGTGAATAAAAAACTCACTTTTCAACCTGAAGCACTGGAGTTCAGCTCCCAGAACCCTTGTAGAAAGCCAGAATCCATGAAGGGATTCTGTAATCCCAGCATGCTGACCTTGAGATAGGAGGTGGAAATAGGAGAAATTCCTAGAAGCTCATGGTGAGCACCATGAAGAATAGCACTACAAGAATCAAGAGTGAGAAACCAGGCTGAAGAGATGGCTTTTTGGTTAAGATGCTTGCCTGCAAAGCAAAGGACCCAAGTTTGATTCTTCAGGACTCATGTAAGCCAGATGCATAATGTGGTACATTCATCTGGAGTTTGCAGTGGCTTGAGGTCCCAGAACACCCATCCTCTCTCTGTCTCCAAACAAAAATAAGAGTGAGAAACCCTGCTTCCAATGAAGTGGACAAACAAGGGCAGACCTGGAAATTGCTATGGCATGTGCGCACCACATATGTAAGCATGTATACAGATATGAACATGTATATACAGGCAAAATAAATAATATAAAGTAAATCACTAAAACCAAAAAATATAAGGAAGATGTTACATGAAGGTGGCTGTCTTTTGAGAAGTTCACGCCTGCTCTAGGTGTGCACCACGTTTTCTCTTATATGGCTCTCTCACTTAATGCTGGTGCTGGTATCTGTGGTATATGTGGTATCTTAATAAACTACAAGTCTAAAAAGGCAAACAATTCTGAAAATACTAGTCTTTACCATTGTGACTATGTTGCTAAAATTAGGTAACAGCCTGTTCTTTAAGTATAAAATAATCATATTTTTAATTTGAATTAAAGAGGAGGAACATACAGGCTTTTCTGTTATTTAACTTTTTTTGAGGGTTTCACACTAGTCCAGAGTGATCTAGAATTTACTATGTAGTTGAAGCTGGCTTCAAACTCATGGTGATATTCCTCCCAAGTGCTGGGATTATAGATTGTGAGCCACTGCACCTGGCTAACATATAGATTGTTTTTAATTGGCATAGTGTAAGTCATACTCCATTTAGAGGTATATTTTATGAACAAAAAGCTATTTGTTTTCAACTTAGAAAAATTAAAGTAAGTGACATGTGGGACAAACAGACTACTGACCCTAACCCTCATCATCGTAGGTGCTTCTCATAACTGTAATCTTGACCACTTGAGTTTCCAGTGAAGTTTGACTGAGGTCACCGCCCTAGGGGTGGGCAAAGCGGAGGAAGCGTGTGAGAGAAAGCTGTCAGGGGAGACATATTATTTATGAAGTATAAAAAATACTGAAGATTATCCCATCCTAGATTGTGTTAAAATGTCAGGGAAATTAGAACCACTGTAGCCCTACACTTATGTTTCAGATTCTAAGGGGGCGTGAGAATGTCCTTCTGACGTCAATGTTTGGCTGGGAGAAGATACCAACACCCAGTGCAAGGAGAACCTGGCAAAGGTACCTACCAGCTGAAAGGCTCACACTGAAATGACTTGTCCTGGCGACAAGAAGCTTTGTGCTTTGCGCTTTGCGAGATGGGTTCACCTGCGAGAATGTCTGCTCTTCTTTCATGTTGCCTTTACAATGAGAAATAGAAGGCTGACATTTTCCTGATGACTTTCCACTGGCAAGACTCGAAGAGAAACAATCACTAGCCTTGTTTGACTGCTGACTGCACAAGGGGAAACAGGAGCGACGGCAGCTCCAGGTGAGAAAGCACAGGGTTTGCTCTAGCACAGTCAAGAAACGTTTGATTACGAAGAAGGACGTGGCTCAGACAGGGTTTGGCTGTGTGGAGAGCTCCTATTTTCTCCTCTATACTTGACTCAAAGGGTTGCTTAGCTCTCTTCTTCAGTCACACACCTTAGCCAACCCCACATATTTCATGGTAGGAGGTAGGAACCATAGGCCCTGAATGCTATTGTCACGGATTCCTGACCCTAGGTGAATGTCATTTGGCCCAAAACTAATTCATGTCTCAGGTCTCCTCATCAGACTGGGTACAGCCTTTGGATTCAGGTGGCCTTGTTTGAATGCTGGCCCTCACCAGTTGTGAGAATTTGAAAGGTGCCATCATCTCATTGCATTCTGCTTTGCTTCTCTGTAGAAGGGTTGAACAATGCTGCCCGGTGGTTGTGGAGATCAATGGAGAAATACGAATGCATAGGGTGTGGAATATTCCTGTTGCTTACCTGCACCTGCGGGGACCATCAACCCTTGCACGCTGCGGCAAGACACTCCCTTCCCAGCTGGCTGGGCTGCACTCACCGCTCTCGCGGGACACACGTGGCTGGTGGGCCGCAGCTTGCGCGTGCCTGAGAGAGGCGCGACTCCAGTCTCAGTCTTTTGGTGTTCCTGCCACACCGCTTGAGGGTGTTTCTCTTACGGTTCTGATCTATGTTCTAACGACAGGGCTTGGCAGAGGGCTCAGTGGGAAAAGGACTTGCCATGCAAGCACGAGGACCCGGGCTTGGATCTCCAGCACTTATGTGAAACACGCGGGGTGTGATGTAATCCCACCGCTGAAGGGCTCTAGACAAGGGATCCATGGGACTCTGGCTACCTAGTCTAGCTGAACGGGTGATCCCTAGGCTCCTGAGAGACACTGTCTTAAAGAATGAGGTGGAGAATGACTGAGGGGGACCCCCGATGTTGACATCTGGCCTCCATATGCACACACACCTGCCCCCCCCACATATGAACACACATAAACACCACACGTGGTAGGAGAATGTTAAGCCTAGTTGAACATCATATAAACATGCAAACAAATAACCCCCAAACCAGCCTAACTTGGGAAGAATAACATTTCATTCCATTTTATCTTCAGTGTCTGCAATGCATGGAGCCACCAAAGGAGGGAACTACTAAAATGAATGTCATGGTGCACGCCCCTAAGGAACTGAGTCACTTACGGGGGAGTGGGCCTGGCTGCCTGGCTTTTTCTGATAATGTCTGTGGTCTGGCCCCATCTACCTTTCCAAATGAACTTCGACCATAGTCCACGGCACTCCATACATGTTGAACTACTGTGTTTCCTAGGCAACCACGAGCTTTCCTAACCCTGTGCTAGAGAACACTGTGCTCTCTCTACTTGGAAAGACTCCCAGGGTAAGTGTAAATCCACCTCCGAGCACCTCCATCTCTGTCAGTCTGAAAGCAAGCTTCCCTCCTTCCCATAGATGCAGCTGTCTATCTATTTTCCTGGAAAATAATGCATGTGTGAATGATCATATGTTTTCATGTCACTATGGTCACAAAGCATGAGTCTCATGCTGGGCAGGTCTTCAGAGAGAGTGGCTTCCGTGGCGTGGCAGCACATACCGTAAGCCATACTCCTGTGTTCTGAACACCGACTCTGGAATCACCACACTACTGTGTGACTTCAAACATGCTACTCAGTGGTTTTGGGTTTTTGCGGTAGGGTCTTGCTCTAGCCCAGGCTGACCTGTAACCTCAGGGTGGCCATCATGCCCAGCTGTCTGTCTTTTTTTTTTTAAGTTTAGAGAGACCTTATTAGATTAAAAAAAGGAAAGAGTCTAGTGAGCTCCTTTCCATGAGAAGGCAACAGCAGGGTCAAACCCTTCAGTCTTCTCTCCTTAACATGGAAACAGCAATGATATCTGTACCCTAGAATCCTGGAGATTAAATGAGATGATGATAACTATCAGTCTCTTGAGTTGGTGACTACTGGGCGTCATGGAAAGACTTCATAAATGACAGCTGGTATTTTCCATTTTGTGAGACTGTGTTTTTCCATGGACCTGTAAAAGAATATGGGGTTGAAGCTCTTTCTTTGGGTCTGTCCTTCTTGGAAGATAAACATTATTATTTTATGCAAATATAAAGCTGGGGACCATGTGGACTATGGGAAGATGTGGGTTGTGGAAGTGATATTACCTCTCTTAGCTGAACCGTTTCTCCCAGTTGGCCACTTTTGTGCAGTTTCTACTCCATTCTCTTCCAAGGTAACATCTATCACACTCGATGGCCATCTCTACTTATTATCTGGCAATAGTTGAGGCCAATTAAAATGCAATTAATAAGTGATAACTTCAGTGCAGAATGGTGCTGGCTTGTGGCAGAGGCATTTGGAGGCAGCAGCCCAGCAGGCCTGTCATGTTGGCAGAATGTGCTGGAAACCGACTTAAATCTCTTTGAAAACAACTGAAATGCTTTCCTCTGAGTGTCACCAATAAAATACAAAATGCATCAGTGAAGAGCATATTGACATGGTGGTGTTTGCGGCAAAGTTCCCTGATAAGGGGCAAAGATTTTGTACATGTGCATATGTGTGTGTGCGTGCATGCGTGTGTGTGTGTGTGTGCATGGCATCTACTGCACTGAGAAATTTGAGTACCTTGGAGAGAAGCACACAGAAGAGAAGGTGAGGTGCCTCATCTCCTCAACTCTTCAGAGGAACTGAAGCCTCGAGGACCCTCAGAGGTGCTGCAGCATCAATTCACACAAGGTACGAGAGTTCTACCTCCCTTGAGACTATAAGACGACCCGCAGGTCACATGGTGGTTAGGTGAATTACTCAGAAAATAGAAGTAAGAAATACTGGAGCCAGGGCTGAAACATGAATGGGGGGAACATCATAGAGGAAAGGTCTAGAGAAAGAAATAACACTTATGAAGGCATTTGAGCTTCAGTGGTTCTATACTCTGGTTTTCTCAGGAAAGTCCTGGATTTTGCCTACATTCAGACCCCTTTCTCACTCTCAAGAGTCCCTATTTACTAAATGAACTGCGTAGCAGCTGGAGTTTAACAGAAATGCTGAATTTTACTTTCATAAGTCAGGAAACACGTAACATGGACCAGAACCTGCTGAAATTTGAGGTGCTTAATCAAGGCTTACAAAGAAAAGGAGATAGAAAAGCTTAGTTCTGGGTCAGAAAGATGGCTTAGCAGTTAAGGCACTTGCCTGTGAAGCCTAAGGACTCCGGTTTGATTCCCCAGAACCCATATCAGCCAAAAGCACATGGTGGCCCATGTGTCTTGAGTTCATTTGCAGTGGCTAGAGGCCCTGATGTGCCCATTCTCTCCCACTACCTCTCTGATAAATAAGTAGACAAATAAATATATAAATACATAAAAATATCAGCCCTATTCATTTTACAGCTTAATAAGGATGACCCATCCAGGGCCAGCAAGATAATCAAATGTGTTGGTATCCAATGCACAACTGGTCCTTTGGGGACTGATGTATGTGTTCATCTGGGCATTCCTGCTGTTCTCTGAGCATAAATGTCCATCCCTCTTCAAGGAGAGGAAGGGAATACAAGATAAATTTTGTGGATACATTGAAGACTAAGAGTTTTGTTTTCCAAGGGGATGTGCTACAGGGAGATATGGTCCAAGGGATGGGTCAATCCAAAGGCTGAGATTTGTTGTCATGGAAACAATTGGTCCATGCCCCCAAAGCAGGATCTACCTGTACAATCTCCTTCTTAGATAATTACATATTCAACTGGGAAATTTCAAGTGTAGCATAGGGTAGAGTTGAGCTCTGTCACCCTTTGGCAGTGCATATACTATACTAAAAGTAAAATGAATCCAAAAAGAGTAGCATCTATCCCATATAAGATGCCACATTGATTTTTTTTTTTTTTTTTGGTTTTTCAAGGTAGAGTCTCACTCTACCTCAGGCTGTCTTGGGATTCACTATGTAGTCTCAGGGTGGCCTTGAACTCTTGGAGATTCTCCTACATCTACCTCCAAAGTTCTGGGATTAAAGGTGTGTGCCACCATGCCCAGTAAGATGCCATATTGAAACACACCAATTTATTGACTTATAGTTTTATTATTTATTTTGTGTGTATATGGGCACATCAGTGCCACAATGCACCACCTTCCATCTGGCTTTATGTTTTCAATCTTAATGTTATTACTCTCCTACTGCTGCGGAGCCCAGGCTGGTCTCAAACTCACGAACCTCCAGCCCACGTTCCCTGAGTGCTGGGATTGCAACTATGTGAATCACTGATTTGCTATGACTTTTGTCCAACATGGTTTTAGAAGCCATAGCCACTGATATTAGGCAGGAAAGAGAAACAAAGTTTTCTATGAATGGAAAGAAACAAAACCAATTCACAAATAACATGAAATTTGTGCAGCTAGAAAGTTGTATGCACACATATTTACATGACACACACAGTGAGTTCAGTAACATTGAAAAAGCATGTGGCCATTGTTTAGAAGTCAATTATTGCATAGCTGCGCAGTCCCATAAAGTGTCAGTTGTAAAAGCGTATGTTTTAAAATAGGAACAAAGACATGCTACAAAGGAAAAACAATTAACAACAGATGGTTACATCCTTTGTGGAGAAATTTTTTTTATACTTTTTCTGGAAACAATACCTAAGTAACTGGAGAAACAACATGGGGTCAGCTATAATGATTAGGTCTGTCCATAATTGGGATGGTAAATGTCAATTGAATCCTGTAGGAATCTTGAGAGTTACATCAAGGTGTACATGGAGGAGGGAAGGTAAAATGGCAGCCAAGCACATTCTTTAAAACACGTGAGTCTGGAGAGATTGCTCAGTGGTTAGAGGCACTTGCTTGCAAAGCCGGATGGCCTGGATTCAATTCCTTAGTACCCACATAAAGCCAGACCCACAAGAAGTTACATGCATCTGGAGTTTGTTTGCATTGGCAGGTGACTTTGGTTCATCCATTCCTGCTCTCTCTCTTCACCAAATAAAAATGAAATAAAATATTGAAGAAAGAAACATGAGGAAGAACTTGACCTATCAGCTATGAAGAATCATTGTAAAGCTTTAACTTAGCTTTGTTTGTGGATACAAGAGAGATTGCCTAGACAATAGGAAGATCCAGATCGAGATCTACTCACCTGTAGAGTCTGCTACACACAGAGCTTTGCTGCTCGTGAAGGGGGAAGATGGAGCCAGTCAATTGTTGGGCCAACTGCTGTGACTGTGGAAACAGGCGAGATTGTATCTTCCCCTCCTGTTGTAAACAAGCCTAATGCTGGCAGATTAAAAGTTTAAAAATTAAGATGAGGAACTGAAGCGATGGCTAAACAGTCAGTGTGTTTGTCTGCAAGGCCTAATGACCTAAGTTCAATTCTCTAGTACCCGAATGGGCCAGATGTACAGAGCGGTACACGTGCCGGAGTTTGTTTGCAGTGGCTGAGGCCCTGGTGTACCCAGGCTCTCTCTCTCTCTCTCTCTCTCTCTCTCTCTCTCTGCTTGCAAATAAACAAGTAAAATATCTTTAAAAACTAAGATGAACTTTTAAAAGGGGATATGTAGTAGTAAGATTTTTACTTACTTTCAGGTAAAGATGTTGTTCAACAATTCACACAAATTGTAATCCATAAATTCAACATTAATAGATCTGATTATATTAACAAAAAATACATGCTTATCAGAGGACAGAGAAATTAAAGTGAAAAATCAAGAGATAAATGGGGCCAAAACAGGAGTGGAAGCTCTAATGCTGATAAATATGTGAACACTTCAACTTAAATAGTAATTAAAGAAATACAAATTAAACTGTCGATGAATTTAGATCCCTTTTCATCAGACTGACAAAGTTGAACAATGCCAGGACTGCTGAGAACGTGAGATGTGCAGGCCTTGTGGGAGTACTCACCGGCCAAGCTTCACAGGAAAATAATTTGTTTTTTCGAGCTAGGGCCTCACTCCAGCCCAGGCTGACCTGGAACTCACTATGGAGTCTCAGGATGGCCTCAAACTCACGGCGATCCTTCTACCTCTGCCTCACGAGTACTGGGATTAAAGGTGTGTGTCACCATGCCTGGCGAGTAAAATAATTTTTAATTTTTAATTACATATATATATCTGCAAGCTTGATTCATGCATATAATGTGTAATATTCAGATCAAGATACATAACGTGTCCATCCTCCTTAAGCATTTAAAAAGTTTCAGCAGTGCGTAATAATCACCACCACTTACGAGGTACAGTGTCATCACACAAGACATGTCCAGTGCGTACTGAACACATCACTTAGCAACTGTCTTTGCCATCGCTGCATGTTTGCCGCCCTCGGCTGCTGTCTTCCAGTCACTCGTAAGATATGCTCGAGGCTACTGTGCCTGACAGCTGCCCTGCTGAGCCACCGAACACGAGAAGTCATCGCTTCTGTGTCTTGGCTCCATTATCCCACCTTGCATATGCCTCCTCCGACCAGAGTTGTCGCTTTATTCCATACCCAGGTGGCACTGTGTGTTACAGGTAAGGACCAGCAGGTCCCATTATCCGGCCATCTGATTTGTAGGACAGTAGAAACTTCCTGCTCACGTGCTCATGAAGAGTATCCGGCCACCTTCACTCAACTGTCCAGCTAAATTCCCACTGACAGGAGAGCTGGTGGACTGAGCAGCGAGGACGGAATGCAGTGAAATGCTTCCGCATGGGTAAGAAAAGAGAACGCAACATGCAGTGAAGAACAAGGATCACGAACGAATGCAGAGAGTGGTCCACCTCGATAAAGTGAGCATCACAAAAGGAATACTTCCTATTTTGAGATCTACACACACACATTCTAAGAGGCATCATTCTTTGTGGAGAAAAGGAAACAAATAAAACAAATAAAAAACTTTTAATTTTTTAAACTTAAAATTATTTATTTACTTATCGCCAGCAGAAAGATAGAGAGAGAGAAAGAGAGAGAGAGAGGTGGAATGAGTGGAATAGAGCCTATTGCCATTCACTGCAAGTGAGCTCCAGATGCATGTGCCATTTTGAGCATCTGGCTATGAAGGATTGACCTCAGGCCATCAGGCTTTACAAGTAAGTGCCTTTAACCACTGAGCCATCTCTCCTGCCTGAGAAAGATTTTAAAAACCCTTACCAAAATTATTAATTTTACTTTGTTTTGTTCATTTTAGTTTATTCATTTGAGAGTGACAGAGAGAAAAAGAGGCAGACAGAGAGAGAGAGAAAGAGAATTGGCATGCCAGGGCCTCCAGCCACTGAAAATGAACTCTAGATGTGTGTGCCCCCTTGTACATCTGGCTAATGTGGGTCCTGGGGAGTTGAGCCTCTAACCAGGGTCGTTAGGCTTCACAGGCAAGCACTTAACTGTTAAGCCATCTCTCTAGCCCAATTTTACTGTTTTTTTTTTTTTTTTTTAATGAGCACATGCATGTGGGTGGATGGGTGGGTGGGTGGTGCATGTGTGTGTCTAGTGTGGTTTGTGCGTGGTGTGGTCTGTGGTGTACACACATGTGCATGTGTGTATGGACCTCCCTTGTGCACACCCACCTGGAGGCCAGAGAGCATCCAGTGTCCTCTACAGCTCCTCCGCATGTTTCCTTGAGACAGTCCCTGAAACCAGAGCTGCTGTATCTGGCCAGACTAGCTGACCAGTGATTCTTCTGTCCCTGCCCTCTTTAGGACTGGCATTACAGGCATGTGTGGCCTTGCCCGAGTGTTCACATGGATGCTTGGGAACCAAACTCAGTGAAAATCAGGCGATCTCGGGCCCTCATGCTTACAGGAAAGCACTCCTACCTGCTGAGCCATCTACTCAGCCCAACATATATTTTTTTTAAATTTTATTTATTTATTTATTTGAGAGTGACAGGCACAGAGAGAAAGACAGATAGAGGGAGAGAGAGAGAATGGACGCACCAGGGCTTCCAGCCTCTGCAAACGAACTCCAGACACATGCGCCCCTTGTGCATCTGGCTAACGTGGGACCTGGGGAACCGAGCCTCGAACCGGGGTCCTTAGGCTTCACAGGCAAGCGCTTAACCGCTAAGTCATCTCTCCAGCCCCCAACGTACTTTTTAAAATATATTTTATTTATTTATTTGCAAGGAAAGAGAGGGAGAAAGAGAGAATGGGTGCACAAGGGCCTCTCGCCACTGCAAATGAACTCCAGATGCATGCACCATTTGTGCATCTGGCTTTATGTGGGTCCTGGGGAATCAAACCCAAGTCATTAGGTTTTGAAGGCAAGTGTGTTAACCACTGAACAGACTCTCCAGCCCCACAGTATACTTTTTTGATGGCATGATATATTTCACTAAGAATAATTTTTTTTAAAAAAAGTTTGCGGCTGGCTGTAGGTTTCCGTGCACTGATCCAGGCAGTCTGATCATTTTCCTATTTGCAGCTGGATGTCTACTTCGAACTTGGGCTCATCCCTGAGCCGATTTACTAACCATGCTCCAGTGATCAGATGAGCAGCTCTGTGGATTCTCGCAGCCAATCCCGCCCTCAGCATATGCATGGTGCAGTCTTCATGGCCCAGAACAACATGTTTAGTCATCTAATACAGGCAGCATACCCATTAGTGGTTTCATGGGAAATCCTCCAGTATGTAATGCCTATTAGTGACTTTATTACACGTGCCAAGGCTGCCTGTCGAGGGCTGTACTGGAAACCAGATCTGATGATTCCAACAAATGCTACTTCCTTTCTAGTGCCTAAGGGCAGCATGTACCCTTGCCTTCTGCTCATCTCAATAGCGGCCCCTTGTCTGCAAAGTGGCAGGTCCTGACACCTTACACAGTCCCAGAAAGAGTAAATGCAATAATTCATTTCAACCCCAAGAGTCACTCACAGAGGCCGGATATTCTGAGGTTTGCATTCATTCTTACATCCTGTCTCTGTCTGGATTCAAGCCTACTGTGTGGCATGCATCCGTGAATGATTTCTACGCCATCTTCCCTCTGGTGTCTGTGAACCAGGGCAAGGCAGGACGTGAATGATGTGTGTGTCTCCAGTGCCTCATGCTGTTCTGAGCGTGTGGTTGGCCCCCAGTGAATACTTTTTTGAATGTAAAGAGGATTTTTTTGTGACTTTATATTCTTCTTTAAAAATTTAGGCTTTTCAGATCCATTCCAGGTTCCAGAAAGCTCCTGTAGTGTGCGTACCCTCTGTGCCAAGAGAATGACTTCCTGAGGCATCCGTACTTCTCCCATTTTGACGCAAAGACATAGCAATGTCCCAAGTCCAAGTAACACTTGAGGTTAAGGATTTTGGATGTTTTACCTTCAATTCTAGAATCAGGCAATACTTTATTCCATGAAGCAGAAAGAAAGTTCCAGTGAGCCAAGCAGACGGGTTTGGTTTCATAGACAGGAACAGACTGAAGAAACCAAGCGCCCAGCAGACACTCACTTCAAAGTTGTTTTCCGCCTAGGGCAGGGACCGTGAGAGAGAATAAGAAAATTAAGTTTGCTCACACCAGTCTACTTCACATGACTCTTGTCTTTGTAAAGATTAAGACTTGGGTCTGGACAGATGGGTCAGTGGTTAAGGTGCTTGCCTGCAAAGCCTAATGATATGGGTTTGATTCTCTAGTATGCACAAAGTGGCACATATACCTGGAGTTTGCTTCAGCAGCTGGAGGCCCTGACATGCCCATTCTCTCTGTCTGTTTCTCTTCTGTTTTTATCTGCTTGCAAATAAATAAAAAAAAATATTTTGGCCTAGAGAGGTGGCTGAGCAGTTAAGGCACTTGCCTGTGAAGCCAATGAATTCATGTTCGAATCTCCCGGTCCCACTTAGCCAGATGCACAGTGACACAGAGCACGCAATGTTGCACATGGGCACAAGGGGGCGCACACATCTGGCGTTCATTCGCAGCCGCTGAAGGCCCTGGCACACCCATTCTCTCTGTCTTTCTCAAAAACAAATATTAATAAAACTTAATGAAAATATTTTTAAAATATTATGAGGGAACTTACATGAGTTAGCTTTTCTTATAGCTGTGACAAAATTCCTGACAGAAACAACCTGTGGGAGGAAGGATGCATTGGGCGGGTGCTGTCAGAGGGCTCAGTCTGTGCTTACTGCCAGCAGCACTGGGCAGAAGGCCACGGCGGAGAGAATGCTCTGGTGGTAATGCCCTGAGATGACAAAGCAGAACGGAGCCAAAGGCCACGAATCCCCTAGAACCCATTCCTGGGGACAGACTTGCTTCAGCCAGATCCTGTTCTTGAAGTTTCTAGAACATCCCAACATATCATTTGCTTGCAGTGGGAAAAAACATCCAATGTGTAAGTCTGTGGTGGATGTATCTTTGAGCCATGACAGAAATCTGTTATCTGCTGAAGCAAAACTGGCCTGTCTGGGAAATTCAGCCATTAGCCTTCTCTATTTCTCAGAACATCTGATAACAACTCAAAAATATTTTATTTATTGACATTTTTAATGAATCTATATAATGGGCTTTGATCACAGTTACCTCCCATTACCTTCGTTTTCCCCATCCCCTTGCCACTGAACTTTAGTTTTCCAAGCTAGCTCCATTTCTACTTAGATGTCATGGGTGTGTGAATGTGTGTGTGACCCATTGAGTTTAATTAGAGTTGTATGCATGAGCAAGAGTGAGTGGTTATTTAATGGAGCACATACGACTGTCAAAAGGTGCTATGCAATCTATTGGGAGAGAAAAGGCAGTCTTACCCAGTGGTGGACCCTGCATATTCAGCAGCTGATCAGCCAGCAAGATATGCTCACTGGTATAATAGTGGCATGACTGCTCTTGGGTTAGCCAATTGTTCTTTGATTGGATTTGAACCCAGCACCCCAGGAAGGAATTCCTGCAGGAACTGGAAACCTAGTCATACTCTTGTGCCTGGGAAGGTTATAAGCCATAGGAAAGAAAACTACTGCTGTTGTTTGACTAAATGGATATGTTGTGTGTCCATTAAGTTGTCTTCTAAATATTTGTATTTATATATCTAGACATAACAATTTAGTTTCATTTTGGTGACATGAAATTTTAGTACAAGTGACTCCATTTTGAGTTTTGCTCTTGTCTATTCGGGTCCAGTGCAAGAGAATCAGAAAACAGCACTCTACCAATGGTTTAATGAAATCAAGAGTTGGAAGGAGATCAACAGAAGGCTTGAAGAATTTGAGGAGAATCAACAAATAAACGAGCCCATGGGCCAGTGGGACAAACTCAGTGAGGACATGTCCAGATGCAGGAATGAACCCCAAGAGACAATAAGAAGATCAAATTAAGAAATGAAAATGGGGGCTGGATAGATGGCTTAGGGGTTTAGGCTCTTGCCTGCGAAGCCCAAGGACCCAGGTTCAATTCCCCAGTACTGATGTAAGCCAGATGCACAAGGTTGTGTATGCATCTGGAGTTCCTGCTCAAGTCCTAGAGTGTGTGCTGAAGTCCTGGCATGCCCATTCTCTCTCTCTAACAAATAAATCAGTAATACTTTAAAAAGAAATGAAAATGGAATTCAAGCAAGAGATGGAAATGCTGAAGAAAAACATAACAGAAAAACAGAAATGCAATAACCCTCTAAAACAGCTCCCAAGAAAGCCCTCCTGGAAGAATAAAGAGCAACTCTTACTGCTGATGGGAGTGCAAGCTTGTACAGCCACTATGGAAATCAGTATGGAGACTCAAAAAAGACGAAAATAGATTTACCATGTGATCCAGCTACACCACTCCTGGGCCTATACCCTCAAGACCCCTCCTCATTACAGAGACACTTGCCCAGCCATGTTTGTTGCTGCTGTATTTACAATAGCTAGGAGCTGGCATCAGCCCAGGTGCACATCAACTGATGACTGGAAAATGAAGATATATTTACACAACGGAATTCTACGCAGCGGTAAGGAAAAGTGAAATAATTAAATCTGCGGTAAGTGGATGGAGTTGGGAAAAGTCATTCTAAGCAAGGTCACGCAGGCTCAGAAACACAAACGCTGCCTCTGTGCTGTCGTCACCTGTGACGGTCAGGTTCGTGCTGCTGGCAGAAATCACCTGACCAAGAGCAGCTTGTGGAAAAAGGTTTATTTGGGCTTACAGACTCAAGGGGAAGCTCCACAATGGAAGGGAAAATGATGGCATTAACAGTGGGTGGGCATCACCTCCTGGCTAACTTCAGGTGGACAACAGGAGTGGGAGAGTGTGCCAAGCGCTGGCAAGGGGATGCTGGCTACAACACCCCTAAGTCCACCCCCAACAACCAGTACCTCCAACAGGCATCAACTCCCAAATCTCCATCAGCTGGGAACCTGGCATTCAGAACACCTCACTGGCACCAACTATAGATGAGTGCAAATGGTAAAGCAGCATGAGTGTGGGCAAGAACTAGAATGAGACCAGGAGAGAAGAGAAAGAGGGAGAGAGGAGAGGAGAGGAGAGGAGAGGGGAGGGGAAGGGAGGGGAGGGAGTGGAGGGGAGGGGAGGGGAGGAGAAGAGAGGAGAGGAGAGGGGAGGAGAGGAGAGGGGAGGAGAGTAGAGGGGAGGGGAGGGGAGGGGAGGGGAGGAGAAGAGAGGAGAGGAGAGGGGAGGAGAGGAGAGGAGAGGAGAAGAGAGGGGAGGAGAGTAGAGGGGAGGGGAGGAGAGGGGAGGAGAAGAGAGGAGAGGAGAGGGGAGGAGAGGAGAGGAGAGGAGAGGAGAAGAGAGGAGAGGGGAGGAGAGGAGAGGAGAGGAGAGGAGAGAAGAGAAATAGAGAGAGAGGAGAGGAGAGGAGAGGAGAGGAGAGGAGAGGGGAGGGGAGGGGAGGAGAGAGGAGGGGAAGAGAGGAGAGGAGGAGTTACCTGACAGGTTAGGGAAGGGAAAGATCTCGGGGTTGGAAAGGGCTTGGAGGAGGAGAGGTAGAGAGAGTCGGGAGGGAATTACACAAAAGAACCTCATTCTGAGTAGCATTCTACATGATGTAACCATCAATAAACGGGGAGGGTTAGTCTGGATAGAAGGTAGGAAAACTTATCCTGGCTGGTAAACCTAAGATCCAGAATTGGTTTCCCCCAACAGTGAAATGTTGACCAGGGAGAGCCATGAGGTCCCCAAAACACTGTAGGTCATTCCAAAACACTTGATTACCTGTCAGAGCTAAAAAGGTCAGGCCTTATTGCTGAAGACACGACAGTCTGTGGTCACAGGACTTCTGAATACCATGCTGCAAATGAAAGGGAAATAGCTAGGCTGATAGTGCTGGACAGCCCGTGGGAGCCATTGGAGGACACTGGTCACCAACAGCATGAATAAGTAGGGGACCCTACAGACTATGAACTCAACCAGCAAGACAAGAAGCACACACATACACAATAGTGTCACACAGCCTCTGCAGGTAACTAACTGTTCTCTGATTGGACACGAGTCCCACTCAGTGGGACAGAACTCACTGGATACTGGAAACCAGGACAGAATCTCATGGTCAGGAAATTCAGACTTCAGAGAGAAGCCCCATGTTCTCTGGAGATGAAAAGTGGGCTTGTATACCAGAAAAAAAAAGCATCTTTCAAGTAACTTAGCACACCCCTTTAACTCAAGGTGTTCTCACTCTTGGTTGGAGAAATTGTTATTTTACAGATGATAGAGAAAATTCAGAAGAACCAATATCCATCAACAAGCAAGAAAATAGCTAATTGTCCATCAAAAGACATGGCACCTCTACAACACCTGCCAGTGTCCAGGTGAATTAGCAAAGGAAATGGTGACATGAACACTGCTTTCACTGCTAGCCTGACAACCAGCTCCAAGGTGATGGTGACAAACACGGTGATCAGTCAAAACCCATCCAAGCAGAAATCCAGAGGCTAACACTAAATCAGACTGCCGACAGGCCCACCGTGGCACAGGGAACATTGCAGAAGAGGAGGTGGAAATATTGTTAAGAGCCACAGAATGGGTAGGAAAACCATGAGGCGCAGTTCCTCTGCTACCCCAAGGACTGACTGAGGCCTTCATGAGCCACAGCAAATACCATAGCCCTACTGAGGAGGGCCCGAGAGTAACAGGAGCGGGGGAAAGAGGGCATTAAAAAGTATAACTTTTTATAATATATATTTTATTGTGTAATATATGTGTTTCAATTTAAAAAGTGATGAATAGTTATATTTAAAAAATGAGATGATGTCAGGGCATTCGGAAATACTCCCTAAAGCAAATAAGAAATGTCTCCTCTTGATTGAGTGGTTTGCCGCTCTGGTAGAAAATATGTGCTTTCCTTGATGGAGGCAGGGAAGCGAGGGATGGCTTCCCCACCCAGTACACTGCTTGGCTTGAGCAGTGATCACACCCTTCTCCTACGTAACACACCAGCAATCTGTTGAGACCCTGGCCCCCCACCTGTATGGAACCAAATGTACACCTCACTCCACACAGTGACATAGTCTTCAGTGACCATTTTCTCAAGATTGGCTGCTGTTCAAGTATATTCTTAGACTAACGCGAGGTTGTAGCAGCAGTGGGCACCCATCCCGGACTGGCCTTGGGTGCATGCACAGTAATGCAAACTGTGTCCTGTACATCAGCTTTTAGAGAGAAATCCCTACTTACCATCTTATGCCTATGTATAAACAGGCGCACAAATGATTAAAATCAGGTGCATCATGGGAAGGAACATGTGCAGTAGACAAAATGTTCTATAACCCAAACCTGTCAACCAAACCCATGTGACTTCACAAACGTGGCTCTTAGCAATCAATCTGCCCTTTCCTAAAAGCCATATAAAGAGAAGCCCCCGATATTTTTGGGTACCCTTGAGTACTCTCCACTCCAGTGGTCCACTGCTCCTTAGGCAGCGTAGCCAACCTTTTCTACAACTTTGTTCTTAATAAAGTGTCTTCTGCACAACTACTCGTGTGCACCTTTCTTCAAGTCTTTGGGTATGGTGCCAAGAACCCAGACATGCTCTGAAATCACCTGATCATCGGGTTTGGTCAGAAAATGAAGAAGACAAACATGAAGAAAGTCCATTTTTAAAAAAAAATATTTATGTGCAAGCAGAGAGAGAGATAGAAGAGAGACAGAAAGAATGGGCACGCCAGGATCTCTAGCCACTGCAAGTGAACTCCAGATGCTTGTGCCATTTTGTGCATCTGGTTTACATGGGCCCTGGGAAATCAAAATGAGGTCCTTTGGCTTTACAGGCAAATGCCTTAACAGCTGAGCCACCTCTCCAGCCTGAAAATCCTCTTTTTCTCTATACAATTAGTTGCTTGAAAAGATCTATTTTGGAGACAAGGCAAAGAACATTTCAAGTTGGGCCTGATTCACTGGCTGTAGACTTTGCTATTCTGTGAGTATCCACTTGAGAAATAAATGATAGCTGACATCTTGCATGGAAAGGTGAGGGACAGCAAACAGAGAAAACCAATGTGCAGTTAGCACTTTCCACCAGAGACCTGGCATTCTAATCTTGATCTGTGATGATTCTTAGTTATGTTGTCATAGGCTAAAAGTGTGGTGAATTTCTGTCTGAGAGGCAACATAGTGTGCTGGGTAATATAAATCAGTATGAAAGTTTATTGGGAACTTTATTAGTTTGATTACTTGGCATATAAAATCTACTTGGGTAGAGTGTTTTTTAAAGACATAATAATGTGATTACATTTTTGGGGAAATAATTCATAGCTACATTAATGGAAATGGAATATCATAAATGTGTCTGTTATTATTTTTCTTGTTGCTGTGATGAAAGACCTAACGAAGGCAGCTTAAGTAAGGGAGGGTTTGTCTTGGCTCATAGTTTGAGGGCACAGTACCACATGGTGGGGCGGCATGTCAGTGGAGGGGCTCCAGCTGTGGTGACAGGCATGCAGGCTCTGGTCACATTGCCTCCACAATGGAAGGCACAGCAAGAGGAATTCTAGTGCTTAGCTTGCTTTCCTCTCCCCCACCCACTTTTCTGCAGTCCAGGGCTCCAGCCTGTGGGATGGCCACCCACACTCAGGATGGTTCTCCAACTAACACTGTCTGAAAACACCCTCACAGGCATGCCGAGATGTGTGTCCTAGATGATCCTAAATCTAGTGACGCTGACAATGAAGATTAGCTATCCAAAGTGTCTGGGCTGGAATTAATTCTAAATGAGTGAAGTGTGTTGGAGCGCTACCAAGGTAGAAAGACGGGTGGCTGTGAGGCTCTGTGTTCTCATGTCTGTAATGATGGGAGCCAAGTGCTTTCATCAGTTCAACCTTAGGTGGACAGGAAATCTTAGTTGAGAATTAGACCTGCACACATTACTTTTGCTGGTCCAGATGTTGACCCTATCTTGTTTTCTCCTAGTAGGATGAACAAAAATGGATCCAAATGAAGTCCCCAGGCAGGGTAGACCTGTCTCAGCCTGCCTTAGAAACAGAGCTTTGGATGGAGCGAGGGACCGGGTATAGGGATGGTGAGGTATGTCAGTGAACGGGAGAGTTTTGTCACATATACAAGGGGTCTACGAAGCTTTAACTTTCAGAAGCCTGGGTGGTGGGTACTGCTGTTACTAGTCAAACAGCTCGATTTGCCAGTGTGTGAAAAACCCGTGTTCCTTCACCAGCACCTCTTTATGTCCAACCTATCATCCACTCACAGTGCATCAATCTTACATTATTAGTGACAATGTTTCTGTGCCTTTTCCTCATTTTAAAAAATAAAATAGATAAAAATTGGTTCCTTTTAGACTTTGTTCTTTTTTAATACTTTATTTGAGAGACAGTGATGAAAGAGGCAGACAGAGTGGAAGTCTGGGCATGCCAGGCCCTCAAGCCACAGGAAATGAACTCCAAACACATGCACCACTTGGTACATCTGACTTTATGTGGGTACTAGGGATCCGAACCCAGGCTGTCAGGCTTTGAAAGCAGGTACCTTTAACTTCTAAGCCATCTCTACATTCACTGAACTTTAATTACTAACTGGAGATCATATACAGCATACCTGATACATGACATGCATGTCAGACCTTCCTCTCTTTATCAATATTTACCAAGTGTTCTTAAATTATGCCTTGTGCTGAAATCTGGGAAAGACAGACAAGACACTGTCTTGTTTTCTTCTGCTGTGTTGAAGAATTTACTATGTGGTTGTGAACATAAATAAATAAGTGTGGTAACTGTTTTGTTAGGAGTGGAAGAGAGTGCTATGCCTTCTGGCTTTCATCTCTTCTATTTTTTCACATATAAGAACTCCATTTTTTAAAAATTATGATCTTTATTGAATTGAAACCCTTGGGTGTTGGTTATATTCCCATGAGGTTATACTCTTACATCTTCTCTCCACTTCCCCAGATCCAATAAGAGTCCTTCTCAATAGGACTATTGGTATCCACTGTGGGATTATAGATGCTTCAGTCAGTCTCTACAGAGGGGAGACAGTGCTTCAGATTCTCTTTCTTGCCCTGTAACTCTTACAATCTTTCCGTCCCCTCTTCTGCAATGTTCCTTGAGCCCTGAAGGTTATGGTATGATATTACTTCAGTGACCAGCTCCCTGCAGTCTCTGAATTTCTTCTTTGAAGCATTTTGAGTGTCATCAGTATCTATCACCCTTTCCCTGGAGCTGGTTGTCAGGCCAGCAGTGAGAGCAGCACTCATGTTTAGAATGCTACTTTCTTTTTAATGTGTTGTGGGCCCTGGCAGATGTGGTGGAGGTGGGTCATCTTGTGCTAGGCCATTGGCTGTCTTTTCTTGTCATATTGACGGATCTTGGTTCTCCCAAGCTTTTTGGGCCTTCTGTAAAAAAAAAAAAAAAAAAAAAAAAGTAGATACTGCAACCAGGAGTGAGAGTAGCATAGATTAAAGGGGATAATTTTAGTTATTGAAGAGACTATTTGATGGGTATAGCAACTCTTCTTGGTCAAAGACCAGTGGGAGCTTTTGTTGAGAACATTGTCCTTTGGCTGAAGTGTTATTTTTCCAAGTATTGAGTTGGGAAATAATAACATATAATAATAATTAACAACTCAACATGGCTTTGCTATTAAGTTATAATAAATTAGGGCCTGAGGAGATGGCTTCAGTGGATAAGAGTGTGCATACAGCATGAGGGCCCGGCAGGGCCCCAGTTTGATCTCCAGCACCCATGTAAAAAGGTAGAAATGGCCACACTCACCTGTAATTACATTCTTGTAGTGGACAGACAGAGAATTGCTCAGCCTCACTGGTCAGCCAGTCTGGCTGAAAATGGTAGCTTGGGTTAAGATTAAGTTTTGGGTAAAATCTCAAGTGCTTCCTGAACACAGAGAGGTAATTTTTGTTTCCTTTTCTTTTGGACATGATGGATGGGGATTGATCAGTCATCTTCCACCTGAAGTGGTCTGGAAAGAATAGAATGTTGCCTCACTGCAGCAATGCGACCAAATCGAGGTGCTTGGAGGCGCAGCCCCCAGCCGGGGCTTCTTATCTTCAATTTGCATTATGTGAGTGAAAAGTAAGCTTTTGGGGGTTAATTTATTGTCCTTGGACAGTTTCTGCCATTTGGAGCAGACCTTGGTTGAATGAATACAGCAGAGTGCAGAGAGGGGCAGGAAGTAGAGACTGGGGACCTTAGGGGGGGGCAGGGAGGCTCAGTACAGGAGGCGGCAGTTCAGTAGATGAGGCGGCTGAGGGGAGGTCCTGCCACCCACCGCACATGCGCTCAGGCTTCCCTCGGTTTGCAGACAGCGTGCACCCCCAGACACGCGCATCCACTGGGAGGGTTGAGCTCTTACACAAACTGGTCCTGAGTTCCCAAACAAAGGAGGGATGGAGCTGCTTCCTGACGTGTGAAACAGCTGCTGGAGGATGGGTATTTTGTATTGTACTTGGGTGTGTGTGTGGAGGGGTTGTTTTGCAAACACTAATAAATGTTTTTTCTTATTTCCTTATGAGCTTTGACTCCTTTCTTAGCTGTAGTAGTTGATGCTCACTGGCTCAGAGGAAAACAGTGAGAACAAAGAAAAGGGAGTTGCCTTCCTGCCTTGAAGGTTTTGAAAGCCTCTGAGTGGATCCCAGATGGCCTGATGAGGACCACAAGAAGTCATCTCTCCCGGGGACAGGAGACCCAGAGAAGCATCTGGGTGAGCCCCTGAGGAAGGAGCTGTGAGTTCTGCTCTCTGGGCCCAGACCCAGGCCAAGGTGGGTGAAGCCACCACAAACTCCAGACGGGCTGTGCGACCTGAGCCCAGAGCATCTCTGAGTCCTCTTCTGGGTAGGGTGCTGACCATGCTGGCCTCCAGGAGAAATGTGGGTGTTTGGGGTTTAGAAGCTCCTCAAAAGTACATGCGCCTTTGCCCCGGGGCTAGTGTGACACAGGAGTAAAAATTGATTTCCACGTCGGACTAAACATGCTTGTAGCCAATGAAAGGGTCTAGATGGTAGGACAGCCTTGGGCAGTGCTCTGCAATCCTAGGAGTCCCTCCGTGGTCAGGCAAGTCTCTGGGTCAGCGCTGCCCTTCCTGCAGGACAAGGGCCGAGTGGGGCTGTGAACACTCACGGTTGACCATGGGCCCCACAGCAGTCTGCGCTAGTGTGCAGCAAACTCTTAATGCATTCTACGAGCTTAAATCGATTTATACATGGCAGAAACACAGGAAGCACCCCCAAGCCAGTGGGTTAGAGAATGGGGAGGAGCTTTGTATGCTAGCTCGTCACCTCCACGCCCATGACCATCAGTGGGACCGCTAACATGGACTTCACTTTCCCCCCTCTACTGTCTTTGTTTTAATAGGAAAGCTCTAACCTGATTGAGCAAAAAGCTATTTCTGTTCTAGCGGAGAGCAAAGGACATGACGATACCAGATACCATGACACATCCTTGAAATTGCCTGACAGAGACACGGAAGGACAGAGCTCGGGGGTCTCTGTCCGAATCCCGGGGACCTGCTGATTACAGTCAAAGAAGATGAAGTGTGACGCGTTGTGAGCTGTGGGCTTCAGTCCCCAGGCCTTCTTCACTGTATGTTAACCACCGGGCAGAGTTACTGCCCATTTTATGTAAAGAGCAGGCATCTGTGGACGAGTCCAGCCTGAGCTGCTTCACAGCTGGCTCCAGATATGACTTTACCGTGTGTATCTCACACCCCTTTAAGATGAAAAATGATGCAGCTGACTGTGAATAGTGTTCTGTAAACTATTTTTATTTATTTATTTGAGAGAGTGAGAGAAGGAAAAAGGGAGAAAGAGAACCAGCAAGCGAGAGAGAGAGAGAGAGAGAGAGAGAGAGAGAGAGAGAGAGAGAGAGAGAGAGAGATTGAGAGAATGGGCACACCAGGGTCTCCAGCCACTGCAAATGATCCTTTGTCAGCTGCCCTTGACCTGCTAGAAGGGAAACTGCTAAGTAACTTGTACTTTGGGGATATATTTTCTCACACATGCCTCATTTTGCTTTTTAATCCTATGTCTTCCTAGTGAACATCTTTGGAGCTGAAAAGCCCAACATCAGGAAAAGTGACAGACTCATGGTGATGAATTTACTCAGAGGTCTCAGAGAGGTTCTGAAAGTGATGAAGACCTTTCCATGGTAATTTTAAGGAAGGATGGGTATACAGGCACAGGCATTAGTCATTTCTGGGACTCTGGTCCCAAGTCTATAAACTCTGAAAGTATATTTTAGCCCTAATATCTCTTAAATCTATAACTTTCCCATTGTTTTTAGGACAAGATTCATAGGAGTGTCTCCTTAGTTTGGCAGATATCAGTTTTGTTATTATTTCCTATACATAAGCAGGGCTGGAGAAATGGCTCAGTAGTTAAAGGCCTGAAGACCTGGGTTCAATTTCCCAACAGCCACATAAAGCCAGATACACAAAAGTGATGGATGCATCTGGAGTTCATTTGCAACGGATGGGGACTCTGGTGTGCCTATTCTCCCATTCTGTCCTGATCTTTTTATGCATACAAATTATATATATATATATATATATATATATATATATATATATATATATATATGGCATAAACTAGTATGAGCAGAAAAGAGTATTGGATTAGGACCCTGAGGCATTGTGGCCTAGTCAGTAAGAGCTATGTGACATTGAATAAAACACTGAACCTCTCTAAATCTAAGTTTATTCATTTATAAAATAAAACACAGGGTTAAACTTTATGGCTTTTTCCCCCTAGAACTAAAAGTTAGAGTCTTATAAGTTATTGAGATCTTAAAAACTATGTAATGTTATAAAAACAAAACAAAATATATCATTTATCAAATTGTTTTGACTTCTTGCTAGTAACACTTCATATTCTCTCTCTCTCTCTCTCCCCCCCACACACAGTGAGTCATATCTCCATCCGTCTGTTGACAGGGTGTCATTAAGTCGCCCAGGGTACTCTTGAACTTGCCCTGTAGCCAGCAGACCTGGAATGAGCGAGCTCCCTGTGCCAGCTTCCTTAGGATGGGATTACGTGCCCAACCCAACAGACCTTGCCAGGTTCCTTTCAATACAAAAGAGTTAGCCTTTGAGGCTCTTATGGGAAGTGTGGATGGAATACTAGATAAACTGATATTTTACAATAGTATCCACAGACTCCTGGGAGGCCATAGATATATTCTTAGATGCCTAAAAGTTCCTAAGTCTGAGAAACACAGACATGCAAATAAGAAACCAAACTCCATAAAGTAGCTGAAAGCATCTGGAGTTGATTTGCAGCAGCCTGAGACCCTGGAACATCCATTCTCTCTTGTGTTGTCCTTCTTTCTCTCTGCTTGCTAATAAAGAAATAAAAATTAAAAATCTGCCGGGCGTGGTGGCACACGCCTTTAATCCCAGCACTATAATCCCAGCACTCCGGAGACAGAGGTGGGAGGATCGCCATGAGCTCAAGGCCATCCTGAGACTACATAGTGAATTCCAGGTCAGTTTGAGCTATAGTGAGACCCTACCTCAAAAAACAAACAAACAAACAAACAAACACCCCAATAACAACAAAAAACAAACAAACTAAAAATCTTTACTTCTTGTTTAGTCTCTATGAGATTAGCTACCTTTACCTAAGCCTTCTTTGCCTCATCACGCTTCTTTGCCTCATCACGTGTTCACAGTTTACTACTTGTCAAAATCAGTGTATAAGCATTCAATTCTTAACTGCTTCTTAGTGTCATTTTTCTTGGGAATACTCTTGTGTACATGTAAAATTTTGAAGCTTTAAACTTTTCATTTGTTGTATGTTAAACTTCTGTGCACAGATACAGCGCTCCACAGGGAGAGGAGGAATACTTCCTTTCCTGTAAGAAGCCAGGGTTAGAAGTGGACATGGGAAGTGGACATGGACGGGCGTTGGCAGGAGAAGGTTGGTGGGCTGGTGAGGGTCTTCACAGAAGAGAGAAGAGCACACCAATTTGAGGAGTGTTTGCTAATGAGACTCTTTAGGAAGATTCTCTCATCAGAATAGAGAGAGGACCTTCAGACACAGGCAGCACACAGGAAGGGACAAGTCACCCCACATTTCCCATGCTGCCCTCCCCCAGTCTCACAGGTGGAATTTAGCCAGGGCAAAGAGGCATGCTGGTCTAGGCAGAAAGGCCAGTCAGAGGGAGTTAGAGGACACGATGGCACCTCAGGGAGATGGGTCTGAGGATAGGAATGACCGGAAGGTGCTCAGCACCGAGGGTGAGAGGAAGAGCAGAGGTTAGGAATGAAGGCTGTTGAAAAGGACAACATGTTCAGCCCCCTCGATAGTGAAAGCAAGCTTTACCTCACGTGACTCTGTCTCACAATGGCCCGTGAACTGACACTCACCTGGGAAACTTCTCTCCTGGCTCCCGATGCACTCCGTGTCCACAAAGGCTCCACAAAGATGTGTCCATCTGAGTAGACGAATACTTAGGAACGCTTTAAATTTGAGGCTGGAATCTAGAGAAGTATGATAATTTCTCAAAATTCCTACTAATTGATGGAATGATAAGATGTAGAATTTTTCTTGGATTTGGGGCTGGGAAGAGAAGTCACTTGGTGAAGTGCTTGCTTCCAAATGTGAGGACACAAATTTGATTCCCAGCACCCACATAAGAGTGTCAGGTGTTGGTTCAAAGCCCATGGCGGGGGAGGGCATCAGCCCCATAGAGGAAAGCAAGGCATGACCCTTGTTTGGCTACGTGGATGCATTATGGTGATGGAATTGCCTTCTAACTACATAGGTTTGTACTCATATGTTAGTGATGCTCTCACTTTTGGTTAAAGAAGTTTTCTTTTCATATGGCAGTGACCACTGGGGAGACTCAAAACTTGTCCGAGTGCTGAGATGTGACAGTTGAGTGCTCAACACTAAATGAGACATTTCTATCACACCCTCCAATGGCTCAGGGACAAGAGCAGAAGAGGTGGTAGAAAGAATGTAAGCGTCAAAGGATGGAGGGGAGTGCTTTTGAACGCTGTCTTCCAGTTTCAAAACTGTCATCGCATTGATGTTACCTGCATAAGATCTGTATAATGCTGGACTCATCAATAGCTTGTTGAGGATGATGGAGGATGTTAAAATAGAAAAGGGGATAGTAAGAAAGACTGGGGGGTTAAGTGGAGGGGTGTGGGGTTAGGGAGACAGATAAGGGTGGTGGGAGGGATCGGGTAAATGTCATAAAGTTTTCTGTTAACATAGTCAGGTATCATGGTGTTCACTGATCCCAGTGCTGAAGAGGGGGAAATAGGAGGTCCCTGGGGTTTGCTGACCAGACAGTCTAGTGTTGGTGCGCTCCAGGCCAATGAGAGCCCAGCCTCAAAGGCAGAGGATGGTGTTCCTGGGAAGAATGATGCCTGAGATTGTCCTCTGGCCTCCACACACACCTGAACACACACGGACACACACACAAATGCATGCACAACACATATAAAAGTTACTTTACATTTGGGGCTGTCAGATAGTGAAGTTAAAAAGTCAAAGAGGGTGCTCTAGTTTTATTTTCATTATCACCAGTTATTGCCAATATTATTTCTTGTGAAAGTATGCTTTAAAGGCTTCCTTCCACCTTAAACTAATCTTTAAAATAACCCTTTGAGTGTTTTTCAAGCATCATTTGTTGTCTTAATTTTTTGCCCCCACTTTACAGATGAAGAAAGTGAGGCCCATATAGGTGATAAAAACTGCCTTGAGGTAACCCTACTAGTGAATAGAGTATCCCAATGTAGATCCCCCACATTGCTCATTAGCTTAAAACAACTCACTGTAAGATTCTCTGGTGTGGGGGCTGAGCCAGGCAGCTAATTTATTCATCTCCTACCTTTGCTTTTTGTAAGTGGAATATATGACAATTTTATTTGAAATCTAATGGACTATTTTTTGAGAATTGAATTTAAATGATATCATCAATCAAGTAGCCAGATGATGTATGGCTTTGGGAAACAAAATTAAAATAGTTACAGCAGTTAAGCATATATTTTATTTCTCTTTTGCATTTTTAATCGAGCCAGAATAGACTGTGTTCACCTGTCTCTTGTTTACAAAATACCATGCTTAACTTGTTCTTGTCTTTCAATGAGAAAGATTTCATGCCAAACTCAGACTCTGCAGATGGGTTGGTTAGAAATGAAATGCCAGTTTTCTTATCTACACATCTAATTTCTTTTTGACCTTAGAGAACTCCCCCAAATCTAATGAGATGGTGAAGTAGGGTGATGAAAATTGGCTGCTATAAAGCAGGTTTCTCTCTCTTTATGTGTTTTTATGGTATCTATTTTGCAATTACTAAATTGTGGTCTCAGGGACACCCATCTGTTATGCCTAATTAGGGACCATAAATGGATTTTCAGCAAATATTTCATTAAAAATGAGATTTCCAAGTAGTAGAAAAATATTACACCCAAGCTATAATGGCAAGTGCTTTACAAAAATATTACAGAGAAATAGGAGGAAAATGAATAACGTAGCATATTATTCCAATTTTAATTAGACTCATAGAATGTTAAAATGGGAAGAGAGCTCAGAGACAGACAAAGAGAGAGAGAGAGAGAGAGAAGACAGAGAGCAGCTGGGAGGTAAAGAACTCAATATCCATTTAAATAAATATGCTTCATTGGAAACCCACAATATCACTAGAAAGTTGGAATAATTATTATTTTTCATATGAGGAAGTGGGGGTCTAAAGAAAGCTTTGTAATTTGTTCAATATCACAGTCAGAAATGGCAAGGCAGAATTCAAACCTGGGCTCATCTGGTTTGATTTTCCAAACTTGGACCAAAAGCCAGTTTCATTATCAAGGCCTTCATGAGATCTCAAAAGGTACTTTACGCCTGATCTTGTTAAGTAGCATTGACCCCTCACATGGGCCCACAACGTGACTGCAAACGAGACAAAGGCCTGGCATCTCTGCCCTCAGCCCGCATCTGTTTTCTTTACGGACTCTTGCTTGACCCTGCATATGTGTGTTCATCCCTTAAGGAGCGTCTATGTGCCTAACCTGCCTCTTCCCCCTTCAAGGATGAAGGTGCAGAGAAAAGTCACTCCCCTAAATCTGCAGTCATGTTGGAAGAGCCAATCCTGGGAGTACAGAGCACCCCACAGGAGGGCACGTATTCATGAAGGCCAGGCCTGTGCAAAAGTGACCACATTGCAGGAATGGTCAATGGTTCCCTCCAGAGAGGTCAGCTTACTGGGCCAGAATTACAACAGTGATGTGCAGAACCATGTCTTGACTAAGGCTGATCAATAGTGCATATCTCTTAAAAAATTTTATATTTCATTTATTTATTTGTTTGAGATAGAGAGTTAGAGAGAGAGAGAGAGAGAGAGAGAGAGAGAGAGAGAGAGAGAGAGAGAGAATAGGCACATCAGGGCCTCCAGCCACTGCAAACAAACTCCAGACATGTGCACCCCCTGTGCATCTGGCTTAGGTGGATCCTGGGGAATTGAACCAGGATCCTTTGGCTTTGCAGGCAAACGTCTTAGCTGCTAAGCCATCTCTCAAGCCCAACAGTGCATATATCTCTTTCTTCCTACCCCAGTTCTGCCTCTATTTGGCATAGCTCATACGAGTACCTTAAAGATGGACTTGGGATCCCTGGGCCCCTTTATTGCTCCTCTTTCCAAACCATTTATGAAATCGCCTGGCCCTGCTTTTTACCACTACTCATCACTTTAATTAGTATTTTGGGATTGGTGGTGGAAGCTAGCTCACTGGGTGCCAGAACTGGGGCTTCTGCTCCAAAACTCTGGTTGTAAGACTAGTTCCCAGGTTTCGTGACTCATATATTAGCACTCTTCACCCTCAGTCTAACACCACACTCTTAGTAAGAAGACCAGAAGAATAAAGCCTGAAGCTTTGAGTGTTTTTTTTTTTTTAATTTCTGTTCTAATATCTCTACTGTACTCTCTGTAATATCCCACATATGAGCATGCACTTATCTTAAATGTAACCTACTTCAGAAGTTACCAGGGGGGAAACTGGAGACATATCTACTTCTATTCTCTTTTCTTCATTTTAAATGAACTTTAATTCTTATAATACCTGATATTCTCAGCAGACCAAAAAAAGACAAAAATAATAGGAAAGATGAGGGGGGGTCCAGTGGGAGGGGGGAGTGTGGGAAGGATTATGTTAATTAAAAATATTTCTGTTTATTTATTTGCAAGCAGAGGGAGATAGGAGAGAGAGAAAGACAGATGGGGGGGGGGGGAGAATGGGTACACCAGGGACTCCAGGCACCGTGAAGAAATTCCAGATGTACACACCACTTTGTGCATATGGATTTACCTACATACTGGGGAGTTGAACTTGGCTCACTGGGCTTTTCAGACAAGTGCCTTAACCACTGAGCAATCTCTCCATAACATCAGTTGTGGTGCTCACTTGCCCCAGTGCTGGGGTGGTGGATGACCACTGAGCAGTCTCTCCATAGCATCACTTGCCCCAGTGCTGGGGTGGTGGATGACCACTGAGCAGTCTCTCCATAGCATCACTTGCCCCAGCGCTGGGGTGGTGGATGACCACTGAGCAGTCTCTCCATAGCATCACCTGCCCCAGTGCTGGGGTGGTGGATGACCACTGAGCAGTCTCTCCATAGCATCACCTGCCCCAGTGCTGGGGTGGTGGATGACCACTGAGCAGTCTCTCCATAGCACCACTTGCCCCAGTGCTGGGGTGGTGGATGACCACTGAGCAGTCTCTCCATAGCACCACTTGCCCCAGTGCTGGGGTGGTGGATGACCACTGAGCAGTCTCTCCATAGCACCACTTGTCCCAGTGCTGGGGTGGTGGATGACCACTGAGCAGTCTCTCCATAGCATCACTTGCCCCAGTGCTGGGGTGGTGGATGACCACTGAGCAGTCTCTCCATAGCATCACTTGCCCCAGTGCTGGGGTGGTGGATGACCACTGAGCAGTCTCTCCATAGCATCACTTGCCCCAGTGCTGGGGTGGTGGATGACCACTGAGCAGTCTCTCCATAGCATCACTTGCCCCAGTGCTGGGGTGGTGGATGACCACTGAGCAGTCTCTCCATAGCACCACTTGCCCCAGTGCTGGGGTGGTGGATGACCACTGAGCAGTCTCTCCATAGCACCACTTGCCCCAGTGCTGGGGTGGTGGATGACCACTGAGCAGTCTCTCCATAGCACCACTTGCCCCAGCGCTGGGGTGGTGGATGACCACTGAGCAGTCTCTCCATAGCACCACTTGCCCCAGTGCTGGGGTGGTGGATGACCACTGAACAGTCTCTCCATAGCACCACTTGCCCCAGTGCTGGGGTGGTGGATGACCACTGAGCAGTCTCTCCATAGCACCACTTGCCCCAGTGCTGGGGTGGTGGATGACCACTGAGCAGTCTCTCCATAGCACCACTTGCCCCAGTGCTGGGGTGGTGGATGACCACTGAGCAGTCTCTCCATAGCATCACTTGCCCCAGTGCTGGGGTGGTGGATGACCACTGAGCAGTCTCTCCATAGCATCACTTGCCCCAGTGCTGGGGTGGTGGATGACCACTGAGCAGTCTCTCCATAGCACCACTTGCCCCAGTGCTGGGGTGGTGGATGACCACTGAGCAGTCTCTCCATAGCATCACTTGCCCCAGTGCTGGGGTGGTGGATGACCACTGAGCAGTCTCTCCATAGCACCACTTGCCCCAGTGCTGGGGTGGTGGATGACCACTGAGCAGTCTCTCCATAGCACCACTTGCCCCAGTGCTGGGGTGGTGGATGACCACTGAGCAGTCTCTCCATAGCATCACTTGCCCCAGTGCTGGGGTGGTGGATGACCACTGAGCAGTCTCTCCATAGCACCACTTGCCCCAGTGCTGGGGTGGTGATGACCACTGAGCACTGTCTCCATAGCATCACTTGCCCCAGTGCTGGGGTGGTGGATGACCACTGAGCAGTCTCTCCATAGCATCACTTGCCCCAGTGCTGGGGTGGTGGATGACCACTGAGCAGTCTCTCCATAGCATCACTTGCCCCAGTGCTGGGGTGGTGGATGACCACTGAGCAGTCTCTCCATAGCATCACTTGCCCCAGTGCTGGGGTGGTGGATGAACACTGAGCAGTCTCTCCATAGCACCACTTGCCCCATGCTGGGGTGGTGGATGACCACTGAGCAGTCTCTCCATAGCATCACTTGCCCCAGTGCTGGGGTGGTGGATGACCACTGAGCAGTCTCTCCATAGCATCTTTTGCCCCAGTGCTGGGGTGGTGGATGACCACTGAGCAGTCTCTCCATAGCATCACTTGCCCCAGTGCTGGGGTGGTGGATGACCACTGAGCAGTCTCTCCATAGCATCACTTGCCCCAGTGCTGGGGTGGTGGATGAACACTGAGCAGTCTCTCCATAGCACCACTTGCCCCAGTGCTGGGGTGGTGGATGACCACTGAGCAGTCTCTCCATAGCATCACTTGCCCCAGTGCTGGGGTGGTGGATGACCACTGAGCAGTCTCTCC
Organism: Jaculus jaculus; assembly: GCF_020740685.1. NCBI lineage: Eukaryota > Metazoa > Chordata > Mammalia > Rodentia > Dipodidae > Jaculus > Jaculus jaculus. Next base: position 6,772,239 of record NC_059120.1, on the reverse strand, counting down.
ATAGCATCACTTGCCCCAGTGCTGGGGTGGTGGATGACCACTGAGCAGTCTCTCCATAGCACCACTTGCCCCAGTGCTGGGGTGGTGGATGACCACTGAGCAGTCTCTCCATAGCATCACTTGCCCCAGTGCTGGGGTGGTGGATGACCACTGAGCAGTCTCTCCATAGCACCACTTGCCCCAGTGCTGGGGTGGTGGATGACCACTGAGCAGTCTCTCCATAGCACCACTTGCCCCAGTGCTGGGGTGGTGGATGACCACTGAGCAGTCTCTCCATAGCATCACTTGCCCCAGTGCTGGGGTGGTGGATGACCACTGAGCAGTCTCTCCATAGCACCACTTGCCCCAGTGCTGGGGTGGTGATGACCACTGAGCACTGTCTCCATAGCATCACTTGCCCCAGTGCTGGGGTGGTGGATGACCACTGAGCAGTCTCTCCATAGCATCACTTGCCCCAGTGCTGGGGTGGTGGATGACCACTGAGCAGTCTCTCCATAGCATCACTTGCCCCAGTGCTGGGGTGGTGGATGACCACTGAGCAGTCTCTCCATAGCATCACTTGCCCCAGTGCTGGGGTGGTGGATGAACACTGAGCAGTCTCTCCATAGCACCACTTGCCCCAGTGCTGGGGTGGTGGATGACCACTGAGCAGTCTCTCCATAGCATCACTTGCCCCAGTGCTGGGGTGGTGGATGACCACTGAGCAGTCTCTCCATAGCATCTTTTGCCCCAGTGCTGGGGTGGTGGATGACCACTGAGCAGTCTCTCCATAGCATCACTTGCCCCAGTGCTGGGGTGGTGGATGACCACTGAGCAGTCTCTCCATAGCATCACTTGCCCCAGTGCTGGGGTGGTGGATGAACACTGAGCAGTCTCTCCATAGCACCACTTGCCCCAGTGCTGGGGTGGTGGATGACCACTGAGCAGTCTCTCCATAGCATCACTTGCCCCAATGCTGGGGTGGTGGATGACCACTGAGCAGTCTCTCCATAGCATCTTTTGCCCCAGTGCTGGGGTGGTGGATGACCACTGAGCAGTCTCTCCATAGCATCACTTGCCCCAGTGCTGGGGTGGTGGATGACCACTGAGCAGTCTCTCCATAGCACCACTTGCCCCAGTGCTGGGGTGGTGGATGACCACTGAGCAGTCTCTCCATAGCACCACTTGCCCCAGTGCTGGGGTGGTGGATGACCACTGAGCAGTCTCTCCATAGCATCACTTGCCCCAGTGCTGGGGTGGTGGATGACCACTGAGCAGTCTCTCCATAGCACCACTTGCCCCAGTGCTGGGGTGGTGGATGACCACTGAGCAGTCTCTCCATAGCATCACTTGCCCCAGTGCTGGGGTGGTGGATGACCACTGAGCAGTCTCTCCATAGCATCACTTGCCCCAGTGCTGGGGTGGTGGATGACCACTGAGCAGTCTCTCCATAGCACCACTTGCCCCAGTGCTGGGTGGTGGATGACCACTGAGCAGTCTCTCCATAGCACCACTTGCCCCAGTGCTGGGGTGGTGGATGACCACTGAGCAGTCTCTCCATAGCATCACTTGCCCCAGTGCTGGGGTGGTGGATGACCACTGAGCAGTCTCTCCATAGCACCACTTGCCCCAGTGCTGGGGTGGTGGATGACCACTGAGCAGTCTCTCCATAGCATCACTTGCCCCAGTGCTGGGGTGGTGGATGACCACTGAGCAGTCTCTCCATAGCACCACTTGCCCCAGTGCTGGGGTGGTGGATGACCACTGAGCAGTCTCTCCATAGCACCACTTGCCCCAGTGCTGGGGTGGTGGATGACCACTGAGCAGTCTCTCCATAGCACCACTTGCCCCAGTGCTGGGGTGGTGGATGACCACTGAGCAGTCTCTCCATAGCATCACTTGCCCCAGTGCTGGGGTGGTGGATGACCACTGAGCAGTCTCTCCATAGCATCACTTGCCCCAGTGCTGGGGTGGTGGATGACCACTGAGCAGTCTCTCCATAGCATCACCTGCCCCAGTGCTGGGGTGGTGGATGACCACTGAGCAGTCTCTCCATAGCACCACCTGCCCCAGTGCTGGGGTGGTGGATGACCACTGAGCAGTCTCTCCATAGCATCACTTGCCCCAGTGCTGGGGTGGTGGATGACCACTGAGCAGTCTCTCCATAGCACCACTTGCCCCAGTGCTGGGGTGGTGGATGACCACTGAGCAGTCTCTCCATAGCACCACTTGCCCCAGTGCTGGGGTGGTGGATGACCACTGAGCAGTCTCTCCATAGCATCACTTGCACCAGTGCTGGGGTGGTGGATGACCACTGAGCAGTCTCTCCATAGCACCACTTGCCCCAGTGCTGGGGTGGTGGATGACCACTGAGCAGTCTCTCCATAGCACCACTTGCCCCAGTGCTGGGGTGGTGGATGACCACTGAGCAGTCTCTCCATAGCATCACTTGCCCCAGTGCTGGGGTGGTGGATGACCACTGAGCAGTCTCTCCATAGCATCACTTGCCCCAGTGCTGGGGTGGTGGATGACCACTGAGCAGTCTCTCCATAGCATCACCTGCCCCAGTGCTGGGGTGGTGGATGACCACTGAGCAGTCTCTCCATAGCACCACTTGCCCCAGTGCTGGGGTGGTGGATGACCACTGAGCAGTCTCTCTATAGCATCACTTGCCCCAGTGCTGGGGTGGTGGAGACGTGGCTGTGGTGGTTTAGTAAATGCTGCCCAAAGCCATGCATCTGAATGGGTATCACTGGGCTGTAGAGTTAGAAATGTCCTTGAAATAATGTCACTTTTAAGTGCTCAACTGCTATGTAATGAGAAATGAGAAAGAACACCCAGGAAAGAAAATGTCAAAAGTTTGGAGCCTTATATTTAGAGGTTTGAGGAGAGAGAATAAAGAGTAAACTAAGCAAGCATTTTTTTTTGTCATTCTATTTATTTTTTACATGCTTGTGTGTATATGTTCATGTGTGTGTGTGTGTGTGTGTGTATTTGAGGAGGCCAGAGGTTGACTTTGGGTGCCTTCCTCAATTGCTCTCTGGTTTGAACTTGGAGCTTGACATTTGGTTAGTCTGCTTAGCCAACTCCTCCTGGAGATCCCAAGTCTCTCCCCCATGATCACTGGGATCACAGGCAACTGTCACATGCCCTCATACTTATAAGAGTGATGCCTGGGGTCCTTAGCTCCTGTCCTCATGCTTGTGTGGAAATTACTTTATTCACTGAGCCATTGACCCAGCTCAAGACAAGGTATTTATGAATAGCAGAAGAAAGAGATACTCAAACATGTATGTGACATGATGAAGACATCAAGGTGATCATGGGCTAAAACAAAGGGCTCTGGCATCAAAAGCCATAGCAAGAAGAAGGCGTGGGCTGGGGAGAGGGCTCCGTGGTTAAGGTATGTGCCAGCAAAACCTAGTGACATGGATTCCATCCCCAGGACCCCCGCAAAGCCAGATGCACAAGGTGTCACACACATCTGGAGTTTGTTTGCAGTGGCTGGAGGCCCTGGCACACTTATTCTCTCTCTGTCTGTTTCTCTTCTCTCTGTCTCTCTGCTTGTAAATAAATAAATAAACTTTAAAGAAGAAAGAGTAACAAACTCTGAGAATCATGGCTGCAGACCGAAATGTAAGTGACAGACCTGAATGTAAAAGTCACCAACAACTGGCAAAATGTAAGTGATATACCTGAATATAAAAGTCGTCAACAACTGGCAAAACTCAAGATGTGGGGTTGTAGGGGTGTGAGTGTGTGGAGGAATGAGGAGAGGATTCCATACAGCACTGTTAATTCATGGCACAGGTATATCTATACCTTATATAATTTAAAAAGTTAGGCTGGAGAGATGGCTAAATGGTTAAAGCTGCTTGCTTATAAAGCCTATTGGCCGGGGAGGGCCCAGGTTCAATTCCCCATTACCAGGTAAAGCCAGCTGCACCAAGTGGCACATGTGTCTGGAGTTTGCATCAGCAAGAGGTCTTGGCACTTCTGTTCATTCCTTCTCTCTCTCCCTCCTTGAAAATAATTTTTAAAAGTATTTTTTAAGAGTAATATCAAAGGAACAAAAAGGAAAACAGAAATGAAAATCATCAAACAAAAATGAAACCAAAATGCAAGGCCACGTAGCAAAAGACTGAAAGACATAAAAGTTGGGATGATTTTATGATCATATTTGCTTAAAATTAACGCACATGTCTTCCCCACAGTGCCTGTTCATAATATTGTTCTATGGGGTGAACTGGAAGGGATGGAGATCATAGCTTTTTACTCCTAGCACTTTTTAACAGTGCAGTGTTAATTTTATCATTTAATAAAAGAAACTAAATATTTTTAAAATAAAACAATAAAAACAGACCAAGACTAGAGATTACTTGAAATTTTAACAAGGATTCAGACTAAACGAATACTGGAGCATACGAATAATTGGCTACCCTCTACAATCAGCTATCAAAATGCTGTGTTCTCTGCGGCAGACAACGATGTCACCCATTAGAATACTGAGGCAGACCCCGTCACTGCTGCCAGCGACTGGGGCCTGTTGGAAGTCACAGATGCTCCTCTAGCCAGCTCGGGTCAGGATGCAGTAGCATAAGAACCTCAACTCCAGCTGGTTACTTTGGCCCTTGTATATAGCAAATGGTTTTTACAGAAATTAGACCTTATATTATCCTCCATCTATGCACAAGCAGAACTTTGAGTTCTTTTCTCTTCAGAAAAGTGGAGAATGAGAACAACGTAGGAAGAAAACCTGACCCAGGTCCAGTTGATAATCTCTCCCACTGTAGGAAAGGTATTATTGAGAACGACATGTAATCTCTCACTAAGCACTTTTCCATGTAGCCTCCCAATTTTTACTTCAATGTATCTTGCAATTAACACTATGTAAATTTTAACAAAATTATATTCTGTTACTTTGAATGTTTTAAAAAATGTCTTTACAATATGTAAGACATTTTCATTTATACTGATGCATTGCATGTGTCTGTAAAAGCCAGGGGCCGTGACAATAGAGTAACAAGAATTCTTGTGGAAAAATTATTTAAGGGCTGGGAAAATGGTTCACTGGTTAAAGGTGCTTGTTCCACAAGCCTCCTGACCAGATCTTCGATTCCCATCACCCATGTAAAGCCAGGCACAAAAGGGGCAACACACCTGCAACCTCAAAGTGCCAAAGGAAATGGGACGTCACGTTAGGAGAATTCCAAGACTGGACTTCCCAGAGGCCAAAACAGGTGCGAGCCTATCTCAGACAAGGCAGACAGAGAGGTTGTCCTGTGACCTCCAAACGTGTGCTGTGGTACATGTGCATGCGCGCACGCGCGCACGCACACACACACACACACACACACACACACACACACACGCTAATAAAAAGTGTTTATGAAATAATAGTTTTTTCTAAGATAATATGAGAATAGGAGTTCCATAACTTCCTCCATATTACCGTAATGTCATTGATGGAGTTCCATAACTTCCTCCATATTACTGTAATGTCATTGATGAAGTTCCATAACGTCCTCTATATTACCGTAATGTCATTGATGAAGTTCCATAATTTCCTCCATATTACCGTAATGTCATTGATGAAGTCACAGGTTATTAATGAGCACTTTGGTTGTCTACAATGCAAACGTACATGTGTTTTGGCATGTCTGCCAATGCATGTGCATCTGTGTGTGTGTGCGTGTGTATGTGTGTGTGTGTGCGCGCGCGCATGCCCATGCTGGCTGTTGGGACAAGACGACTCAGGTCTGACCAAATGTAGCAAGGGCATTCCTTTCACCCCTGTGTGATGTCCCCGGCTCCCGAGCCTGCAGTGTGGCCAGAGAGCCAGGACTAATCTGTGGGTGCAGATCCCTCCTGAAGTTGTTCTGTGGAGGGTCCTGTCCAGCCTGTCTCTTTGAAGCCTGATCATTTATTCCACATGTGCTCACGACGAGTCTCACGCGTGCCCTGCAACGGGAGCGCGGGCTGGAACAGTCACGACTCCAGTGCGTCAGGTCGTTTTCACAGGCTTTCCCGAGTTGCGTTCTCGAGTTCAGCGTGGGGGCGAGGGCAGTGCAGGAGGAAGGGCTGTGCGGGGGAGCGGGGAGCCCAAGCTCAGTGGGTTTCGTTGCTCATGGCTCAGTCTCCACATTCATCTTCAGAGCTCCTCACTTCTACCATTCCTGCCTGTCTCCTTTCAGGTCCTCGCCAGAGCAGCGGGCCATTTGCTACTGTCCACGCCTTCGCTTATACTCTCACCTGGAGCCATTTCTCTGACACAAACTGGATGAGCCAATAAGACGCATGTTAACGGTGTGAACGTGAAAGGTACCCCATGGGTTCTTGTGTTTGAGTCCTTGTCCCCCGCCAGTGGTGGTGCTTTGGGAGTCTGTAACCTTTTAGAGATGAGGCCCGGTTGGAGAAAGTGAGTTGCTGGAGGGCAAGCCTTGAGGTTTATAGTGTGGATCACTTCTTTTCTCTTCTCTTCTTCCTGATTGGCCCAGATGTACGCAAGCAGCCTCCCATCACCACACCTTCCCCAGCAATGCTGGACTGTGCCCTCAAACCATGGCCACAGTGAACCCTTCCAGAGAGTCAGCAGCAAGGGAAGCAACTCAAAGCTCTGCCTAGTGACAAGAATTCCACTTGTCCCATCCAGCAGCGACACCTCTGAGTGAGACTGTGTCTGCCTTTTCGTTTTTGATCTCCATTCCTGCACCACATTGGTCTACCAATGATCCAAAGTTAGTCTAGGTCAACTTGGGCTAGAGTGAGACCCTACCTCAAAACAAACAAACAAACAAACAAACAAACAAACAAACAAACACAAAAACCAAAGTTAGGAGTCTTTTCTAGCCCGTGAGTAGGTCATGAGGCTCTTACTCCATGGAGTGGAAGAGCAGAAACCTAGACAGACTGGCTTAAGAATGGTGGGGCACACGGAGCTGCCTGCCTCCTCTCGCTCCTGTGTGCTCTTCTAATCAAAGGTGGCTTACTGCTGAGCCCATCCAATTTTAGGAGTTGGTGGGTCTGAGAGAAGCCAGGTCATGATGGACAGTTCTGACCACATGGTCCTTTGAGGCCCTGGGGTCGGTTTGTCCATCTCTTCGGCAAAGCCCTGGGCAAGACTGCAAGTACATATCACTGTTTGTTCTAGTGTGTGCAGCTCTTCCCGATCTGCTCTCCTGATAGGGATGGAAAAAGAATTCATTTGCCAGATCAATAGCTGTATAGCATATATCTGAGGCTGTGCTAATCTTCTCTATTATAGATAACCTATCTAGCACAGCAGCTGCAGCTGAGGCTCTTGCTTCTTGGATTTTCACTAGTACACCATCACCCTTCAGCATCCAGATGCTTTATTACAGAGGCCAGACTCGGGAACTAAATGATGCCATGGGGCACACTCTCCTGTTGTTGTTGTCCATCTGATGTTGCCCAGGATGCGATGTCCACTCTCTGCTCATACCATTGTTCTCCCTTGCCATCATGGAGCTTCCTCTCAAGCCGATAAGCCAAAATAAACCCTTTTTTTTTTTTCCCACACAAAAGAATGATGTTATGATGGGGCTCCCTAACCCTACATCCTTTGGGTCTAAGAATGGCTCCAATTTCTGCCTTTCTTCCTGAGGTGGGATCTTCTTATTATTTTTTTGTTTTTGTTTTTCGAGGTAGGGTCTAACTCTGGCTCAGGCTGACCTGGAATTCACTATGTAGTCCCAGGGTGGCCTTGAACTCATGGTGATCCTCCTACCTCTGCCTCACGAGTGCTGGGATTAAAGGCGTACAACAGCAAGCCCGGCTGGGATCTTATTTTAATTGCCTATCTTGAGCTTGGAGGATGGAGCAATTTTAGGAACTTTACTTCCATTTCCCCATTATGGTAGCTCTTGCTTTATTCTCTATATTAATCATGTCAGCTATGTATATCCAGGGACAGAGGAATTAAGAGTAGGTATGTTATAGACTTAATGGAATCACTGTGATCTGAACCTGGGCTATGGCCACATTTGTTATCTGTTGCTCATGTTAATAACAGGACTTTTATGCCACCTGGGGTCACCCAGTCTCAATGTTAGCAAGACCTTGTGTCCAAGAATCCTCCCAAAGTTTGAGAATATCCGTCCTTCAGTATACAATTATTTCACTTTGAGAGTGTGATGACACAAGCGTCACGTATGTGGGCCCCACGTCTGGTTCCCGGCATAGTGCTTGAGCCCTCCTGACTTCCCGACTGGTAAAGGGCCGCAGAGCATGTGTGTTACTACGAAGCCATTTTCAACTATCCCTGAGCTTTTGTTCATGAGGAAACTATTGGTGCACCCCTGAATTATTTTGGGCCAAGAGCAGGTCACCAAGGAAACCAACCATGTGGTTGTAGGGTGGACTTGGAGTCCTAGCATCCCCAACTTCATGGAGGAGAGTTCAATATCAATGGAGGGTGATTTCACCAGTCATGTCAAGGTAACATAACTTCCACAGGAACCATCGGCAACAGTGTTTGGAGAGTTCCGAGTGGGTCAATACCTTGAAGGTCTGGGAGGGCAGGATAGCCCCAGCAGGCATGGACGTGCCCCTGCCCATGCCTGGCTCTGTGTAGCTCATCACTCTTCCAATGAGTATTCTAAAGTTGTCGCCTTCATAATTAACAGGTAGTCAATGAATTCCATTCCTGGGTTCTGTGAGCCATAATAGCAAATTGCAAACCCTAAGAAAGGGCTTGTGGGAACCCTCAGCTTATAGCTGGTTGGTCATACATTAGGATAGTAGACCCTGGGCTTTGCTTAGCAGATGAAGTGGTGACATATTGTAGGATAAGTGGTGAAATCTTGTGAGCCCTTTATTTGCAGGATCTGAGAGCAACTCGGATGCTTACAGATAAATTTAATTGTAAGATTACCCTGCTGGTGCTGGAGAATTGGCTGATATGGAAGAAAACAGCCATACATTTAGTATCAGAAGAATTGTGAACTAAAAAAGTTGCCATGGTGTTGCAGTTCCCTTTGCATTGTGGGGACAGACCCCAACCACAAGCAGCTCGTGGGAGGAAGGGGTTTGTTCCAGGCTCGCAGCTTTCAGGGGAAGCTTCATCATGGAGCAGGGGAGTGACTGACCATCACACGCGCACAGCAGAGAGAGAGCAGCCAGCACCAGCCAGCATGACCGACTCCGAACACTTAGGGCTGGACTCCGACCCACCCCACTGACACACCTCCCCCAGCAGGCCTCTGCCCGCTGGACCCTGAGTAGGAAGCTTAATTTTAATTAATTAATTAATTAATTTGAAAGAGGGAGGGAGGGAAAGAGAGAGAGAGGCAGATAGAATGGGCACACCAGGGCCTCCAGCCACTAAAAATGAACTTCAGATATATAAGCTACCTTGTGTATCTGGCTTATATGGGTACTGGGGACTCAAACCTGTGTCCTTGGCTTTGTAGGCAAGCAATAAGCCATCTATCCAGTCTGGAAGCTTAATCTCTCTTTTTTTAATTTTAGAGAAAGAGAGAGAGAGAGAGAGAATTGGCTCGCCAGGGCCTCAGCCACTGTAATAGAACTCCAGAAGCTTGTGCCACCTAGTGGGCATGAGTGATTTTTGCACTTGCCTCACCTTTGTGCATCTGGCTTATATGGGATCTTCAGAGTTGAACATGGGTCCTTAGGCTTCACAGGCAAGATCCTTAACTGCTAAGCCATCCCTCCAGCTCTGGAAGTTTAATCTTATTCAAGCATACCTGAGGTTCTGGGGATATTTACATTCAAACTACCACACCCAGGGCAGCCAATGTGCACACCTGCGTGGCCTCAGGGCCTTTTACTGTTTTAGTCAGTGACTCATCCTGAAACATGGCCCAGCCTGGAAGCTGGGCACAGAATTGAAACACTTCACTGAGGAGACCCTTAGCTGCGTTGCTCATCCTCACAAGGTATTGATCTATCCATTATTGAGTTCTTTTGATTAGGCAGAGCCATTTTTTATTGGTTGCCCACCTACTTCCTCCTCAGGAATGGACTATATGATAAGCCATCTCCGTCTCCTGACAGGGCCACTGACCCCACCTGGACGATCATGTTTCTCGAGTCCTCTCGTCCACACACTATTTGCGGGCCCGGTGCTCTAATGGGATCTCCACCATTCCCTCTGGGATGCAGAGGAGAACCTCCACTCAGCACCCGAGGGACGTTGCTGCCCATCTCTCCAGTGAGCCCCACACTGCCTGGGCACTGCCGGCCGCGGCCCAGAGGTACGTGTTTGGCTTCCTTGATAGAGCCTTGTTATTTTGCCTCACTTCTCTCGGTCTCTCATGTCTTTATGCTGCCATCTGTCATAGTTATTCTAGCTCTCTCTCTGTGAGGATTGGCACGTTCACTGTCTTCTAGGTGTGATTATTCTAGTAGCATACTAACATCATTTCCCCAAGTCCTTGCTAGGGTGTTAACTGTTACATCCTGGGAGAGTGCTCCAAATGCATCATTTCTATCTTTCTTTCCTTTCCTTTCCTTATCTCTTTTTGTTTTTGGTGAGTGGGCATATGCCTGTGTGTTGTGTAGGCCCATGCATGTGTCTGTATACATGTGTGTGTGTGTATGTATGTATATGTGTATGAATATATGTGTGTGTATGCATGTGTGTATGTGTTGTGTAGGCCCATTCATGTGCAGGGGCATGCCCAGTGCAAGTCTGTGGAGTCCAGAGGAGGATGTCCTCACTCCTTCCCACCTTGAGACAGAGTCTCCCTCATGCTGGAGCTCACTGAGCTTTGTCAGACTGGCTGACTAGAGCTCTTGTCTCCACCCCTCTTTACACTGGGGTTACAGTCATATGTGACCATGCCCGGGTTTTTATGTGGGTACTAGATTTCAAACTCAGCTCCTTATGCTCATGTAGCAAGCTCTTGCTCCCACTGAGCCCTCTCCCCAGGCCGAGTTCTTCCTTTTCCAACAGTACGCCTAGTCTTCTTGACCAAGCATCCCAGAGCCCAGCCCCATGGGCTCACTCCACTTCCTGCCATGGCATATTAGCTACTTCCTTCAGCTTTCATGGGTTTGTCTCCTTACCTCATTATCAAGGCCAAGTTGTCCCCTTGTGTGTGTGTGGATTGTGTGTAATGACCAGAAGGGAAGTTCTGGGGAGAAGCACACTTGTCTTGTACAGATCTCTGCATCCCCATCAAGCAAAGAATGACTGGTTGTGTTTAAAGGCAAGCGTACATCTGCAGCCTCAGAGGGTTCAGGGAATGTGGCATTCAATATCCTTAGGTGCATTAACAGGATGTCTCTGTTCAGTCACGATGTCTCCAGGCAGTGTATGAGGACCATGCACTTCTTTACCAACCAGGGCTGGAGCCCAGCATAGCAGCCCCTCTTGGATTAGGAGTTTAACTTTCCTCATTACTCTACTGATATATCAATGAAGTCTCAGGGTTGGTCCTCATATGTGCCCTGCAGAAGGTGAGACATCTCTACATGCTTCCAGACAAATCCTCTGCTTTCACACCAGCCTTTAAAAAATTTTTATTTTAGAGATAGATACAGACAGAGAGAGAAAGAAATGGTGGCTTGGTCCTCAGCCACTGCAATTGAACTCCAGATTCTTGCGCCACCTAGTGGGCATGTGCAACCTTGCACTTGCTCCACCTTTGTGCATCTGGCTTACATGGGCTCTGGAGAGTCAAACATGGGTCTTTAGTCTTCTCAGGCAAGCGCCTTAACAGCTAAGCCATCTCTTGAGCCCTACACTAGCCTTTTCCTTGATGACTGATCACTCCAAACTGTTGGGTTACCTTCTTCCTGGGATCAGTTTGTCTTCGCTGTGTAATTTCATTTCACTTCTCCCACATCAAGCAGCAAATGCGTTACCTTCCATGAATGAACCTTCTCAGTTCATCACTGAGGAGAGTCCTAGTAGCAGCTAATGTGGCAGGGACTGTTTCATCTTCCAGCCGGGATGTTTTTTTTTTTTTTTTTTTTTTTGTCAGCACGTGGATGAACCGGCTCCGAAACCCTGTCCCAGCGGCTCTTCCTACATTGACTCCTGAACCACTGGTTTCAGGTTTGGGGACCTAGTGCTGGATTTTATTGGGAAGGAGGAGTCAACTGTGTAGCAAAACTTGGAGGAAGAAGTTGAGCTGTAATAGAGTCTCGATGGAGTTTCAGCTGGCCCCAAAGCAAGTTTCAAATTTGTAGTAAGCACTTAGAATCACCCTGAGAGGCGGCAAAGGGTCTGGGCACTCTTGCACCCACATTCAGCTCCCTTTCTCTGAGTGAGGCTTGAGAGAGGCCCCTCATTGCCCATCCGCCTCCTTCCCTTTCCCTGCACAGTCGTACCCTACTGGGCTCTTTCTTTCTTTTTTTCCTTCCTTCCTTCCTTCCTTCCTTCCTTCCTTCCTTCCTTCCTTCCTTCCTTCCTTCCTTCCTTTCTTCCTTTTCTTATTTTTGGTAAAATGGTTTGGTTTTTGTCCTCCTTTCCTCCTTCCTTCCTTCCTTCCTTCCTTCCTTCCTTCCTTCCTTCCTTTCCTCTTTCTTTCTCTCTTAATTCTGAAGATACAACCCAGGGTCTTGCCCAGCAAGCCAAGGGCGTTTGTGCCTACACAGCAGTCTCATGTCACGTAGAAGAAGGTGTCCCTTGCTGTGGCAGATGTCACTCCCTCCTGGTGAAGACTTCTCAGATCCACACTAGAGCTCAGAGCTTGCCTGGCCAGCCACACACGAGTTGCATTTTGCCTTGTCCTGATCTTGATCGGTGGCTGTCAGCACACCTCCAGATGAATGGTTCCAGTAATGAGGTTTGATACAATTGGCTTTTAAATGCCTGCTTTTGGCCCAAATCTGTGCCCTAGTCTTGTAACTGTCTAATCAGTTCAATTGGCCACTAGATATTTGCATTTGTAATTTCTATAAATATTTAAAATTGTTCTCTTCCAAAGCTGAATTCATCTTTCCCTAGCTTCATACAAATGTGTTTGTATTTTTGAGCAGACAAGCATAGGGAAAGCTTGGCCACCCAGGATCCACCTCAGCCGGAGCAATGAATACCCCCTAGCCTGGCAGTGCGCTTATCAACATGGCTCCTCAGCTGCAGCGAGCTGCAGGCACGGCTGCTTCCAGCCAGGCAGTAACTTTCTCTCCTCAAAACCTTTGGTAACTCCCCTTTAAGGTTCCCATTCAAACATACCCAGGATCTAAAGACAGGGGTTCAAACCAGCCTGAACCAGTTTCATATGTATGTGCAGTAAGACAAATTGTGTCCACTGAGTAAACTTTCAGGGAAGAGCCGTCCTATTTACCATCCTGTCCCCACGCATCACTGGTCAATACTTGTGAGTAAAATGTGCTTCATCAGAAAGGACATCCACAGAAGAGAAAGCTACATGACCCCAACCTGTCAATCAAAGCCTTTCACCCAGCTGTGATGGAGGCTGAAGCAGGAGGATCGCTGCAAGTTCTGAGCCAGCCTGAAGTTACTTAGTGATTTCCAGGTCAGCCTGGGCTTGAGCGAGACCCTACCTCAAAAAAACAAAAACAGAGAACCACCCAAACAACACCTCCTGGCAGCTAGTTCCTCCGCTTCCCAAACTGCGTACGAGGAAGCCCCAGTCAAGAATCTTGAGTTCTGTTCCTTAAGGGTCCCTCTGGTTGTTTGTGGTGTCCAACACCTATGTGCTTCAACTTTGTTCTCCAGTAAAGTGTCTTGCTGCCTTGCTATTTTTTTTTTTAATTTATTTGAGAGCGACAGACACAGAAAGAAAGACAGATAGAGGGTCAGAGAGAGAATGGGCGTGCCAGGGCTTCCAGCCTCTGCAAACGAACTCCAGACACATGCACCCCCTTGTGCATCTGGCTAATGTGGGACCTGGGGAACCGAGCCTCGAACCGGGGTCCTTAGGCTTCACAGGCAAACGCTTAACCGCTAAGCCATCTCTCCAGCCCTGCCTTACTATTTGTGTGTGTGGTGGGTTTTCAATTTTTAAAATTACTTTATTTTATTTATTTATTTGATGGAGAAAGAGGGAGAGATAGAGAGAGAGAGAGAGAGAATGGGTGTGCCTGGGCCTCCAGCTACTGTAAACGAACTCCAGATGTGTGTGCCCCCTTGTGCATCTGGCTAACATAGGTTCTGGGAAATCGAACCTGGGTCGTTTGGCTTTGCAGGCAAACGCCTTAACTGCTAAGCCATCCCTCTAACTCTGTTTTCTTTTCTTTCTTTCAATTTTTGAATAAGGCAGCAAGAACCTGGAACGGCCCACACAGAGACCACCAGTGACATTTCCTTACCGGGTAGCTAGCACTGTTGTTTCTACTGTACCTAGAAGAGAAACACAGACGCAAGTAGGTGTTGATGGGTATGCAGGGATGAGGCGGCCCAGTGGTCCACTCCTACCACTCACTGCACGTATGAAGTGAGAGGAACAGGCGGGAGCTCATAAGCAAATGGGGGAATAGTTACCAGTTAAGATCACTACTGCGGAAGACATTACATGAGCAATGTGACGGAAATTGAGGAAGGGACTTCTGTTCTGTTTTCTTTGTCAGAGAGGACTTCACTGTGTAGCTAAGGCTGGTCTGAAACTGGCAATCCTCTTGCCTCAGCCTCTTGAGTGCCAAAACTGCAGGTGGGTAGCATGATGGCCAGCTGGGATTTATTTTTAATAAGGTCATCATGGACTAGTTTCCTGATGAACTGACTTTCTAGCAAGCACAGAGGCCAGAATCAAGTGCGGATGTCAAGTTAGGTGAGTCATTTGTAACACTTCACCTCCTTCAGCCCACACACCTCTGGGCTAGAGCTTCTATTTCCCAGACAGCTCATGAGTGTAACTCCTGCCTTCAATTCTCCTGCGCCGTCTTGAAGTTATTTTGTCAGGCTTTCTTGCCTTGGTTACTTCATGCGTTCTCACCCCTACCGTGGTAGCTGCCAATGAGCTCACCTTATCCAGCTCCATAAACACGTCCAAAGCTGCCTATTCCATTGTCCTTTTAAAACCTGTCAGTGGCTCGTCTTCCTGTTTAAGGTAGACCTCAAACGTCTTAGACCAGGTGTGGGGCAGATGGCTCAGCAGTTAAGGGCACTTGCTTGTAAAGCCTGTCAGTGCAAGGTTCAATTCCCCAGTACCCACAGAAAGCCAGCTGCATGCATTTGGAGTTCATTTGCAGTGACAAGAGGCCCTGCTGTGCCCACTCTCATTCTCTCTCTCTTATTACAAATAAATACATAATTTTTTTATATGAGAGAGAGAGAGAGGGAGAAAATTGGCACATCAGGCCTTCCAGCCACTGTAGCTGAACTCCAGACATGTGCACCGCCTTGTGCACACGTGGGACCCTATGTGCTTGTGTCACCTTGTGCATCTGGCTTATGTGGGGCCTAGAGAGTTGAACATGAGTCCTTCACAGGCAAGTGCTTTAACTGCTAAGCCACTTCCTCAGCCCCATGAAATATTTTTTAGAAACATCTTAGAACAGAGAACTGCTATGTGAGCTTGCATCCTTGCCAGTCTTTGCAGATCCTCTCTTAGGATTCCCCATGTGCATCCTGCCTCTTCAAAATACGGAATAGCTTCCAGGTCCCTTCTGTGCCACGCCCTCCATGCCTTTATTCTATGCATGGTTACAGATGCCTTCGCCTGTCCTGACATCTCCACCTGCCAGGAGCGTGTCAACAGCTGGTTCTGGAGGCTGCGGCTGCCTCAGCTGCTCAGTGCTGCCTTGAGAAGCGTTAGCTATTCTTCAAGGAGGTGCCTTTCTTTGTCCTATTTCTGTCTTCCCTTGGATGCAGCTTGGCAGCTTTATTTCATTTGTTTCTTCTTGGTTTCTCCTCTGTTTCAAATGCTCCTGAGTGTGTTAGTGTCCTAGAGTTTGTGATACTATTACTTCTCTTGCCCGAAGTTGTATCCCATCCCAGAGGTTAATCTCATTCATTTGATGCTGCACATAGAGGTGTTTGACTCGATGTGTCCTTTTCTTGTACATAGATGGAAATGTTTACTGGAAGAATCAGTTTAGTGCATTTAAGTCCCCTGGTCATTCTGCTTCCTAGTTAGGATTTCAAAGTCGCAGAGATAAAATCTAGGTTGTTCTGGCCACACTATGGGCATGGGAGATATTCCCATTTCATTCTGTATTTACCCTTTCTTTCAGATATCATGCACGTAGCCCCTCAGCTGTCTTGAGCACAGAAGCCAAGCACACACTTGCCAGATCCCGTTTTACAACCTTACCCGGACTGGAGAAATTGCCCAGTGGTTAATGTGCTTGCCTGCCACCTCACACCTTGTACCTGTTGCTTTTTTCTTGCTGTGAACAAATACCTGGTGGGATCATCTTATGGACAGAAAGGGTTTCATTTGGCTTCTCTTCAAGAGGACGCTTCATCTCTGCACGGAAGGCCTGGCAGGCCCTAGTGGAAAACTGCAGTCACAGTTCATTAAGTCAGGAAGCAGACGGTGAATGGGAAATGAAGTGGGAAGCTAATGTCACATTGCATATTCAGTCAGGAACAGGGCGGGAAATGGGACCAGGCTATGAAACCTCAAGGGTCACACTGGTGCTCCACTTTCTGCAACAAGCCTCCACCTCCTAAAGGCTCCACAACCTTCCCAAGCAGCCTCACGAGCAGGGAAGTGAGTATTCAAAGACATGAGCTTGTGAGGACATTTCACATTTAAACCACAGCACAACTTGGGCAAGTTCTTTAAATTCTCCAAGTGTCAGGGTCTCTCTGACAGTGACCGAAGGAACCTGAGATGGTACACCTCACATGACTTGCCTAAAGTAGCGTCTGCAAAGAGGCACCCCAGTTCTGGGCTAGCGGCTTGGTCGGTACCATGGGTTTCCTTTCTAGGAAGCCCGAGCCTTCCAAATTTTCACCAGATGAGGACAAACTGTTTTCAGTTCATGTCACAATGATAACAACACTTACATCTTATTGGCAATTCCTTTGAGCCAACTGATGCTAAAGGTGTTGTGTATCTTATGACTACTTTTTAGTTTGCTACAAATTGAGAATATTGGTCTATTTTATACATAAGGAGGCTGGAGGTCAGAACTGGAGGCTTTCTATCAGTTCTCAGTTGACAAGTGGTGGCCTGTGTTATTTAAAATCACACAGACTTAGCTATTTCTCCTTGACATAGGAGCAGAACTTGCCTTATCATTTGTTGCATATTTCTCTTCTTTGGTGTCCACAGAACACCTGCTTCCAATTTTTATTTCAAAAATTCATCTCATAGTATCATTTCCTCCTTACTTTAATTTTCTTACATTTATTGAACTTTTCAATAATCTGTTGATGGCTTTTTT
Organism: Jaculus jaculus; assembly: GCF_020740685.1. Classification (NCBI taxonomy): domain Eukaryota; kingdom Metazoa; phylum Chordata; class Mammalia; order Rodentia; family Dipodidae; genus Jaculus; species Jaculus jaculus. The sequence continues at coordinate 6,754,971 of NC_059120.1, read as the reverse complement.
GATTTATTTGACTATAATTCATACTCATTCACTAAAGTAAACATGAAAGTATAAGAATGGAAATAAAATACTAAAGCACACCCAACTCCCAGGCCATACCAAATATTTGACTTTTATTGAGTTTTGTACCTTTAGGGTATTTTTTTTAATCGTTCAACACCTGGATAACTTGTCTAGGAGCCTTCCTCCTCGCAGTATAAAACAATATAGAAAGCATTCCTCAAGTCTTCTCATCTTAACTTGCTTACTTACTGACATCTCTTCATTTGTGTGTGTGCGTATATATATGTGTTGGCATGTTCGTGTACATGTGGGTGCACATGCATGTGTGTGTGTGAGTGTATGACAGCAAAGATACAATCTTAGGTGTCCTTCCTCATCAGATGCCATTCACCAATTTTGGGACAATGTCTCTCATTGGCTTGGAGCTTTTCAAGTCATCTAGACTGGTTGCCAGTGAGCCCCAGGGATCTACCTGTCTCTGCCCCCCTGGCACTGAGATTGCAAGCATGGACTGCTATGCCCAGGTTTCGGTTTTGGTTTTAGGTGTGAGCTCTCATATTCAATTTCAGGTCCTCATGGCAACAAGGCCAGCACTTTCCTGACTGAGCTATCTCTGCAGCCTGTTGTGGCTTCATCTCAACACACACGACTGGAAGTCAAAGGAAATTCTTACTTTGAAGGAGATTACTGTAATTCCCTTCACGTGGGCACTGGGGAACAAACCTGGGCTATCGCACTTTGGCTTTTCAAGAAAGAACCTCTAACCACTGAGTCATCTCTCCAGCCCTGATTGTTACATTTTTTTTTTAAGGTTTCTTAACTGGTCTTTTAAGCCACATGATACTTTTTGGCTATATTTGGAATGTCGGCAGTAATCTATCTGAATTAGAACCAAATGTGCTTGCCAAACTGTATCAACATCAGGACACACAGCTATTCATGGCCCTTAGTCTCAGGAAGCTTTATAGATTCTAAACTAGAGGGTAAATGGGTTGGGCCTAGTATTTTGGATATATACGGAAATCAAAGGGAAGACAATATTGTCAAGGGCCCAGAAATGCATCAAGAGGAAGCAAAATTTTCCTTGGCTTATAGCAGCATTTGCTGTCTTCCCCACAAGACTGCACTCTTCCCAGTTAATTTAACAGATTTCACTGAAGCAGATGGGCACAATGGCATATGCCTGTAATCCCGGTACTTCAGGGCTGAGAAAGGATTGTGAGATTGAAACCAGTCTGAATTAGAGACTCTGTCTCAAAAACCACACACACACACACACACACACACACACACACACACACAGAGAGAGAGAGAGAGAGAGAGACACAGACACATGATTCCTGCTGTCTTTAAGAAAGTGAACAGTATCTAATGTAGAAAAATGGGCCAAAGGTACATAAACACATTTTATAAGGAAGAAATATAGTCAATAAGTACCATAGTCTAATTGACCCTCTTTAGTAATCAAAAAAAAAAAATTTTAGTGCACTATTAAAGACTTGTTAAAATTGTTGATATTTGGGGCTGGAGAGATGGCTTAGCAGTTAAACACTTGCCTGTGAAGCCTAAGGACCCTGGTTCGAGGCTCGGTTCCCCAGGTCCCACGTTAGCCAGTTGCACAAGGGGGCGCACGTGTCTGGAGTTCTTTTGCAGAGGCTGGAAGCCCTGGCACGCCCATTCTTTCTCTCTCCCTCTATCTGTCTTTCTCTCTATGTCTGTTGCTCTCAAATAAATAAAAATTAAAAAACAATTGTTGATATTTGGAGCTAATGAACTCATGCTAATGGTAGAAAGCAATTTAGAAATTTGTATGAAAACCATATTATTCATATCATTTGATGCAAAACTCCCCTTCCAGAATTTGTCCCAAGGAAATACATATTTACATGAAAATTTAGCAACAAAAATATTTTTATACTGCTGTCTAATAAAAATTATATTAGGGTTAGAATTAAATATAGTATGTATATTTATATAATGTAATATTGTGCTATTTAAGTTATATTTATGAAGGATTTATAATTAAATATATCACATTATATCTTATGAAAATAGAAAATTGTATATTTAAATTTGTACATCTATGTGAAGATAGTAATATAAAATATTGGTCTCATCAAAATGAACTGATTATTAGTCATTATTGGTTCATTTTCAGTTGTTGTCTTTCTGCTTCTTATATTATCCTTTCTTTTGAATCCTCAATAAAAATCATAAATATTATTTACAAATCAACCATTATTTCAGAGAATTTTTACCACTTGTCACCATTTGCAATTTCTTTTGGATGTGTTGTATATCCTGGAAAAAAATGTCCTACTTTTGTTTCTTGCCTATCTTCATTTGAAATGAGAGACTTGAGTAGTGTCCATCCATAAACCATGTCACCTAGAGCCTTCACAGTCCTTCCTTCTCTTGGCCTTAGCAATTCTCCTCAGATTCAGACTGCTTGTTATTCTCCTCAGGACTGGAGTCCATCCTCTTGAAACCCCAAGGAATCTTACATTTTCCCTCCTGTGGCTCTGCGAAGGGGCAGGAGCAGACTATGTGTTAACCTGAAGGCTGCCAGCTCCCAGCTACAAATCAAAGTAATTGGCTGGAGTTAGTCAGAAATACAAGAGGGCACATCCCTCAGAGACAAGAAAATGATGAGTGGGTTCCCTCTCTAGTCATCTTCCTACCTCTTGGTTCTTTGTCTATAACATTACATTCTTGATGACTTATGGGTTTCTGAGACGGGGCAGTTGAATCTCAAGTCTTATTATATGGTTTAGATCAGAGCACTTTATTTTTCAAAGAAATACTCGAGAGGTGTTGATAATCAAGATGAACTGACTTTGGGATGGTGGTTATTACAGAATGCCAAATAAAATTCTCACTTTCTGAGACTTTCAGCCAGGAGAATGCTAGAGGTTTCTCTTCATTGTGCAGAATTTTGTATTGACAGGGGGTCTTTTGCTCAGTGCCGCTCTGTCCATTCTCCCTGTCTAGAAGATAATGATGAAAATACTCAACACTAAGTCATCTTTCTCACAAAGCACTGTCATCTATAAAGTGTCTCTGGAAGGGAGGCAGCGTGGTGAAGCAGGAGGAATTCAGGCTTAAGATTCAGACAAACTTGGACATAAGCCCCACTTAAGACATGAACCACTTAAGGGAACAAACTGGAAATTTTGAAACAAATGCCTGCTTTGTTGATTTGACACAAAGATTATCCATTATATGTGAAACTACCTGGCTGTTCATTCTTTCCTTTGCTATTCAAAAAGCACTGTCTGTTCAACCACAGTCATCAAAAAAATATGGATTATAGCAACATATACTGGAGAGGGAACAAAATTTAACATTCTTTTCCTTTTAACATAGAAGGAGCAGTCTAGTTTGTTTAGCTAAATATTAACCAAGTAATAACAAATAAATTAGAAATTACCACTGTGATAACTGGTATGAAGGGAGGTTTGCTGATCTAGTTAAGTAGAAAGTTGTGCCCAAGCTGAGATCTGAGGTTCTATGCAGGCCCCCGAGGGAGAAGGGACAAGGAAGGGCTTGTGGAAAAGGTAATGGCATGGGCAAGGACAAGGAGAATGGCAAGTCACTGGACAGCAAGGCAGGAGCTCACTGGGAAGGGACTTTGGATGAGTTAACATGCCTGTCTTTATCTCCAAAACAAGGCAAAGCCATTGAGGAGTTTTAACACTTTATATTGAAAATTAAAGCAAAATTGCAAAAAATTAGAAATGTGGGAGTACAGATAAGATGAAATTAGATCAGCTCCTTTACTCTCAGCATGAGAGAGAGAGAGAATAGCTTGTATAAAGATGATGAAAGTGGAAACATAGAAACATCTATGAAGACTGGAAATATTTAGGATCTACACCAGAACATGACTATGGAATGCATGTGTTTATTAAACAGAATGTCCACAAAGCCTCCCAAATGTCTTTATTTGCAACCCAAAGTCATAAAAATCAAGACTGAACAGCAAAGACTTGGAATGCTTGGTCTGAACACGGTGAAAACTATAGAACCTGAGATAGCAGGGGAGTCAAATATCTGGTTGGCACCTGGTCAGCCTGATTGAACTAAATGTACTGGGCTGAGGAGATGACTCAGCAGGTCAGAGCCGCTGCTCTGTAACCACGAGGCCCGAGAGAGCCTGAGACCACTCGAGGTCCGCCCCAGCACCCACATGAAAGCGTCGGTGTGGCACGTGCTTCTGTAGCCCTAGTCCTGTCTGCAGTGGAGGCAAGAGTCACTAGGACCCTCTGGTCGCCAGTCTGACAGAAACAGCATCTCCAGGTTTAGTGAGAGACTCCAGCTCAAGGAAATGTCATGGAAGAACAACGGGAGGGACGTCACACGCTGTGCTCTTCTCTGGCCTCTGCATGCATGTGCACATCTGTACGCATGTGTGCATATGCCACGATACAGCACACTCTACATACACACCTCACACTACACATACTACACACACACATGAAAAAATAAAATTATACATAGTCACTGTGTGGTAAAAATTTTATATTCACAATATAAGAAACTGCCTGTATATTGTCTCATAGGTTAGTACTTTCTGTGTTGGTCAGAATATTTTAGACAACTGGATCCGTCCTATTTGTAGTATTATAGTATTCATGAAAGAAAATAGGTTCATCCTATAATATATTAAAAAACCAAGCTGTGAATATTTTATAACCAGGAACACAGCTAGGGACCACACAGGAAAAGTGTTTTACCACACCCCTGGACTGTTTCCCACCTGGTGAGCTTAGAATTGAGAAGACAGAACCCTGCCAAATTCTGGAAACCAGACAGTTCTGTCAATTGCTGGCAGAAAATCTGAGAAACCCATGCTTGTCCCTTGAATATTGACATGCCATTGCACGTTGCTGGCTTCTGCATCTGAAATGCAGGTGGCTTCGGACGCTAGGTGTGGATCAGATGACCAGACATCACTGTAGCTGCACAGGACTATGCTCAGGGACGTGAGTCAGAGGAGGGCTGGGTGGTTTCAGTGAGCCAGTGTCCTATGTTTGCTTGGCTTCCCGCTCGTTGTGTTTACACTCAACACAACGACCCTCCCATGGGTCAGTGGAAGCAGGCCTTGAGGTTGTTTAGCCTGGCCCACTTCCTGTTCATTTTCCCCCTTTTGATTTTGGCTGCAAAGTGACCAACCACGTCTTCTTCCTGCTGTCATGCCTTTTCCACCATGATGAACTGTATCCCCTCAAACTGTAAGCCCAAAGAACCCCCTTCCTCTCTTACGCCGTGTCTTGTCAGGTATCTGGTCACAGAAACAAGAGCAGTTAATAGACACACAGTCCAAGAAGTTTCCGCCTGACAAGCCAAGTCTCCCCACAGCTCTGAGCTCGAGCTTCTCCCAGGGTTCAGCTTACGGGGGAGAGTAGGCACCTTGACAGATGTTCTTTCTTCTGTTCTCCAAGGTTTCTCACCGAGTGTCACTCTGTATCCCAGAAACTCATGGCAGTTCTCTTGGCCTCACCCCCCTACGTGGTGGGATCCCAGGTGTGAGCCAATGTACCAGGCTGGGTTTTCTGACATGAGCACCCGAACTCAAATGCCTATCTAGCGGATCTTTTCACGGGGCTCTCCTTTTCTCTCTTGTCCTCTCACATCCATGTCTACCACATCTACAAGTGATCTTTGGAAAGGAAAATGGTTAGGAATAGTCTTATTCAAAGCCCTTCAGTAATTTACCTTTACGGATAGAAATAATTCCTCCACCTTTAGCCTAGCACACACATCCCAGAATCCTCTCTCTCCCTCTTGAACCCCACCCTGGAGGCCTCGTTCCTCTCTCCCAGGCTCTGTACTCACCGCCTAGCCTCCTCTTAGTAAAATCATTTCCCTTCTTCCCGCCCTCTGTGACCCACTTTTTTTCGGCAGCTCTCCTCTGACCTGTGAGAGACCAAGCCTCCTCTGTTAGCCCCTGTTGCTGGGTCCTCTGATTTTTCTTCCGTAGCTCTTATCCCCCATCACCTGTACAGATAAGCTGTGTTCTCATTTACCTATAAGCTTCTTTCTTCATCACTTCCTTCCTTGGATCACAAACTCCATTGGTATAAGGCTTTTATCTTCATGATTGATATTTGCACCCAGCCCAGATCTTGGCAAAGGGTGCATGTTTGATAAGTAGTGGCTGATTATCAAATGGCTGCTTCATCAGATTCTGCCAGAGCTCACACAGGGCTGCCACCAGAGCTCACACATGCTCACCAGCAGTCAGACAGAGTCACAGGGTCTCACTGTGGACAATGACCTTAGGAATCCGCAGCAGTGACAGGCAGATAAAGAAGGGGCGAGCCACCCCTCTGCCCCGAATCCCGTAGCACTCTGGGATAGCTTGCTCGTTTGCCAAGCACTTTGTATTCATTTGGCCATTTATCAAACATTTACTATTGGCCAGGTATGTGCTTGCAGGTACAGTTAGGGATGGCTTTGAAGGACGCGTGCATAGGGATGTCTGAGTAGAGCTGGGTGGGGTGGCTCACATCTGTAATCCCAGCCCTTGGGAGGCAGATACAGGAAGACCATGAGTTCCAAGCCAGACTGGGCTGTAAGGTGAAAACTTATTTCATACAGAACAAACAAGACTACGCACCCCAAAAGCAGCAGCAGCAGCAGCAACAAAAGCCTCTGTAGAAGGAGCCACAATAGCATCAAGGTCCACAAAGTCAGAACACTTACCCCAACCTGGAAACCTCAGTGTAGGAGAAGCCTTCAAACTAAAGGTGGTGTGCGACCTCTTGAAGATAAACCAGGAGTTTCACAGGCTGATGGCGGTAGGGCTACAGATGTAGCTGGACGGAGAAACACATACAGACACGCAGATGTGTGCAGATGGCTTCCGGAGCAGAGCGAGGACGTCTGGGGAGCCTTGCCCCTCCCTTGCTGCCGGCTCAGCCAACTCCGGGTCGCTCTCTGGCGCTGGGGGCTGGACCCGAGCTACCAGATGGCACTTTGCACCCAGGCTGTGTTAGGAGAGGCGGCTTCTCTTCTGTCTCACACTACACCACGTGCACAAGTGTGCAGTGGGTATGTGTTTAGGGTTCCTGACTCACACTTCTCAGTCCAGAGGACGCCAGGGACTCCCAGTGAGGTGGCTCACATCGGCCACCCTAGCCCTCCGGAGGCCAAGGCAGAAGGGCCAGCAGACACAGGCCATGCGGGGCACTGTCTCAAAACAAGTAGACACAAGGAAGCAGCAGAGTCCGGAATGAGGGTGCTCCCCTAGCTTCTACTCGCCCGAGGTGGCTGCGATGTCAGCAGCAGGCCTCCAGGGACCACCGTTCGCCCGCACCTGGGTCCTCTTTAAAGTGAAGCTGATCTTCGTGTGGCCATGGAGCAGTGCCCACAAAACGGGCTTTTTTTTTTTTCCTGGTCTCCAATTATGAAATGGAGGTTTGTGGGTATGAGATTGGCTAACATGGCCAGACTTGTCGAGAAACCCAGCACAGCTCAGTCCATTGTGCTGGTGACTACAGTGTTTATTTCATTAAGGTACTTGTAATTGTACCCTAAGTTCTCATTCTGTTTGCTGTTAATTTCTGTGTGGAGCCTCTCCGTCCTTTCATATTTGGAGATTTAATCAAGAGCTAAAACCCAAAGCAATCAAGAAAGAGAGTTCTAGATCACGGGGGAAACCTCTATTGAGCTCACCATTCATAACCATTGGGACCTACTTTGTTTTGTTATTGATAAAGTAATGCGCATAATGTGGCCATGTTTTCATTTCTGATAGATCACTGTAGTGTTGGGAACCAGGGAGAAAGCTTAGAGGGCACAGAGGATAGGACACGGGTGGTAAAAGAAAAAACTTTTGAAAATTCACCTCACACCTTACAAAGTCTCTCTTGGTAAGCTCCTCGCACGTTTAAAAAATGACGAACATTCCAAAAATCTTGAACTGGGCAAGTGTGAATTACTTTTTTTCATAGTTCTTACATAAAGGGAACCCCATAGCCTCTTAAGCTGTTTATTCTTCTATTATGCTTTTATGGGGTGCCATTAATCTGCCTTCCTCCCCACTGGTTCCTAGCCCATCTTTCCTCTTTCCTCTTCAACAGTGAATTTCTCGTAAAGACACCCCCTCCTTTCCAGCTCAGCCAATTCCCAAACACCCGCAAAACATGCTTTCCCTATTTCCCTGAGATTTCTCACATTGTCTAAGTGGTTCATTTTGTTGACAGCTCTTTGGCTTCTAAAGTTATGTTTCCCTCAGAAACCTAAAATCTTAATCATGGTTTTTCTCTTTTCATGCCCAGTCTCATCCCCCATGCCTCAGCAGTTGATATTAAAATTGTCTTTTAAATTTTGTGGTGGTTTGAATGTACAATGTCCCCTGTAGCCTTCTGTGTTTGTGATTAAGCCTCATACCGAATGCCCAGCGTGGGAGCCTTGGAGAGGTGGAGCCTGCGGAGGAGGCGGGGCTCTGAGAGAAGACGGCCTTGGCTGCTTTAGCCCATCCCTGCTTGCCACTTCCCTCACCCTCTGCACTTCTGCCCTGTTGCTGTGCTGATGTGAAGCCTGACTGTCTGCTCCTGCCATGATGTCTCCACTATGATGAAACTTCCCTCAAAACTGCCATCTGAAATAAGCCATTTTGTTTCACAAGCTGCTTCTGGTAGGGTGTTTTGTCTTAGCAACAAGAAAGTAACTGCTGGGGCTGGAGAGATGGCTTAGCAGTTAAGCGCTTGCCTGTGAAGCATAAGGACCCCGGTTCGAGGCTCGGTTCCCCAGGTCCCACGTTAGCCAGATGCACAAGGGGGCGCACACGTCTGGAGTTCTTTTGCAGAGGCTGGAAGCCCTGGCGCGCCCATTCTCTCTCTCTCCCTCTATCTGTCTTTCTCTCTGTGTCTGTCGCTCTCAAATAAATAAATAATAATAAAAAAATTAAAAAAAAAAGTAACTGCTACAAAAGTTAAAATTCGTTTCCCTTCCCTCACTTCCTCTTCCATGTAGAACACCATTCACTTTCCAAGCTTCAACTACAAGCAGTACACTGCTCTTCCAGACCAACCCAAAGTCGTGGCTTCCATGTCTTTAAAATGAAGGCTGTTTTGGATCCCTCAAGCTCAGTATATCCACAAGTGAGTTCGCTGTCTCCCCTCTGCCATCAGCCTGCTCTCCTGCATCCCTTGCTTTCTTTCATGAAGTCATAACACGTTCAATTAGCCAAGGGGTAACACTCAGAGTAATCCTGGGCTCCTCTCTCCGCACCTCACAACCACGTTCAAATCTAATTAATAATCAAGTCCTCTTGTTTCTATCTATATACCTACTTTTGAATTGTGGTGTAATGAGAGTATCTATCCAGAAATGCTACTGGAAGCTTCCCTTTCTTTCTTGGGCAGTGCGCTTGCTGGAAAATGGGGTCTTCTTCCTGAGTCAGGGCCTATACTCAAGCTTAACTTCCCTCGGATCAAGAGGTTTTGTCCCTCTAGCCAGGTCAGCAAAAATATCTGCTGTGGGGGCCCAATCCTTCCAGAAGCTAAGGCACCAGCTTTCCCAGGCTTTCAAAAACTACTAGTACCTCCAATCCAGACCCTCTTGGACCAGGCAATCTGTGTACTCTCCCCAGAGTGCGGCTGATTGTGTGTGTGTGCGTTCCTATGTGTGTGTGCGCGTGCATGCGCATATCTGTGCATATGCATATGGATGTCAAAGGCCAACCCTCTTGAGTGTTCTTCCTGATGTACTGTCCACATTGCTCTTAAGACAGGGTTTCTCGCTGACCTGGAACTTGCTAAATAGGCTGGATTGGCTGACTCATGAGCTTCAGAGGTCCTCCTGTCTCTGCCTCCCCAGTTCTGGGTGAAGCTGTTTTCTAAAGCTTGACCTATAAAGAAACAGGTTCACAGCTGAGTTAGCGCCACCTTTCTGGAACACACACGTGAAACACATGTGTGGTAGAGCTGGGCCTCTAGGAGAGATATCTGGATTCTCGAACTACATTACAAGTTATCCTCTTCATCAATAAAGCCTAAGGCACAGCTCTTGCCAGATGCTCTTGAAAGATACATCTCAAGTCACTATACAAAGCAGGAGGTGAGTCTCCAGGGATGATGTGGTCTGACATGTTCCAAGACTGCCCTGTCTATTCAAACCAGCATGTTTGGTAGCATCTCATTTCTCCTCAACTATACCACAGCTTCCTGACTGTGCCATTCCCTCAGAACACTACATTCAGCATCCTCACCTTTACACACCAGCTGAGGGAAAATATAAAATAAGTCATATCCCCCTTTCATCCTTAAAAATAAGAGTCAGATCACCTTCTTGTCTTTTAAATCTTTCAGTAGCAACTTGGGCCCATAATAATGTTTTAGTTTGAAAGGGAAAAAAATCCTTTTGGCCTCCCAGTAGAATTAAATTATTTATTATAATATAAACTAAATCTATAGACACATAAGAGTAGGTATAAAAGCTTTCATTTTTCATAGATAATTTAAAAATCTAAAACTAAAATTGAATATAGACATATAGAGCTTAATGATGGTTACACATCCAGAGGTCATCTTAGCATTGTGTGATCATTACAAAACACAAACCATGACAGCCACAAGAGATTTATTTGCAAGAGAATAAAGAGAGAGAGAGAGAGAGAGAGAGAGAGAGAGAGAGAGAGGGAGAGAGAGAGAGAAAGTATAGGTAGGCCAGCGCCTCCCACCACTGCAAATGAACTCCAGATGCATGAACCACTCTGTGCATCTGACTTTATGTGGATACTGGGGATTCGAACCTAAGTCATCAGGCCTTGCAAGCAAACACCCTGAACTACTGAGCTATCTCTATATCCCTGTAGCTTCAATTTAACTGACTAAGAAAACACAATACCGTTTATTGAGTAATGTTGTCATTATGCCATAAATAAACATCGATCTCAGGGCTGGAGAGATGGCTCAGTGGGTAAGAGCACTTGCTGTGCAAGCATGAGAACACGGGGACCTGAGTTCAATCCCTGGCCTCACGTAAGAACCTGGGAATGGGCACATGTGCCTGTGACTCCAATCCTGAAGGGGGAATGTCGGGGGAGGGGTGGCAGGCAGAGGCAGAGGATCTCTGGGGCTTGCTAGTCAGCCAGTCTGACTGAAAACACACAACAGTGCCTCTGGGTCCAGAGAGAGTCTACCTCAAGGACATGCTGTGGAAATGAAATAGCGGAGGACACCTGATGATCTACTCTGTGTGAATGCATGCAGAGTCTGCACATCTGCACACAGAAAGGTGCGTGCACTATGCATGCACACTCCCCATGCATATCACACACATGACACACACACCAAAAAGAAGCAGACATTTAATTCACTATTTTAGAATATGCAGACTGCCTACTTATCCTAATTATGTGTATAGAGTAATCATTGTATGCCAATTTCAGTGAGCTATGTCTGGATCCCCATGGGGCCATCTTGTTCACGTGAAGATAAGGTGTTCATTACTGCATATGTCAATCTGATTTGAATGCCTTACTACTCCAATTACTACCAGACTTGGAGGAACAAAACAGTTTTTAAAGTTACTTTTTCTTTTTTTTTTACATTTATTGAAAAGAAAATATCCACTGTCCCGGCCTAGAACCAGGAAAAGATAACAGCAGATGCTAGAACTGGCTCATTTGGGTCATTTTGAAATGGCCTGGCAATGAATTGTGGTTTTTTTTTTTGTCATTGTTTTCATTATGTCTTAAATGTGGAAGAAAGTCTCTTCAAACTCTGACAAAAGCCTTCTTTATATGCTTTCCCATGATATTATTTGTCCTTTACTTGGCATAAACAATGAGTTTAACTTAATACATTTTTCTGTTTGCTTTAAGTCAGAAACACATAAGGGGCAGCGTTACCATGGCTCCACATTAGAGTCTCAATTTACTGTCTACTTTAAGAAACTGAAAATATATATTCTAGGAAAATGTGTTTTATTTCACTTATCAAAAAAGAATGGTTCTTGCAGTTCTAACTGGTAAAATAATTCCACATGAATTCAGTGTAGAACAATTGCCATTTTGACATTTGGTTGTGGCAGTAACCCTGCTTTATTAACTACACCTACTAAACAATTAAAGGTTGAAAACTGTCACTTTAGGTCAAGATTACAAGCTGGTCATACTGTACCTTGATTGAGCTGCAATTATTTCTTTTGAAAGCAGATTCGAGCACCTCTAAAACTGAAGCCCAGAGTCTCCAGGATGCCATGTGCTTTGCTACTCCTCACTGCCTTAGGGTTAGCTACCACTACTGTGCATTTATAAAGTGGAACCTACTGAATATTCAACTTCCCCATTGTATCCAAGGTGACCATAATGTAACTGAACACAAAATATGCCAGTCACTAAACGATCCAGAACATATGTGTGTTCCCTTTACGGTTTTTGTTTGCTTTTGTTTTATTTTTGTTTAGATCCTCATCAAAATGGGAAAAGAAATAGGAGCTTTCTGGAAAGAACTTTTACACTCCTGGAGTGGCCCCTTCCTCTGCCTTAAGAGTCCATGGATTCCCCTTGAGTATTACTGGAATCAATACTTTAATTCCTTAAAGAAGGGTCCATTACATTCAAGTGCCACTGAATTTTCAGAAGACCCAACTTCCCCACCTATCATGTAATCTGTCTTCCAGCCACATGAATTGTTTCTCCTTCTTAAACTTCCCAAGAATATTAAGGCTTTGATATCTCTACCACATCTTCCTTCTGCCTAGGATGCCTACTCCACCTCATTACCTGATGAGACAGCACCCCTCCCAGATGCTTCCTGATGCTCCCGAAATGTCATTCGCCATGAAGATTTCTCTGTCTGTCTGTCTTACCCACAACAGAACTATTTAAAATTAGTTCTTGGGCTGGAGAGATGGCTTAACAGTTAAGGCACTTGTGCCTGCAAAGCCAAAGGACTCACAATAAATTCCACAGTACCCATGTAAAACCAGATGCACAAGGTGGCACATACATCTAGGGTTCATTTGCAGTGGCTATAAGGTCCTGGCATACCCATTCTGTCCCTCCCTCTCTCTCTTTCTCTAAAAAAATATGACGAGGAAAAAGTTTTTTAAACCATTTCTTTGTAATGCTGATTTCTTGGCACAGGGACGCAGTATTGGTGAGTCACCCACTAAACTCCCTCCACCATGTTGTTACCAGAAGAGACTGGGGAGCAGCCTCCTCATCACACTCCCAAGGACCGGAGGAGTCTCAGACTTCTCACACGGACAGCACAGATGCTCAGACTAAGTGATGGCAAAGAAAAATGAAGTTCAAACCCTTAAGGAGGGCTGGAGAGATTGCTCAGTGGTTAAGGTGCTTGCCTACAAAAATCTAATGACCCTAGTTTGATTCCTCAGTACCCACGTAAAGACAGATGCATGGGGACGTATGTATCTGGACTTCATTTGCAGTGTCAAGTGGCTCTCTCTCTCTCTTTCTCTGCTTGCAAATAAATAAAAATATTGATGAAAGCTGTGAGGAAGAGATCTAAACCTCTTCCAGACACAAAGAAGGCACATATAATTTGGATCTATAAGCCTTGAACTTAATTTCCCATTTCTGAAAAACCAGCTGTCATTATCTTTTCAAATATTGATGCCATCTTATTATCTCTCTCTTCTCCATTTGTCAGTCTCGATTAAGTGTGTGTTTTGCATAATCATAGCCTTTGCCATTTACCTTTCGGGTCCTCTGTGACTTGTTCTCTGTGCTGTGTTCTGTCTGGCATTTTAGGACCTATCTTCTAGTTCACTAATTCTTTCTTCAGCTGGGTCTAACATAGTTTAAATACAGCAACTTAGTTCTTAACTGAAGGTTTAGTTTTTTTATTCAGTTCTTTCAAAATCTACAACATATTTTCCCAGATTGCTATTGGACTTTTTCTAGCTTCTGATTTTTTTCCACATATGTGATAGTCTGCATTTTTCTTCTGTAAACACAGTAAGCAAGTGAAATTGTTCTATTGTCTGTGTGTGATAATTTAAATATATCCAGTCTTGGTGAGTAAAGGAGATATTTTCATCCTGCCTCAATGTTCTTGGACCTTCCTTAATGTCTGCTGTTAACTCTCAGGGGCTTTTTTTGTTGAGAAAGTGAGAGCAAGAACAAGAGAGAGAGGCAGAGAGAGTGAAAGAATTGGTACACCAGCGCCTCCAGCCACTGCAGTCAAACTCCAGATGTGTGTGCCAATGTGTGTGTGTGTGTGTGTGTGTGTGCGACCTTGTGGGCTTGTGTCACTTTGTGTGTCTGGCTTACATGGGGCCTAGAGAGTTGAAGATGGTCCTTAGGCTTTGCAGGCAAGTACCTTAACCACTAAGCCATATCTCCATCCCTCAGGGGCTTTTAAGATGTTTCTCATAGGGTCAATGTGATCAGTGGTTAATCTCTGGTTATCAACTAGACAGCATTTAGAATGATCATGGGAACAAGCTTCTGGTCATGTCCGGGAGGGATTTCCTAGATTAACTGAGGTTGGAGGACCCGCCCTCACTGTCGGCGGCCATCCTATACATGGGCTATTCACCAAGGAGAAAGCTTGCTGAGTGTTCAGTATGCATTGCTCTCTCTGTGTCCTCCCTGATGATGTGACAGTGTCCCTGCCATACTTCCCTTGCCATGTTAAACTTCCCCTTCGGTTTGGGCATTTTGTTCCAGCAATAGAAGGTGACTGATACAGCTGACTAAAAATACCTGGGCGCTAAGGAGACAGCTCAGCCAGTAAAGTGCTTTCCACACATGCATTAGGGCCTGAGCTTGATCCCCAGAACCCACTTAAGAATGCTGGGGGGTGGGGATGGCACATGTTTCCAACCCCAGTGAGAGGCAAAGATAAGAGGATGCCTGGGGTCCACTAGGCAGCTGGTTTAACCTAATTGGTGAGCTTCTGGCTAATGAGAGACCCTGTCTCGAAAAACAAAAGAAGGGTGGTGGTCCAGAGGATAACACTCCGGTTGTCCTCTGGCATCCACATGCACCTCAATGCACACATGATCACACATATATACATGCATTGAAACAGTAAATAATGAAAGTCCTGAGAGTGTTGTCATTGGAAGACATTTCTAAGAGGTAGCTTTGCTTTAAAACTTCTCTGAATCTACCATTTGATCATCCGCACACTTAAAACATGCCAGGCACGTGGTAAGCGCCCAGTGGCATTGTTCTGCTGAGGGGTCTGTGAACAAGCTTTGTGGCATCTCCGTACACAGCTGCTTGGAGAAAGAAGTGAGATGATGCACAGACACACACACAGATGCGGGCTGTCACTGGACATGCTGGGAGCCTTGAATGGAAAACACCCTCCTGAGGCCCTCGTGCTCTCCCCAGCTGGTGGCAGGTCTCTGCTGGATGAAGTGGGTCACTGGGACCAGGGCTTAAGGAGTTATAGTCTGGCCCCCTTCATGCCCATCTTCCTCCCTCCTGACAGCAGCGACGTGGCTGGGCTTCTCTTTGCCACTCTGCTCCTTACAGTGACACTTCACACCAGACTGCGTGCCCAGCTGAGCTCTCCTGATGTCGCCTCTGGCCAGGCGTTTGCTCCTAGCACAAGAAGGAAATTTCCCGAAGGCCGAGTCATCTGTTCATGGCTCCAAAGCCCAGAGCATGCTCTGCAGAAAATCAGCCTTCAGAGGGATGGCCAGGGCGTTGAGGACGGCTTCCTGCAGGTCAGCATGGCATGGTTGCCCTGCACTGTGTCTGCTCCCCAGGGCCTTCCTACGAGGACACAAATGACCCTCTCGGGCCAGAGTCTTAGATCGGCATCAAGTCTGGCCAAGACCCTAATCGGATGCACCCAAGGGTTCATTACAACCTGAACATTCAGTTCACCCTGGGGGTGACTCGAGAAATTGGCTCAGTTCACCCCCAAAAGCACTGACTGAGGCCATACGGGGTGCATTGGGCCGACATTTGCAGATCAGGAAGTGGAGGAGGGATGCTCCCTTCCGCAACAAGCCACCACCACGCAGTTATTAAATAAAAAAGCACTTCACCACTGTTGTCCCAAAGAATGATTTGCTTGAGGTCAAGTCATGGGATATTTTTATTGTGGACTTTTAATTATTATTTTTATCATAAACTACATGTTAGCACTTCAGTCCAACTACAGATGAGCTCAGAGATCTCCATGCTGTCGGGGTCGCCTGTACTCCCTCAACATGCCAAGGACACAGCTCTTGCCTCCTGGACCTGAGTGTCATCAACAGCCAGAAGGAAACACTGTTCTGGGTTGAAAATCCAGCCCACAGAGAAGCTGGAGACTAAGCCAATCTTGTGAGAAATCTGTTTCTCACCACATTATTCATTCACTTTACAAATTCAAAGCCTGGGATAAGTTTCAGGGACAAAAAAGAAAGAAAGAGAAAAATGCCTGATCAGATATGCTTCCGTTCTTCCTAGCATCTGGCCACTAATTCACACTGACCTGGTCTGGTTTACAGCGTCTAATATTTCTACACATTTCTAAAGGTTATAAAGGGCACACAGTTTCCTGCTTTATTGGTTAGGTAAGAGATGAGTGTGTGTGTGTATGTGTGTGTGTGTGTGTGTGTGTGTGTGTGTGTGTGTATGTGTGAAAGAGAGAGGGAGAGAGAGAGAGGGAGAAAGAGAGAGAGAGAGGAGTGTACCGTGAGGTTATGCTATAATGGGAAAGAATGAGATTAAACTTACCCTGAGCAGAAAGAATGCCTATCCAAAGTGGGTTTGGCACCTGACACTGAGCAGGATGAATTTTCTGCATAGTATTTGATGTAAGAGGGAACGGGGAGGAGGTCTGTGCTGTGTCAGCACAGGGCTTGCAAATGCAATAGCAACAGTACCTGCAAGGGGGAAGCGGGGACGGAGCGAGCGTCTGTGGAAAGCGGGCAAGCAGGTAGACAACATAACTGTGTGTCAGCAAAGGAAGGAAAGGAGGGGATGAGGGGGAAGGAGAGAGAGGGAGGTGGAGAGACAAGACAGAGACCAAGAGATAGAGAAACACGCAGATCGAGGCAATTAGAAAGACAGAGGCAGGCAGAAATAGAGGGACTGAGGTAGACAACAGACAGACAGGCAGACAGAGGCAGAAAGAGAAACAGGCAGTGAGGGAGACAGAAACAGAGGTGAGATTGTCATGGACAACAGATGCTGTTTCTGGAAGGTCAGGGGTCTATTTCTTAAAACACTGAAAATAAGTTTGTGTCCTTTGAGAAATGCCTGATCTCCTGTTTTTCTCTGTTTGTAAACTTCCTTTGTTTACTCCAGTATCCCTCACTTTTAGAATTCTGAGATCTCCTATCAAGAAATTCTCTGATATAGCTCATTGTGTGTGTGTGTGTGTGGAGGGTGGGGGGAGTGGTTCAGCAGTTAACGGTGCTGGCTTGTAAATCCTGATGGTCTGGGTTTGATTCCCCAGTAACCACATAAAGCCAGATGCACAAAGTGGCACAAGCATGTGGAGTTGGTTTGCAGTGGCAGGAGGCCCTGGCACGCCCATACTCTCTTTCTTGTTCTGTTTCTCTCTCTTAAATAAAAAAGATATTTTAAAAAAAGACTTCACTATAACTGAAGTATTAAAATGAATGAAGACTGGCTCATGGAGAACATAGTACAATAAATTGAAAGTGGGGGGATTCTGGGTAGACACAGTTTGGGGAAAGGCCCACCTTTCTGGGGAACTTAGATCATCAGCAATTATGTGACTCAAGGGCCAATCCTGAGAATGACAGGAACATCAACAAATTTTCGGGATGTGGAAAGCAATATAAAGAGAGACTGAATAGAGAAGTAGGCACAAGAGCTAGTATCTACCAATGGAGGCACATGATCGTGGAGTCCCCAGCATACTCCCCAGCTCATCCCAAGCACATCAGCATGCACAGAGAGGAAACAGTGATCAGTTCCGCAACAGTGTCAAGTATATTGCTACAAGATCTTAAATATGTTGTCTCCATACGAAGGAGCTTCTCTTAATCCATTTACAAGTAACAACAACAAACTTAGAACTTGGGGAAGTATAGATGTTCACTTAAGGTAAAAGGGACATCTGGGCTGGGGAAATGGCTCAGTGGGTAAAGGCACGTGCTTGCAAAGTCAGCCAGCCTGGGTTCAATTTGTCAGTGCCCACATAAAGCCAGATGCACAAAGTGGCGCATGCATCTGGAGTTTGTTTGCAGTGGCTAGAGGCCCTGGTGCGTCCATTCTCAATCTCCTTCTGCTTGAAAATTCATTTTTTAAAAAAACTGCTAATTCTACTGAAGTAGTAAAAAGTTATCATTTCAGTAAACACACTGTGTGCCGCACACTGGATTAAATAAGCACTTTGTAAATATTATCCAATCTAATCGGTATGATCTTTTGAGATAGAATAAATTTCCTCAAACTGTAGGAAAGAAAGCGCATGAAAGCACTGACTGCTGCAGCCTGACTGCAGACCTGTGAGGTCACCGCTAGATCCTGGGCCTCCTCTACCCGACACCCCATGCGTGACCTCTGCCCCCACCCCTGGTCTCCCAAGTGAAATGATGTATCTTGCAGTACCGACTGCCCTCACCTCATCAAGCCTTCCAACAAGTCTGCAGAATAGAGCAGATCATCTCATCTTGAAGGCGAGAAGCTGAGAGTTAGAGGGCTCAGGTCTCTTGCCCAAGGTCACAGACCAGAAAGTGATGGATTTGAGATTTAACATGCGGTCCTTCTCACTCAGGGGCCCGGATTCCTTCCATTTCCCCTGCAGTGCTCCTCGAACGTGTTCTGGGGCATAATCCTGGGCTCACAGTGGGTCAGGGGATTAGAATTCTGAACAAAGTGCTTTCTAATCATTTTACTGTCAGAAGGCCTCCACTTTACTTAGTACCAAACTCCAATTTTTCCAGTGTTAAAGGAAGCCTTTGCAAAATAGAAAAAGGACTTTCATTCCAGAGAGAGGCCCTAGGATTTTTTTTTTTTTTAAGTGCAAAGAAAAGCAGCAGGAGAGAGAGCTAATACCACAGTCTTATTTTTCTAGGGGAAAAAAGAGACATTTTAGGAAAGATCTATTGTGTGAACTTGAAAACACGAAGCAGAGTCAGAAGTGCTGAATTGCTGGCCAGGGAGGAAGTGGTCACTGGAAAAATGGCCTTGATTGCGAGCCAGTGCTAATTAGGCATGTGGACCACAATGGGGACATAAGACTGGCTCTCACCATCACTTCCACATGAAGATATTTTCCTAATATGAATCATTATTGAATTCTCCTTTCACGTTTTTCTTTTGAATTCTCACATTAATAAAATAGTTTTCTATCATCAGCAGTAACAAAATATAAAATCCTAACAGTACAAATGTTTAAAATGCCCCAAAGAAGCAGCTAGGAAATTGGTACTTGATTTCTTGGCACATTTTACAGTTTGGCTATTTACCGTGAACCAAAGACCGTTTTACCTTATGCAGAACTTGCAAGTTTGCAAGGCCAGCGAGCTGAGCTCCTCCACAAGCCCAGTCCTTCTTCCACGCCTAGATTAGCCAATGAGGAGCAAAACAAAACTAAAAATAAGAGCCTGAAAGCCAGAGTTGGTGATAATTGTACCAAAGAGAAGAGGCAAGACCCTGGGGAAGGAGCATGAGCGAGGCTGTTTTCCCTGTAGTTACTGCTGTTTTGCTCTGAATGTCGGCCTCCTCGCATCATGAATGTTACTTGTTTAATATCTGTCTCCCTTCATTAATTGACAGTCCCCCCAACCCCCGAGAGGGAGATGATATCACCCCATCTCCACGTAAGAGCAGGAGCTAGGGACCTGGCCCTGAGCCTGGACATACTCCCAGCTTGCCTCCCCGTTGGCTTTGCACACCTGGGACGTCCTGGCTCCTGAGCTCCACCGACAGATGACAGCCTCCCAGCCTTCCGTGCTTGTGCTCACCAATCCATATTCCTAATGATTCTGGTATGC
The DNA here is from genome assembly GCF_020740685.1 of Jaculus jaculus. Classification (NCBI taxonomy): domain Eukaryota; kingdom Metazoa; phylum Chordata; class Mammalia; order Rodentia; family Dipodidae; genus Jaculus; species Jaculus jaculus. The sequence goes on along the minus strand of NC_059120.1, from coordinate 6,735,066 downwards.
ACATGAGCTCAGTCTCATGACTGCTTTCGGAGCAGTGAGGTCGTGGAAAGGGAATTCACTCCACCCTCGAGTCCATGCCAACTCTTGCCGCATGTGCCCAGCTGGGCTTCCGAACACAAACAAAGTTGACCCACGAGGAATGCCACAGCATTCTCTACCTCTCATGCCATGGGCACATGGGGACTGCAAACATGAGTATGCCACTTGGCATCTGGCTTTAGATGGGTGCTAGGATCCAAACAGGTTTGTGTAGCAAGCACCTCTAACCACGTCCTGGGTTTCATCCCTGACACTTAACACTGAGAATAAGGACATGAAAAGAAGTTTTCTCTATAAGCTCCTTGAGTCCCGCTGTACTCATTAGTAAATCAGAGGTGGAAAGTGTATGGACTAAGTAACCAAAGAAGTTGTGTTGTTTCCAATATTAAACCATATCAAAGCAGAAGACATATGCCTCTGTGGCTAATGAACCAAGACGAGTGCGATTTTGCTCTATCTGAGCATTGACTAACTACTTTCATATTTTCATTTATATTAGGACTTGTACAATGAATATAAATGGCAAAATTTGTAATACAACTTAAGATTTCATTTTTTATTCTCAACAGTAAAAAGAAAAATTATCTATGATGTATGCAGAGAGACCACAGAAGAAAAAATAGTGCTTTATATTTTTGTATCTTTAATCATGCTTTCTTGTTTTGAATATAATGTGGGACATTTCATTTTTTACCAGTCTCATAAATTATGCAGCCAGCCCTGGGTGGTATGATGGTGGTGAGAAATTGGGCCTATGCAGCTAAAGGAAAGAATCTTTAGATATATTGGCTGAATTAAGTTTTCTTATTTAAGAAACAAGAGGGGAGATTGCTCAGCGGTTAAAGCACTTTACTGCAGAGCCTAAAGACCCAAGTTCAACTCCCAGTACCCACTTAAAGCCAGATGCACAACATGGTGTATATTTCTGGGGTCTGTTTGCAGCAGCTGGAGGCCCTGGTGTTCCCATCCTCTCTCTTGTATCTATCTCTCCATTTGCAAATAAATAAAAATAATTATATAAAAATAAATGCAAAATAAAATCAAATATTTTATTTTGTTTGAGGAGGATGCAGGATACTCACAGAACTAAGGGAAAGACGAAGAAGTCACAGGCAGAAGTAGAAATGAAGAAACGCCAGGGGCCCAGGCACAGCCATCATAGGACAAGCTCAGGGTTGTCGCTGAAGCAGAGATCTGTTCCAGCTGTTGTGCAGTCTCTGTAGCTACACTGAGCACTCTCGGTCCAGAAGCATTTTATTGGCCCATGTGGACTTGCTGTGGAGCTAGAGGAAGGTAGATTTTCTACACTTGACAGTATTCCAAGACTGCACACAGCGGGGAGGGAGTTATCCCCAAATAGGAATTGAGGGAATCAGAGAAAAGGGACACACTGAATTTCGAAACCAGCAGCTGCCCATCGAGGCAGGCAGTCTCAAGGAGATCCTGAATGCATGGTTTTTCCTGCTTTACAACCAACTCATAAAGTGACTAACCAAGTCTTGAGCACATGAGCTTTGCCTGCCATGTGCACCAAACTCATGAATTAATAAGCAAGTAGAACCTATAAATTTATCTAAAACAAAACTCCGTCAGAATATTATTCTTATTCCACCACTATTCTGCAAAAATGCATGCTATTAATTACCATTATCTCTATACAGTATTCAATACTGGAGTTAAATGTTGGTGATATAGTCTTATTAAGGACAGACACAAACCTCATCTCTATGGAGTTTGCGATCTAGAAAGCCTGGGGTGAAAAGAGAACTGGCTCTTGGACCTTTTCGAAGAGTTGGGCTTGGCTGCACCATTAGTAGTTTTGTAAGCTTGGACCAAACACAGGATCTTTTGGTCCCCATGGCAAATGGAAATTGTTGCTGTTCCTACCAGAGTTTTCAAGCTATGGTTGCTACTACCATACCACCAAGTCTGTTGTGATGTCACCTTTCTTTGCCACACTCATTAAGCTCTGAGGAGCTCTGGCTTTTCCCCCCTTCTCTAGATAAGGACTTCTTAAACATTTTCCACTCACAGCTCTTTTTCCCTTGAGAAATTGGTATGCTAAATACAATGTATAAGTACTATGCACATTATACTAAGTAGGAATGCAAACAAAATGTTTGCTGATAATGAATCATAAAGAAATTTATTTGTAAATGGTGGGAGAGGATTATGATCATGGTATATTGTCTATATTTATGGAAATTATCAATAAAAATTTAAAGAAATTTACTTTTAAAAGTTCTCTGTTATACATACAACTTTCTTCTTAATGACAGCTGAAAGTAAATTTGTGTACTGAGTTGGATATATTCATTTGGCTTAACATAAAGAATTAAATCTTGACCAAGTGGGGTCAGAACAGGGGATAGAGGAGAGGAGGAGGTGGGAGAAGGGTTGATCAAAATTAAAGACATTGTGAATAAAGCTATCTGAAAACATACTTCTTCACTAGTTAAATAATATACATGCTAAAAGGAGAGAGAGTTTGGGCAGAAGTACCCTGTGGGGATGATAATGCTGTGCCAAGAAGCCATAGATTGTTATAAGAAAATTTCAGTGCCAGGGATAGGATACTGTCCAGTGAGTTGTTGGTCAGGGAAGCCCTTGATACCCTCAATATATTGCAGATTATTACCAAGTTTCTTGGTTGCCCATCAGAACTAGACGGTAAAACCCTTTTGCTGAAGACACCAAATGCTCTGGCTACAGGTCACTGAGAAATTAAGCTGGAGCTTAGATGGGTGCCTCCTTGCTCTTGGCTAGCTATCACGATTCTCCAAAGACCAATGCATCCTATTGGGTGGAAAAGTTAACAACAGTCTTAACAAGCATTAGATTCTTCTGGTTTCATAGCAGACTGACCAGGCCAAATATATCAAATGGAGAAATGCTGGTGTGTCTATTATGGAGGAAATCAACTGCTCTCTGATTGGATTTGAGGCCTCCTCCACAGGAGAGAATTTGTGCCTGGTACCTAATTAAAAACCTGTGGCTGGGGAGGTCATAAGCCCTAGAAAGGAAATTCCTACTGTTACCAGACTAAATAGATTTATTATGTACACTGAACTGCCCTTTAAATACTCATGTTAATGTCCATATATTAATGCCACTCTCACTTTTGGTTAGAGAAGCTTCTGCTTTCAGACCACTGGAGAGACTCACAGCTTACCAAAGATCTGAGGTCAAGTGACAGTGGAATGTTCAGCACTAAGTAAGACATCTCTATCACCTTATGCAAGGTTTGAGGACCACTGTGGAAGAGGTAGTGGAAAAAAGAGTAAGAGCCAAAGGAAGAGGAGGAGTGTTTGCAATGCTGTCTGCCAGGCAGAAAGTGGCCATGGTGTTCATGATCTCACAGTGGCTGATGATGCCTACACAGCTCCTGCAGACGAGAGGGAAATGAAGACACCAGGAAGGCAGAGAGACTAGTTGGGAAGCAGTGGCTCAATGGAGGGGTACCCCGGAGGGATAAAAGGGAAAGTGGTGGCAGGAAGGTATGATCATGGTATATTGTCTATATGTCTGGATACTGTCAGTACAATTTAAAAACAAAGAAAAGAATTAGATCTTGAATGCTTCTGCAGGATGTAAAGCATCTTTGAAGTTTCTCAGAGTGGATTTATAGTCTCTGTTGACTGATATTTTGATTTTATAATAACCAATGCTGAGAATGCTACTTCACACCAAGAAGCAGTGCAAAGTGGCAGAAATGTATTTAGGCCTTTTCCAACAATTGTTGGAAATCTTTCCTACTCCCAAGTCAAAACTTATTGAATGTTTTTTTGCATGGCACTCAAGTCAATAACTAAAATAGCAATTTCAAAAATCAAACATAATACAATAAAATCAGTACAAAAAACCCAAGCGTATCCAAGGGTATGCTAACTTGGTACTTATGTGCCATGGGATGATGGTGGGCAACTATTGGTATTTGGGCTCCGTAATTCATCCGTGTTTCTATAGGAGCAGACAACTTTGTATGTTCAGTACAAACACTGCCGTTCCTAGCACACAGGCTGAGCTGAGGTGGTTCTGCAGCATTCTTTAACATTGTGAGGACTGAGCTCCACCTAATCTGGTGTGAGGAGGTGTGCAAAGTGTGCCTGTTGTGTGTGCACACTCAAGGCTGCAGTGAAGCCACACAGTGTAATGTGGGCACTGTCAGTAACACCACACTTCTGATCCTGAATGATTTTTTTTTTTCTTTTTTATTTTTTATTGGGGAGCGACAGACAGAGAGAAAGACAGATAGAGGGAGAGAGAGAGAATGGACGCGCCAGGGCTTCCAGCCTCCGCAAACGAACTCCAGACACGCGCCCCCCCCACCCGTGCATCTGGCTAACATGGGACCTGGGGAACCGAGCCTCGAACCGGGGTCCTTAGGCTTCACAGGCAAGCGCTTAACCGTCAAGCCATCTCTCCAGCCCCTGAATGATTTTTTGATCATCACACGTTCAGAGACCTTTTACTGTTGCCAAGTGTTTCATAACCTCAGTAGTCAGTCACATGATGCCATGGGGGGCAGAACTCACAGTTTAAAAGCTGGGCTCTGGGTTGCAGAGGGCAGTGTTCTGCACCTGTGCTTTGCAAAGTGTAGCCATTGGACGCATGGAGGCTGCTGTCATTACCTTCGTGTTGCTGGCACAAATCAGCCCACCAAAAGCAGCCAATGGGAGGAAGGCTGTTTATTTTGGCTTACGAGTCTAGAGGGGAAGCTCCATGATAGCAGAGGAAAGATGGCAGAGCAGAGGCTGGACATCACCTCCTTGAAAACATCTGGTGGACGACAGCATCAGGAGAGCGAGCCAACTAACACTGGCAAGCGAGGGGCTAATAAACCGCAAAGCCCACCTCCTCCAGCCAGGTGCCACCCTCCAAAGGCCACCAGCCAGGGAACCACGCATTGAGAATGCACGAGCTTATGAGGGACATGTAATTCAAACCACTACAGAGCCCTTGACTTTTTGTTGGTGGCTCATGTGAGATTTTACTTTAATAACTCAGTTGAATTTTAAGATTTGAAATTCATGTCACTGATGGCTACCTCCCAGGACAGTGCAAGATGAAGAGGTTCTAATTAGATAACGGAAGCACAGACTGTTTAAAATGCAGAATAAGATTTTTTTCTGGCAGGGGTGTGGCTGAAATGGAGGAAGGAGGAGATCATAGAAAAGTTACTTCTCCCTCTTTCCACTGTGATGGCTCCTCTCTTCCATAGCACCGATGTTGGAGAGCTTGTCTACTCTTGGACTTTTAACCATTAGAAAGACTGAGGGTCAAAGTGGTCAGCAAGGTCAGGGTGGAAGGGATTAGGGTCCCAACTTCTAACCTTGACTTTAGCCCAAATGATTAAAGTATTCTTGCAGTTTCCAAACATAATAATTCAGTTCACCAGGGTAGAAGACCCGAGAAAGCAGAAGTTGGAGCAAAGGCCCAGCTAGTAACTAAGAGTTTGCCTTTTCTGAGATCTCTCCCGGGCCTCTTGGTTTGACAGAAGCCTATGTGAAAGCTACGTCTCAGGGCCTTTAGATCCTCATTCTGAAATGTCAGCAGAGACTTAACAAGCCTTTTAAATTTCTGTTTACAGCTCTGCTTTGAATTCCCTTTAGGTATAATCTTTAGAAATAATATTGCTCCAAAAGATTTTGCAAAATGCCGGTCTCCTGATTCCTGTTAAGATGGTACACAAGGATAATACCATAAAATGTGCACTTTTTTTCCCCTTCAGCTTTTTCCAGAAAGTCAATGGAATGCTCCTTAACATTGTTGGAGGCATCCTTTCCGCTTTGGAAACTGAGCATTGTTGCAGCCAAGATGCAGACAGGAAAAAGGAACAGTTAGAGATCTCTACTTCCTCCAAGAGGCTAACTGCACAGCAGAAATAAATTCAGAAAGGAAAAAAAAAAATCAAGTTAAAAATGATTAATTAAGAGAAGATGGCTGAGGGTATATCTCAGTGTAAGGTGATTGCTTAGCATGTCTAAGGCCCTGGGTTCAAATCAGAAAGAGAGGAAGAGAGGAAGGGAAGGAGGGAGGAAGACACAGAGAAGGATGATAGTTCGATAGCAAAATTTTCATCACAATGATGGAAGCATACAGGACCTCAAGTTAGCGCAGAACATTATGCATGAGAGGGAAACCCAAGGGACCTGCTTCTCGGGTTTGAAATGAGGCTCACTGAGACCTAAGGGGAGAGAAACTGGAGACGGCCACTGACATAGAGAAGGAGCTTGGATAGGATTCCCACTAGGGGCATAGAGAGAGGGCTCAGCCGGTAAAGCACTTGGGGTACAAGCATGACAACCTGAGTTTGGATCCCGAGCACCCATGTAAATACCAGATTCTAACAGGTCACCTTCACACACACCCACATGTGCCCACACGTATACATACACACATGTACACCACACGTACATTTCCTCTGCCTGTCTTTGACCTATTCAACCTGTGCCAGTCAGATGCTCAGCCCTTAAAGCCCTTCTCACCCCCTGACAGCTCCACAGTGCCACGTCCCCGTCTCCAGGCCCAGCTCACACACGCTCCTGAAGTCAAATTCTTAGCGGCATCTTGGTTTCTCCTTAGCTCTGGGGACAGCTGCTTGAAGGTGGCAGAGTGGGTGGCTGGCAAGTGCCCAGCTCCGTTTGGCAAAGACTAATAATTTAGATGGCTTTGTTTCTTTCATTTGCTTCTCATTCTGGGTTGAAAAGAAATGGAAATGTGTCTGCTGAGTGGGATGAAAGGGTAGCGAGTGGGCGAGGCTGAAAGAACGGGACCGGGCACTTCACTCCTCCAACCTGTTAGCTGCGAAACGCGTTCCTTTCTCTCCCGTGCTGGTTACGGGCATCTGCCAGCTGCAGCAGTGAGGGCTCTTCCATTACACGTAACAGGTGCCGTGTTGACCTCACCCAGGCCAAATGCTGGGGGACCACAGGGACACGGGGGCCTTAGACAGGGCCCACAAGGGGCTCTGCGTTGCTCCTTCGTTGCATTTAGTGATGTGTATGTTGTGTGTGGTGTGTATGTATGTGTTTATATGTGTGAGCACACATGTGTGTGGTATGTGCATAACTACATGCATGTGAGTGGCAACCAGTAGTCAATGTTGGATATCTTCCTCGATAACATCCCAGTTGATTTTTAAATTTAATTTAATTTAATTTATTTATTTGAGAGAGAGGCAGATAAGGAGAGAGAGAGGGAGAGAGAGAGAGAGAGAGCATACCAGGGTTTACATGCACATAGCTGTGGTGCTTTTCTGTCCATATCTTGGTCTCTAAATTCCTGCAATTATGGCGTTGTCAGGAAAGATGTAGAAAGCTCTGAGCATCTGAGTATCCCTGCCAAAGTAACTGAGCACTTGTCATGGTTCTGAAGTATTCTCGTAGGCCCATGGCTTCAGTGCTTGGTTTTCACTTGCCGGCACTATTTTGAATGCCACTAGGAGGCGGCGCCTGGCTGTAGAAGGTGGGTACTGAAGGGCAGGCTTGTGAAGGTGATAGGGCTCTCTGCATCCTGGTGGTCACCATGGGAACAAGCTGCCGTCTCGTGCTTGGGTAACCACGGGAGGAATTGTTCCACCTCGCTTTCCTCATGATGATGGGCTTCTGAAATTCTTCAAAACAGTGAGCCAAAGTAAACCTTCCCTGCTTTAAGTGGTTTCTGTCACATATTGTGTCACAGCGATGAGAAAGTAACTAACACACTAGCCAATGACAAGAATAGAGGAGAAATTGCCCCTTTGATTTGTGAGGTTCTCCTACTCACCAAGAAAGGGGGGGAGCATGACAGTGGAAGACCTGGCTACTTGACTTGTAGTCTGGACTCTGCTGATCACCTACCTAATAATGTGGATGTAGCCTGTTTGTTCACCTGCACCTCAGGTTCCACATCCCCAGGCAGTGGTGATGATGTTCAGCTCGTTAATTAATCTGAGGGTTGATCTTTGTCATTCAAGTTTCTCAGCTATAAAACCGGACCTGGAGATCTGGCACGTGCCTGTTTTATGCAGGCATTGTGCTAGACCTGGCACAGTGGCCCTGCTCTCAGAAAATGTAATGTGCCATAGATTTCAATTACCACACAGTATGCATTTTATAATTAATGTGAAGTAGCTTAGACTTGAAAGAGCAATGAAGAACAATAGGGGGAATGCAAGTGCATTTGTGACCAGATTAAAAATAAAATACCATCAAATATTAATAATGACAATTAAATCCCCTTCCTTCTCCATGAAGTACTTACTTCTCTCACTTTGACAGTTATCATTACCATTCTTTTCTGTGCAGACTTATGAGTTGATTTGTGTCTTTCACAATGTGTTTAAATCCTATTCCCAGTTACTGTGGCTAAAACTTCATTTGGAAATAGGGTCTGTGCAAATGAAGAAGAGACCACTTCAATAGACTAATTCAACAAGACTGTGTCCTTATGAAAAGGAAAATTTGGGGCTTTAGAGATGGCTTAGCAGTTAAGGTGCTTGCCTATGAAATAAGAACCCAGGTTTGAATCCCCAGGACCCACATAAGCTAGATACACAAGGTGGCACATGAGTCTGGAATTGTGGCCCTGGTGCCTCAATTCTCTAGAAATCACTCTCTTTCTCTCACAAAAAAGGGGAAAATTTGGACAGAGAGGCAGAGACATGAACACAGAGAACACCCTGTGAAGGTCAAGGTAGAGGCGGAGGTGATGTGGTATGCAAGCTACCTCCAGCTAGGAGAGAAGCAGGAAGCGCATTTTCCCTCATAGGCTCAGAAGAAACAACTCCTGCTGACCCGCTGGTCTCAAATCTCTAGCCTCGGTGCTGCAGGATAGTAAATGTCTGCTGTTTGAGCCACTTCTTTTTGATGCCTTGTTACAGTAGCCCTGGAAAGCATAACGTCACATCGGTATATGTCCCTAAACAAGCTATCATCTCTAGTATTCGGGCATTAGTCGTAGTACGCTTCAAGTAATATTCTATGACATGGTTAGTTTTTGTCTTAGAATGATGTTTGTGAGAGTCACCCATAGGTACTTGTGGCTTTATTTATTTATGAGAGATAGAGACCACTGGGGGAGGCTAGGAAGATAGAGAATGGGCATGTTGGGCTTATAACTTGAACTCCAGATGCATGTGTCACATTGTTCAGGCTAACATGGATACTGAGGAATTGAACCTGGGTACTTAGGCTTCACAGGCAAGTGCCTTAACCACTACTATCTCTCTAGCCCACATGTGGCTTTAATACCTTCATTTTTAATATTGCATAATATCCCACTTTATGAACAGATTGATTTTTTTAATATCCAGTTTCCTGACAATGGCTAACACCAATGGCCCAGGCTGACCTAGAATTCACGCTGTAGTCTCAGGGTGGCCTTGAACTCACAATGATCCTCCTACCTCTGCCTCCCAAGTGCTGGGATTAAAGGCGTGCGCCACCATGCCCAGCTTACATGTATGTATTTTCTTACCAATATTGAAGAGTTGAATTTCTGTGTTATAGCACAGGTAAATTTTCATGACCACCAGCAGTGTTCAGATCACCATGGTATGCTACCTCAGCAGTAAGCAACATCATCTGACTTTTAAATGGCCTCAAATCAGCCCAGAGCAGATACTTAAAGTCACAAAGGGCTCAATGAACCAATGGCAACAGGTGCTATGGGACAGTATGGTGGGAAACATGGTAAACAATATAGTAGAAGGGGGCTGGAGAGGTGGCTTAGCAGTTAAGGCATTTGCCTGCAAAGCCCAAGGACCTCGGTTCAATTCCCCAGAACCCACATAAGCCAGATGCACAAGGGGCGCACGTGTCTGGAGTTCATTTACAGCAGCTGGAGGACCTCGTGTGCCCATTCTCTCTCTCTCTCTGCCTCTTTAAATAAAAAAACAAAGTAAAATAAAAATAACATAGTAGAAGAAGTAGCAGTGCATCTGGGGCCTGAGGAATAAATAGGCATCACGTGAAGGAGGTGGGGCGGGTGCTGGGGGCAAGGGAAAGTGCAGAAGCGAGGATGAATGGGGCAGTCCTGCACGAGGGACAGAGAAGACCCCCATCGGGGCTAGCAGAATTCTCCAGGATTCAAGGAGACTCACTCTTCAGACTCTGTGTCACTGGGGCAAAATACCTAGTATGTTCAACTGAAGAATTTGTTTTCACTTCAGATGCTTTGGCACAAAGTGTTTGACCCCACTGGTTCTAGGCACGTGGAGAAGCGCCACATCACGGAGGGAAGAGTGTGCATGGCAAAGTCTTCTCAGAGAGAGATGGGGGGAGGGCAAAACAAGCGGGTCTGGGGTAAGATCAGCTCCCAAGGACAGGCCTTCACCGACCTATGTCCTCTAGACAGCCCCACCTCCTCAAATTTCTAGAACCTCCCAAAACCACAGCCCCAGCTGGAGCCCACAGTACACAGGCTTTCGGTGGGATGCTTCACATCTGAGCTGTGCTGGAGCCTCTCCTGCTTGAGGGGCAGCAGTGAAGGCAACGTCTTTCTGAGCCCAGTCATGACCCCCGTCGCCTCCAAGATGAGGAATACAGTTTGAAGTGTTGAGGTCAGAGTTCAAACACTGGAGCCAGTGGCTGTCTTAAAATGTGTTTGCTTGGAGACTATAGCAGTTTTCACGTTTTATGCCGTTAGTATGAAATATCTCATTCTTGTGTGTGTGTGGCGTGTAGTTGTGTGTTGTGTGTAGTGTTCAAGGGTGTATGTTACGTGTGTAGGCCCATGTGTGTTCTGGTGCAGGTGTACGTGAATGTGAGTGTGTGTGGGTACCACAGGTTAATGACAAGTGTCTTCCTTGATTTCTCTTTACTGTTTACTGAGACAAAGCCTCTCACCCGAACCCAGAGCTCATCTATTCAGTGTTGCCTTGGTGGGGGGGGAGGTCTCCTGAGTGCTGGGATTGCAAGCAGGAAGCACCACCTGCCCAGGATTTACATGGCTGTTGGGGATCCAGACTCGGGTCTTCTTGCTGGCACAACACTTCAGCCACTGAGCATCTTTCTGGCTCTCCTCTCAGCCCTTAGCTCCATGCACTTGGAAGTCATCTAAGTCCCTAGTCAATACAATCTGGTGTGTGCAGGGAGTGGAGGTGAGCGTAAGCCCACACTGGAGATAAATCCCCAGAGAGGTTGTAGTTAAGGTCTCTGTTCAGGCTATTGTTCTGTAAGACCCCCAGAACAAGGACCCCACGCTCCACCCGGAAATGGCAACACCGCAAATCACTCACGAGAAACGATCTTGATGCAAACTGCAAGAGGATTTTATTCCAAGCGCGCTGGGGCCCACAGTCATACACCACGCAGGAGTAGAGGACTGCAGAGCCCCGAATGCAGGAATGGGACAGCTTTTATATGGTTTCTAACAAAGCCTGTGCATTAAAACCAATCGTTTCTTAGCATCAGGAGCCCGCTCAGTGCGGGCCAGTCAGTTTATGCCACTCCATAGTTTCTAAGCCAATCATTTTAAAGTACTCAAGCCCATGCTCCGTGGACCAATCAGATTCCTATAACCTCAGTGGTCAGCATTTGCGGGGGGGTCTTGGGTGGGGGTGACAAAGTGCAGTTAAGACAGGTTACTAGGGTTTATGGTGCAAGCAGTTTACAGAAGCCAGATAAACTGTTTAATCCGTTACTTCCCATCTTCAAGGGCCTGTCTTATGCCCTTTAACCTAGTTTTATATCGAGGGCGCGCTCTAACACAATAAGAAGAGTGACTTTTTACTTACTTTCTAGCAGAGAGTAGGGCCTGGAATTTGAGGTATGCAGGGCCCCGCTAAAGCTCCTTTTGGAGCGTGATAGTATTTCTAGGCTCCTGGCTTCTTGGGCCTTTCAGTTCTAGCTGTGAGCTACAGGAAGGAAAACTCAACTAGAGGATCCAAGATGTCCCTTGCTTGTGATACTGGTCCCCACTTCTTCCTGGAAAACCAGAGAGGTTTGGAAGGCAAGGTAAATCACTGCCCGCCTGGCTTCTCAAGCTGGTCACAATCACCGTGGAATGCCGTATGCGGGACGGGGCAGGGCGGACCTCGGGGAAGGGATGAGCATTTTCCTCCTACCAGTCTGGAAGGCAGGCCTCTGGGAAGGAGCTTGCTACATGAAGGGAGACTGTGTTTGTAAACAGCGGGGAGACATGGGAGGGGTGCCTTCCCTCGGAAGCTCCGGAAATCCCAATTTAGTGAACCTTCTGTTCTGTTCTAGATTTGCAACTCCTTTCTGACATTGCCCAAGTCACTGCAGTTCAGTTTTTGGGATGCACAGATGACAGGGGTGGGGTGTGCCAGGCCAGGTGGCGGGAGGAAAAACTGCCTCCTCCCCCTGCAGAGTGCATCAGACCCATTCATTTCCTGACCTCAACTCAGACCATGGCGCCAGCGGAGGCTCAGGGGAGAGGCCTGTGTGGAATACTAGGATGGCCAGAGAGGCTACTGGATAGACATATCTGTAACAAGAGGATCCCAGGTGCTGCAAGTTGGGTTATGTTGCATGTTTCAAATGTGTTTGAGTGATTACTACAGCACTTTCACGTTTCCTGCCTCCAGTGTAGAATAATATTACATGACTTCAGTTCCCAACGTTCTCTACTGTCTCATACCCACAGTCTCAACTGAGTGCTTATCTCTCCGACCTCTAAGCTCAATTAAGTTTGAGATCCCCAGCTGGGACATGAAGCGGAGTGGGAAGACATCTTGACTCAGCCTTGGACTCAATTGCCCGAGATTCTGCAGTCAAGGGCTCTGCTCAGACTGCTACCCTAGAGGTGAGGTGCAGGAATGGAACCTCAACTGCAGTCTAGAACTGCGTATCACAGTCAACCTTAGAGCTTAAACACATCCCGTGCTGCGTGCGGCAGCCCAGAGCAGCTACAAACCGTCGCTGGAGGGACGACCCACACATAGAATGTTTACAAAATGCCCCAGATGACAGGAAAGTCCAGGCAAAACTGAGACCACTGGGCTGGAGGACATTGCTTTGGGAAGGGAGAGCCTGTGGTAAAAATCCATGAAGTCTCACCGACTAAACAACGTGCATTTGAATAACAACTCAGCACCTCAGGCTTGTCGGCTGTTGTGAAAGCTCTTTATTGTGCAAACAAGTGGGTAGCTTGAGGTAGGGAAGAGCAATGTGGTTAGAAATGAAATGTTTTGATTTTGTTTCTCATCGTGTGTGAAAACTTGCCAACATATAGCTATATTACCTTCATACTGTAGCTCTCGCAGCAGTTCCTGCCTAGCTCCGGATGTTCTCCTGCGCCACACTCTGGTTTCCGGATCCCATGGTGGCTGCTGGAGTCCATCTTGGCCCTTCCTCCGTGGGCTTGCACAGGTGCCCTCTGAGGCATGTGGAAGCCATTGCCCAGTGAGCCTTGCAGGGTAGGGGTGGGGCCATCTTAATGATGTGGTTCCAGGGCCACCCGCTGCCCCCTTGCCGGGAACGCTACCCAATCCCCCTGCGTTTCTGTTTCTTTTATTATCGCTAAGCCTTGTGCACTCTCCTTTGGTTTCCAAGCAAAATTTTCAATATGTAGCTGGAGGAAGAACAAATCAGTTTTCTCCTGCAGTCTTGTTGGGTTTCAATTTCTCCCTGGGAAGGCTGATGTAGAGTCGTATTTCCCCACAGCATTCCCCAAAAGGTCCCATGCATATTTAATTCCATAGTCTTTTCATAGGTAGGGGAGCCAGTTTGGGCCCTGTTCTCTTGTGGAAGCAGGTCATGGTTTTCTGTTGTGTTCTAAATAGGGCGGAAGCCTTAGACGCATTTCTGCAAGTGCATGAGCGTGCATTGGTGTATGAATGTGTGCATATGCATGAATGTGTGCATTGATATATGAATGTGTGTGCATGCATGAATGTGTACATTGGAGTATGAATGTGTGTGCATGCATGAATGTGTACATTGGAGTATGAATGTGTGTGTGTGCATGAATGTGTGCATTGGTGTATGAATGCGTGCCATGCATGAATGTGTGCATTGATATATGAATGCGTGTGCATGCATGAATGTGGGCATTGGTGTGTGAATGCATGAGCATGCATGAATGTGTGCATTGGTGTATGAATGTGTGTGCATACATGAATGTGAACATAGGTGTATGAATGCGTGTGCGTGCATGAATGTGTGCATTGGTGTAAGAATGGGTGTGCATGCATGAATGTGTGCATTGGTGTATGAATGCATGTGCGTGCATGAATGTGAGCATTGGTGTATGAATTCGTGTGCATGCATGAATGTGTACATTGGTGTGTGAATGTGTGTGCATGCATGAATGTGTGCATTGGAGTAAAATGTGTGTGCGTTCATGAATGTGTGCCTTCGTGTATGAATGTGTGTGCATGCATGAATGTGAGCATTGGTGTATGAATGCGTGTGCATGCATGAATGTGTGCATTGGTGTAAGAATGTGTGTGCCTGCATTAATGTGTACATTGGTGTATGAATGCGTTTGCATGCATAAATATGTGCATTGGTGTATTAATGTGTGTGCATGCATGAATGTGTGCATTGGTGTATGAATGTGTGTGCATGAATGTGTGCATTGGTGTATAAATGCATGCACGTGCATGAATGTGTGCATTGGTGTATGAATGCGTGCACGTGCATGAATGTGTGCGTTGGTGTATGAATGTGTGTGCATGCATGAATGTGTGCATTGGCGTATGAATGTGTGTGCATGAATGTGTGCACTGGTGTATGAATGCATGTGCATGCATGAATGTGTGCATTGGTGTATGAATGTGTGCACATGCATGAATGTGTATATTGGTATATGAATGCATGTGCATGAAAGTGTGCCTTGGTGTATGAATGTGTGTGCATGCATGAATGTGTGTATTGGTGTATGGATGTGTGTGCATGCATGAATGTGTGCATTCATTTATTAATGCGTGTGCATGCATGAATGTGTACTTTGGTGTATGAATGTGTGTGCATGCACGAATGTGTACATTGGTGTATGAATGTGTGTGCTTGAATGTGCGCATTGGTGTATAAATGCGTGCATGTGCATGAATGTGTGCATTGGTGTATGAATGTGTGTGCATGAATGTGTGCATTGGCATATGAATGAGTGTGTGTGCATGAATGTGTACATTGGTGTATGAATGTGTGTGCGTGCATGGATGTGTGCATTGTTATATGAATGCGTGTGTATGCATGAATGTGTGCATGTGCTTGCACGTATGTTTGGCTTGAGCTCCTCTGGTGTGGGGATGCAGAAGAAAGTGGACCGTCTTCCGAGGTTTCACTCAATGGCCAGGTCGGAGCTCCGTTGTAAACCAGGCTCGCCTGTCTTTCCTGGCATGGTCTTCTGCTGTCTTTGTCTCTGAAGCTTGGGCGCAGTTAATCCTTCCTCCTCTTAAGCGTCTGTATCACACGGTATGTCTGGGAGTTACAGGGTTCAGCAGAGCTCCAGGAGCTTGCTTGCAAAGCCTCATGGTGGGGGCCACTTCCCTGTGATGATATCATATCCCCTTGCAAGTGTACCTGAAAGAACTCAGCTGAGTAAATTTTTCTTCAAAAAAAAAAAACACAAACAAAAACAAGAAGGCAAACAGACTTGGTGTTCTTGTCCCATCTGTTCTCCAGTGATTTATTCAATGTTTGCTTCTCATCAGAATTCGGCTAACACTTCCCATATCTTCTAGCCACATACCTGAGGCTAGTTTGCTTCCCAACGAAAAGCTCCTGGGTTGAATCTTCTCCTCTCTGCTCTGCAAACGTTCACTTTCCGCCTTTCCACACAAGGTTCAAAGAAGCCTCCACAGGGCTTGTTAGATTGAGCGAATCTTCCCATCCTCTGTGAGGGGAGATGGTGCCTCTGCGGTTGTCTGATAGGAATCCACAGGTTAAATGGCAATGAGCCTGTCCGGACAAACAGGCCGGGGATTGCCCTCTCCAGGCCCAAGGTGGCGAGCAAAAGAGAAAGGAAAGAAAAACAGCCAAACTGCAGACGCAGTGGTGAACGGCGCCAGGAGGGCAGACAGGAGGGATTACTGGACTCACTCGTGCTCAGCCTGCATGGCGAGAAAAAGCGGCTCTGGGAAGGCCAGAGGCTTCCAAACCAAAGTTAATCGTGTCAGGTCCAATAAAGCAGCAGCTGTTGAAAAGAGCGCGTGGGCCGCTGGGCGGCTCCGCTCCAGGGCCCGCAGGGGCACGTGCCCAGCTGGACTGGCAGGGAGACGGCCCGCAGCCTGGCTGCGAGGGTACCCCGGAGCCCACTGCCCGAGCAGCCAGGGATGCCCCTCCGCCTCGCATCTTCCTCCTTCTCAGAAAACGGGGTGTGCTCACTTCCGATTCGCCCCTCGCTGCCAGTGATCAGCCACCCACCGGAGCCGGACCTCATTGAAACCGCGTTGGCAAGGTGCCACCCTCGTGCGTTTTCCCTCTCTTCAGATAATGTTGGCATCCTTCCCCTCTCGATTCTCAATCCGTCAAGCCGCCAGCGGGGAGGAGGGCTCATGACCAGATTTCATAATCTCCCAAAGAGACCAGGAGAGGTGGGAGGGGGAAGGACTGCCCAAGTCTCTGGCATGTCTGGGATTCATTTGCACCAATGCTGTAGCCGGTGACCATGGTTTAAAGTCGTGGGGTAGGCCGTGCTGGTTGCTTTTTCAGACAGGTAGTCCATGGAACATGAGATGGCTGTCAATTAAGTTCATTCATAAGTTTCCTTAATTGAACAAACACCGGGTTTACATAAAATTTATCTTTTAATCCTGCAAGGTGCTTTTTTTTTTTTTAAAAAAAAATTATTTTGTTATTTACTTATTTGAGAGTGACAGACAGACAAAGAGAGAAAGAGACAGATAGAGAATGGGCGCACCAGGGCCTCCAGCCACTGCAAACGAATTCCAGACACCTGCATCCCCTTGTGCATCTGGCTAATGTGGGTCATGGGGAATCGAGCCTTGGACTCAGGCTTCCCAGGCAAGCGTTTAATCACTAAGCCATCTCTCCAGCCCCTGCAAGGTGTTTTTATTATAAGTGCATCAATATTTTTAAGATGCTGGGGTGCCTTCTGGGTGTGGTCAGTGGGTATAGTATGCACTGTTTTCTAGGTTTTCTTTTCACCGTTAGGGTGTTCCCATAACCTCGTGTATTTGTGATCAAGCCTGATAAACTTGATCTCCGGCCGGTGGGATCTTGCTGGAGTAGATGTGTCACTGGGCTACACCTCGGAATTTTAAAATCCAACTCCAGCGAAAGCCCAGCACACGCTCTATGCCTGTCCTCCTTGCTGCTGTGCGGGTGCCGGGACACAAGCTACACTTTTCAGTCATGAGGAAACTTCGCCTCAACACTATGAGGGCTGGAGGGATAGCTAAGTGGTTAAGGTGTTTGCCGGCAAAGCCAAAGGACCCAGGACCAATGTTAGTCAGATGCACAAGGGGACGTACGCATCTGGAGTCTGTCTGCATTGGCTGGAGGCCCTGGAGGGCCCATTCTTTCTCTCTCTCCCTCTTTCTCTGTCAAGTAAATGAATAAATAAATAAAACAAAACAAAAAGGCTAAAAAAAAATTCTAAGAGAAAGAAAACCTTTCTCTACACCAGGTGTCTTGTCCCAGCAATAAGAAGGTAACTTCTATAGAATCCCTCCATTTTTTGAGAAGTATTTGACATGGGTCGAAGTGTATCTTCCTAAATTCATATATTGAAGCCCCAAATCCCAGTGCCATAGAATGTGGAAAAGGATGCCATATATTGTAGTGAGCAGAGATGACATCCCCCATGGCAGGCTGAGTCCCCAGGGCAATTTAGCTGGCATGCAAGTAAAAGGGAAGAATTTGGACAGACAGACACACAGACAGACAGGGAGAATGCTTAAGACTGGAGTCCTTCTGCTTCTGGCCAAGAATTCACTGAAGGTAGGAGAGAGCACTGGGCCAGGGCCTCCAGAGGGAGGCATAGCCTAATGACACCTTCATTTCTGGAAACACCACAGGCAATGGGTGGCAGTCCAGGGAATGCTTCCAAGGAGTAAATGCTGCTTACAGGACTTACCAGGATAATGTCTCAACAAAGAAGGCTGAGAGGACAGCCCAGGACACTGCCATGTAGCAGTGAATACCTGAGTTCAGATCCCCAGAATCCACATAAATACGAGTGTCTGTAACCCCAGTGTGCCTGCAGCAGGAAGGGGGTGGCGACAGAAGAACCGCTGGGAACCTTCTAGGACAGCAGTAGTCTGGCAAATAGAGTGGCTGAATGAGAGATCCCTGCCTCAAAAACAGGGAAAAATGAGAACCAACGCCTGAAGTTGTTCTCAAATACCACAAACACAGGGTGCCATACACACACCCCTGTAACATGCATGAACAGACGCACACTGTGGCATATGCACATCCCCATTCACATGCATGAACATGCAAGCACACTGTGGCATATGTACACCCCCGTTCAAATGCATGAACACACACACACACACTGTAGCATATGTACCCCCCCATTCAGAACACACAAGCACACTGTGGCATATGTACACCCCCATTCACATGCATGAACAAACACACACACACAGTGGCATATGTACACCCCCGTTCAAATGCATGAACACACACACACACACTGTGGCATATGTACACCCCCATTCACATGCATGAACACACACACACACTGTGGCATATGTACACCCCCGTTCAAATGCATGAACACACACACACACTGTGGCATATGTACACCCCTGTGCACATGTTGACATACACAAAAATAAACAGAGGTTCCAGCAGGATGTAGTAACACAGTCACAAAAGTGTGAGTTAAGAAGTTTAAAGCACATTAGAAAATCGTGAGGATTTTCTATTTCTGGTGAGTCAACTCTGATTACATTGATGCTTCTTTCCTGGGAAATTCTTAAGCCAGCCACAATGGTCTAAAGCCAACGCCAGCAGGCACATTGCCTTCTTACATTCCCAAATACTGAAAATATAAAACTGATGAAAACCCATTGTCTTGTGTGAATAATGGCTACATCCTTTAATTACATGGGTGGATATATTAGTCTTAGGACTTTTCTTTTTTCTAGAGAAGGTGGCCATGGACAAAATGCACAAGAATCAATTGTTAGCATGTTCCAGTGAATCATTTGAACTTTTAAATTTTCCAAGGAAGTATATGAAAATAAAGAATTAAATATACCCAAATTATCAACATCTATATTAGCCATGCAGTAATGATCTAACTTATTTCTTTATGTGCATACATGTTTATGTGTGTGAGTTTATGCATGCATGTGTGTATGAGTGCATGTCAATATGTGTGTGCCTGTATATGGAGGCCAGAGGAAATTCTTGGATGTGGTTCCTCAGAAATATCATCCACCTCTTTTGAGACAGGCTCTCTTACTGGCCTGGGGCTCACTAATTAGTATAATCTGGCCAGCCAGTACGCCCGAAGGATCCTTCTGTTTTGCCTCCCCAGAACTGGGGTGACAGAGTATGCCACCCAGCCCAGTGTAGGGTTAATCTCTATCAATTTACAAGCAAATGTTTGGGCTTGGTGTTCTTGGTGTCATGCCCTCCCTGCTGGGATGGACAGAAACTTCAAAGTGTATGCTCAATTCAACCCTTGCTTCCTTAAGTTGCATTTGTCGGGCATTTTGTCATAGCAAAGAGAAAAGTAATACATGCGGCACTTTTATGAGGACTCTGGGAATCAAATTTGGGTCCTCAGGCTTTCAAGGCAGGCACTTTACTGAGCTATCGCCCCAGTCTGTGATGATATTAATTGTAAAAGGATGTTTCTCAAACCAAAAATGTCAAAAAAAAAAAAACAAATTGTCATCATGCAGTACAGTCTTATGTATTTTTTAAAAATATTTTTCTACTTTTGAAAAAGTATATGACATTTTAACACAATGTACTTTGATCATATTCGTACCGTTACTACACTCTCACACCTCCAACCAGAACACTTCTTCTTCCCAAATACTTTCTCTTCTGTTTTCTATTTTCATGTACTTAAAACAACAACAGAAACAAAACAAAACAAATAAAGCAATGGGCTGAAGAGATGACTTTGTGGTTAAGGTACTTGCCTGGGAAGCCTAAGGACCCAGATTTGATTCCCCAGGACCTATGTAAGCCAGATGCACAAGAGGGCACATGCATCTGTAGTTCATGTGCAGTGTCTGGAGGCCCTGGTGCACCAATGTTCTCTCTCTCTCTCTCTCTCTCTCACTCTCTCTCTATAATAAGTGATATAAAAAATTAAAAACTAGATTCCCCATGTGAAAGAAAACATGCACTACTGTTTTTCTGAATGAGTCTGGCTTATTTTGTTTAGCATGTTGATGGCCAGTTCTGTACATTTTATTGCAAATAACATAGTTTTTTTTTCATTTTTATGGCTGGATTATATACAAATGCCAATTTTTTATTCATTCATATGTTGATGGGCTTCTATCATGGTTTCCTATCTTGGCTATTGTGAATAGTGCTGTAATAACCATGGATGTGTGTGTATCTCTGTGCTGTGCGAATTTGGATTCCTTCAGTTGTATACCCAGGTCTGATTATAGCTACAGCATAAAGGAGATCTATTTTTAGTTTTCTGAGGAGCCTCTATACTGATTTCCATAGAGTCTGCACCAGTTTATACTCTCACCAGTGGTATCTTGAATGCTCGGTGCCAAGCATATTTAAATGGTTT
Source organism: Jaculus jaculus (assembly GCF_020740685.1). Lineage (NCBI taxonomy): Eukaryota > Metazoa > Chordata > Mammalia > Rodentia > Dipodidae > Jaculus > Jaculus jaculus. The sequence continues at coordinate 6,714,390 of NC_059120.1, read as the reverse complement.
ATATCTAGAAAATCAATTACTAACCACAAAGGGCTATAAGATGGAGAATATAGTTATACATCAGTAAATAGAACTGGGGCTAACTAGGGTCCCATGATGGTAGGTGGTAAGGCTGGAAAAGGTGACACTGTGATCACTACCGCTGTGTGATCTTAAACCCCTGTAAGATGATTCTTTCCAAAAAAAGAAGCCTCACTGAGCTTCCGTGTGTGTGTGTGTGTGTGTGTGTGTGTGTGTGTGTGTGTGTGTGTGTCTGTTTCCCCTCTTGTGCTGATCTTCCAGAAGGGCCCAGACTGAGCTGCCGCCATGTGCCAGCCAACGAGGCAGAGCGGGAATGCCGCTCGGCTGCTGGGGATTTCCCAGGTGGCTGCGGAAGTGACTCTTTTTTTTTTTTTTTTCCACCCGTCATCTGTATTTGCGCTGGAGCTTGAGTGACTTTCTAAAAGGTGAGCACAAGTCAGTCATCTCAGCTGACATTTGAAAATATCGCAGCGTGGCAGAAAGCGAATGTATCAAATACTGCTAAAGGTTTAAAACAAGCAAGCCAAAACTAAAGTACATTAAACTTAACCTCAAAATCTGGGCTGTGGTTCAGTATTGAGTTTGGGGTGTGTGTGTGTGTGTGTGTGTGTGTGTGTACATATAATGTGATTTGGAGTCAAGCAGCAGGAATACAGGAACTATGGCATATAAACCATTTGAAAGGGAATAACGTCATCACGGGGTGACTTTTGGTATCTGCAAAGGACCACACAGGTGTAGCCTGGGCACAGGAAACCCTTCGCAGCACACCCTAAATTTGTGAAAACTGCAGGCCTTGGGAGCAGGCAAGCACAGGTTCAAATCCAAACTCCTGATCCTGCAGTGGGATCGTGAAAAGGTTGGTCTTAGCCCACTCCAGCTGCCTTAATAACATACTGTCAGCTGAGTGACAGAGCACAACGTTAATTTCTACAGTTCCGGAGGCACAGGAAGTCTGACGGGAAGGCCCTGTGAAATTTAGGCTCTGGTGAGGGTCCATTCATCACAGTGAGCCTTCCCTCAGGGGCTTCATGCGATGTGAGCCAAAACAAGCCTCTTAGAGTCCCACTTGGTAGGGCTCTGCCCTCTAATCTAACCAACTCTCCAGTTAAGAAACAGGTGCAAAGATGTTAAGTATCTTATAGGTCAAGGTAGATCAGGGATTAAAATGTGAGCAATGTCACTTCAATATTAGGAAGAAAAAGTTGGGGGACCTGTATGTCTCATGAGGAGACAAGACTGGAATTGAAGGTGACACACTCCCCACCCCACCCATCACTCTTTGGAGTTATGGATGGCTGGGCTGAAGCAAATGCCATGCATAACTGAAGTACAAATACCAAAGAAAAAAACAATGGGAGAAATTAGTCTTCATGAACAACAGGTTGGCTGAGTAAGCGGAGATAGGAGAGATACTGTGGCCAAGAGATGGTAGGGAAAGGAGAGAGGAGGGAGAGGCAGATAATGATCCCAGAGATAAATAAGGGTCCTTTTTGGTTCTGACCCCTGAGAGGAACAAGGGGCCAGAAACCCCTTAGTTATTTGTCACAAAGATGCACATATATATATGGCATATATATATATATGTATGTATGTGTGTGTATACATATATATACGTATGTATGTATGTATGTATGTATGTATGTATGTATGTATGTATGTATATTGGACAATTGAAATGGTTGAAATATGGCTCTTTCTATGTCCCTGGCTTCCTGGCCTTTGCTGCCCCTCCAACATGTCACATGCCACTACAGATTTGGTGGAGGTTAGCTGAGTGGAAGTAGAGTCCTTGAGGAGCCTGGGAGAAAGGGCTGGAGGAACCACCTTGTGCATTGTGGTGGTAACAGGACTATCAGGATCCTCACCTCCTGCATGAATTAAACTTGGGTACTGGGGAGACCCACAGTCCAGTGGTACCTCACATGAAAATAGGCTCCAGAGGTGTTAGTGCCAAGCTTGTTGGTGCTCTACCCAGTGTCCCCCATGCCAGGCAACGGACAGCCACAACTAGACACAGATGCCCGTGTCACATTTGATTAGGGCTGCCTCATGAGTCAGGCCTTGACTGTCACTGACCGGATCTTGTATGACCTTCCTTCCCCTCCTCCTCCTCTTCTTATCACCTCGCTGGGGTTTTTGAAGGTCTCAAAGAACACAAGGTGAAGATAGTTGTATTATCATAGAAATCACATGAAATTATGTTTTTTCTCATGAAACTACACACACTCTTCTAAGAGCTCACTTTAAATTCCATGCTTGGAGTCTTGGCAAGGAGCACAGAGCACACAGTAGGTGCTTAATAAATGTTGAATGAACACGTAAGTGAAGCAGTACCTGGAAAGCATTTGGTGGCCCGGCGGCGGCTCTGATCGCGCATCTCTGTGGATTCTCTTCTGTCTCTGCACACGCTTCCCTCGGAGGAGTGAGCAGCCCCTTTCCCACTTGGAGGCTCCAAGGGTGTCATCCTTTACAAGGTGTTCCTTATGACATGCAAGTAATCCTTCACCCAATGTCTTGTCTGTCCCTTTATTTTCTGTTATCAAAAGAAACTTTGGTATTAACATTCTCCTGTGATTGAGAATTCACAACAAAAAGACTTTAATTCTTGGTAATGACTGCGGAAAAAATTCACTGGGTGATTTACTTTATACTTCCTAATGGGCTAGGCACTTACACCGCATTTTCTCATTTAAACCTTAGGGTAATATCCATTTTGAAAAGCGTTACTTATTTTTGAGAGAGAGAGAATTGGCATGCCAGGGCCCCAGTCACTGAAACCAAACTGCAGATGCTTGCGCCGAATAGTGGGCCTGTGTGACCTAGTGTTTGCCTCACCTTTGTGCAGCTACTTTACACAGGATATGGAGAGCAGAGCATGGATCCTTAGGCTTTGCAGGCAACAGGCAACCCATCTCTCCAGCCCTAAAAAGCATTATGTTTTTCAGCTTATGGTGTTGATTCTGTGGCTTAAAGAGATTCGGTCATTTGCCCGAGACCATCTTACTACGTGAGGAAGTCAAGGTTCAAAACTAGATTACTCTGCATTCAAGCATTCATGTGAGAAGGACTCCTGAGAAGACCTCTATACTTCAGAGGACCCCTCTCTCTGTTGGACGGGATGACTCTGAGAGTGGGCAGTGGGTCCAGAGCTCAAGAGGTATGTATACAGTCATGGTTCTGTAAGAGAGGACTGCGATCCAATGGGAAGAAAAGCAGACAGATTGGACCCATTAAGGCTAAAGTTCGAGGAATCTTCTGATAGATTAGATGAGGGAAAACTGGTTGGCCATCTTGTTGGTGGTTGTCCAAGTGCACATGGACAGTGCAGGAATGTTCAAGATGGAGCAAGGGCTGGTGGGAAGACAATGAATCCACTTCCGGCCCTGTTGATTGCTTTACACTTGAAGGCATCGGATATAACTTCAAGTAGACCCTTGCCTGTTTATGAGTCTGAAATGCAGAGCAAGTACTGGAGAGATGATTCAGCAGTTAGAGGCCTGGGTTCGATTCACCAGTACCCACATAGAGCCAGATACACAATGTGATGCAAACATCTGGAGTTTATTTTCAGTGGCGTGAAACCCCAGTCTGTTTTCTCTCTCTTTCTCTCTCTCTCTCTCCTTGTAAATAAATAAAATTCAGAGCAAATGCCTTGGCTCCTTGATGTTCTCATAGGTACCATGTGGTCATTTGCTTTAAAATTATTTTTAATTAGTAAAATTTCCTACTTAATGGTCAGAAGAAATCAAGGGAGTGTCTGTTACTGAATCCCAGCTCTGTAAGAAACCTGATTCATAGCAGTCTGTTGAATGCATGGGTGAGGTTGTGTCCTTATTGCCAGAGGCAATTCTGCATCCTTATATTTTTCACTTTTCTCTTACTGTCAGAAAACACACAGTTGATTGAGGCATATCTTCAACTACCATCTTGGGTCATGAGATCCACCCCCAACCACTATGAATTATTCATACGTGTCCTTTTGAAAATTCATGTTATAAAATCTACTTTTCCTCCACATTATCTTCTGCCTTAAAAGAGTTACTATTTTATTCCTTTAATTAAACACTTGGCCCTTCAATATAGCCTTGTATATAATCCTTGGCACAAATGAAAAAGAAAATGCTACAATTAAATAAATCTGAGAATCCAGGCTCAGATTATTTCACCAAAGGAAAATACAAACTGCTCTGAGATAAAAGGCCTACAGGATGGTAACATGTGATAAAGAACATTATCTCATGGAACAAAGATGAGAGACACACAAGCCAAATGGGCTAACTGCAGTGTCTCCCCTGGAGCCCGGTGTCCAGTTCAGCCTGTTCTGTGTAGCGGATTTTGATGGTGTGTATTGGGTCTGAGTACTTGTCTGAAACCCCATTGTGGAAAGCTGGCTCTTCAGTAGAGAAGCTGAAAACTATTATTGTTTTCCAGAACTTTAGAAGCTAGTGTGTGGGTACATGACCCACTTGCTGGCTGGAAGAGGCAGCAGCTCCAAGCTTGCAGCTGGCTGCCTGAGAGGTGGGGAACAGACTGTGTGGACTCTACTCTGGCAAGAGTGGCTACAGAAGCATCTGATTTTCAGAGACAACAGAGAATGGACTGGGAACAAAATGCTGTGTGTGCTGCCCCTGGGTTGACAGAGCACCCTGGAGGTTGTGCCCAGCTCTTGTGGCTCCAGTGGCTTCATCAGATCATCTCTGTACTATGTGATTTTGTCTGATAACCCATGAGGCCTGGCTTCCTGGAGATTTTGTATGATATCCAATACCCTCTTATTAAATCTATTTTTTGCTCATCATCTGCATCACTGTTTGTTGTTTGCTATGAAGTGATGCAGCCTAATTCCAAGTAACATATTAAATATCAAGGATTCTATCACTCTCTTTCTATGGCTTCTCTGACAGGACCAATAGAATGAACTTCATTCTGATCTGTATTATAGCTACTTATCTTTATTTTTAATATTTAGTATTTATTTACTTATCTGAGAGAGAGGAGAGCGAGAGGAGAAAAGAGAATGAGTGCATCAGGGAATACTGTTGTTACAAATGTACACACCACTTTTTACATCTGACTTTGTGTGAGCATGCGTGCGGGACATATGTCTGTGGTGCACATGTGGGTGGGGGATATGAGGGCCAGAAACAAGACATCAAGTGCCTTATTCGGCTGCTCCCTCTTTTATTTTACCCTGAAGCAGGATCTCTCACTGAATCCAGAGCTCACTGGTTTAGCTAGACTACGTCAATAGATTGTACCAGGAAGCCCTGGTCCCTGCCTTCCAAGCACTGGAATTACAAGTAGGTTGCCACAACCCCCCCAGCATTTACGTGGGTGCTGGGGATTTGAACTCTGGTACTCACACTTTTGTGGTAATATTTTTATCCACTGAGCCATCTCTACAACCTTGAACATGTCATTTGACTTTTCCATGTTTTTGTCTTTCTGTCTCTTAAGTGTTGACATTGTATATGCAAATACCTCAGAGAATGTCAAGTAAGAAACTGTTGTAATAAATATGTCTTGCATGGCAGAGGTATTTGAAATTTAAGTGGTGTTTTCAGTTCTGTTATCTTTCTTAACTGTTTAATTCTAATCTCCCCAGTCCCACCCTGACCTGTGTTTGAGTAACAGCAAACATCACTCAGTCCACATCTGGTAGATGAATGAACCAAAGCCAGATGGTCTATGGTTGGCCCAAGCTCGCATAAATTATAAGTGATAAAGCTTGTTGTTTAAGATTTAGAAGTATGACCCCAACACCTCAGCACTGAAGCAGACCAAAAATGAACCCAACATGGCTCAGGGAAATTGTGCGGAAGAGGGGGCAGAAAGAATGTCAGAGTCACATGTTGGGTCATGATTTGCAGAGACATGTAGCATACCAATAACTGGGGACTAACTCCACAATGCATGACCCATTTACATCAACAAGGAGGGTCTAATGGGAGGGGGTAGATCATAGATGAGCCTAAACAATGGTACCAAACTGCCTGTATTTGATGAAAAGAAAACTAATAAATCAAGTTAAAAAAAAAAAGATTTAGAAGTAATGTATAATAAGCTTTTAAAATTTGTACCCTGGGACTGGAGAAGTGGCTTAGCAGTTAAGGTGTTTGCCTGCAAAGTCAAAGGACCCAGGTTTGATTCCCCAACCCACGCAAGCCATATGCACAAGGGGGCGCATGCATTTGGAGTTCATTTGCAGTGGCTAGAGGCCCTGGCATGCCCATTCTCTCTCTGCTTACAAATAAATAAAATAAAGAAAAATTTGTACCCTGTTTTTTTAATTTCTCCAAAAAAGGGCTTGTGGAGGTAGGGAATGAGTACCTGGGTACTCAGTAACCCAAGCATGCAGTGGGTATGGATAGCCTAAAGATAAATATTGACGCAGGAGAGAGCTCTGTGGGATTATAAATCCCACACCAGCAGCTCTCAAGTCTCAGATTCTTATCCACGTTTGCAAAGAATTGAGAACATAGACTCAAGAGAAGGGTAAATTATGAGAAAATTATTTATTTTAGTGAGAGTTAAGATAGAGGGAAAGCAAAGCAGGAAAACTCAGTTCTTCCCGTTCCCTGAGAGGCTGGGAAGAGGGAGTGGAGGCCGAGACAATCTTGCTCACATAAGGAAGGCGAGAAGAGGCTAGGAAAGGTGAAGGGGCAAAGAGGCTCCACCCAAGGAGTGGGTAAGGGAGAGACCTGCCAGCCCGTGGGCGCCAGGCTGAAGGCAAGGCTGGAGAGGAGGAAGCGGACGCTGCGCTGCGGCCTGCGCCACCTTGGACGAGAATGAATGAGTTGCAAGTTCTAGCCCGGGCAGAGCAGGCAAGGCGGCCATGTTTCTGTGGACCGGTCCCCAGCTTCCACCCTATCAAGGGAAAGCTCTCTTGCTCCCAACCCAAATCAATATGATTTGATCACCTGAAGGAATATTTGAAAGCTCTTTGAAGAGATTTCAAGAATATAGAACAGAAGAATAAAAGTGTTAGAGTCTCAGTAGTGAAGTACTAATAAAAAGAAATGTTTTTAAAGCTCTAAAATGGGTTCATACGGTTCTCTTTGAATTAAAAAAGAAAAAGATTCCCATTGGTGGAAGCTAGTTTAAGTACGGCCCAATGAGGAGGCGCCATGTGGTCCTCTTCCCTAAGTACGCCTTGGAGCTGTGTAACATCTAAACTCCCCAGAATTCATTATCACTTCTGCCTATTTACTTCAAAATAACAACTAACACTTTTCAATTTACAAGTTCTTTCTCACATAGCCTCTCATTTAATTCTCACAACAAACTTCTAATATATTATGCACATTCTTTTCAAGAAGAAGGAAGTCATAAATTTAAAATTTGAGCCAAGTCCTCCTGGATCTAAATCTGCTGTTTTCTTTGCAGAAGAATCACCTTCCTATGCTACGTGGCTAGTGGCTGGAGAGCCCGTGAGTTCACTGTCATCCAATTTAAACTCGTTGCTGTCTGTCTTTGGGTGATCATCCTGCCCTGGCTTACTGTGACCTCATTCTACTGACTTTTCCGAGTCAGACCTAGAACTTCAAGAGTACCATTCTCTCCTTTTCTCTCCTACCTCTGCAGAAGCATCATGCCCTATTGATCTTAGCTTTTACATATATCTAAAATATTTCCTGTTTCTCTTTTCAGCACAACTCCCTTAGCTTAGCTTTGACCATCATTTTTCTGAATTATCAAAATAATTTTCATTTTTCTTGGAGACAGGGTCTCCCACAACTCAGGCTGACCTTGAACTCCTGATAGAAGATGATGGACTTCTGATCCTCCTTGTCTACACCTCCCAAGTGCTGAAATTGCAGCCATGTGCCACCATGTCCAGTGAGCTACAGCGGCCAGCCCCCTAGTGTTTTTATTTTTTCCAGGAATGTCTACTTTGATCACTACTTCCTTAGTTTCAAGGAAGCGCTCTGGGTCCAGAATGAAGAGGCTTAAACAGATGAGAGTAACATAAGCCCCACAGAACTCTGTGGCCTCAACCTTTCCTAGCTCTCCTGTTCCGTACCTCTGGGACATCAGCTATTTCCACAGCCCATCCAACTGTTCTCATCATCTTCTGTCATGAGCAGTGATGTCCTGTGAGTTGCTGAAAAAATGAATACATTGATGTCCATAGGTATGCAATCTAGAGAATCTATATAATCAACTCATATCATGTGTTCTTTCTAAAGTCCCAAAGACTTGGAGAAGCTTTGGTTCCAGATCTGAACACATTCCTGCCAGGCTCTGGGTCTGAAATCTGCAGGTGTCAGTGTGATGGATTACTTAAACAATAGTCTAGTCCACCCAAGGCAATGAAGTTGACAAGGTCATGAGTTGGACATAAGCTAGCTGTGTGGCTTTCTAATATACACTAAGAGACACATAACTATCACTGTAAAATCATCCCTCATACCAGTGATAAACCTAGCACAGGTTTTTTGAAACTTTCTTAGTAAGATAGAAATGACTCCTGTGGTCTCATTTATAGGGCGACTGCAGCCTGGTTATGTAATTTTTAGCTCAAACAAAGCTGTGCTGAAGTGTGAAGGGTGTATTCATTGTGGAACAAAGGTGTAAAACTGCCCCGTCTCAGAAAAACCTGGGCATATGGCCTTCTATTCATCTCCCTCATTACCACTTTAAGGATTTGAGAAATACTCATGTATTTTTAGGTTTTGTACCCACCATATGATTTCAGGCTTTGGAGACTTTTCACATCATATTCTTTCAGGCTAGAAACTATTTATTAATTTTCCTCTCATATCTAACACCTACATTAGAGGGACTTTTCGGGAAGTCACTCTAGACTCGAGATTGAACCAAATGACTGTTCTAGTATTTCCTGGGAAATGTAAACATACATTCACCTCACTTTCACATTAACATGTTCTCCATGCAGGCACTGTTATCTGACTTTTGGTTTTGGTGCCACATAGTATCATGTATAAGACACTCTCCACAAAGGGGTCTAAGTTCTCTTCAGCATTCATGTTAGGGTTGATGCTGTCCCCAGAACAGCATGAATCTGTGCTGCCTTTCTGTCTGGGGCACAGTCACTAACCCTCGCCTGGTCTGTGATGTCGGCACTACATGGAAACACTGGAATGGTGCTTAGAAGTAGTGTCTAATCTTGCTTTTCTTTCCCTTGTTTTTCTTCACCTTCTCCACAGAATCAGAATATCACAGTCCTAAAGAAATGGCTTAGCAATGAGATGGGTCTCACCTAAGAACTTGTCCCTGCTTGTGGCTGACATGATCTTAAATATAGAATATTCTAAAAAGCCAGCCATGCAGCCATTGTTAGAATAGACAAACTTGGGGGCTGGACCGATGACTTAGCAGCTAAAGGCACTAGCTTGCAAAGACTGACGTCTTGTGTTTAGCTCCCCAGAATTCAAGTAAAGCCATAAGCACCAAGTGGTTCATGTGTCTGGGGTTTGTTTGCAGTGGTTGGAGGCCCTGGTGCACCCCTACTTCCTCAGTCTCTCTGTCTCATTCTCAAATAATTAAGTAAAATAGTTTGCAAAAAAGAATAAATAAGCTCTATAAATCTTTAGAATATAAAATTAGTCTATACCCTAGGTATTAGTTATCTGAAAATGAAAGTAAAGAAACATTTTTATTCATAACAGTACTATAAAGAATAAAACACTTAGGAGTAAACTTACCTAAGGTAATTTAAGACTTATACACTGGACTATATAACATAGATAAAAATCAAGCAAGAGACAACAGAAAAAAAATTTACTCATGAATGTGTGTATGTGTTGACATGTGTGTATGATACTGTGTGCTGGTCTGGACACATATATTCCACATCATGTACATGGAGGTCAGAGGACAGCTTGGAGAGCTGGTTATCAACCCCGTCTTCATGGATACAGAGTGTCTTGTTCACCATTGCACTTGCTAGGGTAACTGGGTGCTTTGCTCCTGAGGATTCTCCTGTCTCTGCCTCTTTTCTCACAGTAGGCACATGGGAATTGCATAGGCTATATGACAGCATAAGACTTTACATGAGGCCTGAGGATCTCTACACAGACACTTAAAACCCTTGCCTGACAAGTGTTTTAACCACTGAGCAATCTCCCCAGCTCAAGACAATATTTTTTGTTTCCATACTACTTGCTGGGTCATACTGCAAGAAAAAGAGTATCATTGGATTTGCAATTTTGTTTACTTGTTGGCTACTGCCACCAGTTGGTGTGAGGTAAATTGTTGGATTACCTGTGTGGAGGATCAGTGCATACATGAAGATGAACCATGGACGAGCTTCAGTGGAGACTCTAGGATTGCCACTGGGATGCCAGGAGTGTAGGATGACTGGCAAATAGAGCTTTTGACTCAGGATAGATTGCTTTCCAGGCTGTGAGCAGCCCAGCTTGGGGGGGATGGATTGGAGCCTCAGAGATTTCCACGCTGGTTAGAGATATCAGGCTTGGAGCTATGGAATTTGATGCTTGTCCTGTTTGTTTTAGATCCCACATCGGTTCAATCTTTCTTTGCAATGCCATCTTTTGTAGTGTGAATGTGTTCTTTTTGCCATTACATGTTTTTGGTTTAACAGCTGCCAGTTAAGAGATACTGGACTGTGGGGATGTCTGGTTAGTGTTGGGATTAATAAAAACTATGGGTTCTTTAAACATTGGATTGAATGGGTTGCATTTTACATCACAGATGGTCATCAGTTATGGGGCTTGGGGACAAAACGTGTTGGTTTGAATTTGGTGTCCCCCATAACATCATGTGTTTTGAGTACTTGGTTCCCAGCTTGTGGCGGTTTGAGAGGCGAAGCTTTTCTGGAGGAGGGAGCTGGCTAATGTTAGGTAGGCTCACTCTCCTGAAGCTGCTGTACAGGAGGTGATATCCACCCTCCACTCTGCTGTCTTTCACCTGCTATCTTGAAACTCACCCTTGAGACGGAAGTAAAATGGAAACACCTCTTTCTGATCTCTGCTTTTAGTCGGGCGCTTTATCCCAGCAACAAGAAGCAACTGCAACACGCAGAAAGACAAATTCAGCGTGCCTCCTCTTATGTAAGGTACCTAAAATCCTCAGCTCACATCATCAGTGTGGAATGACAGTAGCCAGTGTCTGAGGGAAATGGGCTGTGGGGCTTGCTAATTAGTGGACATAAAGTTTAGGTCAAGCAAGAAACATAAACTGTAGAAATATGCTGTACAATGCCATATCTATAATCAACAGTAATGTATTGTGTACTTAAAATTTTGTTAAGGATATCCCATGATAAGCGTTCCTTTCAAAGTGAAATGAAGCAGGTTGGCAGAGGACATTCTGAATTAATGGACACTGAGTTTTCACTACCTGATGTCAAAGATACTCAAAACAAAAGTGACCTTGAGTTAAACTATGACAAATGAATGAATTCATGAGCGAAAATGTCTGTTTTCAGAGGGGGGAAAAAGCCCTGTGTAGAAATGGTGAGATTGCGCAGGATGTAGTATTCTTATCTGGCTGAACCATTAGAGATCTTGAATTTTTAAAGGCGCTTGGTTTAAATCAGGCATAAAGAACCATTCCCCAGGCTGTGATGAAGCTGGGGACAAAGGCAGTGAATTAAGAATTCAGTGAACGTCAACTTTAGCAGCGTTCATTTCCTGATACATAAGAAGGAAGCTCTTAAGGACATCCGTGTGTTTCTTCCATAATATAGCATCAAGATCATTAGCTGCTCAAGTTCTGCTTAGAAATCTTTTTTCCCAATGTGTGCATATGTGAGTTTATATGTCTGCATGCATGTGGGCACACGTGTGAGTGTCTGTGTATGTGTGTGTGTGTGTAGAGGCTGGAAGTTGACACTGGTGCTTAGTCAATCACTCTTCACTATTTAGTGAGGCAGTAAAGTTCATTTTATCATATACTAAAGTTTATTGACCCTAGGGATCACTGGTTAGACTTGTATACTTAGGCAGCTTGCCCAGAGAATCCACTGTTGATGACTTTTGAGTGCCGGGTTTACACGTGGGCCACAATTCCTACCTGGCATTTGTATGGGTGCTGGGGACCCAAACTCAGGTCCCCGTGCTTGCATGGCAAGCTCTTTATCCACTGAGCCATCTCCCCATCCTCTGCTTGGGATTCTTAAGGTCACATTATGTGTGTATACAAATAACAAGTCTTAAATCCCTGATGCCAACTCCTCTTCTCTTATGAAAAACCTGATGAAAGAAGTAATCAGGGCTAGAGGGATTGCTTAGTGGTCAAGGCACTTTTCTGAAATGCCAAAGGATCCATGTAAGCCAGATGCACAAGGTGATGCATACATCTGGAGTTTGTTTGCAGTGTTGGGAAGCTCTGACATGCCCATTTCTCTCTCTCTCTTTCAAATAAATAAAAATACAATATTAAAAAGAATCAATCATACACTAACGAGTTGATTAATCAAATAGTCATTGCATACCTTTCACATAGCCCATGATTTTATTTGCTCTAACCATGGGCTGGGGATGTAGTCAGCACTGGTAATAAAAAGATAGTGAAGTATGTACTTGGCCTTGGGGCTGAAGTGCCTCAGACAGACAGATTTCTAAATTACATAAACTCTGTAAATCTATGCTCATTTGTTAGGAGCCATAGGGTCGTGGTATTAATTAGCTTTTTGTTGCTGTGACAAAATAATGGAGAAAAAAAACTTGAAGGCAGAAAGGTTTATTTCGACCCATGGTGTGACAGTTGCCTTCTTGTTGCAGGAACAAAACACCCACCAGCATCAGCTTATGGGAGGAAGGGGTTTGCTTCAGGCTCACAGTTCTGACAGGAAGTTTCATCATGGTGGGGAAAGCTTGGCAAGTGGCTCTCACCTTCACACGTCAGCTGGAAAGAGAAAGAGAGAGAGAGAGAAAGAGAGAGAGAGAGAGAGAGAGAGAGAGAGAGAGAGAGAGAGAGAGGGAAGCATGAGCTAGCTTTGAATAACCAAGTGGGCTGGACTAATAAACCTCAAAGTCCACCTTCAGTGACACTTCTCTCCCAGTGAACTCCTCCTCCCAAAGGCTCCATCAGCTGGAGACCAAGTAGGACATTTAATCACTAACACAACGCGCTCAGAAGGACATTTTACACTTAGACCACCAGGCCTGGATTCAGAGGTTTGAAGTCTCTGATTGCCTGGCTCCATTGCTTTTTGGCTTGTGGTGAGGAAGAAACATCACAGTGGAAGGGTGTAGTGGAACAAAGCTGCTCAACTCATGGCAACCGGGAAGCAGAGAGAGTCAGGAAGGGGTCAGGAACAAGACACGCCCTCCAAGGAACACAACCACTTCCTTCATTCACGCTCAACCTGCCCATTCAGCTATGATCTCATCCATGGGCTGATCCTCTCCTTTGGGGTGAAAGTCCTTTGCAACATACCAATTCCACCTCCACCCCAATCCTCGATGCTGGAGTGTAGAGTACTAGGTGAGGAAGGCAAAGAGATGATTAGGCAGTCTTTCCACTTCCAGAGGAAACCCAGAGAGGAACCTACAGGAGTGAAAGAAATCTCCATTTAAGAGGCAATCAGGGACCCTGAAGACAACTGACTAGATAAAATTCTTGATGCGCAAGTACGATGGCCACAGCTTACATGCCCAGCACCTATGTAAATGCTAGATGGGTCTGGCTGCCTGCCTGTACTCTGATCACTCAGAAGTCAGAAACAGAAGGTCCCCAGGACCAGATAGCAGGCTAGACTAGCCTACTCAGCAAGCCCTGGGGTCAAGGGAGAGACCCCATTTCAGTAAATAAAGTGGATAGTGAACATAGCAGACACTCAACAGCAACTTCCAGCCTCTGCACAGACATGTACATGTGATATGTATGAACACTCACAGACATGTTCTTAAACACATGCAAACATGCATACACACGCAAAGAAACAGAAGCAACCAAAGGGAGGGAGACAGGTGAGTTCTGAGGATAGCAAGACTCCAGCCTGTGTGACTCGAATATTGTGTTCAGTGCTAAGATCAAGTAAGCTCTAGTACTAGGGCATGGAGAAGGCTATGGCGAGATGGATCCTGAGTTTGATAGGATATAGACTTTAAGCAGAGCTGATATTTTGTTTTCTATCAATATAAATTTATTTCTACTCAATGCTTTCTCATTTTCCTCATGTGCTAAACAAATTGGATACTGACAAATATGTCCTAGAACTACCTAGACATGGGGCAGGATAAATTTAAACATTAATTAGAGAGACAGTATAATTCCAGTCTATGAACAGCCCCAGGCACCATCAGTTACTAGCTAAAGATTTCCAACAACTCACCCATCATTTTTTATGTCTCTGTAAACGCATGTGGAGAAAAATGACAGGTGAAAATCATAGACGCTGGCAACCTCCACACAGCATATCATGCTCGCTACCTCGGTGGCAGCGGGAATACCCGAGTGCTGTTGCCCTCATGCGTGCTGGGCGTGTGCCCTCGGAATACTCATTTACCATCTCAGTATTGAGTGACGGAGAGCCCTGGTCACACTGGTACACACGTCTCATGAGATGATTCCAATGTGAGGTGAATATTAAGATGTCTGAATTCAGAGCTCCCCTTAAACAGCTGCAAACGTCTCTCTGCTCATACTGAATGGGGTCAGAAGGGAAGGCAATGAACATGATGCGGGATAGCTGTCCTAGCCTTCCACCAAATAAGAGATTATCAATATTATTTTTAAATATTTTAAATATTTATCTACTTATAAGCTGGGTGTGGTGGCATACACAATTAGCCCCGCACTCGGGAGGCAGAGGTAGGAGGAGGCCACCCTGAGACTATACAGTGAATTCCAGATCAATCTAGGCTAGAGAAAGACCCTAGCACAAAAAACAAAAATGAAAGAATAAAAAAAGAGCTATTTATGTGCTGACAGAAGAGAGAGAGAGATGGACAGAAAGAGAGAGAGAGAGAGAGAGAGAGAGAGAGAGAGAGAGGGAGGGAGGGAGAGGGAGAGAATGACAAGCAGGCCGGGGCCTCTTCCACTACAAATGAGCTCCAGATGCATGTGCCACTTTGTGCTTCTGGATTTATGTGGGTACTGGGGAATTGAACCCAGGGCAGTAGGATTTGTAAGCAAGTGCCCTTGACGGTGCAGCAAATTTCCCCATTCTAACTATTGAATTGAAATTTAGATGCTCACAAAGTTTTTATGAGAATGATGCTTCTCAAAAGTTACGAGCTTTGCTGTATAAAGAGGCCAAACACTCTGGAGTTTAGTTTACACATTTCCTTCTTCTGGAAGCTCCTGCTCTCTTTCTGCTGTGGCTAAATTTCAGGCCTTTCTTTTGTTGTTGGCATGTGTGTGTTTAGTGTGTGTACCTTAGGTACATAGAGTGTATGCATGTGTGAGTGCAAATGCATGCACCACATGGGCACACATGCAGACATCTCATGAGGACAGGAGTTGTTTTCATGTGTGTAGCGTGTGAATATACTGTGTATGTGCAGATTCATGCTCCCTGTGCACAAATGCAGACATCTCATGAGGACATCAGTTGTTTTCATGTGTGTAGTGTGTGAATATACTGTGTGTGCACATGCATGCTCCCTGTGCGCACATGCAGACATCTCATGAGGACAGGAGTTGTTTTTATGTGGGTAGTATGTGAATATACTGTGTGTGCACATGCATGCTCCCTGTGCGCACATGCAGACATCTCATGAGGACAGGAGTTGTTTTTATGTGGGTAGTGTGTGAATATACTGTGTGTGCACATGCATGCTCCCTGTGAACACATGCAGACATCTCATGAGGACAGGAGTTGTTTTCATGTGGGTAGTATGTGAATATACTGTGTGTGCACATGCATGCTCCCTGTGCGCACATATATCTCATGAGGACAGTAGGTGTTTGCATGTGGGTAGTGTGTGAATATACTGTGTGTGCACATGCACGCTCCCTGTGTGCACATGCAGACATCTCATGAGGATGGATTTATCCTCCCTTGTTCATCTTCTGCTATTTTCTTGAGACAGAGTCCCCCACTGAACCCGCAGGCGCCACTTCTTAGAATGGCTGACGAGGCACCCTAACAACTCTACTGTCTCTGCACCCCGCAGACAGCACAGCCACCCCCTTACCTGCAGAGCCATTTTCCCTGCTCTGCAGGCCTTTCTTGTAACCTAAATGTATTGATTTCATTCTCTATAAATGCACTCTGAAAGCCAGCTCTGTGGAGAGCTCGGTTGTGCGTGTGAGAGATAAAACTCAACTTAGACATCATAAGTTCCTGACCTCATGGGGCTTTGTTTTTGGAAAGAGTGAGATGATTTCTGTGGCAACACATTTTACAGCAGCAGGTGCTACAGTTCTGCCAGCTAGAGAGTTAGAATAGGGAGTGTCTAGAGGAATGACTCTCAGTGAGGGTGCTAAGCATGTCCTCCGAGTTGATGCTATTTGGTCTATGACTTAAACAGTGACAAAAAGTCAGTCAAGGTACTACTGAGTAGGCAAAGAAGAAAATATGTGAGAAGAACTTGAGGCATAGCAAATAATGTGGTCTTCCTTCCTTCCTTTCTTCCTTTCTTTTAAGAATATTACTCCACTGAAGTTTTAGATTACGTCCTTGTGTCTGATTCTGGCTTCTGAAGGAACAGGCAATAAAATGCAAATTCCAGTTATAATGTCAGTTGTGTTGGCTTCAATTCCAGCAAATTCTCTTTCTGCTAGTAATCAGCAATCTCATCCTTATACCTGACAACTCTGAACACCCAGGGAATGAAATCTTCCTTCTCAATAGTCTTCACAACTTTCAGTAAGGCACCAACCTCTGAGCTGGTCCTGGCACACAGTTCAGATCAACTGCTCTTCATGCCCCACAGGAGACACATGGACATTATCGGTCCCACCTGGCCAGTGGATGAAAAGTTGAGAAAATTGATTTTCTAAAGGAAAATTTTGTGTTGTGATCCAAAAAGATAATAATACCATTGTTTATTGAAAATAATGTCTACAAGTCATCATGCTAAGCATGTTACCTGTATTATCTATTTTAACAGCCATAAAGGCTGGCAAGGGCATTGCTATTATTCTACTCTGCCCAAGCAATAGGATGTTGTAAAAGTCATGTTCCAGGCTTCTGAGGCTTGGGAAGAGAAGGATGTGACATAGAGGGAATACTGGGCAAGGACAAAGGGTAGCGTGGGACAGAGGACTGGAGGGAGTTCTCATGGAGGACTCCAGACTCTTTTTTTTCCCAAGGTAGGGTCTCACTCTAGCTCAGGCTGACCTGGAATTCACTATGTACTCTGTGGTGGTTTGATTCAGGTGGCCCCCATAAGCTTAGGTGTTCTGAATGCCAGGTTCCCAGCTGATGGATATTTGTGAATTAATGCCTCCTGGAAGGAGTGTATTGTGTATTGTTGGGGATGGGCTTATGGGTGTCATAGCCAGTTTCCCCATGCCAGTGTTTGGCACACTCTCTTGTTGTTATTGTCTACCTTATGTTGGCCGGGAGGTGATGTCCACCCTCTGTTCATGCCATTGTTTCCCCTGCCATTGTGGAGTGTCCCCTCGAGCCTGTAAGCCAAAATAAATCTCTTTTTTTTTTCCCCAGAAGTTGCTCTTGGTTGGGTGATTTCGACCAGCAATGTGAACTGGACTGCAACATAGTCTCAGGGTGGCCTTGAACTCTCAGCAATCCTCCTACCTCTGCCTCCCGAGTGCTGGGATTAAAGGCATGTGCCACCACACTTGGCCCAGAGTCATCTTAAGATAGATTAAAGATATGGGGTCAACAGGTGAGGCCAGCCAAAGGATAAAGCGTAGACAATGGCCCAGCAGGGCCAGTGAGCAAAACATTCCAGGATGGAAGACCATGTCAACAACAAAACATTTCCAAACCCAGAAAACTCCAAATATATGGCGATGGACTTATTGAGACTTGACTTAGCTAAGCCACCTCTTCCCCGTCTCTGTCATGTAGTGCCCCTGCCCATGAGTGGAATCTGAGCTGGCATAAATGCTGAGGGAGAATGTGGGTCACGTGTGTGTGGAAGCAATGGCACATTTCCCACCTGCGCTGCAATTTCAATTCTCGAGTCTGGATTGCTTTGCTTACAGACCCAGCCTCTGTTCTCCATCAGAATGAGCTGAAGTAGAAAGCGTGTGATTATGATTCCAACTCCAGCCGTAAGAAGATTCATTTTGTTATCTCCCACAACACTCTTAAGTGACGCTGGGGAATGAGAGTTCCCGCACCCCGCGAGGCTGCCTTCTCTCTGCTGGAGGAAGCCTCAGGCCCACAGTGTATTGGGAGCTGAGTGATAGATTTCCGTGCTCTGGAGAGCGGCCCCCATCCAGTCCTCGGTGCAGGATTTCTGCTCCATCTTTGCCATCAACTGATCATAACAGCCTCAATAAAATCCACTTCACCTTAATGAAAATGAACCAGAGAGTCTTCTGTCTATTCCAACATCTCTTGCCCCAGTGCTGGTTATTGACTTGAAAACAGACTGGGTGATGTCATTTCCGCTGCTGTCCTCCCCTTTCAGGTCTCTGTAACAGCTGTGTAGCCTACTGTGGAGGTGCCCGAGCAGAACGAGCTGAGAGCAGTCAGGCCAGAGAACCTCTCCCGGGTCAACAATATATCATCATGAAAATTGCATGTGCGCTGAACAGTTAACATCTCCCGCTTTTCTCCCTCATATATCACATGCGCTGCTCTTGCTACTGCTCATTGTTCAATTCCGTTCCTGCAGCGTGGGTGATAGTTAGGGTACTGAACAATTGACTTTGCATAACTGAAGCTGTTGTTTCTGTGAAAGGGAAAATGACAGTGGCCTTGGCAGAGTGACATGGACCCTTAAGGAATTGTTAAGAAGGGCAAAGCCCAGAGCAAATCTTTCTTTCCAGTGGCCGGTGCCTCATCGTGAAGTGAGCAGTGCATACCACAGAAGGGACAAAAAAAAATGATGCCAGGGCCATGGCTACCTCTCCTCTTGTCTCATTCTTTCCATGCTCTTCAAATTAGAAGTTTACTGGTTGATGAGGTCATCTTGCCAAGGGCACACACCTTGGGTCTATTCTAAGATAAAACATCAAGCCCGGTATCCTGGCTCCTATTTTATTGTGGACAATAAACCCTGCAGTATCCCATTCCATTCAATAGAGGTTTGTTGAGTGCGCCGTGTTTCCAGCTCTCTGCTAGGGGCTGTGTGTTCTTGTGATTGGTGTACGTTCTGTGTTTGTGTTTGAAAGTGCCCCTGGGGCTGGTATTTCCTATTGCATTTTCACTCAGCTCCATGGGTGCCTTGGTACATTGCTGTGTTACCTATGTTCTCATGTGAACCGGACTGAGGGGAGCTACTCTCACGTGCTATACCATTTAGTGGGAGGTGTTATTGGGGACAACAGACTGCTGACCACCACCGTGCACTGATGAGTGGGCTCAGCAAGCTATGCAGGTGGAACTGGGTTACCGTGCAGCGCTACAGCACACACGTAGCGTGTTGAAAACCCAGGGTTCCATCTCTAGCACCAGACCAAAAAAAAAAAAAAAAAAAAAAAAAAAATCGGGGAGGAAGATCTGAATTTGGCTTAAGTAGCTGAAGAATAAAACACTAATGACATTGTACAAAAAAAATAAGGGAAAGGTGGAACATAGCTCATTTGGTTAAGTTCTTGCCTTGTAGGTATGAAAACCTGAGTTCCATCTCTACAAGCCAGACATGGTGGTGTGCTTGTGATCCCAGCGCTGGGGACGTGGGTGCGGGAGGAAGCCTGGGGCTCTTATGTTACTCAAGTCTCCGAGGCTCCGCCATGGCTGGAAGCGGAAGCCTCCCGAGTATCTTCCTCGATGGATGCAGACGCTCTGGTCTTCTTGGTCACTCAGTGACTCAGTGAGCATCTTCCCACTGCCTCACATCCTCCTGCATGGGCGAGCTTTTATGTTGCCGGAGTAGATTCCACCAGAAGCAGTTCTGAACAAGCACACTTTCAACATCTTTGTAATCTAAAATGACCCTCTTCTCTTCATTTTTTCCCTTGACAAAGGAATCAATGTTCCAAATAGACCTTGAAGACATCACCATGATGCTTTCCAGAATCTCATGTTTCGTGGAAGGTTTTTCAAAAACAATTTGTTGACACCCTGTTTAAACTCCTTGGAAGCATTTAGGATTTCTGTCGTTCTTGGAACTCAGAAATGCATACGTTCCTTGAAAGAAAATACAATTGTTTTGATAAGAGAAGGCTGGAGACATGCATCTAAAAAATAATCCAACATTTGGGGGAAAAAAAGCCCATAGAAAAGACTTTCCACCCACAGATCTTTCTTTGATGCCTCAGACTGGCCTTGATCCTTATTATTTCCATTTGTGTCCTCCCTTTATTGAGCACTTCCCCTCCAGTCCAGTGATGAGTCTTGTCTACTTTCCTGAGACCTGACGCTCAGGGAGCCATGCGCATCTGCGCGCTCAATCATCTCTGGGCTACATAGAAAGAAACTGAAAGAGTTATTTCCTTCAGAAGGAATTCAAATTGTCAAAGTTATAGATTTTCATAATTCAGCATATAAATGTTCTGAAATTAGATATCAACTTTATAGTCATATCTAAAAATAAAACATTTCAGGTAGAAAAACAGTTCTAAAATGGGAAAGGCATAGACTGACTGGCAAGTGGTGTCACGTATACAATAACTTGAGACTTTTGCAGGCAGCAAAGAATGATATTAAACAGTGAGGGTGGGCTCAAAGAACTTTACAATGTCCGGTTCATCTCTAATATTGTTCTCAAGTTGTATAATGTCATCAAAACTAATGAAGAACACAGAGGCTTAATAAGCAGTTCAGGGAGTATTGCTGCATGTGTGTGTGTTTCTAACCTACTATGTCTGCTGTGATATAATGGAAGGAATGGTGGTTCCCTTTCCAACTATTCATCAGCAAAAGGGAGACATGATAAGAACCCTAGGGCATATGCTTCGTGTGAGAAGTTGGCGTGTGGCATGTTTCAACGTCGCTCTTGTTCAGATGTCGGAGCATCCTTTCACAGATGTTTGAGCCACACATGGGAAGTGAAGAAAGGATAAGTCAACTCCTTTGCTCAGTAGCATCACATACAATGACACCTCCATTTCCAAGCTTTCCTCCACAGTCTTGGTGGTGGCCCACTTTGTCGCTGCCACACATACCATTTTCAGCTTCAAGTGTGTGTTAATTCGGGATGCTGTTTCGCAGGGTTCTGAACACAAGGCGGAGATTGGCTCAGGTAAAATGCCACAGGTGTAAAATAGAAGGAAATAGTAAAGTTGCCTTCATATCTCTGCTTTCCACCTGCTGCCTCTTGTGGGCATTCTCTAGCTGGCATGGACTTGGTGAATGGCTTGCACTAGCAGGACGGGGTCAATGTCCTTGGGAGGGACCAGAGACCAGGGGATCAATGTCTGTATAGTACTGGAGGATATGGTGACCACTGCGGCAGAGAAGTCCAGGCCTCGGGGGGCTTAATCAGTCCCTCATGGTCCTGACCTCTGGACTCTCATGCTTCAAGATGAGGAGGGCAGAAAGAAAAACCTGCTAGGCTACTGGATTCAAATGGCTCCCGTCCATGGACAAGAATCCATAGACAAGGTGGATTTCTAAAGGAAAATATTTTCCACTAGGACACGCTGAAGGTGGTGTAGGGAGAAGGCGAAGGTCTAACACTTTGATAAAAACACAAGCATGTAGCCAAAAATGAAAGTCCTCAAGGGAGGGAAGATCTTAAAACATCTCTAAGAAAGTGTTGAGATGCCTTCAGGCAAGGGAGGAATCCCAGGCAATGAGTTTCTCATTGCAAATGCCTCTCTAGGAGCCAGAGCAGGCTTCTAGCAGAAGAGCAGCCTGAGGAGATGAGCCATATGGTCCTGTTAGGTGCGGCAGCGCTGTGCAGCGTGGGGCTGGGGGGGCCTGGCCGGGGCGGGGGGCTCTTGCTACACAAGCAGGATGACCTGAGTTGGAGCCGCATCACTCCAGTACAAAGCCGGGCATGGGGATGGAGGGATGGCTTAGCCAGTCAGGCACTCAACTGCCAAGCCAAAGGACCCAGGTTCCATTTCCCAGGTCTCATGAAAGCCAGCTGCACAAGGGGCACACGCACCTGGAGTTCGTTTGCAGTGACTGAAGGCCCTGGCATGCCCATTCTCCCTCTCTCTCTTCCTCTCAAATAAATAAATAAAATATTTAAAAACAGGTATGGTTATATACCCCTGTAACCTCAGCCACAAGGAGAGTAGAGGCAAAAGGAATCTGGGGATCCCTTGGTCCAGCCTAGCAAAACTCAGTAGCTCCAGATTGGGTGAGAGAGCCTTTCTCAACTGAATCAGGTAGAGGAGTGACAGAGGAAGAGAGCGGACGTCTTCCTCTGGCTTCTATGCAGGTCCATGGGCACACGCCTGCACGCATGTGTACACACATATCATACGTACCACATGCCACATATACCCAGAAAAACTGTGTGCTGTCATTCAACCTAATTGGTGAAGAAGGTTTGGGCAAGCTAGATTCAGGGACGTTTTTATTAGACTTAAGGAGAAAAAAAAATGAAGAACCAAAAATTTCCATCTTGGAAGAATTTAGAACAGAGATGAATAATGCCTGCCCACCGCTGCTAGCTGGTTCCATTTCACTAGACGTTTTGGTGCAGTGCTGGTGACAACTGTTAGTGTCTACGCTGCTCTTGAAACCCGTATGGACACACAAGGCAAGAGCAGTAGAGAAAGTCATCACCTTCACCCCCAGAGTGCCACCCTGGGGGATGGATCCTCAGATCATTTCACAGAAGCAGAAAATCTCTATGCAGGAAAATGTTCATTATAGTAGCTTCATAATAGCTACCACAAAGGCTCTGAGAAACAATATGTGTATAAAACAGTTGTGATATTGTTTAGTAAATTATGAAACATTTAGTCTATGGAATATTATTCAGCCATTAAAATTATAATTATGAAGACCATGAAAGATAAAGAAAAATGTTTCCATTATGGCGTTAAAAGGAAACAGTGGAATTAAAATATTATGCTCCTTATGATTGCATCTCTTTAAAAATGTGCACGTGAGTGGAAAGAAAATGTGAGTAACTCTAAATGGTTACATGAGTTTTGGGAGAATGAATTATTTTCTGAAATTGTGTTCAGTAAATGATAACTATTTTTCATGATATGCAACCGAAATAAGTCAAGAGAGATGAAAGCAGTTAATAATTGAGATCAAGAGGACATCTGTAGAAATGCTCTCTAATGCCTGTCGAGATGATATTGCTTAAGTTGTGGGCTACTATAAACACCTATGATCTCAATTATCTTTACAATAAGAGTATTTACATGATATTGAAGTGGTATTACATGAAGTGTCCAATCTTCTTCACTCCATTGTCAGCTACAGAGCTGACAAACCAGTAGCTTAGTGGGCAACCCAGAATTACTTAACCTGACATTCACCCTGTGACAGCCACTCCCCCCCCCCCCGACTCTGTCTGCTCCCATTTTCTTACGAGACACAACTGAATCTGTAAATACGTAAATACGCATGTGCCCATGTGTGTAAAGGCATATCTAGATGTGCATTCTCTCACCTTTCAAAAGTTATAGATTCACGTGCGTACAGAAAAATGTATAAACCCATAAACACAGTTTAACTGCGAGATACCATACGAAGCCTTGTGTGACGACTGTAGGTTGGAAACTGGAACAGTCCTTGTTACGAGTTGATTCCATGTTGTAGAGAAAATTCCTCCAAAATGAAATATTCTCTCCTGAAGAGAGGAGGGGGGGGCAGGAGATTCAGGGGGTCAAGTCTTGGAGAGCCGAAATATAAAAGGTTACGTGACGACTCCCCAAGGTTGTAGGAATGATAAACAACTGTTGAGTGCACACTTTGACCAATATTATGTAACAATTAAAATCTTTTTTTTTTTTTTCCCCTGGGAGGGAGGAAAGAGACTCAGGAAGTCAACAAGCCTGGGGGGAAGCTTGCGAGACTCCGCTCGAAGGTTGTCTAGAGGAAAACAAGTCACAAGTCACGGTCGAACACATGATGTGATCCTGGCTTCTTCTGCTGGCTGACCCTCTCCTGACTCTGCTCGGTCCTTCCGTCTGGACTTCATTCCTCAGTATGATTACAGGCCGGGCAGAGCAGAAGAGGGATGAGCTCAGGGGAGAGCGTACTGCTGTCCGCCAGCATCAGGCAGGGGCGCCCATTAGTCTGAGTCTTTGTTTGGGTGGCAGTATGCTGTGGTCACGCTCTCTTACCGGATGTTTAAGACCATGTAGACATGTGTTGTATTTTCAGAGGTCAGTCATGGATGTGCAGGAGAGACCCGGGAAGAGCTCGGTGACTCTCAGCGCTGTCTCATCGGCTGGGGTGAGGCCAGGCCACACTGACCGTATGCTTTCCCTTAGAAGCACTTGGTGTGACTCTTTTTATTTTTTTGCAGACACATGGACTTGGAATTCATCTCTGGGTCTCAAGAAGACTGTAGCAGGGTGGAGGGATGGCTTAGTGGTTAAGGCATTTGATTTTAAAGCCAGAGGACCCAGGTTCGATTCCCCAGGACTCATGTTAGCCAGATGCACAAAGGGGTGCACACGTGTGGAGTTCATTTGCAGTGGCTGGAGGCCCTGGAACACCCATTCTCTCTCTCTCTCCCTCTTCCTCTGTCAAGTAAATAAATAAAAATAAAACACTAAAACAAGAAGATAGCAGCTTATTAGAAGCTAGAAGTGTTCTGCTGTCTTCGTTTTTAAAATATGTTTAACCTTGTTATTTTAATGCATGGTGACATAAATTCACAACCTGAATACCATTTACATCCTGTAATCAGCCAGGATTGTCTTTTGTTACTCTGATATAAGCCCAAGGCAAGTCCAGTAGTCATCTTATATATCCCAAGGAGTCTGTAATCTGATCAAGCACTTTAAGACTCAGTTTATATATTTTGTCTTTCTCTCTTGTAAAAATATTATCTGACAAAGATGTCTCCAGGTGGCAAAAAAGGAGAGAAAATACGTACATATACACATAGTTCCTTCTTGTATATCATATCTATGTCTTTAAACCTTCGAACCTTCTGTTTAAATTTACTCATACATTTTATCTGCTTGCTTTGACCTTACAACCTCTGTAACCATCCTATAACAATTTCATTTTTCACCACACGTTTCATATCCAACATTTAAAGTTTTCCTCTTTATCCTTTTAATCAGTTTATCTCATTATACATACCAACAAAACCTTTCATTATGAAAACAATTTTTTTACTGTATAAATAAATCACACTTTGGTACCATTCCCTTGTATGATCTTATATGTATTTTTCTTTGTCTCCGTTCCATGGAGGGCCCTCCTCAGTGGGGTTATCAATGTACCAAACAGTCTCTGTGGGAGAGATGGTGTCTCAGAATACTCTTGACCATAAGACTTTTTAACGTAACTACTTAAGTGTTTTTTTTATGTCATTAAGAAGCTCATTGAAATAACTTTTTATTAAAGAGTACACCAGAGACTTAATTTCTAATATTTACCCAGTATACGTATGCACATTTTATAATTTCTTGGTTCTGGAACCTCTTTCCTTATAAATTTTCTGAACACAATTGTGGCATATACCTTTGATCCAAATACTCAGGAGGCTGAGGTAGGAGGATCGCTGTGAGTGTGAGGCCAGCCTGAGACTACATAGTGAATTCCAGGTCAGCCTGGACTAGAGAGAAACCCTACCTTGAAACACACATACACACACATACATATGTAATTAAAGGAGATTAGAACATTATTAGAAAATTTCTGACAATTTCAATATTGAATACTTCTGAATCTAAGCATAAATCTTTTTTTTTTTTTTTTTTTTTAAATTTAACTTATTAGTTTTCTTTTCAGTAAATACAGGCAGTTTGGTACCATTGTTTAGGCTCATCTGTGATCTACCCCCTCCCATTAGACCCTCCTTATTATTGAAAATGGGTCGTGCATTGTGGAGTTAGCCCCCAGTTATTAGTATGATAAATGTCTCTGAAAATCATGACCCAACATGTAACTCTGACATTCTTTCCGCCCCCTCTTCCGCAAGATTTCCCTGAGCCATGTTGGGTTCATTTTTGGTCTGCTTCAGTGCTGAGGTGTTGGGGGCCTCTGAGGCTCTGGCTCTCTGATTTGGTAGGAGTTGATTTTTCTCTGCATTGATCTCCTTCCCCTTTGTGCTGGTATCCAGTTCACAGGAAAACATCACCCTTGCTTATTTCGCCAGTTGTCCTTAGTTTCAGTTGGGCCCCTTCTGAGGTATGTTGGGGCAGCTCTCTTCTTAGGATCTGCATCTATCTGGAAAAGAGAAGCAGATTCTCCAACGGAGAGTGAGTTAGCACCCAGAAAATTGAGATAACACTTACTTTTTTGATAGACAGTTTGATAGGTGTAGGCCCTCTTATACCCCGTGATTGATGGTAGCTTGATATTGTAGAGTGGGCTTGTGTTTGGGTATGGTTCTGACTTGTTTCCCAGCTTCAGCTAAGGGTCTAGTACCACTGAGTGGATCAGTTAGCCAAATCAAGAGCAATTGATTCCTCACCATGGCTGTGTACCACTATTGCACTTGTATGGGTATCACATCCGGTTAATTGTTGCTACTTAGGTTAAACAATGTGTTGCTTGGACAGATCTTGGTCACTTCCCCCAGTCGCCTATGTAGCGCCTTCTGGCACTAGACACGCTGACTGTCTGGGGACTGACTCTCTCCTGGCTTCCAGCCATGTCATTCCATTTTACGTGTCAGCTGCGTATGGAGTCTTCAGCAATAGGGTCTTACCACTGGCCTTTGGTGGGTCATCAATTACTCTGACAGAAGTCTGTCATTGTTTTGGGAAACCTTGTAGGTTTCTTTGATCAAAAGCTCATTGTGGAATGTAGGCCCAAGCTGGAAGTGGGGGTTACAGGTCAGTGTCCACTAAGAAATTGAGGAAAAAGATAACTAATATACAAGAGTTAGAGAGAAGAGAGATAGAGGGGAGAGGGGGAGGGAGGGAAGATGTAGGAGATTTAGGTCAGTCTTGATCCTACCCTCTCCAGTGTCTTGTGTTTCATGTGTTTCCTGTAAGGGACTAGTGAAGGTTACTATTTTCTCTTAGAAGTTCCATTGAACCATGGAGAGATAAAATAAACTTTAAACGAGTCGCAATAAATTCCTTGTAAGAAGTCCCCATCTGTCCACAGCAACTTGGGACTCAGCCATCATCACCAAGGTGCCAGGGCCCTGAGATTTTCCATGCCTGCAACCCTTGTGGCTCTGCATGGCAGGGAAGCCAAAGCAGCCGAACCCTCCGGGCTGTTCCCAGGAGTGAGCTCTGGCCCTGTGATCAGCTGGGGCCCGGAGGTGTGGAGGGGACAGAGGGGAAGCCACAGTTGAACCCCAGAGAGACCCCAAGAGGAGTGTGATTCAGCCCTCTCTGGTCCCTAGTGTTCACCTAGGATTGGCCCTGAAGTCTAACTTTTTCTGATTGATCCCAGCCACTGGGGACCACAGTGTGATGGCATAACACCCTCCGCTCCGCCCCCCATCAGATCTGCACTGAGACCTGGCTCCTTCCCCCAGTCTCCCACTGTGCATTTGTACAGAGATACAAAACAAAGTTTGAAACAGATACGACATTTCTCAGAGCCAAAAGCCATGAATGAACACAAACCAGAATGCCTGTCATTAGCCAGAAGCAATTTTCGTAAGAGATCCCCTCAGATCTGGCCCAGGCATCTCAACCACATTAAGCGCGGGGTTCTTGTATAAAATTGCAGGAAGACTTCCACCCTCCCTTCCCCAGGGTCAGGACCTGAAACTCCCCAGGAGTCCAAGCAGCAGTGGCTTTAGGTCTAGCCGCTCCGGCTCGGCCCGCCCGCCCCTCCTTCTCCCTTTCCACTGGAGAGTAGTGTGCACCCCTCCTTCTCCCTTTCCACTGGAGAGTAGTGTGCACCCCTCCTTCTCCCTTTCCACTGGAGAGTAGTGTGCACCCCTCCTTCTCCCTTTCCACTGGAGAGTAGTGTGCACCCCTCCTTCTCCCTTTCCACTGGAGAGTAGTGTGCACCCCTCCTTCTCCCTTTCCACTGGAGAGTAGTGTGCACCCCTCCTTCTCCCTTTCCACTGGAGAGTAGTGTGAGGCTGGTGTACTGCCGGCGGGGGGCGGGGAGAGGGCACTGTTGCTGAGGGGCCTTTGGCCTTGAAGCTTCTGACCTGACTTCAGCTGAGGTTTTGGTTTCTTTTCTTTCATATTCCAGGGAGAGTTTTGAATTTCTTTCAGGGCTTCAAGGAAGCTCCCAGACCTCATTGTTTTACAACATTTTAAAAATTCTTTATTTATTTTGAGAGAGAGAGGAAGAAAGAGAATGGGCACACCAGGGCCTTCAGCCACTGGAACGAGTGCCAGATGTGTGCGCCCCCTTGTGTGCATATGTGACATTGCATGCTTGAGTCACTGTGTCTGGCTTACGTGGGACCTGGAGATTCAAACGAGTTCTTAGGCTTCATAGGCAAGAGCCTTAACTGCTAAGCCCTTCTACAACATTTTTTAAGGACTGAGAGAGCCTTTCATTTTCTTGGCCTATACTCTTAGTTACATTTAGCGTTTCCTCTGGAGGCCATTTTACACTAAATGGCCATCCTAACTCACAGAGGGTCTTTAACTTCCCTGGTGTCATCACAGCATCGTGATCTGCAGAATATCCCTTTCTGAAGTATGTGTTTTAGGTTTTTTTGGTAATTATTTATATATTTTATTTATTTGAGAGAGAGAGGTATCCAAGAGAGAGGCAGATAGAAAGGTGGAGAACGGGCATACCAGGGCCTTCAGCCACTGCAAACAAACTCCAGATGCCTGCGCCACCATGTGCATCTGGCTTAAGCAGGTCCTGAAGAATCAAGCATGGATCATTTGGCTTTGGGGGAAAGCACTTTAACCCTTAAGCCATCTCTCAAGCCGAGGAGTATGCTTTTTTATTTTATTTTTTATCATGCACTAAGGACGGTGGGATTGGTGGAGGACTCCCCTCCACAGTGAATGTCCCGAGCTGGTGCTGCAGAGCACACACAAGATAAAGACTTCCTGGGCAGGCCCTGCTCAGGACAGAAGTGGTGCTGCAGCCCCAGGGCTATGAGCCACATACATACACGCACACGCGCATTCACACCAGTCCACATGGCCACCTCCCCCTAAGGTGACCTAAGTGAGCAGTTCACAGTGATGCAGACAGGTGATCAGACTGGTCCATCCACCAGCTTGGTGGGTCTAACTGAGCATCCTGGGGCATCTTAAGGCGCTCCTGAAGTCCCAGATGATTGGTCCCCTCTTCTTGTCAGGTCTGTCGGGCAGGGCACCATCTGATAGCACAGGGCACGACCCACGGATCTGGACTCACATCCATGCCCGTTGCCATGTGTTCCTCACTATGACATTCTCTGTCCCCTCAAACCATGAGCTAAAGTGAATCCTTTCTCCCGTAAGTTGCTAGAGAAAGTTACTGAGGACAGGTATTTGGGCAGAGTGATGAGAAAACTAATATGTTATTCACACCGTAGAAGCACTCACTCATCTCTTTCTCTCAACCACTAGCCGGAGCCATGATCGGGGGGGGTGTGCCCTGATTTTTGGCGATAATCATTCCCTCGTTGTGCTGGCTTCTTCTCATGGTTCACAGTTACACTGATTAAAACTCATGCTTCATCAAACTGCCATAATTGGTCTGAGTATAGTCCTCTATTTCATTTAACTTCATAATGATATAATAAAAGTTATGTACATATGGCTTAATGCAGGGAGAACCTCTAACTTAAACCTCCCCATGTCCTCAACTTCCTCCCTGCACTGCTTCCCCTGCAGACGGGTTCCAAATTGTGCATTATTTAGGACTCTGAATTGCATGAGTTTTTTCTCTCCTCTTTTTATTCATTATATTTTAAAATACTTTATTTATTTACAAAGGAGAAAGCAAAAGAGATATGGGGGTGGGGGGAGGGACCAGTAACTCTAGCCACTGCAAATGAACTGCAGATTAGTGTATCATTTCTGCATTTGGCTTTACATGGGTACTGGGGAATTGAAACCAGGCCACAGGCTTTGAAAGCAAGTGCCTTTAACTGCTGAACCATCTCCTTGGCCTCCCTCCTATCTTTAGAAACAGTTTAACAAGCTACAATTAATTTTTAGACAATGTGCTAGTTCTGCCTGAGTATGAATCTACATGGCTGGGGTTGTACTCATTCGCTCTTTGACCACAGGATGTTTTCAATCACATTATGTGTTTAAACTTCATTCCCAGTGATGTGTCTATCAGGAGCTTATTTTTATTCATCTCGAAGTAGCATTTGAGCATGTGAATACACAGAAACTTATTTATTCAATTTCATGCTGATTGGCATCTGAGCTTCTAGTGTTTAGGGTAATAAATGGTTGGGTTATAAACAACTTTGAGTATGTCTCTGGATTTATACATATAGAAGTTTCTCTAGGTTATACCTTGGAGACCCACCAGATAAACATTTTGGCAGTTTTTTTCCAAAAGTGAAAGCAGAATTAACATATGGGCATAAGCATAAGTGCTTAGAGGGCAGTTTGGGGGGTTTAATATATATGTTTAGCCAGACAGCAGTAGTTTTCCCCCTAGAGCTTATGACCTCCCCATCCATAGGCTTTTGATTAGGTCTTCAGTACTAGGCAGGAATTCCCTCCTGTGGGCAGGACTCAAATCCAAGCAAAAAACCTTTTTTCCCCCTCCCCAAAGGACATGCCACCATTTCACCAGTTGTTACATATGAACTATGTGGCCAGCCTTAAAGCTGGTATGGTCCACTGCTGGTTAAGAGTACTGGAGACTTTTCTCCTCTAATGGGCTGCATAGCTGCTTCCAACATCCTCACAGGCAGTTGGCAGGGAGGAGGCTTCCAACAGCCCCAGCTTGATTTCTCAGTGACCTGCAGCCCAGGCACATGGAGTCTTCAGTGAATGTGTCTTCCCATTTTGTTCTGGTGGGCAACCGAGAGCCTTGGCAATGGCTTGTAAGGTTTAGGGACACCAGAGACATCCTTAACCAATAACTTGCTGAAAGGTATCTGTATTAGTTAGGGTTCTCTAGATGTACAAAACTGCTAGAATGAATTACATTAAGAAGATAATTTATTGGATTAGTTTGTGATATTCCAATAGCAGTTGCAGGCTTGAGAATCAAGGAACAACCTCGGAGATCCTCCCAAAAGGGATTTCTGTGGATTACTAAACAGATCAAGTTGACAACAACTTAACTATCGCAGTATCCTATCCCTGACCCTGAAATTTTTTAGCAATAATCTATGGCTTCTAAGAACAACATTATCCATTTCCACAGGATACTTTAGCCCAAAGTCTTTTTATTTTAGAGAGACAGAGACAGAGAGAGAGAGAGAGAGAGACTTGGTACACTAGGGCCTTAGCCAGTGAAATAAAACTCCAGACACTTGCATCACTTAGTGGGCATGTGCAACATTGTACTTGCCTCACCTTTGTGTGTCTGACTTATGTGGGATCTGGAGAGTAGAATATGGGTCCTTAGGCTTTGCAGGCAAGAGCCTTAAATGCTAAGCCATTTCTCTAGCCCCCAAACTCATAGATATATATGTTATTGATTAGAGAAGAGGTAGGATTCATATGGCTTATTCCTGACACCCTCCTCCCACCACTTACTTTCCTCCCCCCTTTCCTGACCCATGTAGACCACTTAAGTTCTTTTTAAATATGTGAGTATATGTGTGTACATATGCATACATGTTCATGTATAAGCAGGTTGTGTCATGTGTGTGGAGGCCAGAGGACAACCTTGGGTGATATTCTTAGGAACATTGTCTACCTCTTTGGGGCAGGGTCTCTCATTGGCCTGGAGAACAGAAATTAGGACTCCTCTTATCTCTGCCTCTCCAGTGCTGGAATTATAGACATGTGCCACTACCCTTGACATTTTACATGGTCACTAGGATCAGGTCCTCATGGTTGCAAGACAAGTACTTTACCAAGTGACTTCTCTCTCCAGTCCAAGTTTTAAAATCAACATACAACCACATGTTGAGACCAAATGTAAAATTCATCAAGATATCCATCAATTCTGTTATGTACTAATAAAATCTAAAATTTTAGATAAAATGCCATTATCATACTGTTAAATAATTGGTCGAATGTCAATTAAAAGCAATTAAAAACCCATTTGTCAGAGCTGATAGTTTTTATGAGTTCTATCAATGACACTATAGCCATCTTATTGCTTTATTTTTTGGTTTTGGTTTTGATTTTTCAAAGTAGGGTTTCACTCTAGCCCAGGCTGACCTGGAATTCACTATGGAGTCTCAGGGTGGTCTTGAACTCATGGCAATCCTCCCACCTCTGCCTCTCAAGTGCTGGGATTAAAGGTGTTCGCCACCACACCCTGCTACCATATTGCATTTTTACCAGGGACGTCTCAGTCAGGTTCAGGTGAGACATCAGTTGCCTTTTTTGTCCTTGCTGTCAGTACCACGGGGAGTATGATCTGTTCTCTAGCAGACATGCTGGGGCCAACTGTGGTTCTGCTTCTCTTTCCTTCTGATGGCAATGGTCCATGGTAAAGACAGAGCTGCGTTTCAATTCAGATAGGAAAATGTGTTGCTGATGATGTGATTTCACTGAAGCGAATAAAGCTCTTGGACTGTGTGGAGATTAGGTGTGATTTTTTTTAGAAGGTTTGATCGTGTATATTCATAGACTTTAAATGTCATGTGTTTTTGCCTGTATTTTTTCCTGTGAGCACAATTTGTTTTTTAAAGTCTTTAAATTCTGGACTTAAGAACGAAGCAATGTGATTAATTTTAAAGACATATATATATATATATGTGTGTGTGTGTGTGTGTGTGTGTGTATATATATATATATATGCATATATACATACATATATATATACACACATATATATACACACACACACACACACACACACACACACACACACACACACACACATATATATATATATATATATATATATATATAAATTTCTCCTTCATTTCTTCCTTCCTTCTTCCTTTCTCTTTTCTTTTGAAACAGGTTTTATAGCACAGCCCTGGCTGGCCTTGAATTTGCGGTGCTCCTGCCTCAGCCTCCTGAGCGCTGAGCTCACGTGCGTGCGCCATCTGTGCACAGGGAAAGAGTCATTTGAATTCCAGTTTTCACCGCATGTGCAATGACTTCAGAGTCTTCCTCAGGACCGAGGGCGTTTTCGCAGCAGCTGCGCTGGGTAAGAAGCACCCGCGCCCTGGGGCATGTCAGCCTCATTGCTCTGCAGCGGCGGCCGTGGGAAAGAACGTTTCGGTGTGTGTTTGCACGCCCTGCTTTGTCGACAGTGTAATCTGAAGTGCTTTGTTATTCCTTTCCTTGGCTATGCTGTTTTTTAGAATATCCTGGTGTAGGGTAATACAACGTTCTTCCAAAGTCTCTTCTGTGTCACGGGGATCAACTTTGGAGGAAGAGAGCAGATACTGCTCAGAGTTGGATCTGTGAGCTGCAGGCTTGGAGAGACGCCACGGACGACAGCAAGTCAACATTACGGGTGGTCACTCTCAGCCCATCTTTGCTCACAGATTCGGGGTTCACAGTGGCTGCATGACACTCAGCTCTACTGTTTTTCTCCTCAGCAGTTAACCAAAATGATTACCAAAAGTCCATCCAAGTGATATACAAAGCACACCACGCCCAAGCATCCCAGAAAACATTCTTTCAAAAACAAGCAAACTTTGAACATTTTCCTGGCTCAAAAATAAACATAATTTTAAAGAAGCAAACAGGAATGTCTGGTCACAATAAAATCAACCAGGAATAAATATTTAAACATAGTACCTGCTAAAGTAAACCTATAGATCATAAAAGAATTTTACATGGAAAATTAAAGGAAATTTTGAGGTGGTAATTTTGATAATGCTATATGTCAAACAATGTGGCACTCAATAAAAAACAATTTTGAGTGATATTTATACTCTAACAACTTAAAAAGTGCTGAAATTTGAAAATTATACAAACAGAGAATCAATGATCCAGTCTGCAAATCAAAATTTAAAATTAACAGGAAAGTGAACTCTAAAAGTAAGATATATTGATCAGAAATTAATGCGTACAATAAAAATCTATAATAAGGAGGATTTCAGAAGATAAAAGAATCTGTATGCATAAATATTTATATTTTATCTGAATAACTGTGCCCAATAGATGTTTGGAACTGTTGTAGCTGGGGCTCCTCTTCCCCCATGCAATTTCCCCGGCATAAAATGTACTCAGTTAATTGGCTGTTGGAGGCGAGGTGCGTGGGGAGGGAAAAGCCTCAATGATTCCTGCTTTGCGTCCCTCTCCCAGCTCTGTCCCTCTCCCTAGGGATCAGGCACTCTGACCGTGGGGTGGGGTCCTGGAAGTGGTTTGAAAAAGTGGGGCTGAAGGGGGCAGAGGGGCAGAACATGATCAAAGGGGCCTCTTTTCTCTCCCCATCTTCATA
Source organism: Jaculus jaculus (assembly GCF_020740685.1). Taxonomy (NCBI): domain Eukaryota; kingdom Metazoa; phylum Chordata; class Mammalia; order Rodentia; family Dipodidae; genus Jaculus; species Jaculus jaculus. The sequence goes on along the minus strand of NC_059120.1, from coordinate 6,679,883 downwards.
CCCCTCAAGCTAGGTAGGTCTTCTTATCGACAAGTGAGAGTATTTGGGAAGGAAGGCAGGTTGAAAATAAAGATGACCCACCCGTGCCCCTGTGTGCTCCTTTCAGTCTGGTAACAGCAAGAAACCATCAACACCAGCAGGTGTCCACGTTCCTTTCACAACAAAGAGACTGACTTACTTTTTTGATAACTAAATGTGGCATTTTAGTGACTTTTTGATAATGTACAGTTTTGGGGGAATTTAAACTTGCTACTTTCTATATTTTTAGGGCCAATGCCATTTTTAACATTTTATATTTATTTATTTGACAGAGAAAGAGGGAGAGAGAGGGAGAATGGGCACACCAGGACTTTCAGCCACTGCAAACAAACTCCAGACAGGTGCGCCCCCTTATGCATCTGGCTAATGTGGGTCCTGGGGAATTGAACCTGGGTCCTTTGGCTTTGCAGGCAAAGGCCTTAACAACTAAGCCATCCCTCCAGCCCCAATCTCATTTTTAATATGGTTTAAGAAAGAGAAAAAAATAAATAAAAGCCTTGTTTTTACCATGTGATTGTCCAGAAGTACAGCTGCAGAAAAGTGTTTGTCAGTTAAATGAAAACCACATTTGATAGAAAAAAAATCTTCAAAATAATACTAATATAAATAATTATTTTGTGATAATAAAGAATCAAAAAGAACAAACACACACGAACTATATTAAGAACATAGAAGAGGGCTGGGGAGATGGCCCAGTCACTGAATTGCTTGCCTCCCATGAGGGAGGACATGAGTTTGGTTCCCAGAACCCACGTGAAAAGCTAGGCATGCAGGGAGCTGTCTGAAATCCCAGAACCGGAGAAACAAAGGCAGGTAGATCCCAGTCTACTCTCATTGGCCAGTTCCAGGCCAATGAGAGATTTCTCTTACTAGAAAGATCTTCTCTTCTTGAAGATGGTGGCAGTGACAGCCAAGGTTGTCTTCTGACCTCTGCACTAACACCTGTGCACCTGCACACACACACATGCACCTACACACCCAAACACGTGCACACACACACACACATATGCACCTACACACCCAAACACACGCACACACACGCACACACACACATATGCACCTACACACCCAAACACACACACACACACATGCACACACACATGCACCTACACACCCAAACACACACACACACACACACACATGCACCTACACACCCAAACACACACACGCACACACACACACACACATGCACCTACACACCCAAACACACACACGCACACACACACACACATGCACCTACACACCCAAACACACACACGCACACACACACAATTATACTCAAAAAGAACATAAAAGGGGTCCTATGTGCAGAAACTGCACACATTAGAGATATAAAAGATTATTAGTTTATCAGCAATTTCTGTGAAAATAAATTAGCAAGATAAATGAATTTAATTCTCTTAACTATATAAGGTACAATGTAAGAAAATGTAGATATCTAATAGGTTGTGCTCTTAAATGTAATTCCTGAAATCTGGCTCAAGAAGAAATAGGAAGCCTGGCTGTGCACGTTAGAAGAGTCCTCTTCACAGTCGAAACTGTTCCCCTGGTGCGGACTCAAGGACAGGCGACTTCTCCGGCAAGCTTCACCAGGCATTCATAGGAAAGGCACTCTTGTACTCAACAAGTGTATGAGAAATATGAAGTGGGATGTATGTTCTAAAACTTAACTTATGAGTCTACCTTAATATTCGTGCTAAGAATCATAAAAGATTGGGTGGGGAAGAAAAATGAACAAATGCACATAGTTGGAAAGAATGGTAAGTGTAAGATTAACAATTGAATACAGCATTATATAATAACATAATCCCATCACAGTCACTCTGAGCTTGTTTCAGAAATTCTAGGTTGACTTCACATTAGAAAGAAAATGATTTATTAATCAGATAAAATAAGAAAAAAATGTGATCATCCTCACAGAGTCAAAAGAAATTGTTTGACAAAACTTCTATTCATAAGTTTAACTCCTAGCCATAAAGAGGAATGAAATTATATTGCCTTCCTGGAAATGGATGGAACTTGAGGATCACTATGTTAAGTGAAGTAAGACTGTCTCACAAAACAGGGATCATACGTGTTCTCTTCATGTATGATCTATGATGGGGGAAGGCATGAAAATAAGAGGAGGACTACTACAGAGATACAAAGGGAGTGGGTGGAGATGGGAGGGTACCAAAGGGTTACAGGAGGGAGAGGGTGATGGAAGTGCATTAAATCATGTACAGATACCTACTGAAGTGCCTTACTACCTCCAAGTAAAAATAAAAAATAAGCAAACTGGAGACATTTCTTAACTCGTGAAAGTATCAGTAAAAACTTAGAATGTGTAAGGATGGTTTCAGGTAGATATAGTGAACCCAGCACAAGCAAGAGGTTGAGGCAGGATGATTGTAGTAAGGTTGAGGCCTTTTTGGGTTGCATAGTGAGTTCCAGGACAGACAGGGCTACAAAGTGAGACTTTGACTCAAAAAAAAAAAAAAAAACATATTTTTTAAGCCGTGTTATACATAAATTACTATGTCAAAAACTGCCTTGAGGACCAGCAATATGAAACGTGCTCCATTTAAAAATTCTTCTAGTGCCTGTTAGAGCTTCGAGCCAGCACACCTGAACAACAACAACAACAAAAAAAAATCAAAAGTTTTGTAAAGACACGTGGCTGTCATTTTCCAGCTATAACACTGAACACTACTAGAACTAATAGTTCTTCAATGTGTCTATAACTTTATTAGTTCTTAAAAACTTATTATTTTCTACCAATAGGAAAGTTTTAAAAAGAAAGATGCAAATTCACTTGTGAAATAGTTTTGGCAATGGTATTCCATGCTGTGCGAGCTTGCGTCATCTGCTCTGTGGGGTGGTCAGGGAAGTCTTCTTGTCCTCCATCCTGTTTCACAATAGGTACCTATTTTGCACTTGGGGTAGTTCTAAAGTTTGGTCCCTCCGAGGCAGGCATTTTTGATTAACCTTCCCACTTGAACCCCTCGCAGACAGGCGTCTGGCAGAAGGGCCTTGTCACTGGGGACAGACCTGAGTCCAGCCCAAAGTGTGAAGGGAGCAGTTTGAGCTCTGAGGATTCCTGTTTGCTCGTGCTGGCGTTTTGCTTGCTGCTATTATTTCCCCCTCTCTGCTTGGATGTATGGAAGTCAGAAGCTTCTTCCACCACTGACGGAGTTTCCCCCTAGATTTTATAAGCCTGAGATAAACCCCTTCCTCCCATGAACTGTACCTGGTTGGATGTTCATCCCAGAGAGTGAGGCGCTGACTGAACTATTAACATATTGTGCAGCTTTTCACTAATTTGTAGACATTCTCCTTTATTTCTGCACAGCACTTGGTTACTATTTTGCAAGTAAATATACTTAGCTTTTCCCTCCCACATTAAGTATTAATATCTATTTTACTTGCTGTTGCTCTGCTTGTGTCTTTCCCGTACTCTATAACTTTTTACTCAATGACATAATGGTGCAGTTGTTACAAAGACATCTAATCAACAGTTACATCTGGCACGCGCAGCCATGCCTCATTCATGTAGTCACAGGCAACGGCAGCTGCCGCCTAGAAAGGAAGTGTATCAATCAGATTCTGAGGCTCACTTCAGACATGTTAACCTGTGAAGTGTGTAAAAGGTAGACACATGATGAGGCAGCTTAAGTAACTCACATATTTGTGAGGTTATGAGGTAGAGCATATTAGAAGAAAAGTTCACATTTCTTCACCAGTGAAGCACTTGGTTTTCTGCCCAACTTAGGACAATATGGGGGAGTTGTGATGAACTACAAGAGTTCTCCCACTTCTCTCCCCTCCAGACTCCTTGTGACCCTTTTCCACCCAGCATATGTGCTGGAAGTCAACTAACTCAGTCTCTCCCACAGCCCCTCACATTGCATTTTGTAACAGATGAGACTACGAATCTTTCTCCAGGATTGAATTTGGAGAATAGAGCCATATTTGAGTCAAGTTACTTTCAACAGAAAGTTTTATTTGGAAATTTTCTAAGCCAGTGAATTTCTCCTATTTAACAAGTGTACAGTTCTTTTATGAAACAAGAGCATGAGGGTAATTGAAGTCACTCAATGTTGCTAAACAAGCAAACAAAAAACTCCAGAGTGAGATGACTACAGGATCCCATCATCAGTTTTGTTGTTTGTACTCTTTATTGTTACGTATCTGAAATAAGTGTTTGGACCAAGTCCTTCCATTTATAAAATAATTTGTTTAAATAAATAATCACCACATCTGTCATCTAAGAGCTTTCAAACATCTAATAAGGGTTTATGAATTTATTACTTGTGTGTGTGCATTTGTACGTGTTAGTGTAGGAAATGAGTGGCATCAGAAGACAGCCTCAGCATGTCCAGCCAAGGGCCTCACATTGCCCTTGCTTGAGTCAGGGCCTCCCTTCTTGCCTACTGCTGGGAAGACCAGACTAGCTGGGTCCACTCACTTAGAGCTTCTCACTTTCCATTACCATAGGGGTGCTGGGATCACTGGTACCTAGAGATCCGAATTCAGGCCATCAGGCTTGTGCACCAAGCACCTTTAACCACGGAGCCGTCTCTTCAGCCTTTCTAAATAAAGCTTTTGAATGGACTAAGTACATAGAGTGATGAGTCTGGTAGGTATTTTCTCCAACTGTGTAAATTCTGTCTGCATCTCAAAGCTAAAGAGAAGGTGAGCAGGAAACACACTTTTCCAGAACTTATTTATACCAAGTCCTTTCACAAAACTGCTCAGGGATAATTAGTTAATCTTAGCTATAACCAAACGAACTCCAATGACAGCCACTCTATGACTGACCAGACTTTTGCTATTTCTCTCTTTGGCAGAAATTCATTTTCTAAAATATGTTACCATCAAGAGATCACCTGCCTAATGAGACAGGTAGGAAACCTGATTTCAGACGGGCAGGTTCTTATCTTTTCAAGGTCCTGCCAATTATTCCTGCAGCTGGCTAGTCATCTTCTCCCCAGGTGACTCCCTGGACTTCATCAGGCCATGTGGCTCTTTTTGTTAACCACATAATATGGCTTCCACATCGACCCTACCTCTGCTGTGCCCTTTCTCTCCCCGTCTTGGCTATTGTGCTGAGAAGAGATGAGCCAAATAAGACATATTTACCACATCACTGTAGATGAAAATGGCCAAAACAGCATCTCCCTGAGCGCCTTTTTCTCAGCTGCTTTGTGGACAACAGCACGTGCTCATTCTAGATAAAGCTGTGAAGCAATGTAACCACACGAGGCAAATGAAGCACCACGAAGCTCTCATCCTCAGCAACTACATAGTATTAAGCGGAAGGCTTGAGATCAAGTTTAAATTCCCAGATGTAAAAGGACTCGCAGATTCTGTTACAGAGCTTCGGGTGTGATTGAGATTAGGGGACGGAACATTTCAGTACAGATTTGGTATGATCAGTGCACACATTCAACACACTGCTCAGTTGGTTTTTTTTTATAGGAAAGTTACTGGGGCCAATAAACTATAAACCACAACCAGGTCAACTTTGTAGGTATTTCATCTGGTCTCTTTTGTGAGTGGGAGTTTTGTGAAGGAAGACTGGCCATGGAGGAATTCCTCCCTGGTGCCAGTTTTGCCTCATGACCTGGGGAAAATGGGCTTCCCAAATGTCTGCCCATGGAAGTGTCCGGATTCTCAGAAGTTATTTATCTTTTTTTTTGTTGTTTATAAATATACTTAAGTCCTTCTCATTGTTTGGAGAAGGACCCCTGTGATAATAGTAGACTCAACAGTTAGTATCCGTAACTCTGCAAGTCACTCTCTTTGGTGCTTTATATGCAAAGTGGGATTAATAATAAGTGCATCTACCTCATAAAGATTAAATAAGAAAGTGTACATAATTGCACAGACCAGGGGCAGAAAGATGGTGAGTGTTCGATGCCGGTTAGATTGCAAACAGCGACGGGGCAGATGAGCAGAGTGGGAGATGTGCGCACCACGGTTGCTGTAGGGAGAAGGGACGACTTGCTGTTTTCCTCATCTGATACCATGAACCATGCTAGCCAAAGCTTCTGCTGGCATGCCGGGTCTTGTGCAGGAAACCCAGCTGCTATGAGTTCGTGAACAGAATGGCCGTGCCATACACAGAAGACAGCAATATTTCATCATGGATTGGGGGGCACGAGACCCCACACCTTTGAGAGTAGCTAGGGGCAGCTGATATGTGCTGGGAAAGGAGGAGTCATGTCCTCTGGTGGTATAAGCACTGGTGGGTTCTCTGGAAAGTATCTTCCCACACATGATCTACATTTAACCCAGTGGGTCAAAAGAAAACAAAAGCAAGGCATGGAAGCAGGATGGGCATGAAAAGTGAAGAAGCGTTGCAGTGCAAGGGGACGAGAAAGAGGGAGTGGGGAGGAGTGGACTCAAGCTACACTGCACACATACGTAAATGAAAGTGTCAAAATAAATAAACAGAAGGTTTCTATTGTGCTTAACAAACTGGTGGTATCTACCCTAAAATAGAGAGGATTCCTGAGAGCATAGAGCTGGGCAGAGTGATAATGCTAATCCACTGACTGTAAAAGCTGTTTTCCTCTTCAGAGGGAAGTAAAAGCTAAGGCAATAAATGGAAAGAAATAAAATGACCTCGAAAGACCTAATTAAATGACAGTTTGATAATGAGAAAACCTTTTTATGATGATTTGGACTTAGATCAAAGCTTTTGGCTAATGCTTAAGTATTGAAGAGATGCTAGATGTCCTGATGGCTGGGGGTGTAATTCAGTGGTAGGGTTCTAACTAGCCCAAGTCTCTGGGTTCAATCCCCAGCACTAGGGAAGGAAAGAAGAAATGAAGGTACAAAGGGAGGGAGGGAAGGAATTAAATGTCTTATAAAAGAAATTCTACCTTTTGCGGAGACTTCAAAGCTAGCTAACAAATAAAACCCAAGCAAAGAGATGTTCAGCTATAAGCAATGAGTTAAAATCTCTCACCACTTATTCATTGTCATCAATATAATCTCTCAAATTAACATAGTTCATTACAACACAGCATAAGAAGTGACATATCCCTAAATATCACACAACCCCAAGAAGACAGTTCTTTTATTACAATGAGCGCTGTAGACCATGAATCAATAGTCTTATGACCATGGGTGATATAACCCCCATTTAATGAAAAAAAATCCCACAAATTTAAAAAGATAAAAGGCAAATTAGATCTCCCTCAACAAACAAGTAACCAGATATCAGTTTAATTAGTGAAATCTTCACTCTGTCACCTTACTACATGTGAATTTTGGCAGACTATCCTGAGACAGCACTCTAAGAGATGCGAAGAACTCAGCTAGCTCTAATTCCCATTAGAGGTCATGCCACAGACTTCTAATAAAAGCAACAAACCTGTAAGAACCAACATATTTTAAGAAGTTCTAGACAAAGGAAGGACAAGCTAAGAGGACAGTTGGATATCTGAACAAACAAAGAAATGAAGATATATTTCACAGGGATCTCACTGACGTTTGGAAATGTTTTGAACAACACCCATGGCCACTGGGGTGCTGTAATGACATGCCCCATTATAAAATGTAACACTAAGTAAACGTAGGAGTAGAAATTTAACAATTGAACACTTAATGGCTGCAATTATGGCAAAAGAATAATGAACCTATTAGACAGGAGAGCTGGCAATTACTCCACAGCTTATTGGAATACAGCTGTGAGAAAGGAATACAACAGCATACTTAAGAATGGGTATTAAAAGGGGATAATGCATTCTGTTTACACCGACAAATGATTTTTCTTCTGAAATGAAATGGCACTTTTTGGCTATCAGACATAGGAACTCAAATATGATGAATCCAGCTCTTTAAAGGTAATGCATTTTCAGATAGGCCTTTCTAGCTGTAAATGATGTGTCCACAAAGACCATAAGGGTGAGATCATTTTGGTGGGAGAAATGGAAGGAGATGTCAAAATGGACTTACAAACACTCAACAATTCCCCTGGAGAAAAGCAGGGTAAATTTTCCCTGGTTCAAATATCTGCAATAAATGAGGTAGTGACGAGTTCAAAGACGAGGGCTGTCAAGAGGAGGTGTCCAGAACAATTACATGATCTGTGAGATCATCATTCTGGTGTCTGGGAGTTATGGGCATGTCCCATTAAATCTTCAAACACATACACCGTAAGTAGATAGCCAACCTCACTTGTAGGTAAGTCCTTCCAAGTGCAGTTATCAGAACTCTAAAAGTCAGCCAAAAAAAAAAAAAAAAAAAAAAAACCCGACAAGCTAGCTGGAAACAATCACCTGGACAAAGAGTCAGTTGGGGTGATGGAGTGCTATTAACGCATAAGAAAAATGTTCCACTTAAGTGCATTTGACAGAATGGAGAGAAGCCGTCATCCTCAAGTCCTAGACACCTGTCCAGAGACTGGTTTTGAAGGGAAGATACATTCTTATAAAAAAATAAAAAGTCATTTCTGACCATTTTCAAGGTAGATTGGAGCAATTTCAAATAGAAGCCCTGGGGACAGGAGAGATTGCTCAGTGGTTAAAGTCACTTGCTTGAAAAGTCTAATGGCTCGGGTTCGATTCCTCAGCACCCATGTAAGCCAGATGCACAAAGTGACACATACTTACATGTGGTGGCATGTGGTGGTTTGATTCAGGTGTCCCCCATAAACTTAGGTGTTCTGAATGCTAGGTTCCCAGCTGATGGAGATTTGGGAATTAATGCCTCCTGGAGGGAGTGTATTGTTGGGGGCCTGCTTATGGGTATTAAAGCCAGTTTCCCCTTGCCAGTGTTGGGCACACCCTCCTGTTGCTGTGGTCCATCTTATGTTGGCCAGGGGGTGATGTCCACCTTCTGCTCATGCCATCATTTTCCCCTGCCATTGTGGAGCTTACCCTCGAGCCTGTAAGCCAAAATAAATCTCTTTTTCCCAGAAGCTGCTCTTGGTTGGGTGATTTCTACCAGCAATGCAAACCGGACTGCGACATTACAGAACTCATTTACAATGGTAAGAGGCCCTAGTGTGGCAACTCCCCACCCCCATTCTGATCTCTGCCTGCAAATAAATGAGTAAAATTATTTTTTATAATTTTACATTTTTATTGACGACTTCCATAATTACACACTCAAACCATGTAATTCCACCCCACGTATTCCCCTTCACAGCTCCACTCTCCATCATATTCCCTCCCCGTCTCAATCAGCCTCTCTTTTATTTTGATGTCATCTTTTCCTCCTATTAGGATGGCCTTGTGTACATCGTGCTGAGCACTGTGAGGTCATGTTTATTCAGGCCATTCTGTGTATGGAAGACTGCATTGTAAGGAGTCCTACCCTTCCTTTGGCTCTCACACTCTTTCCGCCACCTTTTCCACAATGGACCCTGAACCTTGGAAGGTGTGATAGAGATGTTTCAGTGCTGAGCACTCCTGTCACTTCTCAGCACTATGGTGCCTTCTGAGTCATCCCAGGGTCACCACCATCTGAAAACAGAAGCGTCTCTAACCAAATGTGAACATTAATATATGGGTATGAACATTACAAGAAGGGCTTACCAGGCAGTTCGGTGAGCATAATATGTACATTTAGCCAGACACCAGTGGATGTTACATCCCTAGGCTCATGACTTCCCCCATCACAGGTTTTCAGTATTGGGCATGTATTCCCTCCTGTGGAGTGGGCCTCCAGTCCAATTAGATAGAGGTTTGTTTCCCCAATAACAGACATGCAACTACATACCCATTGGCTTATTTGGCCTGGCTGGCCAAATTTAAGGCTTGCAGTGTCCACTCTTGTTTATCTCCACTGGCGAATTCACTCTTTCCCATGGAGCTGCATGCAGCATAGTTTATTTTCAGATTTCTGTCAGCTAGTCAACATGGAGATTTTCAGTTCAGCTCCAGCAGGATTTCTCAGTGGCCTTGTAGCCTAAGCATGTGGAGTCTTCAGCAAAAGGGTCTTACCATCTATTCCTGGTGGGAAACCAAGAGCCTTCACAATGGCCTGTAATGTTTTGGCTGGCATCAGGGACCTCCCTGGCCAACAACTCATTGAAAGATATTGTATCCCTGACACTGAAAAATTTCTAACAACAATCTATGGTTCCTGGTTGTGCCATTGTCCAAAAAGTAGGTTTCCATATGACTTATTCAAACTCAGATTTTGATTATCCCTCCCCCAACCTTTCCTTTACTCAATCTCTTCCCATGACCTCACGTAGGCTTTTCCATTCCCAGTGATCTGTTCTTCTACTTACATATACAATACCAGCCCTTTATTCATGCAAAGCATTCATAACTGCCAGTTTCTAAACACTTGATTTAGTAAGACCAATGGAGAAATTAAACCCATTCTGTTACAAATGATTATAGCTAAGCCCCTGGCTAGCCTGCCTCGGATTTCACCCCCTCTGTCTCCCCGTGATCATGCTGGTAGAGGGCATAATGCAGAGCAAGGACACCTGGGGAATGGGCTAGCAGAGAAGTGGAGATGATAGCCCCTTATCATGAATGCTGACTATTGGTCTTGAGAAATGGGAGATATGAGAGATTACAGAATGGTTTTGTCATCTGAGGCTTTATCACCCTGAACTTGTCTCTTCTGATTTCTGGAGCCAATTGGGCTAGGTTCTGGTTAGTATGCTGATAAGAAAAAATTGTTTTCTCTGTTTTTTAAAACTTGGGAATTTTCATATGTGAGCCTATTACAAATTGGTCATATTCCATCAGGTTATCCTCTTCCATGTTTCTTCTCCACCCCATTCACTCAAGGGCCCTCTTCAATGGGGTATGTTAGTCTCTGTGAGGTCATAAATACATAAGCCAGTTCCTATGGGAAAGACAGTGCCTCACAGGGTGCCTTCCCTCCCTGTGGCTCCTACATTCTTTCCATCCTCTCTTCTGCAATGTTCTCTGAGTCTTGGAAGGCGCATCATCAGCCTTCTTTAGAGCTGAGCTTTGGGCAGCCTTGTATTTTTCTGCTCTGCTGAGTTTGAGTCTCCTCAGGGTCTACTACCAATCCCCTGGAGAAGGTTCTCTGCAAGCCATAAGAGCAGCCTCCATATTTAGCAATTACTCTGGGAGGTGAGGTAGAGATGACTTGTCTTGTACAAAGACACTCGGCTTTCTCTTCTTGTCACTCTGATGGAATGACACCACAATACATAACAGCATATTACCTAACCATGACTGAGATCAGCATTGATCAAGAGGGATAAACATATACATTTAGAAAACTTTAATTTTTTTTTACTTTTTTTATTTGAGAGGGAGGGAAGGAGAGAGATAGGTAGGTAGATGACAGACAGATAATAGATAGATAGATAGATAGATAGATAGATAGATAGATAGATAGCAAATAGGAACATAGGCACATCAGGGCCTCCAGCCACTGCAAATGAACTCCAGACACAAGCACCACCTTAGGTATCTGGCTTATGTAGGCCCTGGGGAAATCAAATCTAGGTCCTTTGGCTTTGTAGGCAAGTACCTTAACTGCTAAGCTATCTCTATAGCCCTAGAAAACTTACTGATAGGCATAATCTTTCCTTTTAGCCAAAGAACAGTGTGGGGGGATCTTCTCTCTAAGGTCAATGACTTTCTAAGCCATAGGATTTAGACTTGATTCTCAGTACCAGTTATGAATTCCTTCACACTGAACAGACCTCACACCCAATCAAAGAGCAGATTATTAACCACACAACCTACGTGCCTCTGTTGCTCTGGTGGGTATACTTGCCTGGCTAGATTTTATAGCTTATAGGATCCTCTCCTTACTCACACTGTTGGTGACTTTTATCCCCAGTTGTTAGCATAGTGTTTTCCAGCATGTGACAGCTTGCTGGCGGGGAACTAGCTTCTACCTCAGTTCCAGCTTGATTTTTCAGTGTCCTGGGACTGCAGCCTGTGGTGTCTTCAGCAATAGAGCTTCAACATCTAGTTGTGGTAGGTAACCAAGTGTGTTGGCAGTGGCCTGGATTGTTTTGGGGTCCTTATGACCAACAGTTCACTGTGATCTAATTCTGCCTTTGGGATTTATCTGGTTTTGTGTATTTTGGTTCTACTGACCCTGACCCAGGTCTGTCCTCTGAGCCAGCCTTCTTTCCCAGATGATGGGAAGTAATGAGCCCCTCCTTTCACAGGGGCAATGAAAGCGGGTGGCAGAGGCCTGTGCCTGTGTCTTCTAGGGGCGCCTCTTCCCTGCTGCTGCCCACCCTCCTGCACCCTTCCTTACACTTCCTCCTAAAATGTGGGTTGGGCTCTTGAAATCAAACTGTTGAATATCTTGTCCATTTTCTGGCAATCTTTCTTTTAAATCATGTGCTCTTGAAACCATTTTCCTTACTTCCTCCAGTGATCCTCTCTTCTGGGTCAGCAGTTGCCAAACCAATCTCTTCTCCCAAGATTGGGAAGTTCAGAGAGGGTCCTTGACCTTGGGCTTCCTAATCCTGGTGTATCCTGGTCTCCTGGATGCAGAAGGCAAAAGGAAGGGGAAGAAGATCACCAAGGGTGGGGAAGGAGCAGGAGGGACAGGAAGGTGCCTCCCCATCATGCGCACGCAGACAGTCCTGAAGCATAAACTGCTGGCTTCTTTTATCTGATCAAACAGTTCAGTAAAAGGCTCAAAAGAAAAGGCCGTTTATACAGTGGGTCCCATGCTACGATTGTAGGTGTGCGCACCACTCAGACTACGGAGCCTGTTGCTGAGTGAGTCCAGGGATTCTTTGAAAATACCATAATTATCTTATGAGGAGTACAATTACACGTGTGTGTGTGTGTGTGTGTGTGTGTGTGTGTGTGTGTGTGTTAAACTTGTCAGTTTGGACTGGAGAGATGGCTTACCAGTTAAGGCGTTTGCCTGCAAAGCCAAAGGACCTCGATTCAATTCCCCAGGACCTATGTAAGCACAAGATGGTGCATGCATCTGATGTTCGTTTGCAGTGGCTGGAGGCCCTGGTGTGCCCATTCTGTCTCACTCTGCCTTTTTTTCTCTCTCTCAAATAAATAAATAAAAATAAAAAATGTTTTAAAAATAGTCAATTTCTTCAATGACAATAATTCACATACATATCTTAATTTGTTACTTATTTGCATAAACACCGAGGCTCAAATAAAAAGAAACATATATATTCTAGACCTGTTTTTATTTCTTAGGAGCTCTAAAGTAGTCAGTCAGGCTGAGAAGGGGAGAATTTATATTGATTTGGGCTTTCTTACTTGCCTTCTAAAAAATAGAAAGGGTAGACACATCATTCTCAGAGAATGTGGATATTTAGTCAAGAATAAAGGTAGCTCTTTAAGAATAAGAAGTGAACATTTCTGGGCTGGAGAGATGGCGTAGCGGTTAAGTGCTTGCCTGTGAAGCCTAAGGACCCCGGTTCGAGGCTCAATTCCCCAGGACCCATGTTAGCCAGATGCACAAGGGGGCGCACGCGTCTGGAGTTCGTTTGCAGTGGCTGGAAGCCCTGGCGCGCCCATTCTCTCTCTCTCCCTCTATCTGCCTCTTGCTCTGTCACTCTCAAATAAATAAAAATAAAAATCTTTAAAAAAAAAAAAAAGAAGAAGTGAACATTTCTTGACTTATCAATAGAAAAATTTAAAAAGTAAAACAAAATGGGAAAACTGTTCAGAAGAAAGCCTGCAAGCTCAGGCCACTCCCAGCCAAGCATCCTTCACTAGGGAGGGCGGCCAGCACACTACGTGTGTTCATAGGCAGTCATCTCTTCCACGTTTCCTTTGTTAGTGCTCAGTGGTCATGGAGAGGGGAGTAGCTATTCGCACCCATGGCCTTTGCTTGATTTCCTTTATCTTTAGCAGACTGTGGAAAAACAACATGTTTCTTTTATAAATGTGATACAAGAATCACTGCACTGGGGAATAGCTATGTCCTTTTGAAACAACAGATTAAGCAAGCCCTTATTTTTTTTCTTATTTATTCTCCTTGTAGAGTATCGCTGCATATATCACTAGTGGAGTATTAATAATATTTAAATGATAATTATATTACCAACATTAATAATGGATTTTAATTCTTTCTACTGTTCAATCCATTCCCTTGTGTTAAAAAGAAATTATTCTTAATTGCACATCGACTCACAAAATTTTCCAATTATTTCAGTGCAGAATTTTCCTGCTTCTACAGAGGCAGGGTAAATAAATAAGGTTTTAGACCATGACAATTAATCCTTTTTCACTTCTACGTCTGCATGTAGCCTGCTTATCTTTAGGCATAAGGAGAGAAAACTGTGAGTGGTTAAGGAGTGTAGCAGACAGCTCGAGGCTCGCTGAGATGAACCAGACCAGGCACAGTTCTGGAGGAAGGGATTTATTGAAGCTTACAGATCCAGGGGAAGTTCCATAATGGCAGAAGAAGCTGGCCTGCCTTCACAGGACCAAGCACACAGAGAGAAGTGCAAACTTCAAGCCAAAATCCACACAGCTCAGCACACTTCAGGAACTCCAGGTAGGCACACCTTGCATATCTTTGGATTTAAATCTCAAACCCACCACCACACTTTAAGATCTACCCAGTGACACCACCTCCAGCCATGTGGCTGCACATGCAAACTACAAACTAGTAAAACACTGAATATATTGGGGGGGCATCTATTTAAATTACCACAGTGGGTGTAAGTGTTTGCCAATTTCAGAAAAATACAAAGGTGTTTGGATTATATTTTTTGTTTAGTTTTTTCAAGTATTTTAATAAATATCATTCAACATGCACAGCTTTTCTCTATCTTAGGACATAAAATGTCTTTTGTATTTATTGGGATCCTGCTACAGTAAATAAAACTCCAAGTCTCCTTGGATCAATACAAGCAATATTCACTGCTCGTTTATGGCCCAGTCCAGAGGGAGTTGGTAGCAATCCTGAGAGGCTGTCATCCAAAATGTGTCTTGGGGACCAACACATCCCCATCTTGCTACTCAAGAATCCAGGATCTTTTGTTTCCCATTTCTTGGTTTAAAATAAAAACAGCAAGTATATAGGAAGAAGGAAATCCACTTAGAAAAAGCAAAGGACTTCCTTTACCTGTGACCTCATGAAGTAGTTACATGACCCACCTAGATGCACAAGGGTAAGGCTCATGGACACACCGCAGAGACACTTAGCCCTTTTTTCCCTTTCATGTGCAGTACTGTGTGTGTGTACATACGTGTGTGTGTGTGTGTGTGTGTGTGTGTGTTGCACCCATATGTGCAGCTACACTCCTAGGCACTCAAAGGCCAGAGGAGAAGTTTGGTGTCCTCTCGCTCAGCTGTGTATTTCCTTGAGACAGAGTCTTTCTGAACCTGGTGCTGCTTGCTGTTTCTGTGAGTTTCAATGAGTCTCTGGGCTCTGCTCCCCACAGAACTGAGATCACAGACACCTCGCTGTGTATACGGACGCCAGGGAATTGAACTTAGGCAACCTCAGGCCTGTATGCTTGTGGTGAGCACTCTTACCCACTATCCCTCTCAGCCATGCTGGGAATTGAACCTGGGTCCTTCGGCTTTGCAGGCAAGTGCCTTAACCACTAAGCAACCCCTCAAGTCCCTTAAGAGAGATTAAATGTAACTTTTTCCATTTGTACTATCATCATCATCAGATTTTGGAATATGAATTATCTGACTACATAAAATATATAGTGTATATTTTTTGAACAGTTTTTATAAAATTAGGTTAATTTCCCTTTTAAGTATTTGGTAGCAATGCCATTGAAACCAACCAAAACATTTTCTGTCTTTTTTCCATTACTGGTGATGTAACAATTTAATTTTTATTTTTAAAAAATCTAGTTAATTTTGTTAAGTCATAGTTATCTAGGAACATCTTCATTTCAGGGTTCAGATTCTTTTTTGGCATGAAGCTGATGATAATTTGTTTTTGTTACTTAATCTTTGCTCTATGTGGAGGTGCAATTAATTTTGCCTTCTTAAAATGACTCAGTTGTGACTTTTCTTTTGTAATTATTTTCCTAAAGGTGTGTCTGTCTTTAGGAATCATATCCTTCTTAATTGCTCTTGAAGGAATGTTTGATTTGCTCATACTTTCTTTAGTAGTTTCTCCCTTGCCCCACCCCATTGACTTCTGGTCTTGTTTCTATTATTGCCCTTTCCTTGCCTTCTTAGACAACTTTTTTTCTAACTAAATATAAAAATTATTAATTCATGAATTTCTGGATGCTTTTCTCCCCCCCTCCATTCCTTTTGGGCAACCAAGTGCCTTGGCAATAGCATGTATTGTTTTGAGGGATTTGGGGGCCTCCCTGAAGGTCAGCTCACTAGGAAGTGAGCTGGTGCTAGGCTGTTTCGTGTGGTCATGGCTTCTGGACACAGCAGTATCCATTCCCACAGGTACTTTTCTGAAACACTCTCTTAAAAAACTATATATATATATATATATGTTATATATATATATATAATATATATATATAAAACTATATATATATATGTTATATATATATGTATATATATATATATGTATGTATGTATATCTATATGTATATTGGCTAATAAAGAAGGTTTCCTAATGTCGTATTTGTAACATCTTTGGTTTTGGTTAACTTTTCTCTCCCTCGTCCCCTTTTATATCCCCCTCCACTCCCCATTTAGATCATTATGCCCCCATTAGTCCACCCCTCTACTTACATCTTACATAACTACTATTGTCTCCCTGTTTTTGGTTCCTAATGTAAGTGTATAAGACTATATTTTCCTCTAAATAATACAGTAGTTATATACCACAAATTCTGATTGATGTTATTTCAATTATGTTAATTTGTCAAAATTTCCTAATTTCCACTGTAATATTTTTGGTAAACAATTTGTTTTGAAATATGATTTTAAATTACAAACATTTAAGGCTTTTTAGTTTAAAAATCAATTTCTGACTACTATATGCATTATGACTAGAAGGTCAGTTTCAGTTAGTATTAATCCTTTGAAATGTATTAAGGGTCTCTTTGTAGTCCAAAATATCACTAGTGTTTACAAATATTTCGTGTGGACCAGAAAAGAATGCCTATTCTACACTTCTGAAATACAATATCCTATTGATCCTAAATTTTGGATCAATTTCTGAGAATTTTATGTTTGTGTCCATTTTGAAAGCCAATATCAGTTTTAGCTTAACAGCAAACTTTCAAACACACTCTCGATGGAAGCAGGTGGTCATAGGAGTCTGGAGATTAAATGGAAAGGTCAAAGTACAGAAAGGTTTGTATTTGGTCTCTCTGGCAAAGACACTGGATAAGACAATACAAAGAGTGAAAAGAAGAAAGTCTGAGGCTTCCACCATGATCACTTCTGCATGTATAGGCTAGAAAAATAAGATGGGACTGAATTAAAGGAATTTTATGGAAGTGGGGGTGGAAAGTTTATTAGAGCCCCAAGCTGGGACGTTATGCACAGAGACATTGCCCCTCCCCCATAACTGACTGCTGCCCCCACAATGCACCACCCACAATCCCCGTGGGGATAACCTAGATCCCCAACCAGGAGGACCCCTTCAGAAAAGGGGCAAGGATGGTACCTACATGTGGTGTTTACATACTGAGTGTGTCCACAACTAACAAAAATAAATTAAAAAAGACTTCCTTTGTGGGGAGGATGGCTATCTATCAGTGGCTTCAAAAAGAGCTATCACTACCTGCCAGGATTCAGGGTGCCAGAGAGTTTTATTTGCTGTTGTATTAGTTACCTTCTTGTTGCTGGGACAGAAATGCCTGGAAAAAAACAGTCTAAGGGAGGAAGGGTTTATTCCACATTATGTTCTAGGTTTCAGTCCATCATGGTCAGGAAGGCGTGGTGTCAGGAGCTTAGGGAAGCTGCTCACATTTGGTCCACGGCGAGGAGGCAGAGTGATGACAAATGCTGATGCTCAACCAGCTCTTTCACACCCTTCAGGCCCCTGGCCTGTGACATAGTACCACCCACAGTCAAAATGATGCAAAATGATGGCATAAAGAGAGAGGCTCAACTAATTTGGATAATTCCTTACAGGTGATTTTAATTCTTGTCAAGTTGACAATCAGTATAAACCATCACAGCTGTCAGATAATAGGGGAAACTTTGGGCTGGAGAGATGGCTTAGAGGTTAAGGCCCTTGCCTGTGAAGCCTAAGGACCCAGGTTCAATTTTCCTGAACCCATGTATATCAGATGCACATGGTGCCTCATGTGTATGGAATTTATTTGCAGTGGGTCGAGGCCCTGGTATGCCCATTATCTCCCTCCCTCCCTCTCTCTCTCTCTCTCTCTCTCTCTCTCTCTCGTAAGTAAATAAATACATTTTTTTAAAAAAAGAACGGGTCATGGTGTTTGGACTCTCCTCCCCTAGTAACTTTGCAGTGTGTTCATGTTTCCACTGATGCCTTTGTGCCCACTGTGGTTTGAAGGCCTGTGTGCTAACCTCCTGTAGAAGCCGGTAGAGAAAAGGGAGCCAGCTCTTGGTACTCTGACAGTTCTGTGTCCCAAGACAAAGACCCTCCCTTCTCAGAACCCAACTCACAGCACAATATTCTCACCTCCACTCCTTCGTTCCTCTGAGAAACATCTCTCCATGTGTCTCCCCAGCTGGAAGTGACAAGATTGCTTTCCTTTTTAATTTGTCACACCTTTTCCAGTCTTAATAGTGGAGAGCTATTCTTGAGGCCAGGCACGTAAAGGGAGGCCCTGGGTTCAAAACTTCAGTGTCACACAACACAAGGTGTTCTCGTCTACACTGGTGTAGATGCATGTGGTAAGATATGACTTAAGAAGTTTGGAAGGAGTCTAACCATTTGATAACGGACAAGCTGTAATGTTCAACCCATAGGAGAGTGAATGTCCCTTCCACAGTGTATCAACTGACTCTTTGGCTGTGCTTTGGGGGAAAATGGCCACAAGAGAAGGGTCTATAGAGTAAGATTAAAACACAGCAGTTAGAAGAAAGATGCCGTGTTATTGGAAACTTTAAGAACATCCAGTCTTCACTTCTGTCCACCAGCAGCATCCTTCCGAGGGAAGGGCTCAACCCTGGCAATACAAAGTCAATGGGGGAGGGCGGAGGGATGATCCTGCTCTACAGCTTCCAGACTGTGGTCTTGGGCTGCACCTCACTTCCCTGTGGTAGGGGTGCAACGAGAGAAGGAACCCTCCCAAGAACTTGTGTCTTTGTTCCCAACTCCAACTTCTGTGCAACATTCTAAGCACTCGTGACCATGGCATGAAGCCACTGTAAGGCTTCAGTTCGAAGTTTTTCACGATTCTATCTTGCCACATGTGACCTGGTTCCAAAAAGGACTTCCACCTAGGTTCTAGAGATGCCCAGTGGGTGGCATGTGCCAGAGCATAGCCTCCAGGTACCCTGGGATTCCCACAGAACGGAGTGGAGTCAGGCTGGGAAGAGTGATCAGTGGGCTGTCTAGGAGATTTCCTCAAACTACCAGATTTCAGCATGGAACTTGCCTGGACCCTAGGAATGCTTCGGTTCAAGACTGATTCCCCAGGTTGTTATCAAGGTATATTCATCAAGGTAAGAAGTTACAATAGCTCTCACTTAACATTTCATGAGATTGATTCATGAGCTGTAAATATTTAAACGTGCTATTTGTCATACTCTGGGTCTTATAGATACTAGGGATGGGGTATGGTGGGAGCTGGAGGACACTAGGAAGGATGGTAAAATAGTGTTATAAAATGCGTGTGCACGTTGTTCAAGGAACATAGTCATAGACATTTCAGGGGTCACTTTCAGTAAGGCCCGGGATGTTGATGCACTCCTCTCCAAGAGCAGAGCCCTAGAGACACCCAAAATTGTCTTTCTCAGTGTACTCAGACTGACCAGGCTGGCCTCATCACTTCTCTGCCATCTCCTTATAGATAAGGCATCGCTTACTTATCCAGGAAGTATGACAAACCTGTTTCTTCTGTTCTCCTGGGCTGGGCTGAAATGTGCCATCTTGCCAGCTGCCGCTGTCTCCAAACACCATCTTTCCATCTTTCCAGGCCCAACTTGAAGTCTGATTCCTGGTCATTTCTGATTATCTATCTCCTTTTGCTCCTGGAGTCAGAGACTGTACATGAATCATCTTTGCTATAATAGGACTTCCACAGAATCCTACACCTGAACCTCACCGTGACTTTACAAAGAGTGAATAAAGTCTTCGATTCTCATAGCATATCACCTGGCATGATGGCGTCTGTCTTGGAAGATACATTGAGTGTAAGTAGGAGCACATCATAGTTATCTTTCCACAAATTCTTCAGAGCTACTAGCCTAGTTGGGAGATCATAGCTTGTTCTGATCAGAACTTGATAAGTTGGTTAAAGAAAAATGGTTGGGAAGAATTTATTTCAGACAAGCATGGAAGCCAGCACTTACCACACACTGGTGGGGAACACCCTGTGTCCACATGCATGTGCCATTGAGGAGGAAGGGAAAGAAAGTTTGGAGGAGCTTGAAAGCTATGTTGAGATATTTCAGGGGGGAGTTTTCTTCCTCACCCCTGTCCTTATTAGAATTCAAAGTGAGGTTGGAGGTGATCACCTCTGTCTCTGAAGCCTTCCCTCTTGTACAGGCGGTCCTGTTTGACAGCTGCATGTTTCCATCTCGTTTATATGACTTGCAAATATCCTCCTTCACTGCCTTGAAAAATACTGCTGGCAGCTTGATGGCATTGTTCCCAAGAACAGTAATAGAGCTGGAAACAACCCTCCTCCCAGTCATTCATGCTGGTCTTTGGAATAACTTTTTCTGGAATAATCAGCACAGCAGTGAATTAATTTCATTGTGACTTTATTTTTTTAAAGGTAATCATGGGGGAACACAGTGAAGGTAGCTAAAAAGAGTAATTATCAAGCTAAGAAAACTACGGCAGGCTTAGGTAGTATATCAGTACAAGACCTTCTCTCATAACTCAAGTAAAAAGAGTGGGGTGGTCGCTGAGGGGGAAAACCTCATGCTGGCAAAGTGGGGACAGTTCTGGGGTGCAAGGCAGGACAGAAACAGATGTCACGAAACACAACTGTTAGCAAGCCCGTGCAAAGGGGTTTACATGCACTCTAAATCAGAAAGAACAGTGTGAGAAGTCTGCTTACTAAAACCATAGGTGACTTAACATCTCCAAGCTTTGACTCCATGTTTCATTCCAGTTTGGGAGACGATAAAACTCGAAGGAGTAACATGCAATAGAGACTATATAAGAGATCTCAGCAAGCTGTAACCAAGAGCTTCTTATCTTGACAGAAACTTAGTAGGGGAATAGGTAAAGTTTTTTTCTCGAGATCAAAAACACATACCATCAGACATGTGAATGTAGTAGTAATCACATATATACTCAGAGTTCAACCAACTGAATTTCTTACAAGAGCAAAAGCACACCATGTTTTAACTGTCATTACCCAGACTTTATAGAGGAAATGATGCACAGATAAAGTCTCATGGGATAAGTTTGATTTCCTAGAAATACAGTTTTGGCACTAGGCTATGCTTATTACTTTTGAAGGCTCATTGGGTATATATTTGGGAGATGGCACAGTGGTTAAAGGCTCTTGTTTTATAAGGCTTCCAGCTAGAGTTCAGATCCTTAGCACACACCTGAAGCTGGACGCTCAGTGGCACATCTATAATCTCAGTGCACCATCAGCAATGGGAAACAGAGTCAGGAAATCTTTAGCTTTCAGTTCTATCACCAACAAGGCAGAAGGAGAGGGCCAATGCCTCAAGTTGTCCCTTGACCCCCACATGTCCACTGTGGCACACACATCTCCGTATCTTCAGCCTCCCACATCTTTTAAAAGAGGGGGCTGCAGATATGGCTCAGCAGTTTATGTGCTTGCCTACAAAGCCAGAGTGCCCAGGCTCAATTTGCCAGGACTCATGCAAGCCAAATGAACAAGGTAGCGCATGTATCTGGAGTTTGTTTGCAGTGGCTGGAGGCCCTGGTGCACCCATTCTCTCTATTTGCCTCTTTCTATCTCTCTCAAGTAAATAAATTTAAACAAAAATGAAAGAGGTCAGATCACTGGAAGATATGGATAAACAGCAGGATTGACAAGAATGCAGTGGGCTATTTCTGGAGCTAGACAGTATAGTTGACTGAAAGTACCCCACATTGGCATGAGCTGTATTCAACGCCTGCACTGTCTTTAAAGGTTGATATTTTGGAAACAAATGCCTTGCAATGAAATCTGCCCCTAATAATCTCTGTCCTTTTATGTCTTTATTTCCCCACTTGCAAAATGGAGTTAAAAGAAGTACCTACCTCAAATGGTTGGTGTGGAGTAGCCCATCAATGTGGGTAAGGCACATGAGTGCTGTGTGCTCGAGACATCATCAGCACCAGTGGACATCATTATAGGTAGATATTCATGCTTTTTGGTGCGTGTGTGTGTGTGTGTGCGCGCGCGTGTGCGCGTGTGCGCGCGTGTGTGTGTGTACACCTGGGTGTGTGTGTGGAGGTTGGATGACCACTTCAGTGTCAGTTTTCATCTTCCACATTATTTGAGAAGGCTCTTTCTTGTTTGCTGCTGTGGACACCAGATTAGCTGGCCTTTGAGGTTCAGGATTCCCTAGACTCTGTTTTGCATTGCCATGCATGTATTGGGGTTACAGATGTTGCACCATTGTGTCTTGCTTTACGTAGTTTGTTGGGCTCTGACCTCTGATCATCCAGCCTGCACAGTAAATGCTTTTAGCCACTGAGCAATTTCCTCAGCCCAGACAGTCATGCTACCAGTGAGTTTAGGTGGATGATTAATATGGGGTCCTTTTCCCTGAGATCCCATGATCCTATGTTATATGTCCTTTCTTCAAGAACTAAAACTGACAAACATTGGGTAAGTTATTTTTTGAAAACAAAACAATTCAGACCACACAGTTTTCTAAACAAGTCTTTGGGCACCATTTTTGAATAATAATGAATAGCTTGTCTCAGATGTCATTTGCACAATACCTCTAGAACTCCCAAAAGAAAAGATCCCCACTTTTTAGCCCGTGGGCGTCTAGAGGCAACAGGGACACAGATTAAAAGGAGAGGACACATGTCAACATTCAAGCCATGTCAGATACAAAACGAGTTCACAGTGTGGTGTGTACAGAGTGCAAGATGACCACTGTGGTCATGGAGAACATGAGCCTGTGCTGCAAAGGGAGATCTTCCTCAGGGGTTCAAACAGCATCCCTGGGGGATGGCGCCACAGTGGGCAATGTGACCATCTTTGGTTGTAACTGCCATCCTTGTTGGTGTCACTGCACTGGTCTTTTTGTCCTCTAACACACTCTTGCACTTTGGCCTGCCTGAGTACTGCTCCTTCTAGGAAGCCAGTTCACCCATGCCCAACATCCTTCAAGAGCTTCTCACAAGTGTACAGAACAATGTAAAGTTCTCCCAGAAGTCGTCATTAATCATGATGGATCCCAATACCTTACACCTGCTGCCCAGTGAGGCTGATGGCTGCCCAGTGAGGCTGGTTCAATCCACAACTTAAATCAGGTTCAGATGCTGGGATTCAGAAACTAGAAATTCAATCTAACAAATTTCATCCGAGTTTTGTCTGGTTGTCTTACAGGTGGGTGGGGAGTAGTGGGATGTCATTTTTATCTTTATTTAATTAATGTATTTATTAGAGAGAAATAATCAGGTACAGAGAGAAGGAGAGAGAGAGAGAATGGGCACGCCTCTAGCCAATGTAAATGAACTCCAAATGCACGTGCTACCTTGTAAATCTGTCATATATGTGTACTAGGGAATCAAACGTGGGTCCTTAGGCTTTGCAGACAAGCACCTTAGCCACTACACTTTCTCTCCAGCCTGGGAAGTCTTTTTTATTGCCATTTAAGTGCAATGATGTTTCTCAACAGTTCTTATACCTATCTCACTCACAGCAGCATTTAACAAGGCATCAACTAAGGCAAATAACGAAAGAGAGCTTAGCCCTTTCTCTACGGCTGTGTCTTCCAGCTGAGCTGAAGACATATTTCACAGCTGCAATTCCGAAGCTGCGACTCTTGACAAATTAATTCCCCAACAGAAATCAATCATGGTGCTTGTTGCCGGCATCCATAATATTTTGAGTTTCCTGTCTTGTACCTCTGAGATGAAGCCCTCCTTGACCTTGATAATATTAGATGAATGTGCAGATACATGGATGTAAGCAGCTGATCCTGGTGCACACCTTCCTCCCAAGTCTGCCAAATGGTGGCCTGGTGTACACGCTGTTTTCTGTCTAGCTACCTAACCCAACCAAATTACCATTATTCCACAGCAGAAAGAACATCTCTACTTGCCAGAAATAGTAGCCATAGCAACATACTGAGGAGGTCTTCTGTCTCCAGTGGTCACCTTGGGCAATATGTCAGCTGATTTGCCTCCTAACTTTTCCCTGAACGAGTATGAAAAAGCACACTCTGAAAACTCCAGCTTAACTGCTGCAGAGAAAATAATCACCTGTTCAGAAAATGCCCTTGATCATTCTCAGGGCCAAAGGGGCTAAATGAGAAAGGAAACGCAGACAGGAGCAGGCCCAGCATGCCACTGTGTAATGAGCAGAGTGCAAAAGTTGGCACCATGGACTGACAAGGTAGATTTAAGTGAAGAGGAAAATAATTTTCCTTCTCTCTCTGTCTCATCTATCTCTCTATCTCCTTCTCTGTTGTCTGTCTCTCTCTCCTTCTTGCTTTTTTTCTCTCTCTCTCTCTCAAGTTTAGAGGAGTAGAGGGGCTAGATAAAATCTGGTGATGTGAATTTGCTTGGGGACAAAGAACCCTTAGGGAGAGGGCTATTGAATCTTCCATCCGGTTATTCAGTACAGTTTCTCATATGGGTGATGATTTGCTGTCAATGTTGTCGGAGAGACCAAGCATCTAAGCACATTAGTGTAGAGTAAGCTTCTCTGGTAGTATTTTTGTAGCTATCAGAGCACTCTCACCCATTTTCCCCACTGACTTATTTAAAGATGAAGCAAAAACCATTTGAGCTGCTCTTGAAGATGGCCAGTAGGACCACCCACTCAGGACTGAAACCTGTGCCTGACACCTAACCAGAAAGGACTCTCTGTGAGGACGTTAAGAGACAAAAATGGCTGGGGTACACACCTGGACACAGATAGCTGAGTGCCAAATGAGCTGTCTCATTTTCAAAGCTCTTAATTTACTGTTTTATAAAATGATCCTGTGGCAAAGAGAAGAGATAATTAAGCATTTCATTATCTGACTGATATAACAAAGCACAAAGTGACAGTGAGGGAAAAAAATAGACATTGAGAAACATCTGTCCCACTCCAATGCTGAGAATTTCACAGCTCAGGACAGCATCTGCAGATGGAGGCTTTAAAAAATTGAAATAGAGGAATTTCAAATAGCATGTTAGAGATGTACCACCAGGGAGACAACTCCAAGTAAAGTTTGCTCTTCAAACCTGCACATGGAATCTACTGGTCTTTGAAATGACAGTACGCCTCTGTTTCTGGGACATCATGCTTCAGATGCCATGGTCTAATGAATGCAAGGGAACTACGCAGAAATTTACAGAGTATTGTCTTTCCTAAGTTCTTACTAACAAGCAAGTAGACCGGAGAGAGAGCAGCGGTGGGGGAGCCACAGGGAGATGTCTGCTCTCGCTCTGGTGTCTGATAGGTTGCCCAGGCCCCCTCTCTGCTTGCCCCGGGAGTGCTGGGTATAGATTTCATAGCTGTCTTTGCATCTGCCTAACTGGCAATGGGATGTGGGATTACCTAGCTAGTGTCCTCTTTCCTGAATGCTAAGGAAAGTCACTCCCAAGTGGGGGCTCCTCATATATTCTGAAAATGTGTTCCATAAAAACAAATCACTCAAAGCCACAAGGAAATTTAAAACCTCCAGCAATTTTTAAATTTTTTAAATTAACAGATGACTAATCTAAAATACAAAAACCACCACAAATAAGCATGAAGGAGAATAAAACAGTCATGGTGGCACATGCTGGCAATTCCAGGCCTTGAGAGGAAAAGGTAGGAGGACGATGAGTTCAAGGCTATCCTTGGCTACAGAGTGAGTTCAAGACCAGCCTGACTAAAATTGATATAAATAAAAATGAACGACAGGAAGGATGAATAAAACCAATTTAGAAATCTCATACCAGAGAGAGTTAACTGGCTCTCTATTAGAACACAAACAAAATTCTCCCCTTAAGGACTGAAGTTGTAGTGAGGAGAGACACACAGTGACCAAGGTTCGCAGGTGACGGCACCATGGCAGAGAGCGAGGTTGGGTGAAGGGAACAAGTGCCAGAGGGAGCAAAGTAAGAAGACCAAGTAGGGACTTAGAAGACTTTGTAAAGAGATATAGTATTTGCTGTGAGGGACATTGGGAGCCCAGGGGAGTTCTGAGCAGGAGCGACATGCCCAGATGGCTTTTCTCCCAAGATCTGGCTGCCTATGTGTGATGCTGAGTAAGTGGAGAAGGTGGGGAAAGAGAGAGAGATTGCAATCAGATTTGTAATGGTGATGGAGGTCCAAGGCTGCTAAAGACAGTGAAGGCATGGTGAAGACATTCCATTCTAAACATTGTGGATGTAGTCCCAAGGACACGTGTCAGTAGAAAGAGCACCTGTCTCAACCTGCCAAGGCCAAGCGCCTGGTGAGTTGCTTGGCTACATGGAAAAACGGTGGCGTTGACTTTGGGAAGCAGTGGTCATAATATGGTCTGTGTCACACAGTACATTTGAGAATTCTGGAAAAGATCCCAGCAGAGATTTTGAAGTCAGTCCCAAGAATGTATATTTTATTGGAGACTGAGTGGGATTCAAGAGCCTGTTCAGAGAGCATAGGGGCTGTAGATGAACTTGAGAATGATAGAAGCAAAGATAGAACAAAAGCAAAAAGCTTTGACAAGATCATTTTTGAAGAACAGGCTGGTTCAATGAAAGCCAATGCAACAATTGCACTTTTAGAATTACAGAAGTTATGGCACCATGCCACAAGTAGTATGGGGGTGTCCCAAAGCTAGAATAATCAAGAGAGGAAAAGAGAAAGAGAGAGAGAGAGATTCTGGAAATCCAAGGAACAAGCTACGGTGTCCCTTTTGTAGTTTTGGAGGAAAGGGCCATCTCTGGACATGACTACATGAGAGAAGCCAGGGAGACTATGGAGAAGAGAGTGGGGTGTAGAAATCTCTTGGTCCTTCCAAAGGCTAAGGAGGAGGGGTTGTCCTGTGCTGTCTTGTTGCTCGGGATTTCAGGAAGATACTAGATAGGACTCTCTTGTGTACTAACAATGATGTAAGTATGGACATAACAGAAAAAGGAATAAAAAATGTTTGTGTCATCCCTGCATCACCATGTCCACCAAGAGAAGATAAGGGACAAGTAAAAAAGTACTAAGGGGAAGGAATAACCGGTGGGCTGGGAGGAACGCCTAGGGCACAGGTCCTCGACACCAGGTAACAAGGGGGTACGAAGGAGGAAGGAATGGGAAGTGAGGTCAGCAGTTCATTTTAGCATTGCTACCACTCATGAAGCAGGTGTCCTGTGCATAGCAAAAGAGGCATCGTCCTTCAGGAGATGAGCTTTTTTCTATTCACAGTTCAGCAGATGCATTCTGGCCAGGTGCCCATCACCCAGTCACCCTTTCAGGAGCCAGTGTGTACACACAATTCCACAATTACACAAGGTAACTCTTGGTCGATGTGTAGGGTAAGGGCCAAGACCTAGCCCTGAATAGAGAGGTGTGCATGCCACATTGGCAGGAGGTATTATGTAGGAGTGGTTGTCACAAACACATGGACATTGAGAGCCTGAGAAGGGTTAGGAGCAGAAGGTTAGACAATGGATAAATGTCTCTCTGGAGGACATTTGCTCAAAGAGGAGGAGAAAGGTAAGACAGTTGCTGGTGTTGGACATGGAGTTGGGGACATGGAAAAATGACTGTATTTGCCATTCTATCAAGATGGAAGTGGACAGTCTAAATGGTAACTCCATTGCCTCAAAATGGCATGTTGGGTTTGAATTCCAGCTTCCTTTTACTCGGGCACTATTTATTGGCAGCCTTTTATTTTCAGGTGCCGCTCCTCATGGTCAGCCGTGGGGAGGTCGTCTGCTCATGGCGGTGATGTGTTATCTGCCTCTTCTTTTGCCTCTACCATGACAATGGCTTTGGCCCCTTGTTCCCATGCATTGGCCCTTGCACCCTAAAATCTTTTCTCCAAGTATTCTAAGTGTGACCCACTATAGTGTAAATCATACAACATCACAATCTCACCCCATGATGCTTCCAATGCAGCCTAACTCCTCCCTGTGACCTGTAAGAACCTTCCTGGCTAACCTGCGGCCTGTCCTCTGCAGCACCCAGCTCTGGGCTCCCTGGCCTCCAGCTCTTCTTCCAACACATGGAGCATTCCCCCAGCTCATGGCTTCTGCCCCCGATCCCCCTCCCTGGAATGCTTTACTCCTCACCCTCTCATGCCACGCTTCCTCCCATCACTTAGGCTTCTGCCTCTGCCTCCCCTCTCAACCTCCTTAGGAAACCCTTGCCACTACTTGATGGGCGTCTCCTCATTGTCCTAACCTCTACTGGAAAATGCATTCTTTCTTTTTCACTGTCCTCACCTAAAAATGCAGTCCCATGAAACAAAGATTTACAAAGATATGGTCATGTCAGGCAGATTGAAGGCATTTTATAAGTATAGTTAAATAAATGACTGCATGGATAACTGAGAGAACGCTACCATTATCAGCACAAGGAATCTCTCCACGAGTTTTATACGCTGAGATTAAGGACGGCGGGCTGCAGGTTGTTGTAGCCTCCACAGACAAGTAGACCGAGCTCCGCCCTCCTTGCCACACAACCTCACGTTCCCAAGGACCTTTGTCCCCACTTCGTCACACTCTTGGATTTTTAATTCAGTGAAAAATATTGGTAGAAAATGCAATCAGAAACAACTTCTATTGCAGTGTAGAGATCCTGCTCGTGCACTGGATGCCCTAGGGTGGGTCTCTGCTGTGAACACGGGGACACTCTGCAAGTCCTGTAGCTCTCTGTGCCTGGGCTCCTTAGTTTCTATTTAGAGGAAAATAATTACTTCACGCATTTCTGTCACCGCCTTGTGTAAGAACCAAGTGAGATGCTTGGGATAGTGCTGAACAAATGCTCATAAATATTGCCTTGGATCAGAAGTGAGAGGCGAACCCATGGGGAGGAGAGCCGGAACACAGAGTTCTGTGGCAGGAAACACAGCATCTGGCTCTTTGAAATGTGTCCCCAGGGAAGAGAAATGAGGCTGTCATCAAGACTGCTATAAGGAATCATTTCCAAAGTGATATTTTCTGATTGTAATAAGTCTGTGATCAAATAATGAGTTTCTGGGGCAAAGGCCACCACGTTCTCCCTACTGACCTGAAGTCTGCACATCTACTGAATGTCACCTAAGCAGTTTCCCCTGTGATGAATGGAAGCTGACGTCAGGTAGCTGGGACATCAGACAGCCCCGTCGAGCTGGCCTCTGACACGAGCCTCTCCAAAGGACCTCCTGGACAGGTCAGCTGCCAAGTGCCAGGCAAGCCTGTCCCTGGAATGACAGGAGGTGGCTTTTAAGTGTCGTGCATGCTGTGTGCGCAGTGACTGCAAAAAGAGAGGCACCGTGGGAAGGATGAGCGGGCAGCAGCGGCAAGGGTATAAGGCAGCTCAGAGACCAGCCGCCTTCTCTCCTCAGGTCTCAGGTCTCTTCCTGCTCTACGCCCCTTTTCCCGCCATCTCCTTCCTCACTGGGATGGTTCACCTTGACTGTCCACCTGCTTGGATCTGGAATAAATTCAGAGACAAGGCTCGGGTCGGGTGGTCGAGGGCATTTCCAGGAAGGAGTAGCTGGGGAAGACGCCCTCCCCGCAAGCAGGAGGGGCCCTCCCATGTGTGCCCAGGTAGAAGGTCGGGGTGAGCGGTGTGCTGTGCTCTTTCTGCCCCGCTCCTGGCCGGTGTGCACCTGCCCTGATGCTGCCCCTGACCCTCAGTGTCACGGGAACCCATTCGCCCATCAGCAGCACACTGGCACTGCTGAGGCGTCCAGCCTTGTGACTGAGAAGCTGGGCCCTCAGCTTCGACAGCATGCACACAGCCACTGTTGGACTGCCAGCCTCTACTTTTAAAGTCAACTTAATAAACCCTTTCCATAGTGCACACACACACACACACACACACACACACACACTCAATTTGTTCTGTTCTTCTGGAGAACCCTAACTGACACACTCTGTTTACTCACCTTTCTGCCTTTTGTTAGCCCAGTCCTTGCATGGACCACTGGAGTCATTCTATCCCATCAGGCCTCAGCTAACTGTCAGTCTGACTGTGAGCTAATCTCTCAGTATTTGTGGAGAGATGCCATTGGCCTGGCCCACCTAAACATTTGGAGTGAGAATTTCCAGTCACTGGTCTTTCTAGTTTGGACTGCCTTTGAGACAGATGCCCATATGTGGCCAGTCAGCTTGGCAGAGGGAGGTCAGGCATGGCTAGATCCATTGGCAGAGATTGACACCTGGGCAGATTCCCTGAGAAGGGAGTTGTGAGACATCGATATCTCAAACGACACTTGGGTTAGGGTAAGGCATGCTCCATCAGGGCAGGGGAGCTGTCTCTTGTAATCTCTCCCAGGATCATTGCTTATTTGGGAAGTTATTCAGAGACACGTGCAATGGGTCACTAAATCCCCCACTTAGAACCTCATTTTCTTTGCAACTTGACTAACAATTTAAAATATTTTCTGTCAGTGTTCTTAATTTTCAAGGACAACAAACTGGCTTTTCACATGTTGAAAAGGAGTTTAGATACTATGTCCCAGGAAGGTGCAAGAGCGGCTTCTTCCTGCACCTTTGTGTTATGCAAGATTTCACAGTGCTGAGCACCTGGCACCCCCTCCTCACTCCTCCTCATATGTCTCGTACCCAGCTCTCATTTGGTTCAGGCTGTTCTTCCTGGCTTCTAGTACTAAGAACTGGACACCAGACCAAAGTCTATCCTCCCTGGCATGTCCTTGTTTCAGAGGAATATTTCATGACATTCAGGAAGGTCCATGAACCAGAGCATAAGCAGATGGGTAACTGGCCTGCAGGAGGCCACCCGTTTTCACTCCTACCACCAATGCCATAACGTCTTTTGGGACAGATGTATTTAATCTCAACATAAGGATTAGAGCCGAAAGCAGTTATCAGTCATGCCTTCCCGTTCCTGCTCCAGGACACCATCATGGCCTTGAGAAATCTTGGCAAGGCAGGTGTGGGGCTCCAAAGTCTATCAGCTTCCTCTCAGGATGTGAAGTACAGGGAGATCCCATGTCACACACACCACCACTAGTGCCAGAAGACTGAATCCTTTGGGGACTGTCTTGAAGCAGGGACTCCTGTGGTGTTCTTTGTCATACGCAGCGACCAGCCCAGTCCTGTCTGGTAGAAAGAGGAACGACACATACTGGCTCTGCTTGATGAATGGGTCTTACTGTGAAAGAGTGCTATGACTCCAATTACACCCACACTTCAGGATTGGCTGAAGGTGGATTCCACACAAATAAATTCCTGATGGGCAGATGACCTTCCTGCGTCTAAGAGGACCCTGAGGAAAACGGAATTTCACACCTCACCTGTTGTGGTCACTTTCACTTTCCTGGGGTAAAACACCTGACCCAAATCAGCTGGTGGGAAGAAAGTTTTTATTGTGGCTTACATTCTCAAAGGGAACTTTTATGACGGCAGGAGACAGCATGGCACGAGCAGAGGCTGTGTGCAATCAAACTCATGGTCGGTAGCCTCGGTGATGGAGACACAGGTTCCCGTTAGCAGGGCTAAGTATAATGATAATGGATTGTTTCACTCCCCTCGATCCAGCCTGATGGCCATTCTAAGTGCTGCAGTTCCCTTCTTGTTACTGGGACAAAGCATCAGATCAGTAACTTATAGAAGGAGAAGTTTGTTTTTTCAGCTCACAGTTTTGAAGGGAAGCTTCATCATGCATCACTGCAGAGAAAGCATGGCAGGAAGAGAGCTGACGCTCACATCTCATCACATCACCCGGGAGGAGGCAGCCAGGTGAGCCAGTGCACGCTGACAAGGAGGCTAGATCCTAAAATCACAGTCTGCCCCTGCTGACAAACCTCCTCCAGCAAGGCTCCACCTCCAGAGGTTCTGCCAGCTCAGACCAAGCATGAGGCTTAATTACAAACACAGTGGAACTATTGACCTGGACCTAAGATACACAGAGGGTCCTCCTCTTTTTATCATAACACACTGTCTCCCTTATAGTGTGAATGTGGAAGGGTTGGGAAGGAGACTCATAGCAGGAACCCCCTGGCCACTTGGCCTGCACCAACATTTACTTTCCAGACAAGGGACCAGGACACAAACACACTCTCTCTTTTCAAGAAGGAAGGCAATAGGTTTCTAAGGCTGGGCTATTATTCTGGGTAGTTTGGTACTTCAAAAGGGGCATGGCCTAAGTGATGTGTGGTCATGCAATGGAAAATTATGGCCCTCCCAGAATAGTACCCCAGATATCAAAGGCTGTCAACATATAGCTCAATAAACAGTTATTGATTAAAAGGGAGCTCAGAATCAAATCCAACTTACCACTTTGAGATAATCAAGTTTCCATCTGTACTGTCTGTTGACTAAGTCCATCTTAAACATCTCTCATCACTTAGCACT
Organism: Jaculus jaculus; assembly: GCF_020740685.1. Taxonomy (NCBI): domain Eukaryota; kingdom Metazoa; phylum Chordata; class Mammalia; order Rodentia; family Dipodidae; genus Jaculus; species Jaculus jaculus. Next base: position 6,647,243 of record NC_059120.1, on the reverse strand, counting down.
AAAGGAAAGACTTTTTTGTTTTGCCTTGTTTTGTTTTTGAGGTAGGGTTTCACTGTAGCCCCAGATGACCCACATCCCCTATAGTTCTATGCTGGTCTCAATGATCCTCCACCTCCACCTCCCCCAAGTGCCAGGATTAAACATGTATACCACCATACCTGGACTTAAGTTTATTTTTGTTTCAGTGAATATTTTTTTTAAAAATATTTATTTACTTATTTTCAAGAGAGAAAAAGAGGGCTGGGAAGGGAGAATGGGCGCACCAGGGCCTCCAGTCACTGCAGATGAACTCTAGATGCGTGCGCCCCCTTGTGCATCTGGCTTATGTGAATACTGGAATCAAACCTGGGCTCCTTCGCCTTCTCAAGCAAGCACCTTACCTATGGAGCCATATCTCCAGTCCCAAGGGAAACACTTTTTTTTTAAAGTCTAGATCTTCTCTCAGGAAGAGAAGAGCCATGCGTGCCATTTGAACAGTCTCATCAGAGCAACTCTAGTATGAAGCAGCAGGAACTCAGTCTTTTCGACCATCCTCCTGTCACAGGTCAACTGCATGCCACAGTCTGCTGAACACTTCCTTTGCGCTTGGCTGTGGAATACCGAGGCAAAAATTTGTTTCCACGACTGTGAAGAGAAATGAGCCCCACCTGAAACGTTGTGTCACTGGATGAGGTGCAGACCAGAGTGTCCGTCAGTCTCTTCCGCTGAAAAGATTGGAGCAACCTGATGCAGACACACAGTCACTCAGCCCTGGGATTCTTCAGGTAGCCTATGTCAGAACAGCCCACGTTTCCAAGGTCAACTGAAAGCAGTCACTGCAGAACGTCGCTGTAACACAGCTTACCGGAGCCTGGAGTTCGATGGGAAGGTCTGTGCCTGTCTGAGGAAGCACTCCTACTCATGTAGCATGGAATAACCGGTTCTGAGAGATGCCCCAGCAACACAGGCACTTCACACGCCCAGGACGGTCCTCTGTGAGGATCCAGCAAGGGAAGTTATCTGATGTGCTCTCATGTGGATTTGAACATATTAGAAATTCTCCATCTCCCTCCCTCCTACCTATGCCTCTTCTCTTACTTCTTCTTCCTCCCTGTTTTTCTCTTCTTTTAGTGGCATTGCAATTCCCAACAAATTTACGATCAGTGTACATCATCCTGGCACGTGGCAGACTGATGCAGGAAGACTGCTGTGAATTTGAGGTCAGCTTGAACTACATAGTAAGACCTGTTTCAAAAAGACAAATGGGAGCTGTAGAGATTGCTTTGTGGTTAAGGCGCATGCCTGTGAAGCCCAAGGACCCAGGTTTGATTCTCCAGATCCCATGTAAGCCAGATGCACATGGTGACACATGCATCTAGAGATCATTTGCAATGGCTAGAGGCCCTGTCATTCCCATTCTCTCTCCCTCCCTCTCTCTCTCTCCCTCTCTCTTTCTCTAATAAATAGGTAAAAACAAATCTTTAAAAATGCTTTTATAAAGAAGACAAAGGAGCCACTGAACCCAGTATAAAATGACATCTCCCAGCAGATATCATTATTCTCATCATCTTATTAAACAACAAAGCAAATTTAATTTGTTCTAATCAATAAAATGCATTGCTGAGAACCTGGTGCAGGTGAGTTAAGTATCTAACATTTTTCTTATTACTGTGGATCTGAGCACTGAGGGCCGACCTGGCAGAGGGCACACAGCAGAGCAGGACTCAGTGGAGATGAAGTCAGATGGGAGGATCACTCGGACTGGCCGGAGGGCACTTGTTAAGCTGTGTCACCTGCGAGAGACCCGACTGTTTTCCCTTGAATGTGGAGACCAGACACCCTCCTGTACCATGGGCTCCACCGTCCTTCCCTCATGATGTCACACAGTCACGTTAAGCAGCATGTGGCTGTCATCTGGGAACAAGTGACACACTGTCTACAGCCAGCAGACTCAGATCTGTGAAGGGATTCATGACAAGGAGCCAGCGATTTGGTCTGGGATGGAACTGGAAGATTTTCAACATCTTCAGGCCTCTTTATTTGTCACTATGCTTCCATTTCTGTGAAAAATAGCCATGATAATCAGCTTAATAAGGGAGAAAATACACAATACTCTAATTAGCATTTATCAAGGGAAAATTATCTTTTAATATTTTTAATTATTTATTTGAGAAAGAAGTATATATATACATATATATACATACATACATATATATATATGGAGAGAGAGAGAGAGAATGGGTGCACCAGGGCCTCTATCTACTGCAAACAAACTCCAGATGTATGCACCACCTTGTGCATCTGTTTTACGTGGATACTGGGGAATCAAAACTGGGTCCTCTGGCTTATGTGGGTACTGAAGAATCTAATTTGGGTCCTTAGGCATTTCAGGCAAGTACCTTAACTACTAAGACATCTCTCCAGCCTGGGAAAATTATTTAATTAGCTTTATTTTGACTCAGTTGCAGAGGAATCCATCCATGGTCAGTTGGCCCCATACTTTTTAGACCTGTAACAATGTCACATGTCATGAAGCACATGGGAGAGATAATTATTCACCTTATTATGGCCTGGAAGTGAAAGAGAGAAAAGGGACTGGCATCCCCCAACCCACCCCCCTTTTGCATATGTATGTGTGTATTGCGTATGTGGGTATGTGTATGTGTGTTTGTACATGTGAGGTCACACGCATGTGGTGCTTCATGGACACATACATGTTAGGTGTCTTCCTTTTTGAGACAAGATTTCTCACTGAACTTGGAGTGCAGTGATTTGACTAGATAAGCTAGCCAGCTAGCCATAAGTATCTTTCTGTCTTCACTTTTTCAGTGTTGGAATACAGTATCCTCTTCCCTCTGCCTTCCCAGTGCTGGGGAATTAGATGTGTGCCTCCTATCCCAGCTTTCACCAGAATACTGGAGATCCTGTGAGGCAAGCACCTCACTGACTGAGCCATTTTACAGAGTACCCATAATTCCCTGTGAGGGCATGCTCTTAGTCACCTAATACCTTAATAAAACCTCTTACAGGTTCCCCCCCCCACCTTCCAATAGCACCAAGCTCAGGACCAAGCCTTTAACACATAGGTCTTTAAAGAACATTCTAGATCCCTACTATAACACAATCTCTCCTCTCCAAAGTAGAGAAATTAGCCTACAATGTAGTGTTCCCCAAGGTCTTTCTAGCTTGGCAGGAATGTATTGAGCCTGAAATATTCTATTAGTAATTCTGTTCACCTGGCATCTATCACTAGCACATCAGCTTCAATTTCCTCTTGGAAGTATTAAAGCCCCCTCCCTTGGCTAAATTCTAGCAATTTCAAATGGAATCAGAGTTGTCTTATGTCACACTTGAATGGTGACAAAATACTCAGTTCTATCAAATGTAAAAAAAAAAATCCTAATTAGTCTAGGTTGTGGCGGCGTGTGTGTGTGAGTGTGTGTGTGTGTGTGTTTGTGTGTGATGGGTTAAAAGGATATAGAGTGTTAAAATATCGCTAAAAATACTATACATATGAAAGTGCTTCTGGGAAGGTTCCTATCTCACGAGGTCCCCATGTAGGAAATGCTGAAGGAAATACTAAAGTAAATTTTATAACATGTAGCCATACTCAGCTATTCTTCGTTGGTAAATGGACTTGGGGGATGAGGGGAAACTAGAACCGTCTTGGCACCAGGCAAAAGTACCCCTATTTATACTCAGAGCTCATGAGAGATGTATTTTAAACCATGTGCTGCATTCATAGGTCATATGGAAGAAACGTATCATCTTTAAACCACAAATCCTCCATCCCTGAAGTCACCCATAGGGCTAAGGTTAATGACTGTCATCCCAGTCTAGAGATCCTTATGAATCTAGAGAAAATTACCTTCAGCTGCATGAAAAGCACCATGAATTTCAAGAAATATCATTGTTATTTTTAGAAAGCAATGACTTGCAACCTACTTAACCTTGAGATTCTGATATCCTAGGAGCCATGGTGTGGTCCAGCATTGGCACACAGAATGGCAATGCTGTTTTATCAGAGAGAGATGCATCCAAGGGCTATTATGTTACCCTGATATTAAGATTTAAAAAAAGAAAATATGTGGGTGTATAAGCAAATGAAGCGTTGTAGTTTGATCTGAATGAGACTGAAAGACATTTGTCTAAGGCAAAGAGTTTTTCTAAGTTCCTTTTGTTTAAAGAAATCGTCCTCCTCCCACAGCTATTTTGGTTGCTGATGAGAACTTTAGGAAACTTCTCAGTGTCAGGGGTTTTTAGTTGATAAGATCAACTTTTGCAATCATCTTTTATAGAGATGCTCTCCAGATGTACAGCCCATGTGTTTGGTGAAAATAACATGATATCATCATTATTCTTTAGCATGGGTTAACCAGAAAATTCCAGGAAAATAAAGACTGCTTTTACATATGAATTCCATTTACTAAAATGTTTGTTGTATTGGTAGCAGTAAAATTATATATGATACAATTATAAAATGATGAAATTGGTCATGTGTAACTATATATATGTACAAAGTTTAAGTGTATAATTCACATCATAGTGTGAGAATCACTACTATCCACTTCAATTCTTCAACACCCTAAAAGAGAACTAGTGTAATTATTAAATAATAACTCACAAGTTCCTTACCTCTGGAAACTGTTGATCTAGTTTTCTGTCGCAGGAATTTGCCTGTTCCGGATATTTCATACAAGCAAAATGATATATTGTCTGTCCATTTACATGCAACTTATTGTACTTGCTATAACACTTCCAAGGCTCATCCATACTGTAATATCCTTTGGTAATGACACATTATTCCATTATGGATATAAGCCACATTGTGTTTATTCAAAGTGACACATACTTGGGTGATTTTCACCTTTTGGCTCTGGTGAAATACTTGGCCTCTTGGAAGCTATAACAGACTTTCGAGAGAATAGGTAGTTCTTCAAGGGTCTTTTGTGGGGGTTGGGGGAAGGTTTCCTGGTCCACTCTGTCTGCTCAGCACAGTGGGAACCAGCCATACTTTCACTTTGGATGCTGACCCGGTGATGTCAGATTTTGCTCCTCCAAGCTGAACTAGAGAGTACCATCACTCCCGTGGCTCCCAGTGAACCTGGAAGATGAATAGCGCTGAGCATCAGTTCCAAAGGCAGAGAGGTAAGCGTCTAGCAGAAGAACGGATGGCTGGGTTAGCTCTAAGGCTAGGAAGCCAGGTGAGCTGTGTGGTTCACAGCCAGTCACAGAATCAATGTAAACACTTCCCAAGTGGTGGCTTAAGGTGGGGCTGGGCTGCTTTCGAAATTGTCAAAAAGATCCACATAATGTGCACTAGAACCCAGCGCTGACTTCCAAAGTGTTCTTCATGGACGCTCCACTCCCAGTATGAGATGACAACTCCGGAGATCTTCCCTAGAGCTAAGAATTCAACGACATACCTGGGCATGGCGGCACACCCTTGGAATCCCAGCACCCCCGGGGGGGAGGAGGGGGAGGTGCAGGAAGATGAGGAGTTCCAAGTCATTCGCAGCTATATAGAGCGTTTGAGGACAGTCTGACCTACATGAGACCCTGACTCAGAAACACACAAAACCAAACTGCCAACCAACATCAACCAAATAAATGAAAGAATTCAGGAACATTCTCTTCAAACCTGAAATTATTGCATTAGGTTTAGTGACGCCCTCTTACTTGTTAAGGAAGTCTGTTCAAAGAGAAATGAAAATGTTTACAGGTCACAGTAAAAAACCACTTTAATGGGCTGGAGAGATGGCTTAGCAGTTAAGTGCTTGCTTGTGAAGCCTAAGGACCCTGGTTTGGGGGCTTGATTCCCCAGGACCCAAGTTGCACAAGGGGGCACAGGTATCTGGAGTTCGTTTGCAGTGGCTGGAGGCCCTAGTGCACCCATCCTCTCTCTCTCTCCCTGCTTCTTTCTCTGTCTGTCTCTCTCAAATAAATAAATAAAAATAATAAACAAAAAATTAAAAAAAACCACTTTACAGTAAAACATAAAATACCTTGTGATAAAGGAATTTCTGATACTTCTCTTCACTGCCCAAAAAAATTTTGTTTGGGGATAAAACTTGAGAAGCCATTCATCTAGTGTAAATCATGGCATCTTAGTGTTAGTGTTTGCATGTTCTTTCAGAAACTGAGGCCTGGTAGAGGGACCACGAGACTGAGGAGTAGAGGAGAGTGGTGAGTGAACTCCAGAGGAGAGTCTCAGAGCAGGGGGACCGTGGATGTCCCTTGGGGGCGGTTATTAGGTGCTCAGGGAACAGGAAGCAGAGATGACACAGAGTCAGGGGTGGATCCAAGCACACTGTCATGCTGTTGAATCTCAGCCAGAAACGGAAAGAGGATAAATGCCAAATTGCATGCAAATGATTACCTTTTCACTAATGTCATCTTTAAGAAAGCAGTCTTGTGTTATGTTTCTGGAGAGGGAGCTGGGTGTGTGTGTGTGTGTGTGTGTGTGCGTGTGTGTGTTCATGCACACACACTTGTCTTTGGAGGGCTTCTTTCTTGGTGACTGCCATAGGGGAGGTCATTGCAAGTGTGATTTGTTTGTTGTTGTTGTTGATTAACTCATCATTTAATTTGCAGAGGCCATTATTATCCACCACTCTTCCATTGCACCATTCTGCTGTGCTTCTGCTTCAGAAATGATCCCTCTTGGCTTTCCTTGCCCACTGGCATGATGCCAGTGGTGGTCGGTAGGGGCGATGGAAACATAGACCGGCTGGGAGGGCTTTCCTGTCCAGCCCCAAGGAGGCTCGCCGGGCAGGTTCCTGGAGCAGCTGAAACTGTGCTTGAGGCCAAGTCCAGAGCTTTGGTGCAGGCGGTGGTTGCAGCTCCTGCCAGGCAGAGTGGTCATGCCCTTGCCACTCAGCCTTGCCCAGCATTCTGGGCAGGAAGGAGTAGGAGGGAGGCAGCGTTCTCCTGACCAGGGCCCATACACAGCTGGCATCTTAAAGATGGATAAATGCCAGAGTGTGGCCTTCCAGAAAGTTCTAGGGTCAGATTTCTGCATGACTCAGACCACACCCTTTCCAGCAGTGTGTGCATGCCAGCTCCTGGGTGGATGGAGCTCTTTACAAGGAAATCTCAGTGGTGTTAAGGCTGCTTCTCACCGGCTATTCCTCCAGTTTTCTTTGTTTCTTTCTAGAAAATTCTTGCTAAGAACACTAAATGCTAACTCATTTGTTAGTCTTTGTGAAATTTCTACGTGATTGTGTGTCCACTACACCATCACTGCCCTTCTGGACAAGATGCTTGGGTCTGTGTGTGTGCAGCTTCCCGTTCAAGCTCATTAAACATGCTTGGATTTTAACGTCATGTGTACACATAGCACAGTGGTTTTTCTTAAGTACGGGAAACACCTGAAAGGGCAAAGCAAATGCCTCAGCAATCCTTGTAAGTTTACTAAGTTAAATTTGTAAATAAGGACGCTTCAGGTCTATATACATTACAGTTCGTTTACAAACTCAGCCCAACTCTTACAGAGTTTTCAGCTTAAGCCTAAAATCAATTACTAGTTTCAGTTTGGTCCAGAAAGCTGAATTCTCATTATAGCAGAGAAGTCTTGACTTTAAGATGTATGGGTTAGCTGAGACTTAACGGGACAGTATTCAGACATTATTTATAAGTTACTTACTTTGTTTTTAATTCTATTTCCAATTTTCCCTGGGTAAAAAGGATGCTTACTCAACCATGGGACACTTTGGTACCTGACTAGCCAAGGTTACTGGATAAACAGTTTACATCTGTGTTACTCACATCTAAGACAGGCTGAGGTAATGACAGATATTATTGGGAAAAAGTTTGAGACTACAGGTACATCTTTCTGTTTTTCTTTAATTTATTGATATAAATTCTTATTTATTCATGAGGGCTTTACCCCCTTGACCTAACCACTCCCCACCTCCAAATACCATCACATGGGTAGCTGCAATTTCAACATATGAATTTGAGGGAGACACAAATAGTGTACAGTTACAAAAAAGTCACTTCCTCAGAGTTCTCCTTACCCCTTGGTCTGGGTCAAATCATATACAGATAATGATATATAATTAAATATGCACCTAGGAGACGTCATGAGTCCTGCCTGCATACACCTGACTGCAAACTCCCAGAGGGTAGTTTTTGACATTATTTATTTATTACATATAGGGATGTTTAGGCCCTTAAACTTGTCCCTGTGATTGGCGAGGTGAGCAAGAGCGCTGCTTCAACAGCGAGCCTGTCAGTCAGTGCCAGGGGGTGGAGACAGACAGTGAGGACACTCAAAACACACCAAAGTGGAAATCCAGAACCTGCAGAGAGCACAGCACTGAAGTGGCTTACAACATACCACCCCGGCTCAGGGACTTTTGGGGGGGGGGAGAAAGAGCCAGAGAGTGAAAGGGAGTGTCCAGAGGCACTGGCTGCCCTTAAAATGACCGACTGCTGCTCCTACATCTGTGTCTTGCATACCTAGGAGGTCCTGAGCAGAATGGGGCAGGAAGGATTGAGATGATCGTGCTAACATATGATGCCATGTCAACTTTCTACTTAATAAAAAAGGAGGGTCTGGAGAGATTGCCTAGCAGTTGAGGTGCTTTCCTGCAAAGCCAAAAGACCTGGGTTCGATTTCCTAGGACCCACATAAGCCAGATGCACAAGGTGACACATGCATCTGGAGTTTGCAGTGGCTAGAGGTCCTGGTACTCCCATTAAGTAAAACGACAGACAGAGAGAGAGAGAGAGAAGGTGGAAAAATATCTCTAGGCCTTCCACCACAGAACACCTAAATCCCCTCAGGTGCCCTTCTGGATAGAATGGGGAACCAAACTGCCATGCCTACCCTTGGGGAGTTTCCAGTTATGTGTGTGTAGGCAAGACTCAATGACATCTCATAGGTGTGTACTTAATTATATATCATCATCAGTATATGACCTGACCCAGAATAGGGGGTAAGGAGACCTCTGGGGAAGTGACTTTCTGTTTTTAACTGTACACTGAATGTTTGTGTCTCCCTCAAATTCATATGTTGAGATTGCAGCTACCAATGTGATGCTATTTGGGGTGGGGAGTGGTCAGGACAGGAGCAGAGCCCTCATGAATGGGCTGACTGGTATTTGGAGGTGGGGGGGCGGTAGGTCGGGGGCAGAGTCCCCATGAATGGGATGACTGCTTGTGTAAAAGAGCCCCTGGAAAGCTCATTCAACTCTTCAACCTGATCTTGGATTTCACCAGCTCCAGAAGTTTCTGATACTGAGAAGCAAGTTTCTGTTGTGGATATAATCATCATGGTGTTCTTGTAGCAGCTGAGTACACACGGGCAGCAGTCAGGTTGTAACACCTCAGTGCACGAAAGCACCTGTTAGGCTTAAAAGCAACATCCTTTAATGACTTCAGCTGTCAAAAACTGTTGTAAGGGCTGGAGATATGGCTTAGTGGCTAAACATTTGCCTGTGAAGCCTAAGGACCCCGGTTCAAGGCTCAATTCCCCAGGACCCACATTAGCCAGATGCACAAGGGGGCACACGTGTCTGGAGTTCATTTGCAGTGGCTGGAGGCCCTGGTGCACCCATTCTCTCTCTCTCTCCATCTGCCTCTTTCTCTCTCTCTCTCTCTCTCTGTCACTTTCAAATAAATAAATAAAAATTTAAAAACCTGTTGTAAGCATATGGATTTAGAATTCCACAGACCCAGCTTCGAGTCCTAGCTTTGGTTTTCCCTCCAGGCTCATCTATCCTCCCGCCGCTGGCAGACTGCCTCGTGGTGACGACGGGAACAGATGACTCACGCCAAGGGTTAAAGTGGACTGTGGATGTGCACTTGGAGCACAGTGTCTGTCTGTCACACGGTTTCACTTTATTTCTCCTTCCCCTTCTCCTGTTCATTTCTGTCCTTCATCATTGTTGAGCAGTCTTTTAAAATTATTTATTTATTTGTAAGCCGAGGCAGAGGAGAGAGAGAAAGAGAGAGAGAGAGAGAGAGAGAGAGAGAGAGAGAGAGAGAGAGAAATGGTACGCCAGGGCCTCCAGCCACTGAGAACTGCGGATGCATGTGCTGCTGTATGCATCCGATTTTACGTGGGTACTTGGGAATCAATCAGGATCCTTGGGCTTTGCAGGCAAGTGCCTTAACCACTAATCCATCTCTTGAGACCCTTTGGGGCCGTCTTAATTCTGATTCAGAAGAGCTCCGTTATGGGTCCCAAAGCTCCATTCTTCTTGGACAGAGCATGGGTTCCTCCTGCAAATAAGATTCCTACAGACACGTTCTCATACCCAACACTGCATGGGTATGAAGATTACACGTCCACCTCACAAACAAGTTTATCTTCTGCAACATCCTTGCCAGTTTTGCTCAGCCTTGGTGTCTCCAGTCTCTGTCACAGGGCAGCGTTGCTGGTCAACACTAATTATGTGCTCTCCCTGAGTGCCAGACCAGGACGCAATTACTGCCAACTGCACTGGGGCATTTTGTATGAAAGAATGCCCTGTTACAGATCACACAGAGGGAAGCACAACACTGATTATTTAATTTGCATTGTTTCCTCATGAATCTAAAGAAACTCGCTTCTGAAAGGAGGGCAAAGGCAAGAGGATTAGGACAGAATGGCTAGAACTGAATGAAGGAAACCTGCTTTCTTCGCAACATAAAGGAGGGAAAACTCATGAAAGCAGAAGCCATCATAAAAAGCAATGTTATTCAAATAATACTCTGTCTCTCCTGCCTTATCATTCTGATTACACTCAACTAATCTACAAAATTGAAAGGTAATGAGCAGTATTTCCTTAAAGCACATTAAATAATAGTGTCAAAATGCAAATTTATTCATTAAGTATAGATGAGGATGTTAAATATTCATGAGTTGTTGCTCACAGTATGTAATTAATGCCATGTTCTTTGCATCCAGAGCATTGGCTAGATGAATGGCTGTTGAATGGGATGCCAGTCGCTCCAATACACTCTAGGGCAAAGGTTGGGCACCTAGCAGACCCCAAATTGAGCTTTGTTTTGTTGATACTGTATATTGCATCTTCATAAGGACATGACTATGCTGTGACTCAAGATTTATTTTTCCTGCTCCTGCCGTCTATCCGTCTAGGTGAAAAATAAATATTTCAGGCTGAAATAAACTCTTGCTTGGCCAGAATATACTAGAACTGAAATTCTTTTTTGTTTGGTTTTTGACCTTGGGCAAATGGAAGCATTTTATGAAAGTCTCCGTCTTAAGCAGGAAATGTCATGTTTTTATCTCCTTTTCTATCTTTCCCCAACTTTTTCGTAAGTTCAGTCCTATCATTTGGGGTGAGGTCCTTTGGCTTTAGATTGTTTAAGAACACAGTGCTGCAGGCCGGTGTCCCCCGCCTCCCTCACCACCCATGCCGTCCTGCTGCTCCCGGAGCTACACGTGCTGCGCCCTTCTCCACATCGAGGACCACGGGTCTTGGGTCCAGAGTAGCTGCGCCCCTGCCCGCTCCCTCCCCGCTGCTAGGGCCTGCCAACTAGCTCCGTTGTCCTCACCACCCATCTGGAGAATGAAGCCTGGAAATCAGTTATTTTCCTGAATAGCTAGTATATCTTTGTAGGTTCTGGAAAGTTGAAGTGCCCAATTATAATATTTCTTGTTTACTTTCCAGGTAACTTGTGCCTCTGTTTTTTTTTTTTTTTATTCAGCTATTGTTGCATCTCTAAGAAGCCTACAAGTTAAAAATAACAAATAAACAAGAGGGCTGAGGATATAGCTCAGTCAGTAAAGTGTTTGTCTTACAGGCATAAAGACCAGAGTCCAGGATCCTCACAGTCTATTAAAAAACAAGATGGCATCATGGTACATGGTTGTAATTACAGTCCTGGGGAGATAGAGACAGAGGGAACTGTGGACCTCACTGGCCAGCCAGCCTAGCTTAATTGGTAAGTCCCCTCATCTCTCTTTCTCAATGTCTCTCTCTCTCTCTCTCTCTCTCTCTCTCACACACACACACACACACACACACACACAAAGATGGATGGCACCTGGGTAATAACACCCAAGGTTGTCCTCTGGCCTCCACACATGCACACACTTGTGCATACACACCCTCACAAACATGAGCACCCACAAACTCATATCCACATGCACATGCACACACATACCCACACACAAGTTCTTATTTTACCCCAATTCAAAGATGCTGTGATTCTTATATCTCCTTTTTATGTCTTTCTAAGTTTATTGATAAACTCAGCAGCATTTAGAAGTTTTAAAGACAGGAAAAAATTCCTTACAATTCTGTAGCTTATACAGGATGCCTATGTAGAAATATACAGTATATTTTTATTTCTGCATGGTAGATAGAGTCTTTCACCTCCATGTATATAAAAATCTTATCACTAGATCTCATGTCATGAGGTGTTTGTTTGTTTGTTTGTTTTTTAGTACCTTGTCCGAGAGGAGAGGCCAGTCTGCATCCTAGCTCCACTGATGTGGGTCTTAGCTTTGTAACTTGTCTTGCTAAAGTCATATTGTCTGAAGTGAGCATAGGTCCACTCAAGGCAGTCAGTGCTTGCCCTCATTCTCCTGGGATTGTCATCCATCACAGAAAGGGCACACCCCAAAGGGGCCACTGCTCCAAGGAACATGGGTGGACCTGATCCCAGAGCTCAGGTTGGAGTCAAGTCCACTATAGACCAGCTGAGCTCCAGACACACCCGGAACATATGAGGGTGAGCTGAGATGCTAGGATAGCTCAGTGGGCTCGAGAGTGAGCACGTGTGCAGGTCTGTGTATGTGTGTTCACTGGAGTGATACACACAGCACAAAAATTACCACTCACCTGCTTAACAGCATTTAGTGCCATGTTGTGAAGTCACCAAAATAGTGGTGCCACACACATCCATCTTTCTCTACAAGTTTCATACTTTCCATATCTGAAGCTCTGTACTCATTAACACAGGCTTCTTTCCCTCCTTAGCCCCTGTCAATCACCATTCCACTTTCTCTGTGAATGTCATTACCCTGGGAACCTCATATAAAAGGAATTACACAATATTTGCTCTCATTTCATACAACACAGTGCCTTCAAGGCGCAATCACACTGTCACATGCATCAAGATCCCCTTGTCTGTGAAGCAAAATGATAGGCCCCTGCATGCTCCACCACCTCCTTGCTGTTCAGTGGGTACTTGGGTTGCTTTCACCTTTTGGCAATTGTGAATAATTCTGCTATAAAATGAGTATACCAATCTCTGTTGGACTCCCTGCTTTCACTTATTTTCAGTATACACTCAGAAATGAAATTCTTGGAACATATGGTAATTTTATGCTTAATTTTTAGAGGAATTACCATACTGTTTTCCATAGTGACTAGATCATTTTACATTCTTGCCAGTAATGCATGAGGCTTCCAATTTCTCTACATCCTTTGCAACACTTGGCACTTTCTGGATGCTTTTCCTTTTAGTCAAAATGAGAGTCATCTTTCTGGGTGTGCAGTGATGTCTCCCTATGGTTTTGAGTCATGTTTCCATAGTGACTAGTGACATCAAGCTTTTTTTGTGTGTGCTCATTGATCATTTGCATATCTCAACTTCAGCCACATTTGTTCTAGTCCTCTTACATTTAAGTCAGTTTATTAGTCCAGTATGTATTAGCACTGGAAATACACATAACAGTGTATAGTGGTTATATTCACGGAAATTTCTATTTTTTTTATCATTTATGTGTGTGGGGGGTGGTTTTCCAATGTGGGGTTTCACTCTAGTCCAGGCTGACCTGAATTCACTATGTGGCTTCAAGATGGCCTTGAACTCATAGTAGTCCTCCTACCTCTGCCTCCCAAGTGCTGGGATTAAAGGCGTGCACCACCATGGCTGATACTTTTAAGCTTTTTCGTTGCTTGAATATTTTTATTATGTACCATTTTAACAAAAATCGGAAAAATAATGATTAACTACTTATACCAGAGGTGTTAAATAAATGACTTCAATTCAACATTTGGTACTACAGGTTATAATTTGACTGACTCACACAGAAAGTTGTTTTTAGTCTGTGTGCATGTGTGTGGTGTGTACATATATGTGTGCTCATAGATGTGTGGGCACACATGTCACACAGAAAGTTTTGAAGTAAAGACACTTCCCAAATTAAGAATAGAAAATTGTGTTGTTGCATGTACATGAGTGTGTGGTGTGCATATATGTATGTGTTTGTGGGTGTATATGCATGCACATGTGTGGGGGTTGTGCATATATGTATGTGTTTGTGGGTCCATGCATGTGCATGTGTGGGTTGTGTGTGTATATGTATGTGTTTGTGGGTCCATGCATGTGCATGTGTGGGTTGTGTGTGTATATGTGTGTGTTTGTGGGTCCATACATGGGCATGTGTGGGTGGTATGTGTATATGTGTGTGTTTGTGGGTCCATGCATGGGCATGTGTGGGTGGTGTGTATATGTGTGTGTTTGTGGGTCCATGCATGGGCATGTGTGGGTGGTGTGTGTATATGTGTGTGTTTGTGGGTCCATGCATGGGCATGTGTGGGTGGTGTGTGTATATGTGTGTGTTTGTGGGTCCATGCATGGGCATGTGTGGGTGGTGTGTGTATATGTGTGTGTTTGTGGGTCCATGCATGGGCATGTGTGGGTGGTGTGTGTATATGTGTGGGTTTGTGGGTCCATGCATGGGCATGTGTGGGTGGTGTGTGTATATGTGTGTGTTTGTGGGTCCATGCATGTGCATGTGTGGGTTGTGTGTGTATATGTATGTGTTTGTGGGTCCATGCATGTGCATGTGTGGGTTGTGTGTGTATATGTGTGTGTTTGTGGGTCCATACATGGGCATGTGTGGGTGGTGTGTGTATATGTGTGTGTTTGTGGGTCCATGCATGGGCATGTGTGGGTGGTGTGTATATGTGTGGGTTTGTGGGTCCATGCATGGGCATGTGTGGGTGGTGTGTGTATATGTGTGTGTTTGTGGGTCCATGCATGGGCATGTGTGGGTGGTGTGTGTATATGTGTCGGTTTGTGGGTCCATGCATGGGCATGTGTGGGTGGTGTGTGTATATGTGTGGGTTTGTGGGTCCATGCATGGGCATGTGTGGGTGGTGTGTGTATATGTGTCGGTTTGTGGGTCCATGCATGGGCATGTGTGGGTGGTGTGTGTATATGTATGTGTTTGTGGGTCCATGCATGGGCATGTGTGGGTGGTGTGTGTATATGTGTGGGTTTGTGGGTCCATGCATGGGCATGTGTGGGTGGTGCGTGCATATGTGTGTGTTTGTGGGTCCATGCATAGGCATGTGTGGGTGGAGGACAGGGGTTCGCTGTCAGGTGTCTTCTTCAGTTTCCTTTTATTTTTTGAGACAAGGTTTCTTAGTGAGCCTAGGAATCACCCATTTGGCTAGACTCTGTAGCCTGATCGCTTCAGGGATCCGCATATTTCTCCTTTCCCAGAGCTGGGTTATAGTCCTATGCCACTATATGCAGCTTTCTAAATGTGTGTTCTAGGTATTTGAACTCAAGTCCTTACTTGTCCATTGAACCACGTAACCCAAATTGTATTTTTAAAAATTTCCCTTTGGAGAATTATGAAGAATCCCAAACCACTCTGGGCCTGAGCCCATCACGGTAAAGTCTGTGTGGAGCCAGAGGCAGACCAGCCTTCCGTCAGAGCAGTGAAGCCTGGGCCCGGCCACAGAAGCGGATCCTCCGACTTTCTCACCCACAGTTCCTAGGGCTGATGCTCCCTTTGAGCCTGAGGCGTCTGGGGACAGCAGAGCTGTGAGAGAGTTGGAACACAGGTTTTACTCAAGTTCCCATGGCCTATGTGGAGAATGGGGAATAGGGAAAATTTTCTAAGATTTCAATTCAGAAAAGACTGGAGTGAAATCACATCGCATGTTGGGCTCTTGTGACACTACACTATTATCATCTCCTGCAATGGTTCATGTGAGAATTGAAAATGAAAATATGTCCTATATTCCTACGTAGTTAACATATTTCATACACATATGTATCATATATCATTATACATCTCATACACATATGCGAAAGCTATTGCCTTTAAAGTGAATATGAAAATCTAAGTATGAAAGTATGTGGAATACTTTACAATTGCTGCATCTGGACACAGTCTTCCCAGTAATGTCTTGAACATTCTTCCTTTGCCAGACCATGTGCCTATTATCCTGACACCATCCAAGCTTTGCCTATTCATCTTCTCGCTGACACTTCTTCTGACCACCATTTTATTTTAGTTTTTTCTCTATTTTCCCTCTGGACAGGTTCTATGACCATGTCTTTCATTTCTCTACTAATTTCCTCCCACCATTAATCTCATGTTAATTCTACCCAGTGTATTCTTAATTTCAGATATTTGTTTTTTAAGCTCTATAAATTCATTATGGGTCTCATGTCTTTATTTAGCTTCCTGAATGTGTGGAGCATAGTTTTAACTATTAATAATCTTACCTGCTAATTATAACATCTACATCAATTCTGGACATGTTTAATTGATTTATTTTTCTTTGTATTTGCCACTTTGTGTCCCTAGAATTTGTTATTGGCTATCATACATTATAAATATTATGAAATTTGCTTGTTTGGTCCAGGTTCAAGTCCCAAAGCAACCTTGTAAGCCTGATGCAAGAAGTGGCCTAGACATCTGGTATTCATTTGCGATGGTGAAGGGCCTTGATGCACATGCACACACACACATACAGACACACACAGAGAGAGTGATAAATAAATTAAAATATACATATAAACTTAATATTTTTGAAATTTAATCTTACATATAAAAAGAGAAAGGTCAAAAGCCTTGAATTTATTTGTCATGTGTGAATAGAAAAAAATACTTTTGCATGTGTGTGGCCAGTGCTATTTGGATTTTTAATGCTAAATTTAATGCTAGATTTAGAACTAGAAATATGAAGCATGTTACAAAAGCATAGGAGTAATTATTTTCTTTTTCTAAAAGGTAGATTTTTGCTACTCCTCATTACATATAATGTCCCACAGGCATTGAGAGTTTTGGAATTGTTAATATCTCCACATGTATCACCTGCTCAGTGATCTAGGTTGAACATCCCCACCAGCAAGACAGAAAATCAAGAATGCCTCTGTGACTGTCTAGGGTTTGACAGGGAGGGAAAACATCTGCTTACAATTGGCGTCACCAGAAAGTGACAGGCCAGTGGAATTTCAGAACATCCTTTATCATTGTCAGTAAAATTATTACTGAGACCAAAGAATACATGTGCTATATGAAGCATTAGGAAAGGCGATGTGGGGAAGGCCATCTCTTGATGTGCTATGATAGATGAAAATGAGTGAGGCTACACTGACTCCCTCCTGACGAGACCATGTGTGCCCAGAGGGATCAACAACAGGCCCAGGGAAACAAGGTCAGCCTCGTGTGTGGCTGTCTTCAGGAAGGCTGGGCTTGAGGTGCTTGATGTAACAGGGTGTAGGTTCTGATGTGGGATGAGAGCTGTGGTATCTCAACACCAACGAGGTGTGGAGGTGGCAATGGAGGTGCAGGGAGAAAGGGACATCTGACTATTAGTAGGTGATCTAGTTTCGTTTTCAGTATTTTGAGAGGGTCTAAACTTACTGCCCATTTACAAATTGACACCTGTATCTATGTATTAGATTACCTTCTATTGTATGCTGGAATAAACATTGTCAGTGGTCACCAAAATGAACAACTTGGTCTCATGGGTCAACTTAGTGGCATCACTTGTGTGTAGGATCCCCTTTAACTTGTTTTTTGGTTTCTTCATGTCATGTATAAATAATTCACATGTGGGAGAGGAAAGACATTACCAGTGTTGGCAGAGGAAACTTATCGGATTGAGCAAGAGCTCAGCTCCTGCTTTGATCATACCAGCTAGTCATGTCAACAGCTACGGCCACGAGATGCCGTAGCATTTGGAGATGGGGCTCGGAGGCAGCGCAAGCCAGTCACTCCTCAAACCGTATGAGCAGAGACTCAAGTGCCTCGCACTGCTTCTCTGGAAGTACGGATAACTCCTGGAGACCCTCGGATTGTTCATGCTGAGAAAGAAGATGCGAGCGAGGTTCACAGTTAGTGTGGAGCCCAGAGTAAGCACCCAACACTTGTTAGATAAGCACCCCTTCATTACTCATCATTCATGCTTTGCTAAATTGGAGAAAGGATTTTAAACACAATTATCTTCTCCATTCCTCCCAGTTGTTTCAACAGTGAAGGTTAATCTTGTACAGGCTCACCTACCACCCCAGGAACAAAACCCTCTTACCATGCTTGCCAAACTATTGTTTTTTTATGTGAATCATTTATCTTTACTACCAGGTGGTAAATTCCTAGGAGGCTGGTATACTTTTTACTTGAAACACCTTGCCCTAAATACAGTATATATTCATAGTTACTGACAGAATTAATGATTTTTTTTATTGGGAGTCTCCCAATAAAAAATGAATACTAAACTCATTTTATTCAGGAGTTAAAACTTCACATAAAAATCCTATTGAAGAGTCATTGTGATAAATGAATATAGACTCAGGAAAGGGAGCCAGCTAAAGTGAATAAAAGTTTTAAAATGATGTCAGAAGTGCCTGATCGACATTTTGAAAACCTTTAATTCCTCAGCCCTGGCTCACCGTCCATGAGATCGGTGCTCCCCTTGTGACCCTTTGACCTAATGTTCTCATGCTGTTAGCGTGTCAAACCCGAAGGCCTTAAAGTGCTGCTTTGATCTTGATCCAAAGATGGGATCATGTTTTTGTTAATCCATTGCAAGCAAGAGGCCTCATCTCTGGGGTCAGCGAAGGCTGGACCACTGGGAAGCACATGGCTGAAAGTGTTTGTCCACTCGCCGCTTCTTTGCCTTGATAACTGGGCAGAATGTTTGCATTTTCTTTATTCTTCATACATTCACTCACTGGGGCTTTAATGTTTTTGTGATTATGCATTTCAGAGTTATGTTTTCATATTCATCATGAGAAAACTATTAAGAAAGTACTAGAGCTGGGTGGAGTCAGAGGGGATACAGGAAGGGTTAAAAAGAACCTTTGCACTTGGAATGGGGACAACAGGTGTGGTGTGTGTTTTTTGTTTTGTTTTGTGTGTGTGTGTGTGTGTGTGTGTGTGCGAGCGCGTGTGTGTGTGAAGTCATAACCAACAAGGTGGTCTGAGACCTTGCTGTTTCTCTAGCAGGAATCTTACTCTGAATTGGACAGTGCGAGAAGATGTAGACAGAGGAACGCTTTGTTTATGAGCATACAAAATTTCTGCCAGGTTCAGAAACAACAGTTCCACTCATCTGCCCATCCTGGAAACCCGAGCCCAGGTACAATGTGCTTGTCAGATTGTGGGAGGAAAGGTTTCAAATAAGCAGGGTGAGGCCAGTCGCAGTGGCGCACGCCTTTAATCCCAGCACTCGGGAGGCAGAGGTAGGAGCATTGCCATAAGGTCAAAGCCACCCTGAGACTACACAGCAAATTCCAGGTCACCCTGGGCTAGATAGAGACCCTACCTTGAAAAATGAAAAAAAAAAAAAAGTGGAATGTTTTGTTTTGTTTTGTGTTGGAAGTACAGATCTCCAATTGTCAACTCATTCCACATGTGTTCAACTGCATCCTTCATTTTCTAAGAAAGAAATCTCCAACCACATTTCTTATAATTTTAAGGTATAATGAACACATAAGGTAAATAGTGTTCAAAACTAAAGACTATGTGAAAGAAATGGTGGTGATAAGCACTTCTCTTTTAACTCATTGGTGAAAGAGTTCTAACAATATTCTATAGCAGATCACACTGAGAAATAAAACATTTTGATAATTAAGAGATAAAATCTTACTAAATCAGTTGTTTATTGTCCTGTCATTACTTGTTAAATATGTACAATGTATGTGTCATTATTATGAGATTTGAGGGAATCCTAAACAAAAGATGTTGACTTTGAGTAGGTTTGACTAACAGTACTGGGAAATGTCCAAATAAATGATAGTTCGGAGATAGTAAGTGTCTTGGCTGAAGGTAACTTACACCATCTACATTCTCATGGTCCAAGGTAGTATGCACATGTAGCGGACATAGAGAAATGAGCAAAAGATAGGTGGCCACAGTCTAGTCTTGAGTACTAATAGCTTATATACAATAACGTTCACTTTTGTATATAATTTTGAGTTTTAGTATAGGTTAGGTGGTAGATTTGTTTAACCATCACTGTAAGTAGAACAAATCTGTAAGTCCTCAGAACTCCTTTCTGCTTCATCTTTCCGGTATAACCCAGTCAGCTTAACCCTGGCCAGTCACCTGTCCTCTTTCCTTATGCCCTTGTCTTTGAAGACTATCACACAGATGAAATCATTGTGTAGTACTGCAATGCAGTTGCGCTTTCATGTTGTGGAAACAATAGCTTTTCTTTACACACAGGAGCACCGCTTCTGGGAGAGATGAGCCACAATTGATCCATTTGCCCATCGGAGAACATTTGAGGTATCTTTTTAATATGGTGAGATTATGAATAATGTTTATATAAATACTCAGGTACAGAGTTTTGTTCTAACATAATTTATTTTTAATGCATTAATTATACCTTAGAATTATAAGAAATGGGGTTGGAGATTTAGGTCAGTAATAGAGCACTTACTTCTCAAGGCCATGGGTTCAGTCCCCAGCACTGAAAACAAATCACAAAAATTATTGCTGCATCAGTTTGTACTCTTGTCTAGGAACATTTAGAGATTAAGTTATTATTGTATCTACCCTCTAGCAGTTCAAGTTGTAGTATTTTCTTCAAGATCTTTGGGGTTTTGTTGATTGGATATTTTTTCTGAGTCATTTTGATGCAGGGAATTTATTGTGATTTTAGTTTACATTTCCCTAATGTCTAATGATGTTGAACCCCTTTATAGGTGTTATTTCAATTAATGTTTTGAGCGAGTTTGGTTAGGTTATGGATACCCAGTGATTGGATGAAACGCAAATGAATGCTGCTGTCAAGGCATTTTTAGATGAGTTTATCATGTAAATCAGTGCATTTTTAGTAAAATAGCTTACCCTGCATAATGTGATTGGGCCCCATTCAATTAGCTGAAGACCTTGAAAAAAAATGACTGTCTTGAACAAGAAGGAATTCTGCGCAGACTGCTCTGGACTCCAGCTCCAGCACCAGCTCCTCCCTGGGTCACCATCCTGCCAGCGTGCCCTGCTGATATAACAGTTGCCAGTTTCCATAATTGCCTGAGTCAATTCTTTGAATTAACTTTTCCTTTTAACCCTGCTAGTTCTGTTCCTCTGGAGAAATTTATCCAATACACTGTATAAACCTTTTGCCCATTTTTATATTCATTTTTGGACCACTTTTGAGTTTTCAGAAGTTAAATGTATGATATAAGCACATATTTTTCCCAATATGTGGCTCATTTATAATTTTAATGGATTTATTTTGTATTAACATTCAAATAATTAGGTTTTAATCTGCTGTATTTTGAAAAAAATATTGTTTTGTTTTCATTACACCCTTCCTGTTGCACCCTTACCCTAATATAGCTTTCTTCTCACTATGAATATTTTTATTATTTATTTATTTATGAGAAAGAGAGAGGAGAGAGAGGGAATAAGCAGATGGGCGCACTGAGGCTTTTTGCACTGTAGATAAACTCCAGATGTATGCCACTTTGTGCATCTGTCTTTTCGTGGGTATGAGGGTATCAAACCCGGGCCATCAGCCTTTGCAAAAAAACATCTTTAACTACAGAGCCATCTCCCCAGGTCCATTTCCACTTTAAAATTCTTTTTAAAATGTTTTCCTTGGCCTGGAGAGATGGATTAGTGGTGAAGGTGGTTGCCTGCAAACCCTAAGGACACTGTTCAACTCTCCAGATCCCACTTAAGCCAGATGCACAAGGTGACCCAAGTGCCCAAGGGCATGCATTCACACAAGATGGCACACGCATCTGGAGTTTGATTACAGTGGCTAGAAGCCCTGACGTGCCCGTTCTCTCCCTCTCTCTCTCCCTCTTCTCTCTCATAAAAAAAATACAAAACTGTTTTTCTCATAGCAAAAACTTCAATTTTTATGAAGTCCATGTTTTGAACATTTTTCTTTTATGAATTTTATTTTTGGTCCCAAATTTTTATGCAACCCAAAGATATTAAGAATTTCTCCTTTTGGACTATAGGGATGGCTTAAGTGGTTGAGGTGTGTGACTGCAAAGCCCAGGTTCAATTCCCCAGGACGTACACAAGCCAGATGCACGCTTCTGGAGTTCATTTGCAGTGGTTGAAGGCTCTGGAACCCTCATTTCCTCTCTATCTTTGCCTCTTTCTCAAATAAATAAGATGAATTTAAGAAGTTTTTTTAGAGTCTTCTCCTTTTACATGTATAAGTTTTGTATGTATAATTCTATGATAGATTTAAAAGTAAGTTCTGTAGTTTCCACAGGAAATAAGCCAAAGTTCTTCACTTTGCTTTTGCACAACTTAGGTAGTACTATTCCAACAGTACTTGTTGGAAAGATTATCTTTATTTCATTGCATTGCCTTTGCATCTCAATTCAGCATGTTTATGTTGGTTTATTTTAAAACTTTCATTTATACCCTGTTGATCTCTATTTCCATGATTCCACTAATACAAGTTTTGATTTAGATAGCTTTATAATAAGTTTTAAATTGAATGCTATGAGTTCTCCAAATTTTATTTTTTTCCAAAATGATGTTGCCTCTTCTAGTTTGTTTGCCTTTCATTACAATTTTAGAATCAGCTTGTCTGTATGTATAAGAAAACTTGGAACTCTAATTTATATTCATTTAAATATATAGGTTTCTCTCGAAAGGGCATTTGGAACAAAGGATAGGTGGTAGTTTGCTCAAAAAACACTTGAGAAATAAAAGGCACATAATGAATTATTTCCGAAAAACTTGTGACTAAATTTTGTTTTTATTTTTCTGTTATTGTAAAGGGTCTTTTTTTAAAAAAAATTTTATTTATTTATTTATTTGAGAGCGACAGACACAGAGAGAAAGACAGATAAAGGGAGAGAGAGAGAGAGAATGGGCTCACCAGGGCTTCCAGCCTCTGCAAACGAACTCCAGACGCGTGCACCCCCTTGTGCATCTGGCTAACGTGAGACCTGGGGAACCGAGCCTCGAACTGGGGTCCTTAGGCTTCACAGGCAAGCGCCTAACCACTAAGCCATCTCTCCAGCCCAAGGGTCTTTTTTCCTTTAGCTTTTGTTAATTGCCAATATACAAAAATAGAATTTGTGATTTTTGGTTTCCTTGTGATACTGCTACAATTTCTAATTAATTTTAAGATTTCACAAATAGTTTTTACATAAACAAGCCTGTCACTAGGCATAGAAGTGTTCTAGTCTGTCCTCATAGTATACCAGGTTTTTCTGTTTCTTGCTTCATTACACTGGCTAGAAGTTCTAGTGCAATGACAAATAGGAAAAGCAAAGTCCTTATCTTACTATCAAATATGAGAAAAGTATTTGGTCTTTCACCATATGTTTGTAAAGCATTACACTTCTTTTAGCTGGAATTCTATCTATTTACTGAGTCATGCTAGTTTTCTCCTTCTGATTAGGGGTTTATATTAGACATAAAATTTTTGTCATTGAAAGTATAAAACAGTTGATCTTTATGTAACACCTATGAGATTGTAGACAGTATCTCTTAAACCACAGAGTCTTCATGTTGTCAGTGGGTTCATATATCCAGGTTTTGGTTTTTTTAATAGAAAACAAAATAAGGGATGGAGAAATGACTTAGCAGTTAGGGTGCTTGCTGGCAAAGCCTAGGGAACCAGGTTCGATTTCCCAGAACCCACATAAGCTGGATGTATGTACATGGTACATGTGTCTGGGGTTTGTTTACAGTGGCTAGAGGCTCTGATGTGCCCATTCTCTCTCTCTCTCTCTCTCTCTCTCTCTCTCTCTCTCTCTCGCTCTTATAAATAAAATAACAATGTAACATCCTAAATATACCTGATCTCATCTGATTCTGGAAGCTCAAGTAGGGCTGGGCTTTGTTAGTACTTGGATGGGAGAAAATGAAATGACAAATTCCAATTCAATTTTAACACAGTTCGTCTGAAACAATACAGGAAAAATGACATTTATTTATGCATATAATGGAGACAAACATGCTGGAATTGGCATTGGTTACAGTGTGGGGACACAGGGTCTCAAAGCTATCACAAGCACGGCATGATTCCCATTAAGGGAAGATGCCACTGGCAAGGCAAGAGAACATATCTTTAGAGCAACATCTCTGGCGAGAATAAAACTGGTCCATTTTCCCAGAATGTTAGTGTCAGTCACAGGATGTCCAGTGCTAGAGCTAGAAGCCCCTTCCAATGCAATCACCATGTCCAATTAATGTGATATAAAATTGGCCCATCCTGCATTTCCATCTCATCCATATGATCATTATTTGTTAGCTGGTGAGGGGAGAGGAAAATGAAAATTAGTGTTGAGAAAGAAAAATAACAGCTACCCAACATTCGCATGGATTATAATGAGATTGTTATATGTGAGATTATTTTCCTGTCTTTCCATTTATTCATTTCGAGCATCTTACTGTTTTTAAAGTTTTCAAATCGCCAAGCCTTTTTTCTTTGAGAAAGTCCAAAAACAGAACTGTTTCTGAACTTAACTTTCTTCTTTTTGGCAAGAGTTTTGAATTGCCACTTTGTGTCCCCAAGTCAGGACTATTTACTATCATTAGAGTCAGGAAGGAAATCTCAATTTCTGCTTAGCCATAGGTGGTGTGGATGTGAAAGCCTTTATATTACTTTTTTCTCCATCCCTTTGCCACTTTCCAGCTGTGACAGAGATAACATAACTGGGCTTGAGTGTTAATTTAAAATGCAATAGGTTTTTACTTAGAAAAAAAACCTATCAAATTATTTTTACTTACACTATTAACTGTCACTTGATATGTATTTAAGTAAGTAATTGAACAGTTAGTACCTGATACACATTGTTCACTTTAAATATCAAATATTGCAGGCAGTTTTTTCCCTTTTGAAGTCTTGCAATTTCTTCTCTATACACAACCTTATATACATGTTTCACCCTAATTTTAAAAATGTCATTTCAAATTTTTTCCTTTCCTTTCTGGCCTGTGGCGCATGCATTTCTGGGAACAACATTGCAGACAGCCCATCAATTTTCAAAACCTCCATGTGTTTCTCATTCTTTCTTGTCTTTCTATCATTTCAGAACCTACCTGGTGTTGATGTGTCTGGGATATTCAATTCACCCTGTGTTTGTTCCTGTTTGCGAAGCCAAATCACAAACAATCCGTGCTTAGCCTCGGATGGATTTTGGTGCCTCGAGTCCTGCTGCAGACTGAGCTCCAGGAGCGCTTGCTGCTCCTTTGCTCACGCGCACTCCTGCCTTGCCTCGCTCATGCCAGAGAGCTGCACCTTGACTGCACTCCACTCTTTTCACTTGTAGAAGGGATGATATCTCGTTATCCTTCCCCCCTTCATCGTTGTCTCCCTTGTAAAACCAACTCTCTGGGGTTATTTTTAACTGGATTCAATTCCCCCAAGACAGATGTTAGATTTATCACCACTTTATATGTTTTGGTGAAATTGGTCATGATCATTTCTTTTTTTTTTTAATTAATTAATTTATTTATTTGAGAGTGACAGACACAGAGAGAAAGACAGATAGAGGGAGAGAGAGAGAGAATGGGCGCACCAGGGCTTCCAGCCTCTGCAAACGAACTCCAAACGCATGCGCCCCCTTGTGCATCTGGCTAACGTGGGACCTGGGGAACCGAGCCTCAAACTGGGGTCCTTAGGCTTCACAGACAAGTGCTTAACCAGTAAGCCATCTCTCCAGCCCCATGATCATTTTTTATATAAGAAATGTGGAAATTTTGTGAACCAATGTCAAGATAGGTAAAGAAGGCATCATTTTTTCACCATGTCTCTTTTATTGCTTGGAGTCCATGATGTCCTGCATCCGACTGTTTTTCCCCAGCTGGCCTTAATCCCATTCCTGTGACTAGGTTGGCTCACTTCCTGAAGGGGTCCATTTAAATCCACTCTCTTCTGGAAGCCCGACTCAGTCATCTTGATGTGCATCAGCTCAGCCTCTTCTCCATAAAAGAATTTCTTGCTTTTTGCAAAGTCCTCTAGGTTACTCGCTTTTTTTTTTTTTCCAGAAAGCAACTTGAGAGGATGGAGTGATTTTATCTCACAAGTTTTGTCGCTGTTGGCTGAGTGAGCAAAGCTGATCACTTCATGGAAGATCACTTCATGTCCCTCCAGCCCAGGGACAAGATTTACTCTTCAAAAATACACCCTCAGTGAGAGATTTCCTCCAATCTAGTCCCACCTCCTAATAGCCCATTCAGCTATGAGGTTAGCATTGATGACAGTACTGATAACATTAACACTCCCCTAAACCATCCTTTAATAGAGGAGCTTAAAAACGTTATCAAGTCCCATATATCAATATTTTTCTTTCATAATTTCTGGGTTTTGCATCTTAGGAAATTTTTGCAAAGATGTTATTGTTCATTTTCTTTTGGAATTTTTTTTATTTTTATAATTATATAGTTCATGTTTAGGTCCATCACCCATTTCAGATGATTTTTTTCTTTCTTTTTTTCTTTTTTTAAAATTTTTATTAACATTTTCCATGATTATAAAATATATCCCAAGGGCTGGAGAGATGGCTTAGCAGTTAAGCACTTGCCTGTGAAGCCTAAGGACCCCGGTTCGAGGCTCGCTTCCCCAGGTTCCACGTTAGCCAGATACACAAGGGGGCGCACGCGTCTGGAGTTCGTTTGCAGAGGCTGGAAGCCCTGGCGCGCCCATTCTCTCTCTCTCCCTCTATCTGTCTTTCTCTCTGTGTCTGTTGCTCTCAAATAAATAAATAAAAGTTAAAAAAAATATATATCCCATGGTAATTCCCTCCCTCCCCACCCCCACACTTTCCCATTTGAAATTCCATTCTCCATCATATTACCTCCCCATTACAATCATTGTAATTACATATATACAATATCAACCTATTAAGTATCCTCCTCCCTTCCTTTCTCTTCCCTTCAGATGATTTTTTTCACATGATATTCCATATTTGGATTTTTTTCCATGTGGAGATCTTGTTTCAGCATTATATGTTGAAGAGATATTATGAATTCTTTTTTTTTTTTCACTGAATTACCTTGGAATATCTATAGGAACTCATTTAAGCAAGCATATGTGAGTCTCTCTGAGAACTCTATGGCACAACAGTGATCAGAGTTCATGACATCTCCTGCTGGCCCATCTCAGCTGATAGATAACACAGAAAAAGAATTTAGGAAATAATGTGAGACTTCAGCAGGAATTAGCATGACCCAAGTATTAGTTAAATTATCTTTTGAATAGCTAGTTCATCCTTGTTTACTCTCCTACCACACACAGATAATCCCCCCCACACCGCCCCAGGACCCAGTGGGTCACTTCCAGGAATAGATTATTTAGAAAGACCAGTCCATTTACTCAAATTGAATCTGAGTCTTCTATTAGATTTTCTCTGAGCAAAGGGTAAAAGTTGGGACAGGGGAAAGTTATGATTTTTGCCTCCCCTCTGTTCTTAGCTCTGCTGGGGCTGTCAGTTAGAAGCATGCAGCTATGCCCCATTTGGAAATTTTTATCCAGGCCCTGTAGATGAGACCATCACAAGGAAAGCAACAGGAAAGTCCTCATTCATGGTGACTCCTAAAGCTAAAAGTGAATCATGTCAAGGATAATAACAGAAGACGGGCTGAAGAGATGGCCCAGCTTTTAAAGGCACTTGCTTGCAGCGTCTGCCTTTAATGGTTCTGATTCCCCAGTACCCAAGTAAAGACAGACACATAAAGTGGTGAATGCATCTGGAGTTCTTGTGCAGTGGCAAGAGGCCCTGGTATGACCATACTCTTTCTCTTTCTCTCTCTCCAGTAAATAATTAAAAATATTTTAATAGCAGAACATTTACTGATCTAATAAGGATCAAAGGGACAAAAGGGATCCATATTTACACCTAAATCGGCTCTACATCCTTGCTGTGGCTTGAGATACCTTCAAAAGGTGCTACTCATAAAACTAGTATTAGAGCCATGAGTGAAGCTTGTCCCACACCCACAAAATTTCAGAAAAGATAGCAGAAGAATTCTCAGCATTTTTGTACACTGTAGATGTTTTTATTTCACTGTTCAAAAATAATGTCTACATTTTCAAATGAACATTCCTCTCGTGGAAGATCATACTGCCAGGAATCCCCTTCATTGTGAGACGGGAGTGTTTTGTCTTGGTGATATCTCCTCCAGCAGCCCTTTCCATGAAGCAATGCCAGTTGAAGTCCCAGGTGGGGTTTCAGAGGTGCAGGTGGTCAGGTCTCCCCCTGAGAGTCGGCACCACTCCATAGTTATTACAACATGACCGGCACACACGCATAACGCAGTGACCACTTTCGTATCTGAGTGATCGCTCCCTCTGCTCCGTAGATGTCTCTGATCTAAACAAAGCTTATGTTGGCATCACACTTGTGCATTACCTCAGCTCCAGTCACCTGTGCTTATCTGGAAATTTGATTCATTTTTAACTCTTTGGTAAACTTCATAATGAAAAATATTCCAACCTACACATCTCTATATTATAGAAAATGCTAATGCCTCACTGCGCATTTAAGTTATGTATTGGATATTTGCTGAGATGATATTTTTGTTCAGATGTTTATAAAGACCAGGACTAATCATATTCTGTACTAATCATATCAGGCTTTCGCTCCAGTTGCATTGCCAGGAATACAATTAAGCTTGTGGCCTATCTAATTCTCAGTACTGAGAAGACATGTTTGACAGCATGGGGTGATTAAAATGCTTAATGTTCAATTAGCCTTCTTGGATTAAGCCTAGGAAAAGAACAGGCAAGTAATTTAAAGTTGTATTATGGTGACTGTTATTTTACAAAAAACTTTAAGAGAGGAATTTGAAAAGGGCACGGATTGCTTATAACTTAGAATATCAAAAGCATCATCGCTGGAAAAGTACAAGGACCAGACTGAAGAATGGTGCACACACTGAAGGTGAACACTGCAGACTAGGAGACTGATAATAGTGACAAAATATGAGGAATTTATTTAATCTAGCAGAAGTAGGAAAAGGTGGGTAACATAAGTGACTCCTAAATCTACAATGACATCCATTATAGTAAATTACCAACATAAGGTACGCTATAGTACTGAAGGTAATTTTCTTGAGTCATTATTTTTCAAAGGCATATCATAATAGTAAATGTATAAAAATATGAATGCATCAAAGGTGAAAGAACCTCTCTCAATGCAAAGGTGTTCTGTCTCCTTGTGAAGCATCATGCGAGTGAAGACAAGGACGGTGGAGCCAGAGCAGAGGGTGACGAAAGCAGTGTGTGATGTGTGAGGAGTGGGTGTGTACGCCCACCATCGGCCATACGCACTCCTTAAAGTCAAGACCCAGCTGTGAACGCGACCTTCGATAAATCTGCTTTCATCAGAGATCACCTTATTTAAGAGATAACTTCTGAACCTGCTGTTGCTGACACATGCGTGTCTCCCAACCCTTAATCATTTTAGGCTTGTATTTCCATAAGCTTCGGTGTCAAACCTTTCAATTATGCATGGGAACTGCATCGACTTTCATGTATGAGTGTTTATTCTGTGCCATTATTTTTTGGGGGGTATTATGGCTAGTTAAAAGACCTGGGATTATGGGGATGTTTGAACATCATTAAGATTGATAAAAATTGGGCTGGAGAGATGGCTTAGCGGTTAAGCGCTTGCCTGTGAAGCCTAAGGACTCCAGTTCGAGGCTCGGTTCCCCAGGTCCCACGTTAGCCAGATGCTCAAGGGGGCGCATGCATCTGGAGTTCGTTTGCAGAGGCTGGAAGCCCTGGTGCGCCCATTCTCTCTCTCTCCCCCTATCTGTCTTTCTCTCTGTGTCTGTCACTCTCAAATAAATAAAATAAAATAAATTTAAAAAAAAAAGATTGATAAAAATGTGGGGACTTTGAAAGTTGGACTGAATGCATTGCATTTAAAATCATGGATGGGTAACAGTTTAGGGGGACAAATGGTGGAATGTGGTGGTTTCATTCAGGTGTCCCCCACAAACTTGGGTGTTCAGAATGCTACGTTACCAGCTGATGTAGATTTGAGAATTAACGCCTCCTGGAGACAGTGTATTCTTTGGGACGGGTTTTTGGGTATTATAGCCAGTTTCCCCTTGCCAGTATTTGGCACACTCTCCTGTTGCTATTGTCCACCTTATGCTGGCCAGTGGGTGATGCCCACCCTCTGCTAATGACATTGTTTTCCCTGCCATCATGGAGTGTCCCCTCGAGTGTGTAAGCCAAAATAAACCCTTTTCCCAAAAGCTGCTCTTGGTCAGGTGATTTCTGCCAGCAATGCAAACCTGACTGCAAAACATAGTAATCAATTATATGCTAATTAAAAGATAATAATTTTGCATATATAAAGTTGGCAAGGATAAAATATCCATCATTCTTTGCAAGGGTTTAGGACAACAAGCATCCCAGTGTGTGGATATAATAAAAGAAGAAAAATTGCAGATAAGTTTTCAAAAATTCATGAACAAAGCTATTTACCACATAGAGAAGTGTGAGAGAGAAGGAATGGTGAAATAGATTAGGACAATGTTATTGAAAATGTTTTAGGATAATTTAATGACATCAGGGGAAATGCTTTAAATTTCTCATTAAAATTCAAAGCAAATTATAAATTGCCATCACTAATGCACACACACAGGGTTTGGATGCATGTATGATTTTATTAATCCTATCTATAAAAAATACTGGGTGAGTATGAGGTGTATAATAATCATTAATATCTTTCTGTTTTTTATGTTTCCAATAGTGAAAAGGTAGCACTTTTCAATAAGACAAAATGAAATAAATAAGTTTCAAAAGTACACCCAGTGGTGGCCGAACACTCCTGATCCTTGCTGTTGGTTCCTTGATTCTGTGGGTCGTGGGGTGTTTGCAACGTTTCCTTCCAACGGCCATGTCTCTCACTAGGATGTTTTAACATCTCCAGACATTTCTCATAAGTACTGATATTAAGTCATGCTTCTGTCTTGTTGACCTTTTACTGACAACCTCCGTACACATAGTCAATATACCATGATGATAATCCTCTTCCACTCTCCTTTTTCTTTCCTTTCTGAATCCTCCTCCACTGACTTCCTTCTTCGTTTTAATGGGTTTCTCTCCTACTTTGATGACATCATTTTCCTCTTACGTGGGTCTTGCGTAGGTGTTGCCATCAATGTCAAAGCCACTTTGTGTCTGGAAGGCAGCCTTGTGAGCACACCTCCCCTTGCTTTGGTATTCCACTCTTAACCCCTGAGCCTTAGAGGATGTGACAGGGATGTCTCACTTAGTATTAAACACACCACTGTCCCTTCTCAAGGGGGAAAAGAGCGCTTGCTACATGCTAAGGTGGAGTTGGAGCTGACTGTTGCCAGACCCATGCCCTTCCTGCTCAATGCAGCCAAAAGTCCAAGAGAAGCTCCTGCCCCAGAGCAGGCAAAAGGAGGAAATGGCTAAGACAGAATACAGGTTGCCCATGGCAACCTTACCCATAGCTAACTGCCGGGTATGCTTCTGAAGAGACCCTGCTTGCCCCACCTTGCTATTAGGGTACCCTCCCAACTGTTACGGAATCCACATTGCTGCTAGAGTATAAAATGAACGTGCAGGTTGAGCTCGGGGCCAAAATTCTTTGGGAGGGATCCTGGCTTTGGTCACCAGGAAAATAAACTCCTCTCTTCCATTCTCATTGGCGTTGGAGTAATCATTCCAGAGAAATTCCTGATATATTCTCAGTACTTTAGTGACTGTTGAGTCACCCCAGTGATCACCATTATCTGAAAAGAGAAGTTTCTCTAACCCAAACTGAGAACAACATTAATATCTGGATGTAACCATAAGGACTTCACGGGCAGTTTGGTGTGCATAATATATGCATTTAGCCAGACAGTGGTAGTGGGCTTATGATATCCTCAGCCATAGGATTTTGACTGACTTTTCACTGCCATGCAGGATTTTATCCTTGGAGCAGGCCTCAAATCCAGTCAGAGAGCAGATGGTTCGCCTATGCCACCACTGCCTGGTGACTAGCCATAGAGCTTGCAGGGGCCACTGCTGGTTCAGACTGTTGGTGACCTTTCTTCCCCAACAGATTGCATATGCATTTCTAGCATCGTGAAAGCTAATCAACAAGGACGACTCCATCTCAGCCCCAGCTTGATGCTTCGTGACCTGCAGCCCACGCGTGCAGAGTCTTCAGCAGCAGGGTCTTATCATCTAGTTCTGGTGGGCAACCAGAGACTTAAAAATAGCCCGGGGGCATCAGGGGTCTCCCCGACCAACAACTTACTGGAAGATATCCCTCCCCTGGCACTGAAATACTGTCTATTTAAGCCTATGTTCTCTTCCTTTATTTTTCCTACCAAATACCCTTTGGTTTTGTCGAATTCATAGGTTGCAGTTTTGAGACTAATTCATTTTTGTTCCATGCACAATAGCCACTCACAGCTCTGCATGATGCACAGGTCAATTTGTGTGGCATTGCAGTCCTCTTTGAACATGAATGCCCTTTTCTCTATCAAAGTGTGTGGCATTTGCCCTTTCTTTGTGTGGGAGGAAACCCACTATAATCAACGTCACTAAATGATGTTTTGTCAAGTGCTGCCACTCAAGATAAAAGACCATTCCATGTACATTTCATTATAAGTGTCATATTTCTGGGGAAATTTAGACATTTTGTGGAAAATTTTGGAAGACCATGTAGTGTTTTTTTTTTTTTTTTGAGTGCTTTCGTGAGTATGGGAAATAGTGTCACTGACATGTTTGGTCAATTGTAGATGAACAAACTCTGAATGCCAGTGGAAGTTGCCACAGGAGAGAACCTGGTATGCTGGGATTATTCAACACTTTCAGCCATGGGCACAGAGATGGTAAAGTTCCCATGCTGATTAACCAATTTGTTCATGGAAAGCACGGTAAGTTCTCCTTAATACCAGTTACAATAAGAGAAAGAGAAAAGATGGGGATGGGAGGGAGGAGGGAGAGAAAGAGAAAGCGAGATTCAATCTTGTTGTGTCTACTAACACCGGGCTAGGAGTTTCTTCTCCAAAATTGCATTGCTCTGGAGGAAGGTAAACATAGGCAGGCTCTTTTTCCTAATTATTTTGCTTTCAGACTTCCAGCTAATCTCTCTCATGGGAAAATGAAGAAAATTTGTACGCTAACACACAAAGCACCTTTTCCTAATGTAACAAAGTTTCCGACTAGGTAAGAAAATATATTTAGGATACAGATTTCTACTCATGTCAAGGAGAAAGGATTTCTAGATTCATTTAACAATATCGTATCAAGTCATACAAAATATTAGGAAGGAAAGACGTATTGGGAGAAGAAGAAAGAAAGAAAGAAAGAAAGAAAGAAAGAAAGAAAGAAAGAAAGAAAGAAAGAAAGAAAGAAAGGAAGGAAGGAAGGAAGGAAGGAAGGAAGGAAGGAAGGAAGGAAGGAAGGAAGGGTAGGAAGATCCTCTCTACTTTCAAAGATACCCTGATGCTTTGTGATAGCCAGTCTGATTAAAACTGGTTAGTCCATTCTTTTAAACAAGTTAACATACCAATGAGAGCCATGACAAAAGAAGGTAAGATCTGTAATCATAATGTTTGGAAACCAAACATTTTACTTTTCACTTAAAAAAATAAACCCATTGTATCACATAGATCTGAAGACCAAAAGAAAGGTGAACAGGAGAGCCACCTTGGCGACATCTTGCGGGCAATAGTCTCTCTTCTCTTCTTCATTAGGCAAAGAAAAGTATGCCCTGTTTTCTTGGCTTAATGCAACCTACAGCCAGACTTTGTTCTCTGGCCTATTCAGCTGCAAGTGTGGGCACCAAGATCTGCACAGAGAAAACACTTTTCTCTAGTGTTGCTAATGTTTGAACAAGGATTAGCAACATGAACAAAACCATACAGGCACATGGAACAGAATGAATTTTCCTTTTGGCTATATTCCATAGTGACCAACAGTGTGTCAGGAATGGCTATGTGTTTATTGAATCCAGTTCCTTCTCCTACTAGGCCCAAGGTAGGCTTCCAGGTTCACTTCTCTTCCAGAGCATCTGACTAGATTTGGCCCATGGAATAGGCTGGGTTGTATCACTTCCACACATGTCCACACAGACTCTGACACAGCTCTTTCCTGTTCTTTATGTATTGTCCAGCCAAATGGAAGGCACTTGGAGGGCATGCATGCGGAGGGTAAAGCCACTGGATGGGAAGGAAGTGAGCTTACCTGATTGGAGAGTGGTGTGTATGTGTGATTCATGATTGCTCCAGAATCTTATTCTGTACAGCCACTGAAGAGAGAAACTAAGGGACAAGCAGAGAGACCCAAGGAGAGAGGAAAGGTAGGGATGTAGCAGGGCAGAAGGACAGAAGCAAGTCTCCATGTTAAGCATTCCCACCCTCAGTCTGGTAACAAGCCCAGCCCAGCACAGCAAGGAAGAAACCACAGTGTTGGGTCTTGTGATGGCTAACTTCCACTGTCAACTTGGCTAAGAAGCAATTAGGGCTCTAATGGAGCATACCCAGATTTGTTTCAGAGAGGCTTAACTGGTCAGGGAAGGCATTCTGTGAGTCACACCACTGCATGGGCATAGGTCCCAGACTGAGTAAGAGGAGAAAAGGACAAGGAGAAAGTCAGGCGAGCACCAGCATTCATCTTTCTCTGTGTCTTATTCAGCACCATGAGCCAAGATGATACGGCCAAGCCTCAGGACCTCTGTGGATTATATGCCTCGAACTGTGAGAGAAACAAATCTTTCTGTTTCAGGATGATTTTTATCAGGTCACAGTGATGGGAGAAACGGCTAATATAGTGCATGTGGACTAAGGAAGTTCCAAAGGTTGACAGAGTCTTCTCTTGTGGTTGTGAGCAATAGTTTCCTAGATATCTTTCTGCCTTCAATATAGAGTATCCTCACATCTTTCAATCATGAAAATTACCTCATTTGTTAACATTTCCTATTTCTCTTGTTGGAAAAATAAACTGAAACATTCCAACGATCCTTTATCATCTTGTAAGTTTTATTTTAAGATGTCTATAAATAAAGCAATAGGATACCCCCCAAAAATCTTCACAAAGCATACAACTGTGCATTTAGACTACTTTAAAAATAGATGAAGATTACAGGTTTTAAATGTGAAGGAGAGTCTACAGCAAAGATTGAGTGGAAGCAGAAAAATGAGGGAGGCATGAAATATACTTTGTGTAACATAAATGACATTTACTCACTGAAGTCACAGTGAAGCTACGTGCAAGGAAATTAGCATTTTGTAGGCTGGGTAATGGAGCTCCTTAGGAAGCCTGGGTTTTGACCCCTTTGGAGTTTCTTACAAGGAACTGCTCACTACACGGGCAAATATAAGCATTTGGAACTTGGTTATTCTTCAAGATGTTCTTTCCCTTTATGGATGTGAGCTTCTATTTTTTTTTTTTTCTGTAGTCTTCAGGTCCAGACAAAAGGAGATGAATTTGTGGAGAAAAGAACCACTTTTCTGCCTCTAAAACAATTTTGTGCCTGTTCTGAAAAGAAAAGAAAAGCAAAGAACTTAAAAACAACTAAATGAGGTTTGCTGCACTGTTATAATGCCCAAGGACAGTTCTGATTCAATGCCTTCACAATTTACATGCAATTTTATTTTGGTGCTATCTCTGTGGTTCAAAACAGAAACAAGCAAGTAAACAGGACACTCTGTCTGCACCACCAGAGCCATGTGAGAGCCTGGTCCATAGGGCCTGAAAGTTTTTCACTTGTAACAATGCCACGTAAGTAGACTGTAAAGAGAAAGCCTTAAGTTGTGCATGCTGATTGCGTCTTGTGGGACACAGGTGTCCTTATGCCCCTCTAGTGTTCTGTGGGCTCAGATCTGGATCACAGGCAGTGCAGAGACAAGGTTGAAATGCAAGGGTGGCATCGCACTTGTCAGTTTGGATCGAGCTGTTCACTAACGCACACAGCTGAGCTGCATAGAGGATGAGGAGGCTTCTGTTTTGAGAGCAAGCCAATAGCAGGGACTGTGTATGCAGCCTCCAAAGCCCAAGGGCTCCGGGTGTAGCCATGGCTTAATTGCCCTCAAGGTCCAAGAAGTAAGTAAGACACCTCTATTCTGCATACTATCCTGAAAAGATCATAATAGGAACATGCATAGGGAATGGTACAGATCTGTACCTGAAATTATGCAAAATATATTCCACACTTCAGAATGGGGATTTTTCTGGTCCTGAGTAGAATCAATTCTAATTAAGCCCCTTGTTTTCATGAATGGATTTTTTTTTATTTTAAGTAAATCATGCATGCATTTTTTCCCAGCTCTTTTATGCCTTAAAAATACATATAGTGGGGAATGTATTAGAGATGGAGACAGGAGGCAAGAGTGTGGGTCTCAAGATGGCAATTTGTGTTTAACAGATATGGTTAAGTCACTTTAACTCTGTAGGTCAGTCTCAACTCCAAGTTGGGGGCACTGTCCCTCTTTAAAGTGCTTTCATCCTTGAATTCTAGACTAAGAAAGATTATCACTGGCTCCTTTAGTCATTGGCTCTGCTTATGCTATCAAACTAATGAGGTCTTGCCAGTTACAAGTATAGTTTAGGACAAGCATTTCTCCCATCCTGGTCCTGGAGCACTCATTCCCTTGTGCTAAGCAAGCCAACAACAGCCTGCAGACAGCCTTGCTGGCTCTCTCGTGCCAGATGATTAGCTTAACAAGAAAAAAGGAAGCTATGTGTTTGTTTCTTCTTGTTTATCAAAATTAAGCCAGTCTCATAACTGACATTCATTAAATACTGGCAGGGGAAATTCCGGAGTGGTGTTTCTTTTCTAAAGAAGTGGTGAACGATTCTTTTTTTGAAGGCTGTGTCCTCCTCAGAAAGTCAGCAAGTCCCCAGTTCAGACCCTCACTCCCAGCCCAGCTGGTTCATGCCAAATCCTCAAAGAGCAGTCTCCTTATTTTTATCATAGCAGCCTCTGTTCTATAGCTATGTAATAAAAATCATTCAAATCTGAGTGTGTCTGTGCTTAAGACTGTCCTTATCTGACCCGGGGTACCAGTGCTCATTTGCTTCAGCCTGAGTAGAGCCAATGCTGTGCTCTCCAATGTAAATTTGAATTTTCTTTTTTTAAAAGAATATTTTATAAAGATTTATTTTTATTTATTTATTAAAGACAAATAGAGGAAGAGAAAGAGTGTGTGTATGTGTGTGTGTGTGTTTGTGTGTGTGTGTGTGTGTGTGTGTGTGTGAAAGGGCACACCAGGGCCTCTAGCCACTGCAAACAAACTCTAGACCCAAGAGCCACAATGTGCATCTGGCTTACGTGGAACATGGAGATTCTAACCTGGGTCCTCAGGCTTCGCAGGCAAGCACCTTAGCTGCTAAGCCATCTCTCCTGCCCTCCAATGTGACCTTGAGACAGAGTGTTCTGATGTAGATCACTGTCCTTCTACACCTGATGGGTGACAGCTGTGACATTAGCCAGTGTTCTCATTTCTCGGATTAGTGTTGTCCCTGCTTTATTCGTCTGGCCAGTTTTGCACACGATTTTCACATTCTCAGCGATGGGAACATTTACTTGGAATGCTTACTATTTTATCGGGAAAAATGAAACCCAGCCGATTACAGCTGATGTTCAAAATAGTACTTTCATGATTTCCATACATCGTGAATATAGAATTACATGTATGCTTTTATAATTAAGAATATTTACACGTGCATATATTGATAAAAACACACAAATGGACTCGACATAGCCATCCCTTGTAATTTCCCAAAGACTTTTTCCTTTGATAGGTTTCCAGCAATGTAAAATCCTGTTACCTTCATGGCAAGGCAAATTATTACTCTGATACTGGGTTAATTTAGGATTCAAACATTCATTTTTAAAGTCCTTTAAATTGCTCTTACTTTTTCCAGGATTCTGGGGAATCACAAAAATTGACCCTATGATTTTAAATTGCATGGATTCATGCTGATTTCAGAAGTCTGTGGTTAGTTTACAAAGCCATTGACTACTGGTGAGATATTTAAATTTCCCAGGATTAGCATGGACCACAACCCGTGGGATTAAGGTTTGTATGGAAAAGTATTCTCCTTGAATTTTCCCTTTCTCTTTCAGAAAATCTGAGGTGGAAAGTTTCTTCTTAGTAGAAGAAATTAGACTGAATTTCTACTAAAATTAGGAAGTTAGAATAAAGAACAGGAAATGGAGGAAGCAAGGAAAACAAAGACAGCAGGCAAAGCAAGTGGCCCCGTCCTGGCAGCTTTCTGTTACCCAGGAAAGCGTTCACGCGGGTTTCCAAGTTAAGGATAAAGTCTTTCTCTTTATAGTACTTTACAAAAAGAGAATTAAAGCACAAAAACAATTCAAAAAAATATAAAGTAAGTGTTTAGTGGAAAGAAAAAGGGAGAGAAGGTGAAGAGGGAGAAAAGGAGGGAGAAAGATGAAGAGAAGGAAGGGGAGAGCAGAGGAGGGGAAGAGGAAAGAAGGTTTGTTTTCTCCACACGCACCCTGTAAGGGGAGCGAGGTACTGCACAAGTCTCCTTCCTAAGAAAGCAAGCCATGGGGAGTTAGGAAGGCAGGCATGTTTGACGTTTGTCATGAGGAAGGGCTAGAACTGAGTTGACCTGCTTACCAGACAACTAAAGAAATCAGGTGGAATCATTTCCCAAAGCACTCTGATTAATCCAGGATTTGTGTTTATTTAGAAGTGGAACTTGTGTATCGTGACAGAGAGAGCAGTCAGAATTACAGTTTTCACGTTTGTCTTTATTTTTTCCCTTGAGTGGAGATTGCTATCCACTATTAGCTCTAAAAAATAAAAAAAAAAAAACACTAACATTCATAAAACTAATAATCACACAAGGAAACAGAAAAGAATAATCACTCTCTCCAGTGATGTAAGTGGGGCATGGTAATATTTATGGATGTGGGCAAGGGGATATCAAAGTGGCAGAAGAGGGCAGGAAAAATGGCACATTTTAACAACTCATCATGACCCTTCATGAGGCAAATGCATCATTATTTCCAGCTTCCAAAGCATTAGTTAAGTTCAAGCTGACTTTGGTCTTTTGAACCATTGTGTTAGGATGTTTTTGAACTCCAGGCTGCTACTCTCAGCTAATCAACTTGCAACACTTAACAATCAAGGCTTTATGAGAACAGAATTGTTTCAAGCCTGTCTCAAGGCCAAGACACTGTACTTTCCTGCTTTCATTTCTTCCTATTGTCTCTGTGTCCTTGTCTTTCTTTCACCTAAACAAAGCTATGAAAAAAAAAAAAAAATCACAAGTTCACAGGATTCCTAGTCTATGACCAAGACTGCCATGTGATATTTTTTGAATAATCTTGATCTGTTATATTTGGCACTGAAATCAATAGGTTACTAGTGTATGTGAGTTCTATTCTATACAAATATTAGCAAATAGAGCAACCTGGACTACATCAGCATAATGAACACATTACAGGTCATCTGCTAGAGATGGCAGAACATGCAAGCAACCCTCCAAACCAGTGGTGTTGGGCATCAGCCATGTGTGAGAGGACTGTAATGACAAAGCCCTTTGGACAAAGCACTAAGGTCATTACCATTGTCATTTGTGGGTCACAGCAACCCGAACACCATGGGGAAGATTAACCCAATGAAGGCTAACCCTCTGGTCAGATTTCATGTGAGGAATCATCCATGTCGAACAGTTGGCACTTGGCAAAGATAATGCAATATGTGGAGAGACACTTCTTGGGTCTATAAAATAGAAATTTGAATATACAAATATATATTATGAAGTATGATAGGATACAAATTAATGTAAAAATATGCTTTGCTTTCCCTGTGTTGTGAGTCTTTAAAAGCATGGAATTTAGTACTGTCAGATGAGGAAGCAGAGTGTGGAGATCCTATGGTTATGTTCTGAGAATGTTTTCACAGTATGTGTTATTACAGTGTTGAAGTTGGTATCTAGCATGTTAAAGAACCTTCTGAAATGTTTATTACTCAACCAAAATAACTAAACATTAGTATACTGCATTCTAATAATGTGTTTAGTTACATTGTTTTGAGTAGTAAGGATGAAGTTATCAGTGTGGAAAGTCATCGAGATGTGTTACTTTGTATTTTTTGAATCAAGTGTTTGAGATAGTCACAGGTAGTTGACATGTAGGGATTACATGGTCTCTTTACTGTTAATCAGTTACTGGCATGAGGCTGGAGCTCTGACATTCTGAGGGCAGAACGTATGTCAGAAAGCCCTAACTTCCCTCGCTTGGGCTCACTGTGGTAGACACTTGTACCCTGACGGCATTCCTTAGAGCAGTGTTGAGCAACCAGCCTTTCTTCATGGTGGTGGAGCTGCCCTGGTGCAGAGGCCATGCACCCAGTGACCTCGCCTCATGAGGCCAGGAGCATGGCTCTAGAAGTTACCGTTCAAGAGTTCTGAGCTGCTACCTTGGAAGATAACCTTCCCATGTTTTAAGTCACGGTTGTTTATGCCACCAACCTTCATTTCAATTCCAGTTAAATTATAAAGTGCTGTGTGGAGTACTGAACCATCAGTAAGAGCAGAATGAATGCTACCACCTTCCACAGAATCCCCAGTTCAAATGGCTAGCCAGTCACCATCCATAAGAGAGAATGTTCAGGAACCGCATCGTTGTCACTGTCCTCCAGGCATCGTCATCGTGAGCTCCGCCAGCATCCCGGTTGCAGTATCATGATGAGGATTCACTATGTGTCCAGACCCCAGAAGCCACGTCAAGACACTGTCCAGTTTGGGTGTGTGAATATTATTCGGTGTTTCTTGGCCCACTTGGCAAACACTTTCTTTTCGGTGATAAACCTGTGTCCCCCATATGGAGCATGTTCATGAAGGAAATACTCATCACACTCCTCTCTTCCTTGCTCATAGTAATGGTAAGGGACTTTTCTATACCCCTCTGTCCTAGAGAGGGAAAAAAAGAGAAAACAGAGAAGAAGACTGAGATGAGGGATGCAGTATTCATTTACAAAAATCCATTATGTGTCCAGCAAATGCATTGACTTGCAGACCTGTAGGTGGTTCTTGTCGATGAACTCAGTTAAAAGCTATTACGTATGAAAGCTTTTAGGAAGATGGACCAGTTCTTAGTGCCTTAACAGACCAAATAAAATTTATACAGCACGCCAATTCATTCAAACAGACAGCTGTCTCTTGAAAGAGCACACAATGTATGATAAAGCAAACTTCAGAAGGCCTGACGGTCCTTCAGAGCTAAGGCAACTGATTTTCTTTCAGTCAGATTGTGGTTTATTTGTTCTTCGTGATGTGCTCAGGGTGAGAATATTGTTCATGAAGAGTGTGACTGACGGTTACGTTTGGACAATATGATTAGACAGTCCCTGAATGATATTGTGCCAATTGTTGGTGCAGAAATATGTTTCATTGTCCTAATGAAGTGTAAGTTGTTTGATTATCTAATTAGAAACTATCCCACCATCTATGAGATGCTGTGGATAAACAGGCTCATTTTAAATAAAGATCTGGCAGATTAGTCACTTGTTAGTGAGTTGCTAATCCAGGAACGCTTATTACAGTGTCAGTTCCTGTGAAGCTTCGGGAGCATTTTGCTGTCCATGATCAAATATCGCCACTGACTGGATGGCCGTCCATCAAGCCCTAGTGCAGCAGAAATGACAGACTTGCTTCTTCAAATTAAATTCCCACTGAACTTGCTCTGTATCACCAAGCCACAGAGAACCAGACATGCCTGTGATTAAGGGAGAGGGGGACTATTGCTTCTGATACTTGACATCAGGGTGTGGTAAATGTTTTTCTTTGAACCCCTCCCTCCGAATAAAGAGTTAGAATGCAATGCACTGACAAAGAGAGGTTCTGTCAGAAAATAATACCAGGAAATAATCATGGTTTTATCTGTTTCTCAGATATATAGCATTTCAATGAATTGTGATATTTTGACAAGATATCAGCACTGGAGCTACATAAATATAATTTCCTGTAATCTTACTTGCAGTAGGTGTCATTTATCATCCCGTAGACGTGGATGCTGTAACAGGCATCCATAGCCAGGATGAGGGTAAACCAGCCCGTGCTGAGATAGGAACCAGACTGGACTCTGTGGGGAACAGAAGCAGACACAAAATGACACAGAACACAGGACACACACACAGAGCAACAAGAGAGTGGTGTGAGTAACAAGCCACATTTTATCAGAAGCATAGCATTTGTTATCAGGAGGAAGCATTAAGAGACTTGACAATCTGTCAAGGATACACACTTATTTTGAATTATCTCTGAATAATTTATAGGCATGCTCCTGCTCTTACCACCTTAATCCTCAAAGCTATGCGGTGTGAAAGAGAAGCCATATGGCAAATATCTGAAGTCAAATAATCCTGCTCCCTTCAGGTGAAAAATAATTTATTTGATTTTCCATAAGGCACAAATTAGAGCTATATATCAGAAGTCAGGCTTTCTAAAAGTTGCTTCGAGCCCTGATGGGGACTGAATGATAACAGTGTCGTTTGCTTACCTGGACTTTCATCTCAAAGGTACTTTGGCTTCTAACTGAAAATTGGCTGAAGTATATATGAACCTGATCTGTGAAAACATCGAAACATTTTCTGGTTGTTTTTTTTTAAGCTTTTGGTGTATATTACGTGTAGTATTTGTGTGGAGGTCCTGTGTTGAATGGTTTTGAATGTGTGTGGTTTATGTGCATGTATGTGTAGAAGTGTGTGCCCTCTATACTCATGTGCAAAGGGTAAA
Organism: Jaculus jaculus; assembly: GCF_020740685.1. Taxonomy (NCBI): domain Eukaryota; kingdom Metazoa; phylum Chordata; class Mammalia; order Rodentia; family Dipodidae; genus Jaculus; species Jaculus jaculus. The sequence continues at coordinate 6,604,422 of NC_059120.1, read as the reverse complement.
GGAAGACACCTGGTGTCTGTCTGCATCACTCTTCTACCTCATTTTCCGGAGACGGAGTCTCTGGTTGGACATGCAGATCCCTACTGTTTGGTTAGGCTGTCTGACTACAGAGTCCCCAGCAATCCCCCTGTCTCTGGTCCCTTCAACATGGGAGTTACAGGTATGTGTGACCATGTCTGGGTTTCTACTTGGGTGAGGGAGATCAGACTCGGCATAGCAAGAACTCTTACCCACTGAGCTATCTCTTCGGCCCCTCAAATGTTTTCTTAAACATCTGACCAATTACCACGTGAAAAGTGTTTTTTTTTTTTTTTGCCCGAAACCTGTCACCAACCTCCTTGACATATTTTTATTGAACACTTATTATGTGAGATAACTCTCCTAGATGCTACCAGTATAGGAATGAATAAAACAATCCAAGTCTCTGTCTTTGTGCTTGCTGGAGGATTAGATTTAGAGATAGCTGTACAATAATAGTCATCAGGGGTCAGGTTTCATGGAAATAAGAGCAAAAATCTAAAAACAAATATTGAAAGGATGAGAGTGGTAAATGGGGAAAAGCCATGTGGGCCACACCTGGGAAAAGTAGGTAAGGAAGGTGAAATCACACAGGGAAAAATCACACATGTGGATGCGTGCCTGGGATGGTCAAGAAGAGCTGGGGCGTGAGGTGATGGTGAGGAGGGGCTCTTCAGGCAGTTGGCGCTGACTGCACAGCCTGCCAAGTCCCATGGTTCAAGATGCATCTCCGGACTGATCTTTGGCAAGGATAACCTAATTCTCTGAAGCACATGACCATTTTGTCTCCGAAAAATCTCTCCCCAAAGGGACAGGTGGATTACCATAAGTTGTCTGAAAACTGCACAACAGCGAAACAGACCGCATTTCCCACCTTCCATGTGGACTCTGGGCTGATGGAACTCAGCGGCCAGTCCTTCACCCACCTGAAACCAGAACACTCATCTCTCTGGGCTCTGCCCTCTGGAGAGTAGTAGCAGGTCCTTAGGGATGTCCCGGACCTGAGGCCTGTAATTGCACTTCCTCAACATCATGCCATCCACAGATCTCAGCTAGGACTCCTGAGTCTGGCCCTCCTCCCTCCGCCTCCCCCTCCATCCATCCTTCCCTTCCCCTCTCAGCCATCAGTGTCAACGTTTAACATACCAGAATTCTAAGAACAGCACAAACAGAGGAGGTTGATGAGTGTATCCTTTTTACTTGTGTGTGTGTGTGTGTCAAGTGGCGTGTATGGTGTATGCACAGGTATGAGCCCTTGCGGTGCCCATACGCTCACAGCAGGCGGCTGGAGGAGAACACGCGCTATCCGCTCCATCGCTCTTCCACCCGTTCTCATGAGCCAGAGTTTCTTGCCGACACCGTAGCTTGTTTCCTTGTGAGCCCAAGTGATCCCTGCTCTCTTCTCCCCTTTGCAGGTCTGGGGTTACAGGCACACAGGGTGACACCCAGCTGTTTGTGTAGGACCTGGAGAGTCAAGTCCAGGTGGCTGGGGTCTCTTCATGCTGGCAAGCTTGCACAGGGAAAACATTTAAATGCTGAGCCATCTCTCCAGTCAGCGTTTTGTTAAAGAAATGTTTGTTTTGATGTTGGCCTTTCGGTTGTTTGCAAGGAGAGGCAAACACTGCCAAGGTGCTTTCTGCACTCACCATCCTCTCTGCCACAGGGCAAGGGGTCAGCAGTGTCAGGGTTTGGCTTCTGGGCAAAGATTGCTCCACCTTACCACCTAATAAAGACATTTTACCACACTTACGGTGTTCCATTCCTTCTAGGTCTGACCTGATTTATTTTGTGTTTGGGTAGACAGACAACGCTGATTAGCACCAGAGCTTTTCCAACAACACGTGTTCCACCATACTCACATGGGAGAGGTTCACACTGCCCTGGTGCTGTGTCCTAAAAGCAGCTGCTAATTAGATAGTGGCACGATTGTCCCTTAATGCCTCCGGTATATTAGAGACACGAAATGACATGCTTTCCTACCTACAGTACATGTTGGGGTTTTTTAAAGTAGTTTCTTCTCAAAATCCTCTGAGTTAATGTCTTTGCAATGATTTTGCAATGGAATTTCCTGCCAGCTGGATTAATCCAGAAGTTCTTCTGGATAGATAACTTGGTGCTCTGAATCCCCGAAGGAACTCACTGGTCTGTGTGGCGCTGGCTCTGGGAATTCAGGAGGTGGTACCATTGACAGACACCCCACACTGCTGCACAGTGCATGAGAAGTGGATGTCAATTATACCCAATGGGCCCTTTAATGTTCAATGACAACTGATAAAAGAAAAAGGACACGAAGTGATATACATGAGATCTCTCATGCTTTTCAACTTAGAAAAGCCCAGGAATAGGTCTCAAATACTTTAAAAATTCTTAAAGAGTCCCTTCTGGACCCAAATTGTTACCTTGTAATTTGTCACTAATGCATGTGGCACTAACTACGTACCAGCTGTCCAGCCGCCACAGCACACTTTATACCTAGCATATTTGGGATCAATAAAAACAATTATCACCATCCACAAATAAACAATCAAGATTCCCATAGGGATGATAAGAGAATTTAAGCCCTTAATTCAGTACAACAGGAAAGCTTAAGTTAATGTGGCAGAATAATGAGCCGTGCAGGGGAAAATAAAGGCAGGAGTGTTACCAGGAAGCTATCAATCATTTGTTTCCACCGGCCAAGCTCTACATCCCACCGCTCCTTGGTAATCAAGATACTTACAACCTGGAAACTTCAAAATTTCCCTGCTCATCTCATGGAAAAATGATGCTGTCAATGCAATGATGTAGCACATGCTTGAAGGCTTATCATTTAAAATACCTTTCATCTAGTTTATTACCAATGAAATATAAGCAACTTTACCCCCGTGAGGTTTACCCCTATTATTTGATATCTAAAGGCATCTCATAAAGACATGGCTTTGTTGCCTGTCAAACTTCGGTTTATTTATTTATTATTTTTACCAGTCTGGGTATTTTGAGCTGTCATCATCCTTTCTTGGTTTGCTCCCCTGCTTGTGAACACACCTATCCTCTCCTTTCTGAAAACCCAGTGTGAAGCCCCTTTCTCGTACTGTGTTCCACCGAAGAGCTGCCCCATTCCATGTAAGCTCAGGGGAGGAATTGGGCTGCTTGATATGGCTTCTCTTCAAAAGAAAACTGGATGATGGATGATGTTGAGTTCACTGTTTACTCACAGGATGATCTCCTAATTATTCCTTCAATGATGGGTTTTGAACTAGAGAAGCTTATGCTTTGATGGGCAGAACAATAGTGCTCTCTCATCAGGGCTATATATCTTGGTGCAGTTGGTGTTTTGGAGGAGATGCCCCGTGTAGTTTCCCGTCACTTTCCTCTGATGCAAACTCTCCTTGATCTTCTTGATCCATTGTCACCTCCTGGCATTGGATAAAGTGCTCCCAGGGTGTCCATCCTCCCATCAAACCATGTTTCTCCTATTTACAGACCCTGTTCTGCCTACCACTGCCCCTCTATCAAGCTATCCCTGCTCCTTTCTCTGCAAGTCTCTCTGAAGCTATTCAGGCTTAAGCAATGCTGAGTGACTCTTTGACCTTTTAGCACAACCCTCCTCATCAGAAAATCCACTTGGACTACAGCAAGTCCCGATCTGCAATAGGAAAAGAGCAAAAAGACATGACATGTGAGAAGCAGGGAGTTCGGGAGGCTCCGTGGGCATGCATGGTTTCCCGTCGTGGGAGGCTTCCTTGGGGGTCTTCAATGCAAACTTTTCAGCCTTCGTTCTATTGTTCCCTATGTCTTCTGTGAAAACCAAACCTGGGCACTCAAAGGTAATATTTCCAAAGCAGAATAAGCATTTCTAAAAGCCCAAAGGGAATCAGGACCTTCCCCACAATGGTTGTTCCCTGGACTGCACACTATGGGCAGCAACTTCTGAATGCTGCCTCCTCATGAGTAAAAGGAGAAAGTAAAAAAAAAAAAAAATTAATCAATATTTCGTGTCTTGTTTTAATGTTATTTGGCCTCAACTCTCTCATCAATACCCTCCACTAGCAGGATGAATAAAAATAGCAAAGGAACTTTCCAGATACCCTTCTAAGAAGAACTCTCTGGCAGGGCAGAATATAGATCACTCAATTAAAGCATCCTCTTCCCTGTTTCCTTCAAAGCATGTGGGTAATGAGGGAGTATGTTGAAACAAAGAAGCTCAGCAAGTAACACAGCTGCTGCTGATCTTTGACGCTCTGGGATTCCATGTGACATTGTGGACTAGCCTAATGGGAGCTGAGCTTAAGACTGGAGACAGTCCCAGTGTCCCCCGGCCGTGTGTTCCTGTACACCGGTGGAGTCGGGAGTGATCGAAACACTGGAGTTTGCTGGCCCTGTGATGGATGTCTGCACCAGTGGGACATCCCTAACACATGCTTAGCCAGCAACTTTTAACAAATTATCTATCAGAACTTTCAGATCTGACTTCAATTGTTGGTAAACGGCCCTAACATCTTCCAATGGGTACAAAAAATAATCTTTTTAATGGATTGTTATTCTCAAGACACCATACCAAGTGAAGAGAATCCAGGAATGGAAAACAATGAGAAATAGACCATGGGTGCATGGAGAAAGCAGTGTGACTTAGAGGAAGACCGGGGAGCCATCACAGTGAACTGGTGCAAAGCAACCACATGACTGGTAGTGAGACGATGGCCAGGAGTCTCCTTACCCCACGTCAGCGGGCCACCTACAGGGGCGGCAGGGAACCTGCACAGGAATGACAAACGGCAGTGCTCTTTCCAAATGCACATTTAAAAGTAGCGCAGTGCAGCTCACAGGCGTGGTTTATGGCTGCTATAGAGAGGGAAGATACCACGCACAGAGATTACTATGTTCATTCATCTCAGAAATTAAAAGGTTGTTTTGTTCTTGTCCTTGAGCATAACGTCATTGCTGTTAGAAATGTTGATTGCCGGGATTACATTCACTCGTAAGTGAATAGCAGAGCCCCAGAAATGGTAGGAACCAATGGTGGAGATGTGGGTCCACTTCACTCACCGCTGGCCAAGTCCTCGGCCAGGCCCTGTGGATGAGCGCTGTGGGCTGAGAGCATCCCAGCGTTCATCTGTCAAAGCCCTAACTCCAAGAGTGGTGTGCGTGGTGTTTGACGAAGCCTCTTTGGGAGCTAATGCACTGGGGTGAAATTATAAAAGCATGTGCCTCCTGGTGGCACTCATTTTCATAGGAGAAGAGATGGAAGGTTCTTCTCTTTCTGCTGTGTGAGGACCCAGCACAAAGCCACGCAAATCCAAAAGACGTCTTTCAGTAAAGACCAGTGGTGTCGGGGCCCACACCTTACACTCGCAGCCTGCAGCACGGTGAGAAGATAGACTTCTGTGGATCACAATGAAGGCTACGGCAACTTGACACGTGACAGCCAGGCACTATGACAATGGATGTCCCTGAAGGCCACAACAAACCTAATCCCTTATTGGGTCTCCCTGGATTTTTTTTTTTTTTTTCTGGATTTTGCCTTCACAACTTGGATTCCTTGTTGCGCCTTAGACAGACCTTGTGATCTTAGCCTCCAATTTTGTTTTTGTTTAATTATTCACTTATATATAGTCCTCCTGCTCCTGAACCACCTCACAAACTAAAACTCTGTTTTCTCTTATCCTCTGAGGGAGTGCACGAGGAGGAAGCCCTGGAAAGAGAGCGTTCCTCTGGTCCCAGCTCAGGTTGAAGTCAGGGACCCAGATGGGGAAACTGTTTTCAAAACTGGGACTGTCAAAGAGGCCTCCAAGGAATACTCAGAGAAGAGCGAGAACCACAGTGCCAGGAAATGTGGAGGAGAGTCCTCCTCCAGCAGGAATGAAGGGCTGAGCTACAATTTAAGACTCACTAGGAACAGCCACTAGGTCGAGAAGGAGGAGCAAGGTTCAGGCTGAACCAAGGGCTTACAGAGCTGTCCAGTGGGAAACAGTAATGGAACCCAAGCATAAGGGCCACTCTGTTTGGTCTCTAAAATGCACCTAACAATACCATCGGTGTTTATTTTCATCACAGATTCTTGGCTAGGAAAAAGAGTCAAACATACTGGTTTTCTTTCTTACATTATGTTTTAAAATATTAGAGAACCCTGGAAGTTTTGTATAGCTATTTTTTTCAGAGGAACAAAATTTATGGATCTTTAGAGAAAGTCTATAGGAGAAAGTTGGCAGAATTATGTTTTCCTTCCTCATTAAGTTCCTCATTAATTCAGAATTGAGAACGAATGTAAACAACATATGACTAAGAATAAAAATTAAAAATGTGTGATGATGGATGCAACTATCAGTGCTCATCTGTTACAAACCATGCCGGGAACCAGAACAGACTCATTTGATCTCCATCTCCTCAGCAGGCTCCCTGGGTACATTCCTGGAGGATCTGGGTATGCCATATTTATTAGAGAAACAGTGGTAACATAAACACTAAATTTACTGAGTATTATTTTGTCCTGGTAGAAATGGAAATAGACACTTCTGCTACTCCAAGGATATGAACCCTCTGAAACACCTTTGAGGTTTGGTAATGTTGAATTTGTTCACCTTTTGCTATGTCCTCCAACCAGGGAACTTTCTGGAATAAGGTTTAGCACTGTGTACTTTCAAACTCTGTATCTTGTTCTGCTAGTTATTCTTTTCATTGCTGTGACAAAAAAAAAAAAAAAAAAAAAGCCTGACAAAAGCAACTTAAGGAAGGAAGGGTTTACTTTGGTTTACAGTTCAAGAGGTTACAACCCATCATGACTACAGCACACATGAGGCAGGAGCATGAGGCAGCTGGTCACACTGTACATGCAATCAGGTAGTGGAGATGCATGCTTGTATTCAGCTCACCTTCTTCTTTTTATTTATTTAAGAGAGAGAGAATGTGTGTGCCAGGGCCTTCTGCCACTACAAACAAACTCCAGACACATGCACTCCCTTGTGCACATGTGCAACATTGTGTGTTTGTGTCACTGTGCGTCTGGCTTACATGGGACCTGGAGATTCGAACATGAATTTTTAGTCTTCTCAGGCAAGCACCTGAATCGCTAAGCCATCTCTCCAGACATGGAAGGTGCCACCTACTGTTAGGGAGGGTCTTCCCTCCTCAACCAACTTAAACTAGAAAGTCCTTCTGACATGTCCAGAGGTCTGTCTCCTAGGTTATTCTAGACCCTGTCAAGTTGACAGTCAGTGTTAACCATCAAAGTCTATCACCTTTCCTTGATTGCCGTGTTTCCTAAATGTCCCCATGTTTTCAGGGTCCACACGCAGAGCTGTGTGAGTTCCAGTTTCAGACTACTCAAGCTATTCCAGAGCCCTTTGTCTCGATGGATACAGATTCTCATGATTCCTTCCTGTGCCAGGTTATGTTATTTGTTCTGTCCCTGCACACGGGTTCCTTGTGGTCACCACAGGTTTCCTGCCCCATTGGCTTTTGGCTTGGCACACTGACTTGCTTTGACTGATAGAATATGAGCGGTGTTGTAATCAGCCTCACCTTCCTGGGATAAAAATCCAGACCAGACACAGTTCATAGGAGGAAGGGATTTATTTGAAGCTTACAATCCAGCGGAATTCCATAATAGTGAGAGAGGCTGGTCCCATTTCACAGATCGAAGCAGAGAGAGAAACTATCACCAGCCAGTACCACACACAGGCACATAACTGCAACAAAACAGTAGGGAGCCAGGCAGAGCTCAGACTGCTCTTCATACCTTTAGTCTAGGACTCCAGATCTGCCCCAAACACACCTTAGGGCTGGAGGCAGTATCTCAGAAACACCTCTTTCAGCAAGGTAGCTGGAATCCAGAGTTATAAGCTTAATAAAACAACAGTGTATGGGGGACAGACATTCACACCACCACAAACAGAAGTGAACCTGTGTGATGACCACAGACATTTAAAGAAGCATCAATTCCATTTCTTATCCTCTCCTCTGAAGGACAATATATCCAAGGTGGATGCACCCCAGGTGCACCTTGGGATGAGAAAATCCATGGAGCAGACATGAGCCTTAGACTGAAGCCAAGTCCATCTAAGAAAGTGAAGGATAACTGATGACAGACTCACAAATAGTACACAAAAATTTGACTGTGGAGTTTAAGGTCACTTATTAAGAAGCAAAAAGCTGACCAAGTGCTGGGGAGAGGTTTCAGTTGATACAATGTTTGCCTTGCAAGCATGGGAACCCAAGTTCAAATACCCAGTACTCACATATAAATGCTGGGAATGGCAGCATATTCCCATAATCCCAGTGTTGAGGAGTCAGAGACAGGAAAACTCTCTGGGCTTGCTAGTCTACCTTAATCGGTGAGCTTAATATGTAGTGCAAGACTCTGTTTCAAAATATAAGGTGTGGGACTGGGGAGGAGGATCATCAGTTAAAGGATCTTGCTTGCGAAACCTAATGGCCTAGGATTGGTTCACTAGCCCCCATGTAAAGCCAGATGCAAAGAGTGGTGTAAGCATCTCATCTGGTATTTGTTTGCAGCTGTCAGAGACTCTGGCACTCCCCTCGCTGACACAAATAAGTTGAATATTAAACAAGTAAGGTAGAGAACAATTGAAGGAGACCTCTGACATTGGCCTCTGGCGTCCATACACGTACCTGCATACACATGCCCAAGCACATGCAAACACACCTACCCACACACGGCACATGCACCTATGAAAAAAAAGCCAACTAACATTTTTAATTGATGGTGTCTGTTGTCCATAGCAAATTTATATGCACTAAGCATGTGTCAATAGATAGCAATTGGTTATCTGGATTAACCCTCACAAGTCACCCACCCTGAGCACTAATATTCCTATTGTACAAATGAATGACCAATGATGTGAAACATAGAGTACTTTCCTGAGGACATTCTGACACCAGGAATCTCGGGTTCTTAAGTAAGTTTTTACCCTGGCCTTTGCTCTTCTCAATATTGCACAAGATATCATGAGTCTTGTAAGGTAGACACTGAGGTTTCTCAGTGTATCTTTTAGCTCCACTATCAACACTCCCATGTCATTTCTTCCTGGCTACAGTTTCTTTGATGGTACAACAAGAATACATTGGGGCTGGAGAGACGGTGTAGCGGGTAAGGTGTTTGCCTGCAAAGCCAAAGGACTCAGGTTCTATTTTCCAGGACCCATGTTAGCCAGATGCTCAAGGGGGCACAAGTGTCTGGAGCTCATTTTCAGTGGCTGGAAGCCCTGGTGTGTCCATTCTTTCTCTTTCTCTGTCAAATAAATAAAAATTAAATTAAATTTAAAAAGAATACATTGGAAGGATTAGGTTCTGTTATGTTTTGGATGTACAATGTCTCCTATAGGCTCATGTGTTTGAATACTTGGTCGCCAGCTGGTGATGTCATTTTGGGAAGCAGTGGAACCTTTGGGAGGTAGGATCATATCGGAGGTAGTGGATCTCTGGGGAATAATCTTGAGGGTGATAGCTGACTCAGTTTCTTGCCTTCTTTCTGCTTCCTGGTTCACTGACAAGTGAGTAAGCAACTGCACCATGTTCCTACCACCACCAAACCTCGACCATCACCACCACCATGACCACCAGAACCTCCTCCTCCACCACCTCCACTATCCTCACCACCACCATCATTACCTTCACCACCACAAGCACCTCCTTTTCCACTACCTCCACCATTACCACCACCACCATCAACTTTGCCACCACCAGCACCTCCATGTCCATCACCACCATCACCACCACTAGAATCTCCTCTACCAGCTCCTCCACCATCATCATCATCGCCTTCATCACCCCCAGCACATCCTCCTCCACCACTTCCTCCATCACCACCACCACCAGCAGCACCTCCTCCTCCACCACCTCCATCATCTCCACCACCACCATTACCTTCACCACCACCAGCACCAGCACCTCCTCCTCCACCATCACCACCACCACGCCTTCTCTACTATGGGCCGTATCAAGCTGCGAGCCTAAATAAACTCCCTCTCACTCAAGTTGCTTCTTGTCAGGTATTTGTTCACTTGGATAAATAGCTAATACAGGGTCTTTAATTTATTCACTGCAATACTTAGAAGTCTATATTAGGAGATTACACATGCAAACTTGTATTTTCAGTAGAGATGTACTACGGTTACTTGAAAGCCTGTGTTTGTAACTTCATTGCAAACTACTTTTCAGAATGTCAGCCATGGTTGTGTTCAAACTCCAGCTGTCTGGATGTGTTCACTCACTGTAAAAGGAGTCAGGAGTGAGTCATGAAACACTGCACTCTCTAGGCCTTTCTGACTTCAAGTGCTTTGTTTCTGCAGCCTTTTAATAAGTTCCCATCTTTGGTTTGTCTCAGCCGAAGGACGTGTAGGCTGTTTGCAACCTAAGACTGAAGCTGCATTGGTTGACCCCTAAAATCTTTTCCAGCAACATCAAGTCCATTGACTACTCCAGGTACCTCAGGGACTTCACGTCCAACAAATTCTTGATTCTTATCGACAACCCCTCTTTGATCTGATCCTACATTTATACTCAGACTTGAACATGTTGCTTCTTCCTAACTGATCCTTCAGCTTATTCTAAAATCATGCCTTTCCCAAACTGTTGTGGGTTCAGCATTCTGAATGCTAATCACCTTTCTCTACCTAAGGCATAGGAGCCTGTTCCCCTGGTAACCTGATAAGGTAATTAAAGTAAGAACTTGACTTTCCATTCTAGCTCTCCTATCAGCTATTCCTTACAACTAAAAAAAGATACTTTCTTTAAACTTTTTTAAAAGGGAAAAGATTATAATCAGGAAGGAATATTTCTAAATAGACAGAAGAATTTTCCTACCATTTAGAAGAGAATTGCAATAATTTTTTTGAAAACTTTTTATTGACAACATCCACAAGTCTAGACAATAAACCATGGTAATTCCCTCTCACTACCCCATTCTGCCTCCACGTGCTCCTCCACGGGATCCCTTCTTCTTTCTAATCAGGGTCTCTTCCATTTTGGTGTCATCATTTTCCCCTCCTATTCTGTAGGTCTTGTATAGGTGGTGTCAGTGACATCATGGATATCAAGACCTCTTTGTGTCTGGAAGACAGTATTGTAAGCATTCTTCCTCTTCTTTTGGCTCTTACATTCTTTCCATCTCCTCTTTTGCAATGGACCCTAAGCCTCAAGATGTTTGATAGAGAAGTCTCACTTAGTGCTGAACACTCCACTGTCACTTCTTCTCAGCACTATGGTGAGTTTTAAATCATCCCAGTGGTCACTATCATCTGAAAAGAGAAGTTTCTCTAACCCAAAGTGAGAGTAGCATTGGTATATGGGCATAAACATAAGTATTTAGAGGGCAGTTTGGTGGGTATAATATATCCTTTTAGCTAGACTACAGTAGTCATTTCTCTCCTAGGGCACATGACCTCCCCAGTAATAGGCTTTTGACTAGGTTTTTAGTATTTCCTCCTGTGAAGTGAGCCCCCAACATTGCACCAGTTGGCATATTTAGTGTGGCTGACCAGCTGTAAGGCTTTTTCCAGTATCCTGACAGCTAGTCAACAGGGAGGAGGCTTCCAGCTCACCTCCAGTTTGATTTCTCAGTGACCTACAACTCAAGCACGTGGAGTCTTCAGCAATAAGGTCTTACCATCAAGTTCTGGTGGGTAACCAAGAGCCTTGGCAATGGACTACAATGTTTGAGGGCATCAGGAACCTCCCTGGCGAGAACTCCCTAGCATAAGTATCCAACCCGGGGCACTGAAATTTTGGAATGATTTCTGAAATCACCAGAACAGAGTTAACTATGCTTTCCCTGAAGAACAGGATCAGACTCGAGTGTGCATCAGACAATAATGCTTTCGGAATTCCCATTCTCTTTCAAGATGAAAAATTACATGTTCAAAATAACTTCTAAGCATATCCTGGTCAGCTCTATGCTCCTGGAATGAACCTCCAAACCAGACACAGTCTATGGGAGGAACAGCATTTATTTCAGGCTTACAGATCAGGGGAAGTTTTGTGATGGTGGAGAAGCTGGTTCCCTTTACCAAATCTGTGCAGAGAGAAAACCCTCCACCAGCAACACCACAAGCAAGCCGCTCTGGGTCCCCGACCCCGACCAGAGCTCAAGCACTCTGCATACCTCAGGCTGGAATTCAGATCTGTCACCATTGCCCGCCCCCCCCCCGGCCCCCGCAGGAGTCTTCCTGCTAGGGGCAGAAGCTGCAAACTCAACTTTAATAACATCTGAGTCTATTGGGGGACACAGATTCAAACTACCACAAAGCAGCAAATTTAAAAATCTTTAAGCTGTTTAATCTTATGTTTGTGGACTTCATGCATGTATCTGTTTTTATCGTACTCATGCCCCCTTACCCTCTCTTGTCCCATCCCACCCCCACCAATCTCTCCTTTATGCCAATTAATCCACTTCCTGCTCTCATGGTTTAAAATGTGTAACCTTGGATTAAGACAGTGATGTGGGGTGGCTTAATTCAGAGGAAGAGGTTGGGAATCCAAGCCTTGTGGCAAATGTCTCCCTACCACTGAGATCACTGTCAAAGTCACCCTAGAAAGAGCTCAACCAACCACACCTGAATGTGAAATTTAAAAATACCAAGTAGGAGTGAGCTTCCTCTGGTTAAAAAGGACTAATTTTGCAGCTACTTTCTGTCTGGCCAAGGCTATTATCATCTTTCTGACCGAGTTCCATGGCTCAGTAAGTTCAGAAATAAGTTATTTGGAGGGAAGTATTTATTTTCAATAGGAAATGCTAAAATATACCTCCTTTCCCCAACATGTATTAAAATTGTTTTTATCTGGTTCACTAAAACGAATTCACTCAGAAAAGGTTGGAAGCCAAACCTGACACCCAAGTCTTCAGGCATTTAGAATTCTAGTCTTGAACCCAAAGAAGAGGCTTTAAAGCCTGTCGCTTTCCCTACATGATGGCATTAATTCACTGTCTTATGCATAATTTATTGGACAAACAATAGGCTTGCATTAGCATATGAAAGCAGGTGTCAGTCTAGGGCTCCTGGTACAGTAAACTCATAAAGGAAGAATCTCACTAAATAGTTAAGGCTAATGTCCTGATGGAATCTCACCTATTAAACTATCTGAGCTGGGAAGTAGCACACACCTGTAATCCCAGCACTCTGAGGGTGGAGCGAGGAGCCTCAAGTGTTCAAGGACAGCCTCTGCTTCATTGTGAATTCAGGCTAGCTTGGGACTACATGAAAGGCTGTCTTAAAAAGAAAAAAAATTAATTAACTTTCCACAAAGAAAAGCAAGCCATGTGTCCATATCCTAGAATACAGCAGTACTTAATTTTTTGCACTGGGATTTTAGTTCCTTAAAAAGTCCCATGTCCACTCTTTCTTGAGATGTCTGTGGTGGGTAAGATGAGGAGGAAACTCTTCATCTGAGGTTTTTTCAGCTGTTCCAGTTAAATCATGCTCCATATATGGTGACGCTTCTGCATGGGGTAGGGGTGGCCTTCTTATAGGGTTAACCTAGCTTAGTCACCATTAATGAGGGAAAGCCCTGTGTGCTTGCTGCCTATAGTAAGTCTATGCCTGGGAAGAAGTTCTTCTGGACACAGCTCATCCACACTAAAGCCTCCAGAATCTTGTAGAACCCATCTCTTTTCACACTAATTTCTTCTGTCCACATCAGGAAAAGTATATATGGTATGAAAAAATGTCAATGATAGATAGATTCCGGTATTCTAAAGGCCACCTTTCTGAGTAGGGACAGGAGCAGTAATTCCCTTCCTTCCAACAGGAGATACAATTCCCACACATCTCTGGAATTCCTCAGGTGAGTATTTTCATTGATCAAGAGTAACCATGTCATAAAGAGGGAAGTGGAACATAAAGACCAAACTAGAGAGTAGATTCTAGAAAGCCCTGGCACACCCATTCTCTCTCTCCCTCTATCTGTCTTTCTCTCTGTGTCTGTCACTCTCAAATAAATAAATAAATTAAATTAAAAAAAAAGAGAGAGTAGATTCTAGGAGGTGCCAAGAAAACTACAAAGTAGAACTTAGAAAATAAAGCTTATCTGGAAGTCATTTATGAAGATGCATGTACGTCTTGTCTCTGCAGATTTTCCTACATCCCAGCAGTCACAGAATGTCAGAATTCCACATGACTCAACAACACAGCAAGAATCTAACACTGGGATGTTTGCAGGTGTCCATGGGTGCTGACGCTTGATTCCATTCACCTGAACTCTGAAACTCCAACTACAGGGGTTGCATTTGTGCCTAGAAGTTAAGTGACTAGGGATCTGAAGGCTTTTAGATGGCTATTTCTGTAGCCCTCTTGTTTATTGTATTTCCTTCTCTCATTCTCAGCTGTACCCAAGGGCCCATTATCATGCCAAGAGAATGACGGGGATGCACATTTAGAAGTAGAATGCAAGGAGTAAAATTCTGCAAAGCACTTAGCCCAAAATAAAGCAGTGAGTTGAAGGGAGGGTATTTCATCCCCCAAGAATCCGGCAGAGGGGACTGGCTCAGAACATTGACTCGTGCACGGAATGGGAGATGTGCCCACAGGATCCCATGTTTGAACACTTGGTGCCCAGCTTGTGCCACTGTTTTGGAAGACTGTGGGACCTTCAGGTCGTGGAGCCTTCCTGGGGGAAGTGGGCACAAGGGACCAGCCTTGAGGATTGAAAGCCCGGCCCCACTTCCTGTCAGCTCTCTGCTTTCTGTTCCAGCAAGATGTGTGTGGTGAGGCATCCCAGCTTCATAACACGAGCTTCCTGCCACTGTAGCCTCAAACTGTAAGCCACAGTGAGCCCCGCCTTTCTTGGAGCTTTTGTTGGGTGCTTTGCCACAGCAGTGAGAAAAGTCAGTAATAGAATGACCACCAGTGAGATCTTTGCTAGCGCCCAGCCCACTGCCGTAACCCAATCTTCGCAGTCTTGGAGCTGAGCATTTTAGCCCTGTCCATTATTTCCCCACTCCTGCACAAGAGTTCACTATCAAGAAACCAAGGGAGTTTCCATTTGCAAGCCCACAGTTCCATTCCTTTTCCCAGGGCATCCATGTCTCAGTATGCAGGTCCCACACTCCACCTCCAGAAGCCTGATCTCTACCTTCAGGTCACAGGCCACATCATCCCAGAGACACTGTTGGTGAGACATCTCCATGCCTCAGAAAGCTCCACTTTCCACTACTGCTATTGATAACCAAGTCTGACTTCCTAGGGGGAGAGTTTGGGTGTTTTCCTAAAGTCTTCCTGGATGACTGCATTGTGGGTACAGCAGATGGGGCTGAAAAATCACCAGGGTAATTGGAGGTTAGGCTTGAAGATTCTATTACAAGTGGAGTTCTACTTTATTATGAGTTAAATTAGCTTCTGATGATTAGCCTCGGAGTCTATTCTCTCTATCAGCATTTGAATCTTTAGGAAAATGTGTCCCAGCTTTTAAATAGCTGACTTGCAAACTGACTGGAAACTCATGAGTGAAAGGATGCTGGTGGGCAAAGACATCCCACTTAGAGCTGGGCTGAATGCTCAGTGGGTAGCATGCTTTGCTGCATGGTCATGAAATCCTGGGGTCACATCCCCAGCACCCATGTAAACACCATGTGATGGTGCAAACCTATAATCCCAGCAGTGGGAAGGTAAAGGCTAGGGGTTCTTGGCTAGACTCACTGAAGTAGGGGTTTTAGAGAGAGACTCTTGTGTCAAAAATAAGGTGGAAAACATTTGAGGAAGGCACTTGACATTGACCTGTGTCCTCTACACACACACACACACACACACACACACACACATGCACACGCACACCATACACAAACCCAGTCATCTTTTTATTGGCCTATTACTTGATTCAGTTCTGCTGGTATATGGTAGGTACTTGTCTTGGCCAACTGAGTTGAGGTTTTGGAAGATTGACTCTTCTAAGTAGGAAACTGCCAACATCTCTTCCAAGAAAGCTTCTGCTGTTGTTTTCTCACGATGATGTAACAGACTCTGGCATGCCTAAGGGCACACCGGGCACTGTGAGGAATTCCAGCCGTGCCCGAGTCCAACTCCTGACAACACCAGTAGTCACTTATGAAGTCTTCAACCCTCTTTCCTTCTACTCATGCGACCTGTAACTCACACTTATGACTACCAAGACTGAAATCAGCTTTGTACTTTGTGTATGTGTGTGTACATATGATGTGTGTGTGTGCACACATGCATGCACATGCACCAGACATGGATGCTGGATGTTTTCCAAACACTCTCTGCCACCTCCTTTCACCAATCCTGGAGCTCACTGATTTGGCTTGACTAGCTCTTCAGAAAGTCCTCTTGCCTCCACCTCCCCAGCTCTGGGATTAAAGAGGTGTGCCACCACGCATGGGTGTTGGGCATCTGAACTCAGGTCCTCATGCTTGCATGGCAAACACCTTTCTAATTGAGCCCTCCCCAAATGCCTTCTTTCTAATTTCCTGAGTAAGAAGCTGAAGTGAAGGGCTGCTCACATAGAGAGGGGGATAGGAAGGGGAACAGACAAGGGTAAGACTCTAAATCTGGGAAGAGTTTTCAACCTTTATTGGATGCACAAAAGATATACCAATGTCAAGAGTCTCAGTCATTGTAGAATCCCTGATATTATGAGGGAAAATATCCATTCAACTAAGTTAATTTCCGTTTCTTGAACGACCATTACAAAGCAAACTTTCAGAAAACAAAGAGTGTCATTTTTTCCCATCCAGGGCTGAGAAGCCCAGAGCTGAGGGCCCGGCTCATTCTCCTTCCCTGCCTCTGTGGCTACCCTTTCCCGACACTCTCAGCTCGGCCTCCAACCTCACCGTTCCAGCCAGGGACGACATCTACATGCTAGCTTCCCCAGGAAAGCCTCTTTAGTTCCCTCAGCACAAAGCTCTTTCAGTCAGGCCCAGCTCCACTGCATCAATTTACCCATCAGAGGGCCACTTTACAGCGTCAAATGGCTTTGAGTCTGTCACTTTTTTGAGTAACCCTGGCCATAAGAGCAGCTGCTGTTTCCCTCAGGCTGAGCTCCTCGTGAGCCTGTCTGACCAGCAAGCTGTTCATAGGACTAATGCGTTCAGGATGGGGCTGGGCTCATCCAAGAAGCCGCTCAAAGGACAACTGCTCATTGATACCTTCCAGGAGAGTGTCCACGACTGGACTGTCAGTGTGAGTCCTGCTTCCTTCTGCTGTGGCTCAGGAATTGATAGAAATATGAATACAGCCTAGGGACATGTCAGATAGATGACTGCAGCTCCTGAGTTATTTCACGTCATTCCATCCTATTATCCCATGAATATGCCTCATTAAATGGACCATTGTCCTTCAGGACATGATGTGACCTTGATGCTGCCCTCTTCACAGGGCTGTAGGCCCCATTAGACACTGAGTCATGTCGGTTTCTCCCTCATGTCATCATTTTTATCTGTGTCTCTTCTTCCTATTGAGACATCACAGTGCTGGTGACAAGGGGGCCCTGAGGCCTCAGAGCAGCATCAACTCCCTGCAGTTCACCTGTGGAGTCTATGGTCGCCTTTAATTGAGGGGAGCCCGTCGTGCATGGATTGTCGGCAATAGTGAGCCACGTCCCAGGGTCTTTCATCATCTCTTTCATTTGTTTGGTTATTTATTTGGTTTTTTGAGGTAAGGTTTTACTCTAGCCCAGGCTGATCTGGAATTCACTATGTAGTCTCAGGGTGGCCTCGAACTCACAGGGCTCCTCCTATCTCTGCCTCCCAAGTGCTGGGATTAAAGGTGTGTGCCACCACACCTGGCTTGTCATCATCTCTTAGATACCCATTATAGTCATGGTATGCTCTTTAAAAATCACAAAAACAGGAGGGGGGTAAAGAAGCAATTGTTTTTTAAAAGAATGAAGAACACTGATGGGAACAGATACCTACACAAGACCTTCATAACAAGAGGGAGAAAATAATAACATCAAAATAGAAGAGACACTAATTAGAATAAAGAAGGAATTCAATGGAGGGGAGAATGAGGGTGGTGGGAGGAAATTAGCATGGCTTATTGTCTGTACTTATGGAAGTTGTCAAAAAATGTTTACAAGGGCTGGAGGGATGGCTTAGCACTTAAGGCCTTTGCTTGCAAAGCCAAAGGACCCAGGTTCTATTGCCCAGGACCCATGTTAGCCAGACGCACAAGGGGGCACACACATCTGGAATTCATCTGCAGTGGCTGGAAGCCCTGACACACCCATTGTCTCTCTTTCTCTTTCTTCCTCTTTCTCTGTTAAATAAATAAAAAATAACCTTTTTAAGTTTACAAAATGAAATAAAAAAGAATGAAGAACACTAAACATTATGATAGAGAAATGTATGTTCTCCTCCCAGGGGTTGTGGAAACAGCTTCTAGCTGAGGTGTTGGAATGAGAACATGCATGCTGGGCTAGGCGCTGAATCAATCCCGTTTGCTTTCACCTCGACAGTGCATCTTGTCACTTTCCACTGTCCTGCATCATCCAGTGCAAGAATCCCACAGATCAAGAAAATCAGATTTCCTCTGATCAAGAGGAAGGCATTCTCTTCAGCAAGGTGAGAATGAAGGAACTCAAAGAACTCAGAGGTAGTGAAAATATTAAATCCATTTTGTGTCAAACATCCCATAGAAATCTTACAGTTATTATTACTTTTCTGTAGTCTACACTGTCAGAGAAGCGCTGACATTCAGCAGACATGCTAACCACAGGCTGAGGACTGTTTGAGAGAAGGACCAGGAAAAGGATGGATGGATGGAATATTAGCTCCCCCAGCCCCCATTCTACCTGGATGAATGTGCTTCAGTGGAGAAGGGAACCACATTCCTATTGATTACCATTATTTCCTTCTCAAATACTTGTCTTTTATTTCTGGCATTCATCACAGTAAGGAGAGGAACTCAGGGATAACTAATCTCAGCAGCTTCTCTGTGGGCTTAAAACAAATGCACCTAGTATTTCACCAAAGGATGGCTTCATGTACAATGTGTGGTTTAGACACAGGTACCTTAATTTATTTTTAGCTTGCTCAGCTTATGTACAAATAAATAGACTAAACTAATAATTCATCAGTTTATTTTAAATATGAATTTGGATATGAGTATGTTAGTATTTATAAGTAAATATGTTAAAATATCTGAGGTCACTATCATTCCATAGAGTAGTGAGACAAAGAGATATAAAAATTAAGGTTTTGTTGTTAAAATACACAACCATACAAGAATAAAAAAAAAAATACCTCAGGGGCCTGGGGAAATGGCTCAGGGGATAAAATGCCTGCTATGCATACCCCAATGCCTGAATTCTGATCCCCAGAATTGTGTAAAATCTGGGTGCTATAGGGCTAGCATCTACAATCCCAGCATGTCTATAGCAGACTAGAGAAAGACAAAGGTGAATCCTAAAGGCCAGCTAGCCTAGGGAATGCAGTGAACAGTGAGAGAGACGTCAGCTCAAATGAAATGGAAAACAGAGAGTGACACCCCGAATTGCCCTCTGACCTCTATGGACAGTGTAGTACTCACATTCTTGCACACGCACACATGCACACACACACACACACACACACACACACACACACACACACAGAGCAAGAAACAAATCACATGCTTAATGCCTAAGGAGGTATACACACATATGATCACCTGAAGAAAAAAGACTTCTCTCAGTCTGATTTCTACCCATGTTTTAGAAGCATGCATGTTGCACAAAATAAGGGATGACCATATACCTGCATTTACCTAACAAACACTGCACACCTGTTCAGCAGATACCAAGGTGCCTGTTGTGCATCCAAAGGTCAAAAACAAGGTACTTTACTTGTTAATGGTAAGTCCTGTGACAGAAAAGGTAGCACACACATATCTTTGTGTGCTTTTGTAAGATCAATGGAACATTTTGTCAATAGTAGAACAGAATCTCTGTATAAGGTGTTTGTGAGGTATGGAGGAGTTGGTCTCAAAAGTGTCCTTAACGCCCTAACTCCCCCCATACAGGCCTTAAATGGCCATTCTTAGCAACACGGTTTCAAAGAAAGTGTTGTCAAAACAGGATCAATTTTCTTTGACCCTCTTCTAGTGATACTGGACCCCACAGTTCAGCAGGCTGTGTTGCTGCCCTCCATCCAGGCCTTAACATGTGTCGCCTCACTTTGTTCCCAGCATCAGGGACAACATGCCTGCAGAGAAGTTTGATTCTCCTGCCTGGGGTTCTATCACTCTCTGTTTCCCTGGCCAGCCTTTGATGCTTCCCTGTTCTGCAGTGAGTGGGAGAGGCAAGACGAGAGGTTACTGCTTTGGCGCAGAGTGGGCTGCCTGCACTGTCCACCCTGTGGAGCAGGGAGGGTCATGTTCAGCCACAGAGAGGAAACCTGGAGGCACTGCAGCCTCATCGGTGAGGAGAGCAAACCTAGAAGGGGAACTTAACTAGGAGATAGCTCCCTGGCAACCAGAGAGAGCCTTGCTTGAGTTCACTTCTCTCTTGGTTATTTCATAGAAAATATTTCAAACTTGAGAAACAAAATCTTATGATAATTGCCATGCTGCAGGAATTTCTCCGGAGCCCAGAAGAATATGGAGAGTTTGCCAATTCATCTTCTAAACCAGTAGCACAGGGACCTGAAACTCCAAGGAGAAGACATACTGGGTAGAGACTAAAACAATGACACAATCCCACTTACAGCCTCAGCATCAACTACCCTCAATTAAAGCCTCACCAACTGATCGTAGCATAAAATTCAATTCAATTAAAAATGGCTGGGTGGTTTCTAATCTAGGAATGCAAGGATGATTAATACAAGGAGGGCTGTTAATGTAATACTTCTCATGTGTTTTATAACTTGAACTTGAAGTTGATGGGATGCTGGGAAGCTGCTGTAGGAAGGAGAGAGGCACAGGCATTGTTTAGAACCAAGCTGCTGACTAAAGTTAGGTGAATTTTTCACTGCTGAACTTCTTAGCATTTTCACATGCTAATGCGTTGGTAGGTCTATAAGAAGAGAAGGCACTATACAGCTTTTCCCTAAATTGTTTGAGCCATCAGATCCACTCCCCTATGGAAGAAGTGTTCTCTGGCAAATATTTTTAAAGGAGCTTATGTTAATTTAATTCATTTTATCGGACATTCAAAAAAGAAATACCATATGCTTTCTTCAACACATGCCCAAAAAGTTGATAAAATTGAACACCCAATCCAAATATATATATTTTGTACTTGACTAAAAGAAAACATCTTTAACACCCACTTAAGAATACTTCAGCTAAAATAAAAGCCCACAGTAATGGTCACTTGTTAGAGGTATACCTCATTAAAACAAGGAACAATGCTGCTATTTTTTTCTTTAATATTATCATGGATATTTTACTTAATAGAATTGAAGTGTGCTCACAATGAGGAGAAATAGAAATCTATGTAGGTGAAATCATTGTTCAGAGATAATAAAAGGAAATTATGACTTTTACTTGAAAAGTGAGCTTGATCAAATAGTTGAATATAAAACTACTTAACATTTTCCTAGTTGGTAGAAGGTAAAAATATATTTTCAAAACAGTTCCAATGCAAAAGACAGCTCTCACATCTAAGAGATAATTTATTCTGAGTCAAACAGGAGTGTCTGTGGCCAGGAACACAGATGAATGTCGTGTTCTAATGGGGAATTGGTCTCATGAACTTTTTATAGTTACAGAAGAAAAGAAAGTCACAAATCAGGGCACTTACCACATCCATTGGCAGGGACAGCCCATAGGGAGATCACAGCAAGGCTCGGACTCTGTGCTACAGGTTTCCAACGTCACCTGATGGCATTCTTAGCTTTCGTGTTGTTGGAGCTGGTCATCCCTCAACACACCCAAAGGTTTCACCTGAGAGTTGAAGGGATGGTCATTCTGACCCAGACTTGGGAGATGAACGCCTATGAAGGGACTGAAACTAACCAGGCCTGTCTGTAACAGTCCAGTTCTCCATAGTCACAAGGTTCTAATCATCACCTTGTATAATCTTCAGCATAGACAATTTTTTTTTTCTGGAAACTTCTGTTCACAACAATTTTCTCTTATAACCAGAGCCACTAATTAAAAAATGCAATGGTCTAAGTAACCCTAGATTCATAATAAGAGCAAAAGTATAAAAATACTGGGGAATAATCTTGGTAAAAATTATGGGAGAGGGGTGAAAAGATTGTAAAAGTGTCAGGCATATCCTGAGGCACTGTCCTCCTCACCCCAGAGAGGATGTCTGATGTATTCATGACTCCACAGTGAATACCAATAACTCCAATGAGAAGGCCCTCAGCGGAATGGGGGCCAGGGAGAGGGGATATAAGATGATCGTCTGAGAGGAGTATGGCCAACACATGATTTGTTCATACAGTAAAGTTCATAATTAGCAAAAAAGTTATTTGGAAAAATTATAAGACTTTAAAGATGGGGTTGTCACTGTGGGAGGAGAAGAGTAGCAATAACGAAGCCTTAGATAGATCAGCTCACTCTCAAATATAATAGTAGGTCCAAATACTGTTCTGATTAAAATTCACCAGTACAAAACTTAGTGCAGGGGCTGGTAATGCAGCTCAGTTGGTAGAGCATCTGCCTACCATGCATGAAGTCCTGGGTTTGATGACCATAACCACAGGCACCCAGGCATGGTAGAAGCCCACATCTGTAATCTCAGCAATTGTAGGTGGTGGCAGGAGGATCAGAAGTTCAAGGTCATGACTACATATTGAGTTTGAGGCCAGCCTGTCTACATGAGCCCTTGCTTCAAGGAAAAACCAAACTCTGCAAATATTGTGACAACATGGGATAAAATGTGAATACCACTCAAGGAATTATAAGGTCTATACTTTTAATATAAAATAATTGTTTGGTTGAGGATTGAAGGGGCACACATGGGCAGAAGGGCACATGTTCCTATCAGAGTGTTCTACAGATTCTTTCCTGGCTGCCCCACTGAAACATCTGATGTCCCACCAGGGTGACCACCTCTGGTTTCCTCAGTCTGACAGCATTTATCACCTCCTGACATAGAAAAGTTTTTTTTTTTTTAATTTACTGTCTTTTCCTTCCATAAAACTGCAGATTCAACATATGTCATTTATTTAGGTTCATCTATGTTTTCCCAGGGCCTAGAATAACACTTGTCAAATAATAGAGGCTCAATTAATATTTGTTGATTGAATGAATGAATCCCCACCTAGCCTCTGATAGTCTTCTCTATTTATTCTCTTTCCTGAATTCACTGGACACTTTGACTCATTCATTTTATGTGTGACTGCCTTCATTCCTATCAGCATTTTCATACCTTAGGTGCTGCTACTTAGGGATGCTTCATTTGTCTTGGAGTAGACTTGCTGTGTTGTAATGAAATTGCAATTTATAAGAAGCAGAGCCCAACTATTTTGGGTCAAAAGCTGCATTTTAATCTGAGTCTGCCCCAGATTTCTGGAGACCTGCATTTGGACTTGGTTGGCTCATATCAGTAATTTATTTAAAGAATATTCATTTATTTTGTGTGATGTGCAGGTATAGATGCCACGGTGCATGTGTGGATGTGAAAGGACAACTTTGAGGTGTCTGTACTCCACCTTCCTTGAGATGGGATCCTTCCTGCTGCAAAAGTCAGACTTCAAATGGATGTCAGACTAGATGTCCTTTAAGCTTTGGGTTCAGCTCGTGTGGGTTCTGGGTAATTGAACCAGGGTTGGTAGAAATATGAACTTAGATCAGCAGGCTTTACAAGTAAGAAACTTTAACCAATGGGCCATCTCCACAGGTCCTCATCTTTGTAGTTTTCTTAAGTATTTTTAAAAGATATTTTTTGATTTTTTGATTTATTTATTTGAGAGTGACAGAGAAAGAGAGGCAGAGAGAGAGAGAGAATGGGTGCACCAGGGCCTCCAGCCACTGCAAATGAACTCCAGCTACATGTTCCATCTTGTGCATCTGATTTATGTGGGTCCTGGGGAATCGAGCCTCAAACCGGGTTCCTTAGGCTTCACAGTCAAGTGCTTAACTGCTAAACCGTCTCTCCAGCAGGCTGGTTCCCAAGGACAATGAGGCAGCTGCTTTGTGTGGTTGAGACAAGTCACTCATGGAGCCATATAGCCTACAGGCCTGCCAAATTGAAATCACAGCCACAGGCTAGGGTATGCAGTCTGCCCCTTTCACAGAAAATATACTAGAGCAGGAGGGAGACAGGAGCACATATGTCCTGAAATCTTGCCTGTTTAAGCCTTGGTGGCAAGGATCTACCCAGAGAGAAAAGGAGGCTATGATATCATGATGCCATAGAAACAAATGCTTTTCTCAATGTCTGGCCAAGGATGCCCCAAACACTTGTAATTTTATGAATGGCAGGAACATCCTTGTCATACAATTTGGTCTTAGTCCCTGGTTCCAGCCAACAGTCCATAAGACCCGTGGGACCTCCAGAGCAGTGTCTTTTTGTACGTTACTGGGATGACTGGCATCCAGGGCTCCTGGACAGACAACCATGGAAGGGATTACAGGACTGGAACTGTCATCTCTCGGAAGGAGAGGAGTTGGAGATGTGGTTCACTCACCCACATGCAATGGTTCCATCAACCCTGCCTATATAGCAGAACCATCGTAAGGCCTTTAACAAAGAGTTTTTGCACTTCTGATCTGGGGGTGGCAGGGGAGGAGTAGCACTACCTTTCCCATATTCTTTGTCCTGCGGGTCTCTTCCTCTTCATCATGGCTATTCCTGAGCTGTCTCCTTTATAGTAAGTTGATCTACTAGTAAACTTGTTTCCTAAACTCTGTGGACATTCTAACCCCAGAATAGCAGCCTTCTTTATATCCTTGAGCCAAGTGTTTGGGGCATAGGCCAACACTAAGGTTTTCTTCAGCAATCTTAGCTTTTCATATCCCATTTAACTTTTGCTCAGGTATAGTTGTAAAGCATAGAATTATTTCATATATATGAAGGACTAGAGGTAACATGCTCATAGATCCATGGGATATAAACTACCTAGGTTAAGAAATAGCCTTGTGCATTCAAACACCCATGGTCCTCTCTGGGCACCACGGCAGAGGTGACTGTTATTCTGGTTTTTGTATTTGTCATTGCTTTTGGCAGTATAGTTTTACTATCTGTGAATGTGTCCAAGAGCAGATTGTTATTTGGTTTTGCGTTTTTCATCTTTGAATAAGTGTTATTTTGTATTTATTTCCTTGCCTTTTTCCTTCAACATTCAGCTTCTGAGATTCACCTCTGTTAATGTTTGTGACTCTCATCTGTTTTCTTACCACTCTAGTGAATGCTGTTTGTGAATAGCTAACAACTCGTTTACCCATCTTGTCTCTGTGGGTATTTGAGACGCTTCAAGTTTCATTTTTTCCTCCTGTAAGTATCAGCACTATGAACATTCACACACCTGTGCAAGCGTTTCTCTAGAGAAATGTCTAGGAGTGGAAGTGTTAGGCAGAGAGGTGAGATAATTGGTTTTAAGGGATGGAACCAATTACACTCTGATCAGCCGCACATTCAAACCCTCCTGTTATTTGTCTTCAGAAATATGTGTATTTTTAGATGGAAGAAGTCTTGCCAATCTGGTGGGTGTCAAGTGATAGTTTTGGTTTGAATTTGCATTGCTCTGATTTCTAATGAAGTTTAGAATCTGTCTGCATGTTTGTGAACCAGTCATGTTTCTCCTTCTGTGAAATGCCTGCTCAACTTATTTCTTATTTTCAAGATTATTTGTCTTTTCCTTAATAATTTTCTTAGGAGTACTTTATGCTACCTCCTGCTTCTATGTGTTATAAATATCTCTTCTAGAGTGTCTCATTTTTCTATTTGGTTTTCCTTGGAACTCTTACCATGCTAACATTAAATTATTCCATTACTTGGTTGCAATGTAAGCACTGTAGGGTGGGGAGGAGCGCTATAAAGCTGTCATCAGCCAGGACAAAGCCGCCGCGCTTGTGAATGCACAGCAGCTGAGCTTACCTGACTAAGAGCTGCTCACGATGGGTGCAGGCAGCGTTCGCTGATGGGTGGATGAGGGTTGGTGAGGTGACTCTCCCTCCTCATGAGCTAAGTACAGCTAAAAGCTGGTGCAACATGAGGAGCCATTCTCTTTTGTGGCAGAGCCACTGGTAAGTGATGGGCAGAAGAAAGGACAAAGTGGAGTGAGGAGCATTGAGGAAGGATCATGTGGGAGCGTATGATCAAAATGCAATGTCAAGAAGCAATTCAATATTGAATAGATGAAAATGTGACATAAAATTAAGAGTAAATAAATACAACAAACAAAATAAAGTGGAGCAAAATGAAAACCTATACATGAATTTATTAATTAATAAAAATAACCATGTGAAAAAAAAATAACCATAAGTATCAATCCTTTCCTTCATAGTTTGTGTATGATGGGACTGTTTTGTTTGTATGGATGTGTGTGTGTGTGTGTGTGTGTGTGTGTGTGTGTGTGTGTGTAGTATTATGGTATGGTGTGTGCATGCATGTGTTGCAGTGTGTGTATGTATATGCACACACAATGTGAAGAAACCCGACGAGAACACTGACTGTTCTCTATCAGTCATCCTCATTTTTTCTTGAGATGGAATCCCTCACGGAGCCCACCGCTATTGTTTACAGTCAGACTAGTGGACCAGCTACCCACAGTGATTCTCCTGTCTCCTCTCCCTGCAGAGCAGGATGGCAGGCACTTATGGTCATGCCCATCTATTTATGTGGGTACTGAGGAGTCTAACTCAGGGAAAATCAGGCCATCTCAAAGGGGCTGTGTTTAAGAAACCCATCCCTAATCTGATATCCCATTTAAGACTTTTAGGAAAGCTTTATCTTTAGTTGACATCTAGTTAATTGAATAAATGGATGGAAAACACACAGAGAGAGAGACACACACACATTGTGTAACGTTTGCTTAAAGCCCCTTTAACTTGTCTTGCATCTTAAAATCACAAATCTTCTACATGAGCAATTTATTATTCTAACCACTTGTAGATAAAATGGTTTGGGAAGTCAGAAGTTTTCCTTTGAGAGGTTTCAAGCACAATTCTGTGCCTTTCTCCCTTCCTGGCCCTGCATTGGATTTACCCACTTGAATACTTTTTCTCACCCATCCTAAGACACTCACAGTTCCCTTAGGGATGTACACGCATGTTCCTATAAGCCCATACATGCATGTCTGTGCCCCCTTTCTTCTGCCTCAATCTCACCTCCAGTTCGGTCCCCGCCCCTCCCCGCCAGCAGAGTGATCACCTCTCGTATCTCTTGGGCAGGTCCCATCATTCTCCCTTCACTCAGCTTGTTTCCGTGTAAGAACATTCTTCAGTCAATGCTGTCTGCAGCTAGGGAGCTTTTATGTTCCTCATTTGTGAAATTTCACCACCTAGCCCTCTACCTGAAGACACTCACCATGACCTCAACTCTTACTTTGTAAAGTGACGTGGTTACTTGCGAGTCTTCTAAATGTCTTCCCACCTTCCCTGAGCTTTTGTGCTTTTGCAATTAGTTCTCAATCAAGTGAGTGTTGCTAGGATAAGCCACCAACTTCTATCTGACTTCCTTCTACTATTTGGGATTCTCTCCATGCCTCTCCTTTTCCTCATGTCACCTCCTGGGCTGATCTCATTTCCTTTCCTACCCCTTATTCACCAGCTTCTGGCCCTTCTCAGCATCTGCAGGTGGGCTCAGATGGTTTTCTTTAGGAGCCCAGGCTTGAATCGTGGATGGACCACTGTCTGATTGTTTCGGTCATGAGAGGAAAAGATCTCTCTTAGCCTGCGTCCTTGCAAAGAACAGCTATCCCTTCCTCAGTAGGCTGAGGGTTAAATACAACACAGTGTTTGAAGCCAAGCCGCATGCCACCAGACGGTGGGAATGCCATACATGTTCTCTTGCTTTTATTATCTTCCAGTTTACTTTCTTCGTTAGTATGCTCTTTAAACTTTGAAAAATAAATTTCTACTACTTCCTGAGCTAATGAATTAAAAACTTTTACCCTGTAATTAGGCCTTTTGAAACCAAGACTCGATGTCCTAATTCCTTTATTGACTAACTTCCTTCAAATTGCCTTGCTTTTCTCATTCAGTTATTACCACTTATCCAATAATATCCCAAAGAACACTAGAAAATACGAAGCAAAAGTAATTAAAACTTTCTGAACTTGTACATGCTGTTTTCCTCAAGGAGAAAATATTTAGGTGGTATCTTGGCCTTCCTATAGCTTGTATACTTTGTAGATGACCATTTCCAGGAAATTTTTTAGTGAAACGACATTTGGAAGAAATACATTAGGTATATGGCTTTTGAAGGAGTATTCTAATCTAATTATTTAAGGCAATCCATATTCATAAGTTGAATGCTGGCAGAAAATATTGCCTTGATGTATCTATTTTTCTAATAATCTTGACATGTTTTAAAGTGTAGCAGACAGAAGTCCAAGGCTCAGCGCCATCCACTCAGAGCACAGAGAAGCATCTACCAGGTGGGCCCAGACTTACATACCGGCTGGGGCAGAGAAGGGCATGAGCTCGGATCAAAGACGTTGTAGGGGAGAGGCCAGGGACAGTGAGCAGCAGCCCGGGGTTGTCAATGCTGCGTCTGCGCTCCTTGGCGGGACTGTGTGCTCAGAGAAGCTGGGCTGGGCATGGGGTGGGGCTGGCGTATGACTCTGTGGGCGAAGGGAAAGGTGGTCCTGGTTTTAGATCATTTCCATCAGATACCTCTAACTTATAAACAACAGAAACAAACAAACAAAAAAACAGTTCTGAAGGCTGGAAGCTGATGGCGAGGATGCCAGGAGATTAGCATGCGGGCAAGCGTGCTCTGGGCACACACATAGGGACCACAACGCCTACCACAAGTAGGCCCTGGGGCGGGGCGCTGGCTCACGGCTGCGAGGGCTTGTTGCTGAAGCATGAGGAGCTCTAGTGTCAGGTCCCACCACGCTGAACTTCCAGAACACGCGTGGAAGCTGGACCACGCTTGCCTCTAAGTCCGGAACACGCGCGGAAGCTGGACCACACTTATCTCTACATCCACTCCGAAGGATCAGAGACTTTGGAAACATCACTAGGGCTCACTGACAGAAAGCATCTCTGGTTTAGGGAGAGATCCCATTTCAAGGAAAGAAATACACAGATGGGGGATAACAGAATACCTGACGTTCTCCTCTGGCCTCTGCATTCACGCACATGTGGTATACCATACACCACACCACCACATACTACACACACACACACACACACACACACACACACATACACTTTTGTTCTAAAATACATTTAAATTCCTATTTCTCTTACCACTAGATCAGTTTTCAAGAGTCCTCAAAGAAACTAAGTATACAGGATGCAAAATTGCATGTTCTGAAAATTGTGCCTTAATGATCACAATCTCATTGACAGGCAATATCTAAAATAATAAGAAATAATGGAGAATGCAAGTATTTATCCATATTTTATAAGCACTGCTCCCATGAAAAATGAGCTAAAAAATAAGAAGAGTAATAAAATAATCAAGAAGCCTATTTTATTATAATTGTTTGGATGTTTCCAGTAATCCATCCTTTTAGATTGAAGAATACTTTATTTTCATATAGCACTTAGCTCCTTTCACCATGAAATGTTTATAATAGTTTCTTTACAATCCTTCAATATACTCTAAAACTGAAAAAAGAAAACAACTAAGAAATCATACATAAACCTTTCAATTATTTCTGTGCATAAGAGAATTACACAAAATTATTTTAATATGAACAGCTAATGAAAAATAAATGAAAAGTATTAATGGTATTTCTCTATCAAATTTATGGACATAAACAATCATAAAATATCTGTAAGAAAAAAAGTCCATTCAATGAACCTAAAACCATGGGGAAAACACCAGAAGCCGCTCACACTCATACAGCTTGATTATTTCTGAAAGCAAATGCTGCAGTTTTATCAAGTTGTTTTTTCTTTCTACAAAACAGTAACAGAAATATAGGGAGGGTGAGTTACATTTATAATATCACATAGTTTCAGCAGAAACTTATTTTTATAGAAATATAGAAAGAGGTCCATGATAGCTATTGGCATTGTTAAAGAAAAGCCCTAATGATTCCTTAGACACTTTGTGAAGAGCCCTTTTCTGTGGGTCTAGTGGAGGTTCAGTACTTAGTTTTTAATTTGTGAAGTGTTTATGGCAGGAATGAGCAGTGAACATTTGCACTTCTCCATAAAGCAAAACCGACCCCGAGTCCAGCAGAGATCACGGGCAGAATTAGTGGAGGTTTGAAAAGCTCCCTGCTTTTCCCCTTCAGTGAGTACAGTGGAAGAGATACAAAAATGCTTTTTGATCCAGAAAGATTGAAATTGGATTAGAATTCATATTTCTTCCCAAAGTCCTCACCATCCGTTTAAATTCTCAGTCTGTAAGCAACATGTGTGAGGTATTTCTCCCTGCTGGCTGGCCTCTTCCCTTGATACTTGGGTACAGCTCAGGCTGCGGGTGCTGGGGGTGACAGAAGTGATGGCCAGGTCCCTGTCCCCCGGAGCTGACTGCTCATGAAACACCACATCTTGTTGGAGAAAGTATCTGGCAAGAATCACTGATGGAATGCTTATGCCCTCACAAAATGGATACACTGTAGCTTATCCCCAGCAAGTGTCCGTGCAGGAGGAGACTCTATGAAGTGATTGGGTCTAGGTTATGAGAGTGGATGGAAGCTTCATGAATGGGATTACTGGTCTTAACAAAAAAAAAAAAAAAAAAAAAAACTACAGGAGAACTGGGATGTGACTCAGTGGGAGAGTGCTTACTGGCATGTCAAAGGTCTTGAGTTCAGTCCTCAGGACTGGAGAAATGGGGAGAGGGAGGATAAGAAGGAAGAGGGGAAATGAGAGAGATTGGGAGCCAGAATTCTCCTTATCTCTTTGTCTTGATCCACCCAGCTGCGCATAAGCAGCTGCTGCGACCTCATGTCTCAGCAAAGCCGCCTGCTGACACGCCGGCTTCACCATGGTGGACTGTTGCCCTCAAGTCCCAAGTTACAATAAGCCTTTCCCCACTTAAGTTGCTTCCTGTCAGGCATTTGGACACAGCAATGAGTCAGATAACCAGTGTGTTTTATTCCAAAGCATGTTCACCAAAATTATGAAATTCACAATCTGGCCTATGTCTTCCTGCCGCAAATGAGAACCACAGTGACGGGAGGGAATGTGGCCAGCACGTTATACCTAGTCACTTGCTCATGTGGTGCCCAGCTGGGCAGTCGACAAACCCTCAGACATACCCTGAGCATGGGTATCTGCACTTGGCCATGTCTGAGTCAGTGTTCAGCATGCATGTGTCTTGGGACATAAACACAGATACTTAAGATGCACACATCTATAAGTTGATTTTGAATTTAGAGACACAAATGCAATTGCTCTCAGACCAGGGTCTTTTGCACCAACTTGGGGCTCTCCTGTCCATTTCTGGGCTGCGGATTCATTCCTGTGACATGTTTATCCAGGGTGCACTCCTTGGTCAGTACCATGATCATTCTGGCATCAATCCTGATATTCCTGTTGTCACTGGGCGTGATAGTCATTGATTCATCCTCTCTTGTAAGTAAACCACATCCTGGTCTTCCTTGCCTACATTCTCTCTCTCCCTAGGGTCTCTTGCCCCTGCAAATGAATGCCTGTCTGGCTTTATGTGAGTGGTGGTGGGGAATTCAACCTGGGCCACGGCCAGCAGGCTTGGAAAGCAACCACTTTTAATCACCAATCTACTTCCCTGACCCTTCTTGTCTACCTTTGAGCCTCTCTTGGATTCATGGAAACTAGCCACTTCTCAGCTCAGCACAGTGCAGAGAAGTCTGCAAAGATATCTTACCTTCTCCATTACTCACTCCTTTCAGCCAAAGTTACCATTTTCAGGTTGCACCAGAACACCTATGACAAAGTAATAGAAACCTGCCTTCCCCAAGTTTTCTTGCTGACCTGCTCAGGTAGGTGCGGAATGGGGCATAGCATAGTCCTCTGTGCACCCGCAGGAATACTGTGACCCACACGTGGCAGGGGCAAGTTGTTTGCTAGAGGCTGTAACCCTGCCTACACTCTTCTCTCTCACTAGCTCACTTTAGCTTTTGATTCACTTTAATAGGGTCAAGCGTTACATTTCAACTCCCCCCCCCCCGTCAATTTGTCTCCATTGAGAGTTAGCTCACTTGGCATTGACATTGTTGCATCAGATTGAGTCAACCCGAGCCCCAGTTCCACCTCTCAATAAGTGGGTGCCAATGACCTTCCTGTACCTCAGCTTCTTCACCTGTAAGTAGAGACTATGATAATGATATGACAGTGACATGGTGCATAAAGCTATTATAAGGATAAATTAAATGAATTTATGTAGTGTGCTTAGAGCAGGACCCACAAAACAACATATGCTATTTTGCATTTACTTTTATCTTCTGGCATTCATTAGATGAATCACACTCTCAGAAAAGCTCTACGGAAACGGTAGAAAGGACAAGTCAGCTCATGTGGGCGGTGAGGTGGGCAGCGACAGACACACTGATAAGGATGAGCGTGCCTAAGGGGGAGGAAGGTCACAATGGATCCTTAAAGAATTCCAGTGTCTTCTGCAAAGAGACAAGGAAAGAAAGAGACAGGAGAGAATGGGACAGAGATATAACAGTTTATAATTTTGAGTAAGTGCCCTGAAAAGTTAATGACCCTGGTTCCTTGGTGAAAGAACCAGATGGTCCAGACAAGCTGGTATCAATGGGCTTTGTTTGGAAAAGTGAGTTAAAGATGTGTGTGTTAACTAACATGGTGTTAGTCTGTTAGCCAGAATGGCATAAAAATAATAGAAAGTTATTTCTCACTATTCTAGGTTTTTTTGTTTTGTTTTTGTTTTTGTTTTTCAAAGACAGAGTCTCTCATAACCAAGGTTGGCCTGAAACTTCCTAGGTGGACAAAGCTGTCCTTGAACTCCTAATCTTCCTGCCTCTACCTGCAATGGTTGGGATTACTGGTGTGCACCACCATGCCCAGCTTACACCTCACTGTTTTGGAGGGTAGGAAGCCCGAGACCAAGCTGCCAGTGTTGGTGGCCGGTGGTGGTCTTCTTCCCTCTGGACAGTGACCTCCAAGACTGGATTACCAGGGGCTTTTCCTGGAGCCTCCTGGATAAAGGTATGAATCCTAAATGTGGGAGAACCTTCACTGCCTAGGGGGTCAGGGAGACATCCCTGTCATCCCCAAGCCCTAGCAAAAGCACACAGTATGTGAGGAATAAGTATTTGTTGAGTAAATATGGAAGAAAATCCAAAACAGCTGCAAGGTCAGGTGGAGACCCTGGGCTTTCTGTGTTTGTCAAAGCCTCTGTCCTCCACAGCTCTGGCACGTGCAGCTGGCTGCCCTCCACGTCAGCCCTGTGGGGACCACTACTTGGTATATTGTCTTTGCTTCATGCTTCTAGACTCAGACAAAACTACGGACTTTCTACCTTTTATTAATGTCCTCAGAAATCCTTGAGGCTAGCCAATGTCTAAGAGCACAGCAGGAGCTGGGAGGAGAAGACGAAGCCGTCAAGCCCAGCCTTCAAGATGGAAAACCAAGAGAGCACAAGGCTGAAACATGGCCACTCAAACTGGATTTGGGTGTGAAGGGAATCCCGGTGCCTTGTACATCTCTGCGTGAGATTCGCCCAACCCACGCCAGCAAAGTGAACCATTCACCCAAAGTGAACCC
Source organism: Jaculus jaculus (assembly GCF_020740685.1). Classification (NCBI taxonomy): domain Eukaryota; kingdom Metazoa; phylum Chordata; class Mammalia; order Rodentia; family Dipodidae; genus Jaculus; species Jaculus jaculus. Next base: position 6,570,745 of record NC_059120.1, on the reverse strand, counting down.
CCCTAACAAACATTCTGACGGGCGCAGGGAGGGGCTTCATCACTGTGTAGTCACTTGTTTGCAATCCCTATGCCATGATAGGTTGCTCAATTTTCAAAAATGATTGGTCGGTCTAAATTATTTAATTAAAAATTATATAGCTACCATATTTGTTTTATAAATATCAGTAGCGATATAACATTTGTCAATGTTGACTGTCTCCAAATGTAAAGGGAGTGTCTGTCTTAGGAGACATTTTGCAGATGATATGAAACCGTTTGTTTCCCTGCCTGGCCACTTACTGAGCAAGCGCCCTGTGTCCGCATTTAAGGAGAGGTTCTCTCACATAAATGACACACACATGGCCTCTATCTCAGAAAACCACTGTCTAACCAGAGAGACAGACACTAAAGAAATAATTATAATTCCACATGATAAGTGAAATAAAAGAGGCATGAATTAGTTATTAAGGAGGAAGTAATTAATTCTGCATGGGCAGCAAAGAGGAAACAAAAGCTGAGATGCAGGCCCTTGAACAGCATTCCATGAGTCTGCCTGGCTGGCGCTAATAAGCAGCAGCCACCTTCCTCATGTTTATCTAACCTGAACAGATGAACTCTGCATTTTCCAACATCATGGCTCCCAGGCTTGGCCGTGCATTAATAACTCTGGGGAGCTCTTAAAAATAGGGACAGAGACTGGGGAGAGGGCTCAGAGGGTAAGAAAGCTGGCTGCCCAATTAGAAGGACCTGAGTTCAATGCCTACCACTGATGTAACAAGCCAGGCATGACCATGTATGCTATAACATCAGGGCTGAGGGGGTGGAGACGGGAGTATCCTTGAGGCTCTCTGGTCAACCAGCCTAACCAAACAATGGGAATGTCAGGTTCAGTGACAGATCATATCTCAAGGAAGTCCTGGAATGTGATGGCCAGCACATGTATCTGCTTGTGCACAACACACACACACACACACACACACTGGGGAAGGGACCCCACAGGTTAGTGATCAAATTCTGTGGAATGAGCCTTAGTCCCTAGTACTTATATATTTTTTTTCTCAAATGATTCTGATCATGTCATGAGGCTTGCGAATAACTTTCCATTGTAACCAACTATATAATAACCACCTCTCACCCTAAGTGAAATTAGTATTATTTTGGTGGGAGGGAAAGAGATGGAGGAGAACTAAATGTATTCTTACCAAGAAAGTATTAAAAAAGCACCAAGTTTTAAAACCCACAGCTTAATTCCTTTATATTCCTGGCGAAGTCAACATTAGAATCAGTACTAAAAATCAGCACTTGGCCATTTTAGGTTTGATCATTGTTACAGTCAGGTTCACATTGCTGGCAGAAATCACCCAGCCAAGAGCAGCTTTTGGGGGGAAAATGGTTTATTTTGGCTCACCGACTTGAGGGGAAGCTCTATGATGGCAGGGCACACGATGGCATGAGCAGAGGGTGGACACCACCCTCTGGCCAACATCAGGTGGACAACAGCAACAGGAGAGTGTGGCAAATACTGGCAAGGGGACCTGGGCTATAACACCCACAAGCCTTCCCCCAACAATGCCCTGCCTCCAGAAGGCGTTAATTCCCAAATCTCCATCAGCTGGGAACCTAGCATTTAGAACACCTAAGTTTGTGGGGGACACCTGAATCAAACCGCCATAATCATTGATAGTTAGGTGTAAATTAAGCTTACTGGTCATTATTGACTGGACTTTGCAAACTACCCATCAATACATACACCTAAATGAAAACTCCCATATTGTAAGGACTTTGTGGTTGTAGGACCTTTAAATGACTCTTGCCTCAATTGGAACATCCTGACTGGTTTCTGAAAACTTCAATGGCTTAATCATAGAACATACTTTCCGTTAAAACCGCACTTTAAAGCAACTAAGATAATCTGAATAAAGTATAGACTTCAATTAATGATAATGTAATGTGTTAATTTTGGTTCATTGAGTGTGACAAATGAAAGTAGTAATGTAAGATGTTAATAGTGCTGGGGAACTGGGTGTGGTAAGAGGGGAGACACTGTCTTTGCAATATACTGCATATATGAGACTCTTCAACATTTAAAAGTTTCAACCTAAAAGATTTCCTTTGCTGTCCTTAGAGTTGATGCACACATTCCATGCCACCTGTCTCCTTCTGCGTGAGAATGTGACCGTCAGCTAACTTTCCAGCTCTCCTAATATAACTTAATAAGGCAGAATGCCAGCGATGTTGTAGGACAACGCTGCCTGTGACAAAACAACACTTGACATGTGAATTGCATGAACTGTGAGCATAACTTCTGGCTCCCAGCTCTCAAGGTCTTCGTGGAGGACTTAGAAGCTACCCTATGAAACAGTTCTGGGTGACATTAGCTTGTACAAAGTATGAACATTTCAATCCGAGGCAGCTTGCACAGGTGACTGACACCAGGCTTGTTTCTTGACACATTAACTGTTTACTGGACAACAATTGTTCTTGGGAGGCTGTATGGATTCCTTGGGTGTCCCCCAAATAGGAGCCTACATCCTCAACTACATTCTGTCACTGTTACCAAGAATGGGTTACGTATTGGTGGATGGGTATGAACAGGTGACCAAGCAGCACTTTGGGGCCTCGAGTTTTCTGACATACTCCATGGCTAGCTGTGGTCTAAGGGGGAATTGTGGCTGTGCTTGAGGACCGTTTTCTGATGATACTCCTAGAGACTGATAAGAAGTGGTAACATTTTCTTTTGTATATCACATATATCTATTGAGCGAATAAAAGATCATTGATGGGGCTGGAGAGATGCCTCAGCGATTAAGGCGCTTGCCTGAAAAGCCTAAGGACTCCTGGTCAGCACTCCAGGATATAAGCTACATGCATAGGGACACAAATGCAATGTCACACATGCGCACAAGGGGGGTGCATGCATCTGGAGTTCGATTTCAGTGGCTAGGGGCCCTGGCATGCCAATTCTCTCTCCCTCATAAAAAAGGCCAGTTTTTTGGGCTTGCCTCAGGAAAAAAAAAAAAAAAAAAAAAAGGAAAAAAGAGATCATTGATGGCATAGGTAACTGTCAAAGGTAAAGCTAGTTTAGTGGCATCAATATTTCTCCCCAAAAAAGGCAATGAGTCCAAAGGAGGGCCCTTCTCTTCTGCTGCCTATGCACCAATGCACATATGTCCACATGTATGTTTGCATGGGCAAATGCTGTGTTCTTATGTCTACCGCTTGTCTACCGTCTGCCTGTAGGTCCTCTCACCAACCTATCCATCCATTGCTGGTCAAAATCTACAGAGATCAATTAGGTGACAGGTCCTCTGTAAAGCTAGAAATCTTTGGTGCTTTTGAAGTCCTATATGTCAAGAAAGAGACTGAGGTAAGCAACAGGCACAATCTTCCTAGCAGAATAGCGGAACCCTTAAAGAGTAGGGTGTATGTGGTATGTTCTCTGCTTACCCTACACCACATTGCAGATTGAAATCCATAGAATGTGATAATTATAATGTAGAGTGAGAAAACTACTTGCCCTTTACAGAAAAAATTAATTCTGGGTGTGTATAGATAGCTTCATTTTTTTTCAGTAGTTTCATTTTATGTTAGAGTTTTTCATTCTTTGTATTTATGAGTAATCTACAACTAAAGTTGCATGGTCACATAGATGGAAATCAAAAGCCCCTAAAACTTTCCCCTCAACCCATTTGGGAGCCATGTTCAAAGCCAATGGAGGAATTTTCTGTGGGTAAAACTGGTGGGGTGGGGGAAGAGAAAGGACCATGTGAGAGCCTATGCCCATCTGAGCCTGTGCTTATGCTATGGTAAGAGGCTCTGGGCAATCCTCAGAGATTCCTAAAGGTAGTTAAGATGGCTTTTTTCAATTTACACCACTCAGCTGTTCCTTTGCCCACTACGTTGGCATGCTTGCTGACCACACTGATGCCTTTTGACAGGCTACATTTCCTACTGAATTCTGGTCCAAGTGCTTTGAAAGTGAGTGTAGGCTTTTCTACTTTTTATTCCCAGTGTAAGTGAGGTGAGAACAGAGCCTCGGCCCTTCTACCTTTGATTCCCTAACAAGTATTATGAGAAAAGGGGATTCTGCAGTTAATTATTGAATGGAAAATGAACTTCTGGGAAAGTAGACCAAATAGTCTCACAGAAAGTGCCTGGGGGTGTCATAATTTTAAAATTCTGGCTAGGATTTGGTACAGTCTCTACCAAAGACAAAATATGAAGCCATCTAGAGATGTACTCTACAAAACCTCTCCTATAGTCTTTCAAGCTAGAATTACAAAATTATGCCCCATTAAAGGCCAACAGAGCGTTCTGGGTCTCTTTTCTAGCTGAGGTAAATACTTATTTCCAAATGTTCACTAGGTGAAGATTTTGTTATCCAATGTGAGCACTCAGAACTCCAGGTAAAGTGCTAATAACCCTGTTCTCATTAAGGATACCAAATTAAAAATTAACAATGCAACTGCACAAAATTCCACAGATAACATCACAATTAGGTCTGTGAAACAACGGGCGCTTCACGCAACCTTCCTGCGTTTCAGGACTGCACGCCGCCTGATTCGCACTTGCCAACAGAGACATCATCCTAATTACAACTCGTAATACAAAGGGCAGGAAAACTGATAAATGATGCATTGATTATTTTCTTTTGGAAATAATTCTCCTGTCCCTGTCCTCAAGCTACATTTGGATAACAAATGGAAGCCTTAAGTGCTTCCTGAGGAATTATTTAGAAGAAATCATGTTGACAGTTTTAATTCTTAGCAATTGTAAGTGGATATGCATTTAAAAGATGCAAAGACAGACTGAGTGCTATGTGGTCTTTGCATGACTAAAAGAGTTGTCTTTTTAAAGGTAGACTGGTGGTATCATCTGCGCTTTGATTTCTTCGTAAGATTCTTCATTGCAAGTTACTCAGGGAATAGCTTCCCCTCCTTTCTAGCCCCAGATGGTTGTACCGGAAGCACAATGTCTCTGTGCCCTTATCCTGGTTTTCTTGTTCTGAAAAAGTCGCCATTCAGGAGCTAATTTGTCCAAGGGGAATGGCTGTGGAGGAGCAGGAAGTCAGGTCAAGTGGAAATAGGAGCTCGTTTCCAAGGTCTTTGAAGGCCATGAAGAAAGGGCCAGGAGCCTGGAGGAGACAGCTCTGCTGTAGAGCCAGAGTGGGGGATGAAAGTTTCTCATAATACTAGCTATTTTCTAACTATCCTCTCTCCTCTTGGCTGCATTTATGCTTACAATGTACTCTCAACAAATACCCTCACTGCCTCACAACCAACCCAATGTCAGTTATTCTCTCAATTTCTCCACCAGAGTAAAATTCATCTTGCTGAAGGATGACATTGATGGTGTCTCAAGGTTGGTGACATCTAGAATGGGAACTTGATCACATAGGAGTGCACATTCAAGTGCTTTCTCTTTCTCTCTCTCCCTTTCCATCTCTGCCTTGTGAGCATATGCAAATCCTTCATGTCTCATTTACATTTCTTCAGAGAACTTTCCCTGATCCTCCCTCTAGATTAGGCGAACTCTCCCTGTAATGTACTCTTTTCAGCAGCAAATATCTTCCTTGAATGGCCTTCATCCACCTGTAGTTATTGACTCATAGGGCCATCTGATCCTGTCTCCCTTCCAGCCATAACTACAACAGGACAGCCCTATGGCTGTTACACAGGAGATACAGATTCGACATTTGTATAAGAAACAGAGGCGTGGCATTTTCCAGAGAAGAAAGACACTGGGCACAGTTACTGTGCAACCTAGCCAAGCTCCCATCAAGAATGGGACAGGTACTGGATTTCTGCACATATGCTTCTTGATCTCAGAGAATTAATCTTCAGCTAGATTGAAACTTTAAATAAATGAGTTCAACATTATTATTCATTGTTGAATGCCTAAGAAAATTATTAATTTTAAGCATGAGTTTAAAGAAAATATGAGTGGGTCCACAGAGGATTTGTGTTTTTTGATCTCTCAGCTCTGATTGGAAATAAGTCAGTATTAATGGTGTAGCTGAAATCTCCCCTATGCAGTTCTGCAGGGGTGCCTGGAGCCAAACAATGGAAAAATGTAAGCCTCGTTTTTTCCTAATATATAATTCCCAGTGTGATTTTGAAATAATTAAAAAAGTAATCTGATATTTGCAGCTTAATGGAACATATCTGACAACTGGGTGTTGAAGAATTATCATTGCTTTACTGTGCAGCCCTTGTAAAGTCCTAATCCGAGGTCTATTCTAGTCTACTAAAAGACAGTAAAAAGCAATGGCAGGTGAAATGTGGCCAAATTATATGGTTGCTCATGACTTCAGTAAGACATGACCTTAGTTATACATGAGTTGTTTGTTCATTGCTTATTGTTGTGGTGCTGGGATTGGGCTCAGGGCTGTACACGTGCTAGGCAAGCACCCCACCACTGGCTGCATCTCCAGCCTAATTACATAGACACCTACAGATCCAAGTTAATGGGGAACAGAAATGCAGACGCTCGGGGACCACAGAGGCGGAGAGTGGCTCCGTGGAGTGTCTTTCCTAAGGCTACTTGCTGTTCTTGCTTTTAACTTCTGTGGGATCAGCCAGAGATGATGAAAATGCATCCCCATCCACAGGGTGTGGAGGGAGGTAACAAGAATACAAAGTGGACCAAGTGGGCAGAGCTACAGCTCACCCACCCCCTTCAAACAGCTGCGTGTGCGCATGTGTGCAGGTGCATGCTTGTGTTTGTATGGGTGCACACGCGGCACGGCGCTCACGGCAGATCATCGCCAGCGTGTTTGTCCTCAGCATCCACCCTCTTTGGGTCTCTGCTATTATTTTTGCTGCAAGGAGGACCAGACCAGCTGGCCTGTGAGGTTTAGCATTCTCCTGGCTCGACTCTCATTGCCTACATTGCACCCAACTTTACAGGGGTGCTGGGGATCCCACATGAGGCAGCAGGCTACGCTGCTCCCTACTTCCTGTTTGGAGAAAGTAAGAGGCAGGCAGGATGCTGGTTGCCAAGGGAGAGCTGGTTTCTAACTCATTAGGCATGCAAATGCCCATCTCATCTAGCTCTGGTGAGATCTTGCTATTATAAAAGCTAATTTAATCCACTCTTTAAAATAAGTCAGACTTTCTACCCTCCTCCTTTCGCATGTGATTTGTAACATGACTCAAGAAGCCAAGCACTTAGGAGGAAAGCCCTGAAGATCTGCTTCTCCCACCTGGCTGGATGAATCACACCAATTCTGAATTTCAGACATGATTTATTTGAATGGCTCATTTCATAAGTCTTTCATTGCCAATTCCTACAAAAATTAGCACCTTTCTTCCTTTACTTCACAAAACTCTTTCCAGGTTTTCTTTCTCTGGAAGGACTAATAGAAAACAGGTCAGGAAACATTTGTCTCCCTGTGGCCAGGCAAAGTTCTTTATGCCAGGACACGGGGCATGCTTTCTGGGGTTTAAAAATGGCCTGTGTGTCAGGAAGCACAGTGTGAGGGACAATTCAGCTCAGTGCTGTTTTTGTCACCTGGGAGGTAGCAGAGTTCTTGCAAACTACCATCTCAGTCCCTTGATTGTCATGCAGGGCAGTTTAGTCCTAATGAAACATCTCTGCAGTAACAAAAGGGAAAGATTTGTAAAGGGCATGGGATGTTAGGAAAGAAAGCGGGGCTCTGCTGTGAGCGGTGGGTGTGACAGGCCATTGCATCACACCTGCAGGCTCCGCATCTGCGCCTAGTGTACCTAACCGCAGAGGCTGGAGCTCACAGTCGAATTGAAGACATCTCCAGGAGGGAGGAAGACCCTGCTCACGTCGTGTGTACACACTCTCGGCGAAATAATCTGAGCGGCGTGTTTTATTTCTTTTTAAATTAATATTTCTTTTGACATGACCTTCATTCCAAAATAGTAAAAAAGGAGAAAACAAACAGAAAGGAGAGGTCTAAGGAAGGAAAAGAGAGAAGGAGGGAGGAAGGAAGAGAAAGAAAGTCCAACAACTGTGCCTCTTGGGCGCTGGCTGAGCCAATCATTTATTTTGAGGATGCCTTTAGGGCTTCTCAGACTCCAGTGACAATTGAGCTCTAGGCTGTGGGCTGGTAAGGCCGGGAGTGTAGAGAATGTGGGTGAAACAGAGGAGAGAGGCAAAGTGTGCTGTGTGCATCCATCATACTTTATCCCTCGACCTTCTGCTAGGTTTCCTTGGCAATGCTCCCCCAGTGCTTTCTTCAGGCTCGTGGAGGCCCCAGAAACCCTCTCTGGGGATACGTCTAGGAGGCTGGAGCAGCTCAGTCAGTAGTGAGGTCTGTCTGCACTTGCCTGAAAGCAAGGTTCTTCACAGACTTTCTGTATCAAGGGCCATGTGTGGCCAGAATAAAACTGGATGCTTGTGTGCATAATGTCCTATAATCTTCACACCAATAGCCACTAACAGATGGAGAGAGATGTATACAGAAACACTTCACAGTATGTTGACTATCCTCTATTATCAACTTGATTAGGTCAAGAATCCCTTAGGAGATCTCTGGGCATGTCTATGAGGGAGTTTCTAGACTACATTGATTGAGATGGAAAGACCTATCTTACCTATGGGCACCAGGTCATGGTCTGGGGTGCTGGACTGAATTAAAGGAGAGAACATGTTAACCAGCAGCAGCATTTATGTCTCTCTCCTTCATGACTAAGAACTTAATGTGTACCTTCCCCATTGTGATGGGCTGTGTCTCCTGGGACTGTAAGCCAAAATAACCTCGTGCATCGTCAAGTTGCCTGGCAGGTATTGTGTCACAGCAACAAGAAAAGTAAATGATACAGGCAGTAAACCTACCAGTGGGGTTTGAACTAGTTTCCTCGTTCCGAAGCACACAGCATACTATACTGCCCCAGGGAGCCTCAGGCCTGGGGCAGAGCAGTGGGTCTGTGGGCAACACTGCTCTGAAGCCAGAATCTCCAACACCCAGGCAACTTTGCCCCTTACCCAGACCAAGGACATAGTCAGAGCCTGGACACCATGGCCTCTGGGGAATTGGATAGGCAGTTATGTCTCCCCGGGGACTGGCTGTTAGCAAAGGTGTGCACCCCACTGTGTGCTGACCAGGAATCCCACAGTGTGCTCCCCTAGTCCCTGGTCTCTTCACACTGGCCCCTGTCTCAGAGTGAATTGGTGTCAGGTAATCAAAGGCATTCCTTTCCTTGTCTCTTTTCATTCAGGGGGCTGTATCTAGTTCCTACAGCTTATTTCCTACCCTTTATCAGAACTAATAAAAAAACCGTTTCAATAATAATCAGCCCAAAGTGGCCTTCATATCTGCTGTCTGGAGTAGCACAGACGTGGTTCCCCTTCAGTTTTAAAGCATTGCTTCATTCACCCAGTGGTGCAAACGGGCACATGATATAAGCTAAAGGTTACGGATCAGTAGGTAAATGTAGAAATTCTATTCATTTCCAGACATGGGATTTATGCCATTCATTTTAGATGAAATCAAAATCCTTCACAGAAATAGGAAAAGTCAACCCACTCACCAACTCCAGTTCACCTACCACACAGGGCCAAGAAGGCAGGCATTTCTCAGTTATGTGGGTACTTTTTGTTCCTGTTCATTTACTTGGCAAAGACAGTAAATAGCACAGAAGAATAGATACATTTTGAAGAAATACTAAAATACAGATTAATATAATATTACAAAATGTAGAAGTCCTTTGCCTCGAGAGAGAGGAATTAACATGTCTTCAGTTCTTAATGAAACTACACCGGGCTTCCATAAATCTAAAGCCCTTAGCTTAACCTGAGTTAAAAAGAATGGGCTAACTTGACAGTGCTTTACAAATCCTAGCAATGAACCCTACCATTTATTACCAAAATGAGTGATCAGAGGAGCAGTGGAGAGATAGCACATATTGGGAAATGTCCAAAGAGTTTAGTGAGACGATATTTCTTTTTCACAATACAAAGATAAAATAGTCTTGGAACCGAGAGTTTGTGCTCCCCTTAAACAGATCGTAACCCTCTCTCGCAGGAGCATAAAGGAACATGAATAAACACAAGAGGTAATGTTCACTCTGCGGTTCAAGAGGGGACGTGGGCTTCAAGTCTGCCTTGGTAATTAAATTTCAATGTTGACACAGTACCACTCCACAATGAGGCTTCTAAATATGGTTCATACGCGGCCTGTGAGTGAAATGCAAGGCCCATGAATATTTATCTCTGGGCCGAAGATTCTTCTACCTCCTATGCAGAAAGCAAGGGTTGAGTTTAGGACAGACCAAAACAGTCCCCAGAATTTGAAGACAACAATTTCAAAGTGCTGAAATGATCTCGTAGCCTCATTGGAGGCAGCAGTTTCCCAAGCACCTTTGGTACAGAACCCTGAATGCCAATGAAATCTGAACGGAAGGAAGCCAACTATTTGAAATGTATTGAAGTGGAGTTGGTCAGGTGCCTTTTGAAGGGGGAGGCAAGTTAATCTAGACCCCTGACTGTTCAATACCACCGTAGATTTTGCTAGGCACAACTCAAAGCTACTGTTTCAACTCAAATATTTAAACTAAACTTCCATTTGGTGTTTCATTAATTTTAAGATGTAGTGATTTTAAGGTGCTGACAGATGGTAGAGCGGTCTTATGGAATCAATTATGACAGGGAAGAGACAATAAGTTTGGAAGTACACGTTATTTATCTTCTGCCTCAGGAAGGAAGACAGCATTGGCCCCAACTCCTCTGATCTGTGTCTGCCCCTAGGCTGTCAGAGACAGTGAGCGTCTGTGTTTAAGCTCGCCCCCTGCTGGAAGTGGCTGCGACTGCAAAGGACTGGTATGCAGAGATCTCTAGCCTAGACTTCCTCAAGCATGTTCACAGAGTCAGTTTAGGGTAAGCACGCTGGGGAAACAAATAACGCAAGTCCTCAGTGATTGTAACAACTTACTTCCGGTTAGTCTTTCCTAAGGATGGGTTTGGCTGCATTGATACCTGCCTCAGCTTAGGACCCAGGCTCATGGAGCCCTCACACTTGGCTCCGGGCCAGCCTTACAACAGCAAAAGGTGCTGGGAGTATATTACGTATGATCTTCTGTTAGGAGCCGTGCAGACGCCATTACAAGTTGGCGCCGGTTTCCGGCCTCTTCTTGGTCACAGCTGGTGTAAACCAAGCACAGTGCGCATGCTCCAACCCGTCGTGGGCCGATGCTAATGAGGCATCCAGAAAGTAACCAATCACTGGTGGCCACATATCCTCAGTTGACCAATCATTTGTGGGTAGGCAGCCTAAAACCCTATATAAACAGTTGCCTTTCGTAGTTCTGGGTCTTCGCATCTAGCAGCTTGGCAGTCCCCAATAAAGTGTGTTCAGAAGAATCCTGATTGTGGCGTCCTCCTTGCTGGTGAGGTGGGCGTGACAATCTTCGAGTACACTCCCTGGAGGCTGCACACAGCTCTTATGCTCATACCCCACTGGTTAACATACACGGATTGGGCTTCCACAAAGTCCAAACTGAGCCATCTCTGGCTACCTCCCCTCGTCAGTGGCAGATGCCATGTTCCTACCAAAGCTGTATGATTAAGCCCACCCCCATGAGAGCTAGGGCTGTGGGGGCTTATATGTTCTCCTTCTTCTTTTTTTCCATTCTGGAATGTCTACTAAATAATTTAATGTCTGGGGCTATTGTAAGCATTTTGATACTGGAAAACCAGACATCTCTAACATGTCCTAAACAAAAGAAATGCTATGCTGTCATGTGGCTGGCTCTCCTGGTGGATGTTTTACGGAATCCTATAATTATGAAATCATAACCTCAAAAATATTTTCAGTATGCATTAACAGTGGCAGACATGATTTACATCAAGAAGAATTGAGCTTTGAATCACATAAATGTATAAATGGCAGGCCCATGATTCATTCATTCATTCCCTCATTCATTCATAATAATGTTGATGAACACTCCCTGTCCTGCAGTGATGGCTGACATCCTTAGTAGTATATCTCAATTACTGATGTTATTCCAGTACCTACACAGATCCCAGCTTTCCTACTTACTGCCTACGAGACCTTAGACAGGTTATCTAGCTTCCATAAGTCTCCTACTTAAAGTGGAGAGAATGCAAGTAACTTCTGTTATAAAGATGTCTGGAGATAATGAAAGTCTCTTAATTGTGCCTGCGGTGTAGCAAGTACCCAATAAACATGTCACGGTCCTCTACATCGCCCCGGCCAGATTGGATGCTAATATAATCATGAGAAAGAAAATCTGCCTTTGTATAATTTCATCTCCAAAAGGTCTGGATGTCTTCCTTACGGAAGCTTAACGTGGGTCTCACTGTATAATGTAGCTACTTAAAAAGCCACAGCCAACTCTTGACACTAAAAAGAAAATGTTATGTGTAAGAAAATCATCCTACTTCAGCCTTCCTCAATCAAACTCACCTAGAATATAGAAATCTGGCCCTTGCTATGGGACACTCACGTCTGCCCTTTTATCACACTTGGCCTTATGTATATAGCCCCCTTGAAGGTGAGTTCTTGACATTAGAGTGCCAGGCATCCCTCCATTTCTATTAAATCACTAGAAGCAAGGCACCGGCTTTAGTTTCTTCAAGGAAATTTTTCCAACAAATGTTGGTTAATCCTACAGGGACACCTCACAATGTCCTTCTGAATGTCAAAAGGACTTACACCAATCCCTAATTTCCTGCTGCTCTTTACCATCTGTTTTTGTGACCTTTTCTTCAAAGGCTCCTGGAGCTGCGAGAAGCTCTGCATGATAACACCCAGCTCGCTTGCCTTCCCGTGTGCCCTGGCCTCGGTCTCGCACGGACACCTGCATGCATTTTGTCTACCATGATGCCTTCAAACAGCTTACCAGAACACAAGAAGAAATAAGGAAGACTGCGAGCCTCCTGAGATCCCGCCTCACACGCTGCTGAACACTTTCAGCTCTGTGTGGATGGAGGCTGTTCCCTGGTGGAGAGCATTTGCCACGTGTGGCCCAGACATCGGCTGCCTAGAATTCCGGCTACCACTTCAGCTGTCATTGGCAGAGCATATGCAGGCACTCCGAGGCCATGAAAAATTATTTAACCCTGAACACTCGGATTTTATTTCAGAGAAATGGTTTCATAGACAAGTAGCATCATAACAACCCCGGTAGCATGGGCTGGTACTACATGGAAAGTGTTCAAAATTAGTCGCGCTTTAAGGGTGATAACAGTAACCTATTGTTTCCTTGAGGGTAGGCCAGATGTGAGGCACACAGGCAACTTGGCCAGAGGAGCAGAGAGTGTGGATCTCCCAGGAAGCTCCACTCACATCATCGCTGCCTTTGAGCAAAAGGGATATGTATGTGTTTTGTCCTGTCTTAGAGGAAAGAACAAAAATTGGAAATGATCAGAAAGTTTACTTTTGTCCAGAACAAGATTTTTTTAACATTTAACACTATCCAGCAAATGAATAGTTTGTATCCCATGACAGTGAGCTCTGAACTTCTGGAGTACAATTGTGGGTGGCAATTTGTTAGGGACGTTATGTGTATACCTGTGGTATGCTGGTATAGCAGTGATGATCACAAATTATTTGGCATTCCTTACACAGAGTCACCTCTGTCTTCCCTTGTAAATCTTGGCAAGCTTATCAATGCTTGCATTAACTAAGGATGTAGTAATGACACTATGTGTCCTCCAAGGGTAGGTCACTGAGATCTAGACAATATTTAGTTCTCTTGAATAAAAGGCTCTATGTGTAAACCTAGGCACCACACTATGAGAAATCACAGCCACATGGGGAAAGCATGGCAGAAAAATATGTAAACTTTCATTTCTGTCCATTTGGTCATTTCACATTATAAAGATAAGTAATTTTCCCTAAAGTTTAGTATCTTACATGTTAAACAGTTTTCTTGAACATATTTTGCATATCCTCACTTAAGTGCTTGTCAGATTGGCTTACATATTTATTACATTATTTGGTTTTAACTTATGATTCTGATCTATCAAAATGAACAAAGGGCTTAAAGACTCAAATAACCCACAGAGTGAAACAAGCAGTAACCATGCAGGTCCACAGGCATAACAAGCAGCAGGTGCCCTAGGTTAAGCTTCCAGGTCAGGGTAGTGTCATATAAGCTGATTCTTTGATCTGATTGAATTTTACAATCGGGAGCTTGTCTGGGAGTCTGCCTGAAACATATGCCCTGCCCTTTCTGACCAATCCTGAAAAGTGGCTGTATCTTGAAATATTAATTTGTGATGACAGCACATATGTGAATATTTGTAACAAATACGCTTGAAAATAATATGAAATTATCAATATTCAACTATTTTTCAAGCCACAAAATGTCAATTTTATGACATTCATTATCTCCAGTCTCATTTGATGAAGGGTAAGTGTGTAAATATTTTTTTAAATTTTTTTCATTATTTTTATTTATTTATTTGAGAGTGACAGACAGAGAGAGAAAGAGGCCGAGGGGGGCGGGGGGAGAATGGGCGCGCCAGGGCCTCCAGCTACTGCAAACAAACTCCAGATGCGTGCGCCCCCTTGTGCATCTGGCTAACGTGAGGAATCAAGCCTCAAACCGGGGTCCTTAGGCTTCATAGGCAAGCGCTTAACCGCTAAGCCATTTCTCCAGCCCCCAAAATATTTTATGCATCTGTGTGAGAGCAGGCATGTGTGTGCTGCAGTGTGTGGGGGGGAGGTGCGGTCGGAGGACAACATCAATGTCGGTCCTCACCTTCCACCTTTTCCTGTTTACCACCACCATGTCTGCCAGGCAGTGTGGAAGACACAAAAGAGCACAGGAGTTTGCAACCCAGGGCTAAGAGACAACCAAAAAATTAAATTCCTAACATCAGGTGAATTTGGTTCCCTCAGATGACATAAAATGAAAATGTGGGAAGAATAAAGCAGGTTGTTGAAAATGAATGCACGCTGGCACTGTCGTGTATTTCAATAATTTACATTTTAAAACTAACTCCTTCAGGAACTATTCAAAAGTTAAAATCCTGGGACAGAACATCTGGGCCGAGCATGAGACAGAAGACAGAGCCGCAGCTAAAGGAGACAGAGCCAGCAGTCCTTGGACACAACTCTGTGGAGTTGAGACATGAGGGTCTGGAGAGACGGTCAGTGGCTGAAGCGGTTGCCGCACAAGCACAGAGACCTGAGTTCAGCTCCACAAAAACCGTGTGAAGCTGGACACAAGGGTCAGTGATCCCGAACTCCCCCAGAGAGATGGAAGTGGACACAGGAGCAGCCCTGCCTGCTCACCGCCAGCCAGCCCGGCCCACGCAGTGCCATCAGGACTCTTCCTCAAACAAGGGGAAGGTGAAGACCAAGCTGTCCTCTGTCATCTGCATGTGCACCACGGCATGTGCACACACTCACAGATGTGTGAGTCCACACACGTGTGCGTGTACACACACAATTAAAAATAAGAATGGACATGAATACATGAATTTGTCAAGAGAACTTAGGAGCCAAATTGAAGAGTCTCTTACTGGGTGACAATAGGATAATTATAACATAAACAGAGATAATTGCTATAATAAATTGAAATTCTTCAATGAAATTTAAATCTATGTTTTGTTTTGTTTTGTTTTGTTTTTTGAGGTAGGGTTTCACTGTAGCCCAGGCTGACCTGGAATTCACTATGTAGTCTCAGAGTGGCCTTGAACTCACAGCGATCCTCCTAGCTCTGCCTCCCGAGTGCTGGGATTAAAGGCATATGCCACCACGTCTTGAAAATCTATGTTTTTATGATAAAAATTATTAAGCATAGATGGAGAATGCCAGGGAAGGAAAATTATTTCCAAAACTGTAAATATAAGAATTAAGAATTTACTTTCCCTTTTAATACCAAATCTACCATTGGTAGCCAACAAGTAGAGGACGGGAAATTTTTCACTATGGATATACTACAGTTAATAAATGAAGAAAGCATGAGGAAATAAGGAACTCACCATTTTGTAATCACAATGGGACTAGACATTGAAAATCTAGGCTAACTGCACCAAAAGATAGAAAAGATAATTGTATTTCTACCAAATACTATATATAAGGAGGTGCATTGTCAAAAAGGCAGATGTGAATATGATCAGACCTCTCGATGAAATAAATAATTCTAGTCATGAACTGGATAACAACATCATGGGCAAAATATATGATGACCATCCCATAAGACTGCCATCTCACTTTGTACGAGTACAGTCTGTGAGGAACTGCTCAATGGTGCACTTGTCTTATAATGCAGCTCTTAGAACACGTCTCTACTACTGACAGGCAACTGGAGTAAGACTTGGATTGGCCTCAGTTTGGCAAAATGGGGAATGGGCGATGCGGCTGATGAGGAGATGGGTCAGCATCCACCATGCGCTGAGGCTTGCTGGGGCTGGTGACAGATACATATGCACTTGTCATATATTATTCTGCTTATGTGATGCACATTTAGAATTACCCATAACGCATCAGCAGCCTTCTCAGTGCTGGGACAAAACATCTGACAACAATTGGTTTGAGGGAGGAAGAGTTTGTTTCATTTTATTACAGTTCCAGGTTATAGTCCATCATAGCAGAAAACAGCAAGGTGATGGAATTTGAGGCAGGTGATGGTCACATTCAATAGTGAGGAAGCAGAGCGAGGAAGGCTGGTGCTCAGCTATCTCTCTCCTTTTTATAAAGCACAGGCTCCCACAGCTAAGGCAGGTCTTCCCACCTCAACGAACTTAATCCAGATGATCCCTCATGAGCATGCCCAGAAGCTCACCTAATCTAGGTAATTCCTCTCACAGGTGATTCTAGGTCCTGTCAAGTTGACAATCAACATAAACTATCAGGCATAATAAAAAAGCAAAAACAAAAACAAAAACAATGGACACATAGACTCACATAGCTCAAAGATGAGCAGGAATCGCCCAGTTTAGGCTCTACTGTTTCTCACGCATCCGATGGTCTGGTTCTAGAGCCGCTCTGCACAGGTGAACACGATAAGAGGAAACAGCTCTCCCCCCCCCCCCCCACAGCTCTCGCCGTACAGGGTCTACGCACGTCCACTCACACAGATTTAGGCATGCCAGCATACGTTCCCAAGTGCTTCTTGCTCAAAGACATGTTTAACCTTTTTGGAGAGTCATGTCAGCCTGGCAACGAATGAAGCAACATTTCAATCCGCAGGAAAACACATTTCGGATGATGTACCAGACAAACGCTCCTTGTCACATAGGTAAGTGACACTTGCAAAATGGGTCCGTGAGGATGAGTGTGCAAGACAGGGACTCCTGTCAAATATCTGTGCTGAGGCTAAGCACAACCTGCAGAAAGTACTCTGATCCAGGAATTCCTTACTTCAGAAGAGTAGCAGGTCTCCTGGTTCCAATCCTTAATACTGAATGCATGAAGCCTTCCAAGATCCAGCTAGTCAGGCAATTAAAAGATGGTTCCATACTTTTCCTATTGAAGGTGAAGAGCCTACATCTTGATGACCACACAGTGAAATGCAGGGACGAAGGAATCAAAGCAGGACAGCACAAGCAGACAGACACACGTCTTCACACGCTGGAGGTCAGTACCAGGTTCTGATAGACCAGCCTCTTTCCTGCTCTGATTGTCTGCCACCTTTGACGCATGGTACCACACAAGGGCCCTCATGGGTCCCTGCATTATTATAGCAATTAGCATGTGCTGCAGAAAGGCTCGCAGTGCTACTACAAATCACCCAGCCAAGAGCAGTTTATGGGAGAAAGAGGTTTATGTTGGCTTACACATTTGAGGGGAAGCCCCACGATGGCAGGGGAAAACAATGGCATGAGCAGAGGGTGGACATCACCTCCTGACCCATATAAAGTTTTCAACAGGAACAGAGAGTGTGCCGAACACTGGCATGGGTAAACTGGCTATAATACCCATAAGCCCACCCCCAGCAATACATTGCCGCCAGAAGGCATTAATTCCCAGATCGCCATCAGCTGGGAACCTAGCATTCAGAACACCTAAGTTTATGGGGGACACCTGAATCAAACCATCACAGCATATATCAAGAAATCATGGATTCCTGCAGATGGAAATGTTTCATCAATAGGGATTTCATGGTTGGCAAATGTGGTTGTATCTCCATTAGCATCTGTGAGCTGAGCAAACATGTAACATGCCTTCCAGGAACACCTTAGGGTAGATATTTTAATTTCCACTGAAAGGATTGTTACCCAGGCATAATCAATGACCATTTTCAAAAAACTGGAAAGTAAGCTAGGACAACTTGTTTCTGTCTCTAAAGCAATTATTAAAGCTCCGTCTGCTACGTAAGCGCACTACAGAAGGATCACCTGCCGTGGAAAGTCTTCATGCGTGGTAAATGTTAACTACCTATTTCGTCAGTCCACTGTCCTCAACCGCTACTAAGCATCTTGAAACTACAACAGAAGAGACTCAGGAGACATTAGTAAACAGTTCATCAAGAGAACAGAATAAGGCATCAAAAATGAGAGAAGGCCTGGAGAGCTGGCTCAGCAGTTAAAGGCGCTTGCAAAGCCTGATGGCCAGGGTTGAATTCGCCAGTACCCACGTAATGCCACTTTCAGGAAGCGGAAGTGGTGCAAGTGTCTGGGAGTTTGTTTGCAGTGGCAAGAGGCCCTGGTGCACTCATACTCTCTCTCTGACTGAACATATATATTTTAAAAATGAGAAAGTTCTCCTCACAGAGCTGGGTCGATTCATGCAATCGTTGCGGGGATTCTCATGGCCATTGCACTTCCCCTCAGAGGGGCCCCATGTGCACGTGCAGGAAAGAGACGACCTCGCCCTGATGCTAGTTACGCGCCTGCGTCTCCCGGCTTCTCTGTCAGCAGACACCGGCGTGCTGTCTGGACCCGAAGCAGCAGCTGGAGGAAGAAGGCATGCCAGTCTTCAAGGGCTTTGGGAAAATGCATGCTTTTATGACATGATTTACAAATGATATTATATCTATGAAATTTTAATGCTTTAATTTTGGCCCACATGGCATGAATTAGTGAGCCAGGATGCTCCCAGCCTTCTTTCTTCCCACAAGGGCAATCTCCGCTGAAAGATTCAGGGGCCATCGCTCTTGCTGAAGGTTACCTTGCCAGCAGAGATGGCAGAAGCAAGAGAGTCCTGGCTTGGCCCCTTCCAGGAAATAGCCCAGGTGCAGGGATCCAAGCAGTACCACGGACATCACAGTCGTGGGGAGATAGATGAATGCACTGGACTTGCACTAAATGAGGACACGTTGGATAAAACAAAGAAGGTCTAAACAGCATGCAGACACTTGAAAGAGCATCCGTACCACAATTCCTTCTCCTTGTTCCTTTTGTTAGCACGATATCCAGTTAATTACCCAGCAATCCAACAAAGGACAAGGATTTTGCAGAAAGCCATGGTTTCAATACTTGAGTCTCAGAAATATTTTATTCTGATTTCATTAGTTTAACTGTGTTTCCCTTTCTTCCTTTCCATTTCAAGGGAGGAAGAGGTACCAAGTAAGTGTTGCGTCATGGGTCAGCACTACACGGTCATGTCTCACAGCCTCAATGGGGAGAGGAACAGAATCATCAAGAATAATCCATCCAGCCCGGCATGGTGGCCCAAGCCTTTAATCCCAGCACTTGGGAGGCAGAGGTAGGATGATCGCCGTGTGTTCAAGGCCACACTGAGGCTACCCAGTGAATTCTAGGTCAGCCTGTGCTAGAGAGAGATCCTACCATGAAAAACCAAAACAACAACAACAACAAAAAGAATAAAGAAGAATCCATTCAAGTGGATGAATACATGGTGTGTTTAGCTGCAGATTCTTTGTAGTTTGGTGAGAAGGGACTCTGAGGACCTCTACAGGAGTCTGGAAAGAGCTCCAGGAAGCCAGGAAGCCCTACGGCTCGAAGAGGCCATTGAAGAAACTAGAGATGAGGTAGCTCCAGGAGGAGTAGGGGAGTCTCTGGGCAAGAGGTCGTGGGCTGGGGAGATGGCTCTATAAAGAAAGCCTTTTCAGGGCTGGAGAGATGGCTTGCCTGTGAAGCTTAAAGGACCCTGGTTTGAGTCTTGGTTCCCCAGGACCCATGTTAGCCAGATCCACAAGGGGGCGTATGCATCTGGAGTCCGTTTCCAGTGGCTAGATGCCCTGGCGCACCCATTCTCTCTTTGTCTCTCTGTCTGCCTCTTTCTCTCTGTCACTCTCAAATAAATAAATAAGAATGAACAACAAAAAAAAAAAAATTAAAAACAAAGAAAGCCTTTTCAGGGCAAGTGTGAGTGCCTGAGTGCTGCTGCCCAGGTCACGTGTCCAGCAGGGCCCTGCCGCACTAGGTGCTGTACTCCCAGGTGCTTACAGCCAGCATGGAGGCAGAGACCACAGGATCTCCCAGAAGCTCACGGCCCGCTGCTCTGATGAGCGCAGCAGGGAGCACATGAACAATGAGAGACCACCCTCACACGAGGCGGGAGGTGAGGCCTGACCCCACGGCTGTCCTCTGACCCCCACGCTCACACCGTGGCACATGCCCACCCTCACACAGAACATGCACACGCACACACATATGCACACACACATATTGAGATCCTACTGGATCAAGACTGGCACTAGGAGACTGGAAGGTGTGATCAATAGTTTCACAAAAGCACAACTTTTGTGTGGCTCTGAGACTTCTCATCCCTTAGGAAAAGAGCGAAGTGGGTTCCCTTGTGTTCACACTCTTGGATTTCTTCTGACAAGCCACCTGCCCATTGCAAAAGTTATTGTCCAACTTTTATGATAGTGTGTATAAAATTGATTCAAAATATGGGTGTAACTGATTTGTTTTGGAAACCCATAGGAATTTGTGATCCCGTATCTCAGGAAGCTGATATCTAAGCTCTCCTGTGGTGTGCGTTACCCATTTGTGCCTCTGAAAGCACCGGGGCTTCACGATTCCAGGATCTAAGGGCAGCAGTGGGTGGATGGGCGCTATTGTCAATTCTGGGTTGAGACGAGTCACTCTCATAGGAAGCAATTCAAATGCAGACCAGCTTTGTTTTGGGACTTCTCAAAGTTACCCAGTGTCTGCTGGTGCCATTAAGTTTTTTCCCCTGGCCTCTACACTCTTGGAGTAAAAGTCATTATGAGGCTACAGAGGTGGCCCAGTGGTGGTTCAAAGAGCTGTCTGCACAAGCCTGACACCTGGAGTTTGGATCCCATAAGGCACATAAAGCAAAGCACAAGTAGCACACGCCTCTGTGATCCAAATGTGCCTGTGGCAGTGGGAGGCGGAGTTTGAAGAGCCGCGGAGTTTGAAGAGCCTCGGAGCTCACAGGCCCCAGTCTGGTCTTTACAGCGTGGCGGCGCACAGAAGAGATCCTGTCTCAGACAAGGCGCAAGGTGAGGGCTGATGCCGGGGCTGTCCTTCACAAATGTGCCCAGCACACGTATGACGACATATAAATACACACACCATCATGGTCAGAGCACCCGCTGCCAAATAATCTTTCTTCCCCTCCACGTCTGACCATCTCCAGGAGAAGAAGAGAACTTCTTTGAGCAAGTTGCCTGAGGTTTGCCTCGCTGGCCCTGATGCCCTGGCCACCTGTTCCCTGTCTAGAGGAATCATTTGTTCCCCCACGAACCTTCTGTTCCCTGTCTTACGCTAACGATGATATGTGAGGTGGTGTGTTTCTCCTGATTAGGAAAATTGCTTTCCATTGGTTCCAAGATTTTTATTTGATATCTTCTCAGAATCTTGGCTGGCCTCTGTGCCTTGGGGCCGTTGAGTAAAATTAGATCTTAGAGCCCCCATATGGAATCTGACACACAGCTTTGAACAAGCAGCTCATATTTTAGAAAGGAAACATGACTCTTCATGGATGTCAGTTCTCTGCTCTGTAATCCTCTCCCCTACTATGCCACAGCCTCCACACCCAGGAAGTCCTGGTTCCCAAGGTAGCACACCATCACCAAGGGCTACGGTCTTGACCCGCCACTTCGCTGCCTGTCCCTTCTGAAAGTTGCTCCTTCACATTGTGATGTCTATCTGTGTTTGCGAGGTTACCTATGTGAGAACACTGAGTTACTGATGATGCCCCTCCCACTGTCATGTTTCTACCAACACTTCATCAATATTTTCCACCCCAGCCCCCTCCCATTCATTTGTACCTTGCATCGTTATTTTAGACTCTCATCATCTCTCACTTGGATTAGAGAAAATAGTGACCCGTTCTTAGTTAAAGCTGCCCCTCCCTGCCTTCACCCTAACTTTGTTTTTACACAGTCTGCTCTGAACCAATGCTCTCAAGGACCAAACTGCTATTGTTCCTTCAAACACGTCAGTAGCGCTTTGTTCCCTTAGATGTTGCATAGGCACTTACTAGGGTTGCCTGGAATGGAGGAACTTTTCATTGACTCTGACTTCCCCTTGTCAAAATGTCTCAGAGATGTTTTTCATAACCTTGTATTTACCCAAATGTAACACCCGACTCTACTCATCCTTTGGATGTTGGGACGATGTTCTCTCTTACTTGCCTGGGAATCCTCAGTGCAGAGGCTCATGTCCAACACAGCTCAGGCTCTTAGTGAATTCTGGGGGTAGTAACGCATGACTATGGTATATGAACAAAGTTTGTTCTCCTCTTGGTTGGCCATTAAGCACATAAGTGGATATGACAATAGGTTTCAGGTGTCCCTACAAATTACAAGGTTGGGAGGAAGCTCTTCTTTATCTTTAATGTTAGCAATGAAACTGTTGGTGTGAGGTCTGGTAAGTGCCCTTATAAAATAATTCGGCTACACTTTTTCTCAGATTATCAAATTCAGTATGTTGGTACCCTTTCTCCCACTCTCTGTAGACTGCCTCTCCACAAAGGCATGACTACTGCTATGTGGCGCCTCGCATGACAGATGTGGGGAAGGAACCTAGGAAAGGTTATCTTCTCACTGTCGTTAGAATGGAGCTTCATCCCTCTGCAGAAAAAGTTTTGCTTTGACTCAGATCAAGTCATTTTTGTCCCTGGATTTTAATTTTTATTTATTTATTTTTTTGTGGTGGCATGCCTTGTGTACTAGGGTCTCCTCATTGCTGTATTTGAGCTGTTTCAAACTGCAATTTTATACCCACAGCTTCTATTAAAATGACTCAGTTCTTCAAATAGCCTTGGCTATTGAAAACCTTCCAACAAAGCTTAGAAGGCCAACAGTACCTCAGCGCAAGAAAAAACCATGCTCGGAACTGTGAGGGAGAAAGGACAACCTCTTAGCAGCCATGGGAATGACCTTGCCACACTCACTGACAGATGCCAAAGTGAGGTCTTCTTACTACAGCATTCCAGAGGTGTTCCTTGATACATTTTTATTCCCTATGTCGGTTCTATGGAAGAGTTTAGCACTTTAAACCCTTTTAGATCTCTTGACTGCTTGATCTCTGAATTTAGAGAAGAAATTATGTGCTTTCCTGTTCTTTCCCAGAGACTTGCACACAATTTCAGATTAATATTAAGGAAGATTCTTTTGAAACCTGAAGCAACTGGTTGATAGAATTGGCTGCCTCGAGCAGTAAATAACATGCTCTTATGTTTTTACAAAAGAAGCTGATAATTATTATCTAGCATTTTAGGGAGCAGATTCAGATATGGGGAGCAGGAGTATAGAATAGTTAGGAATGGGGAGGGAAGCAAAGTAAGTTTATCTCCAAGATTCTGTAACCTTAATCAATTCTATTCAATTGGTGATAATGCTATGTGCACTTAGATACAGTTGTCAGAAGGCTAGATGGTATCAGCAGGAAATAAGAGGGTTATGTAACTGTCTGGGTTTTATGTAATCTACTATTTTAGACATATGGTTAAGATAAAAATTTCCGATTTCAAACTGAACATAGGAGCCCTGAAAACCATGTTAGATATGAGGTACAGTAAGTGCTCATATAAAACAATTTGGCTACATTTTTTTTTCTCAGATTATCAAATTCTGTATGTTGGTACCCTCTCTCCCACTCTCTGAAGACTGCCTCCCTCACAAAGGCATGACTACCGCATTCATGACACTGGTACATGGAACCTGGCATATTGTAGGAGTTCAATGAATATTTATCAGATTTTGAGTATTTTCTTTCCCACGGAATTGCATGAAAATGGCAAGTTATCTATCCGTATGTCCAAAGCAAAATGCTTCCCTTGGTTTTATTTTTTCTCTTGCCCCTGCTACTTGCCTCCTTCCACTCATAACTGCGAGAAGGACTCTAAGAGTACCAGACTCCTTGTGGTTTTACAGAAGACCAAAGATAAATCATATATGCACAGTAACACACACACACATGCACATTCACACATGTATGTATGTATGGTTAGGAAATTCAGGGATGTGTTTAGGTTTTTACTTTAGATCCTTTTTTTTTTTTTTTTTTTTTTTGGTTTTTCGAGGTAGGGTCTCACTCTAGTCCAGGCTGACCTGGAATTCACTATGGAGTCTCAGGGTGGCCTTGAACTCATAGCAATCCTCCTACCTCTGCCTCCCGAGTGCTGGGATTAAAGGCGTATGCCACCACGCCCGGCAAGATTCTTTCATTTTTAATAATTATTTGTAAAATGAAATTTTTAACCTGCATGGTACAAACTTGGGTTAGTATCTCTATGAAAACAGAATCTAGAGGATATTTTTTTTAAATATTTTTTAATTAATTATTTATTTATTTGAGAGCGACAGACACAGAAAGAAAGACAGATAGAAGGAGAGAGAGAATGGGCGCGCCAGGGCTTCCAGCCTCTGCAAACGAACTCCAGACGCGTGCGCCCCCTTGTGCATCTGGCTAACGTGGGACCTGGGGAACCGAGCCTCGAACCGGGGTCCTTAGGCTTCACAGGCAAGCGCTTAACCGCTAAGCCATCTCTCCAGCCCTAGAGGATATTTTTTTTTCTTTTCCTGTGTCAGTAGAACCCAAGAAATGTGACGTGGGTCATAGGGTCACCCAAAAGTCTAGGCGGAGCAGAATGAGAATGAGGGGCCCTTCTTGGGTTTCCTCCAGATGTGCTGTGTGCACTCTGAACCTGCTCCCCAGAGGTGGGAACATTACCTCAGTTGAGACTGAATACAATGCTTCTGGGTCAACCAGTGACAGGTCTTGTGACTTGGTGAGCTGTTAGGGGATCTATAATGCCTCTGACGTTCTAGCAAGGCATTGGACACTTGTGAGGGATTGCAGTGGGCTGTTCTGAATACCTGCATTGTGCAGCACTTAAGAATCTAACTATAGGTATTAGAAGATGTCTCACATGGCCCCAGGACACAACAGGGTCACGTGATTTCTGAGGTTTGTTCAACGTCACCTTTGGCTGAAAGTCCAAGTGAATAGTGAAGTCACATTTCGCCTTCTAATCTACTTATATTCCTGCGCAAGAATGATCACGTCTATAAAAGTTAGGTCACTCTATAAGCAATCGCTTGAGATCAGCAAATCTTCTCTTCAAAGGATAAGACACGCATTTCGCTTTCTTCTAGTGAGTTTAAGGTATTGAATCACTACCTACAATTGTTCAAATTGGTATCCTCTTGTCTCCGTGCCAAGTGGGGAGACTAGCAATACTTCTGACAAGCTGAAAAATTCCTTAGCTGCCTGCTGTCTCCACAACAAATCTCCTTCAACAACTAATTCACTAATTTGGGGCTTCTTGAGAACTCAGCTCATTTGTCAGAACAGGTGGCCCATCCGTAAGTATTCGATAAAGATTCACACATGATTACCCATATAGCACTGTCTTAAAAACAAGTGAGGAGATGAATGAGTGCATTCACTGAGCCGCTAACAAGACAGACCAGAGGTTCTTTCATAGCTAACAGTGTGCATCTGGTGAACTGGCAGAATTTTTCCCCCAAACTGGTGGGGGAAGGGGTGCAGAAGCAGGTGACATGAGGATATAAAGTGCTTGGACATTTGAGTATTCTTGGGAAAACTACCAAGAGACGATGGATATGAAATAAGAGGAAAAAAAAACAAAACTAGTAGGCATACTTTCACTCTTATTCTATATCCCATTTCATGTTTACTTGGCCTTCAGTTTACTCATTCATACAACATTTATAGTGCACTTGACAGCACTTAATTTGCCTGGGAGCTACTTCAGTCAGGGAAGTCAAGTATCTTCTTCTATTATAAAAACAGGAAAGGGAGTTATATGGCTACGGAAATATTATTATCTTGTTTATAAACTAAATTAGATGATGAGAGGGAGAGGAAAAAAGAGAGTCCGTGGGGCTAGGAAAACGGCTCAGTGGATCAAGCACTTGCCATGAAAGCACAAAGATCTGAGTTCGGATCCCACAATCCACACGCAGGCAGATGCGGAGGCTCATCGGTGCGGTTCCGGTGCTCCTAGGGGAAGAAGGGAGGGAGACGTGGGAGAATCTCCGGAAGCTCACCAACGAGACTCTGTCTCAAACGAGGTCGAAAGCAAGGTCTAATACTTTCGAGGTTGTCCTCTGACATCCATATGTCACACACAAGTCTGCACTCACATGCACCAATGCACACACAAATTTAAAATAAAAAAATTCATGTAAAAAATTGTCCACGAGGTGCTCGGACATATCAGAGAAAGATTTAAACAAGAAAGACTGACAGTAACTCTGCTAAATTTACGAAGATATATTTTTTTTCACAAGGAAGAGATAACTTGCTCAACAAAGCATGAATAACACATAAGAAAAACAAGACAGCGAGCAATGCCATCATGAATTTTATTTCAAGTGGCAGTTATTTAAAAAAACAATTTACTTTATTTCTTTGTGAGCATAAAGAGACCATTAATGGGCATGGAAGGGCCTCTTGCCACTGCAAAGAAACTCCAGATGCTTGCACCACTTTGTGAATCTGGCTTTAGATGGGTACTGGGGGATGGAACCTGGGCCAACAGGCTTTGCAAGCAAGTGTCTTTAACCTCTGAGTCACCTCCCAAGCCTAAAAGAGCTATTATTTTTATTAAGAGAGTTCTGCAAGAGAGCATGGGAAACCCCTCTCATTTTTATTTAGGAGAGAGCTAAGCAAGTGTGTCTGGATATAGCATAAACCAGTACCTTACAAACCATCAGAATCAAACAGTACAATGTGAATTGAATTAACGCATACATAACAGAATGATAATGAATCCAGTCACTCTTTATATATGGTAAGTAAAGCACACTACCACAGACACAATGGGCCTTTCTTTCCTATTTATAATTCTAGCTATCCTCTGATTCTTTTATCTAAAAGAAATAAATGTTTGCATTTATAAGAGTGTAAATACCTCTAGTACTCTGAAGGTTTAAAATAAAGGTTAATGGAGGTGAGTAACTCAATAGTGTTTTCTCACAGAACACAAATACTGAAAGAAAGAGGACCCGGCTTCCATAACCTATAATGAAACCATGGCTTTGAAAGCCCTTCAGCAGGTGCATGCAGTCCAGGCCATTACAGTGTGAAAATTATTCCCCTTCAAAGAAGATATCAAAGTAGCCAGTGGGTGTTTTTTTGTTTTTTTTTTGGTTTAAGAGTTCAAGGGGGGCTCACTCATTAATCCATTTTTTTCATTAATTTATTCTAGAAGCATTTGCTGAATATGGCACGGCAAGCTCAAATGAAGGGAAATAGAGTTTTACTCATCATCTCAGTGCTAGGGGAGAGACAAAAGAGTAGACAGAGTTAGAAGCCAGGCATCTCAGCAGAGGCTGTGGCAGATCCAAGAATAAGTTGAGGATATATGAGAAAGGGGGTGGGATATATGGCAAAAGGAAAGTATACAGTGATAAAAAAAGAAACCTATTTGTGAAAATAAAAGTAGCTTGAGATAACTGTACAGATAGGAATGAGAAACCCTTCAGGAAGGGAATAAGTTAAGGATGTGTGACCAAAACGTCTCATGTAATGAATTAAGGTCTATGAGTTCAGGGGAACCAGCGAGAAGTTTTAAATGGGAGAGTGATTATACACACACACACGTGTGTGTGTGTGTGTGTGTGTGTGTGTGTGTGTGTGTATACATATATATATATAAAGAAAGACACATATGCATATTTTCTCTTTTTGTGGATTCTAGATTTTTCTCACGTATATGCGTGTTCTTGAGCACTCGTGTGTGGGGCACATGTCGCTGTGTGAACATGGGAAGAGGAGAGCGTGGCATGAGGGAGGGAGGAAAAGAGGGGAAGGGCGGGCATGTGGTGAATCAGCCAAAAACTATGCTAGACTTGAAATAAATTATCACTATCAATCCCAGAACTATCTGCAAGGAATGTACCCAAATTATTATCAATAATGAGGAGATGAAAGAATAGGAAGAAGAGGAGAAGGACATCACCTAGAACCAAGAGAAGAACTGGGTGGAAGAGTGGTATTTCTTAAAACAGGAGAGGAAAGCATTTTGAGAGAAGGGAGATGTGTCAAATGCCCACGAAGACAAATAAAATGAAACTTGCCATGTCCACTGGCAGCACAAGAGGCCATCCACAAGTTTGTTACTGTAGTACTGTGGGAGTCAGCTGCATGGTTTAGACGCGTGAGGACAGAGAGAGAGAGGGAGGGACGGAGAGGCTGCAGGAGCCCAGGTTGCCAAGGAGCTGCCTGTGAAGTGTGGAAGAGTTTTCCCAGAGTAAGTCAAGGGTGATGGTACAAAGTGGGGAAGTAAGAAAATAAGAGAAGATGGATAGAATCGAGCAACTTCTCATGCATCACGAAGAGAAATCAATAGTACAGAGAAATAACTGAAGAGAAAGAGGTAAAGTACTTTACCTCTTGGTTTTCAGGCTGAACTTTCAAAGCACAGGTGAGAGTGTCTACTTCTTTACATGCACTTTTAATGAGACTCCATAAAGCTTTTATAAAGATATTTTGTAAAGGTAGTCCATAAAAGTTTAACGTTCTTATTGATTTAAGATGGATATTATTAGCTCAATGAACGTGAGTGCATACCAGTCTTCAATGGCTGGATTAACTATCTAAATTAGATCCATTACTTCTGTAGTTCAGAGCATGGTGAGGCCCTTCCTGGACATTGCTGCTTTATGATGGAAAATTAATCAGGTCCAAATGTAGGTCCAGGCAGGAAGTGACCATGCTTGTAGGTGGCCACGACCTGCATGGGCCCATGCTACACGATTTTGGAACAGAAGGGCTGGTGTTGGAAACTGCTTTCCCTAACTGTATGAGCACCAAATCCAAAAGCACAGGAGTTTCACAGCTTAACAAAGCAAAAAACCCACTCCGTGATAATAATAGCCCAAGCGATAAAATGTATTTCTAATCAGGACGACTTGGAATTGAGCAGCAATGCCGGCAGTACCCAATCCCCCAGTGCTTCTCATGAGTACTGTGGTGTTTGCAGGTACAGCCTAACCCACGGCCACAATTAAGATGCAGGGCAGAAACAGGAGGAAGGAGCTCCCTAGCCCCCATCCTAAGTTTTTCTGGTTGTTCTAGTAGGACAGTGAATACTGGGAGAGGCTGGCGTTGGTGTTTGGTTGGTTTCCTTACACAATCAAATGCTCACACACAGCGCTTCTTCGAAAGCGTTTGCTAAGAAAGCTACACCCACAACCGGGCTCGCTGTGACTTTATTTCCAATATGTTATTTTGAAGGGCCCAGGAGTCTTGTTTTGATTGGCCTGGGCTAATTCTGTAGCATGACAAGAGGTTCTCTTCACCTTTCTCTCCTCTCACTGGGCTCATGTGGCAAATCCTGCACGCGTGTGACCTGCCACATTTTCCCTCGATCAGTTTTAGCAGGCCTGAATCTGTTTTCAGACTGGAATATGTACTCTTCCCCTTGCACTTTTTCAGCTTGTTTTGTAGCACCAATACAACAAAAGACGCCTTGGAGAGGAAAACATAACATGGAAGTCGAGGAACCAGCAGGGTTTTTTGTTCAGCTTTGTGTTTTTCTGCCTTCACTTCAAACAAGTGAATTCATTTCCCCAGATAACAGTTCATCAGCTGGTGGGAAAAGGAGATACTTTATTTTGCAAAAAGCCTATTGGATTCTTTGACAAGCATTAGTCATTAAGGTCTGTATTGCACCCTCTCTATGTCTGCGATGCTTCTACAGATGAGCCATCTTCTGGGGCAGTTTAACCCTATTTATTCTCCTCAATTTTCCTCCAGGTTTCTGTTCTGGCTACAAAAAAAGAACAAAATAAATTGAATTAGCAATATCCATTTGGTAAATGAGTTTTCTGCAGCAGGTTCCAAGAGACGTCTAGTGCAGGCATGGCTGTAACTCACACTTGCACTCATACCTGAGGTGGCTCTGCTCGGATGCACTGCCTGTCACCCTGAGCAAAGCTGAGACTGGGAGGGACAGCACATCTGTGCATGCACGTGCACACGCGCACACTAAGCAGTGCCAACGTTTCCTCGGCACCTTCCCGGAGCCTCTTCTCTGGGATGCAGAAATTCAGTCCTCTGTCATCGGTGGAGTAAAACCCGCCTGTGTGCATAGATCGCTGTGTGTGCATGTGTATTAAAGTGGGTGTTAATCCACACACTGGTTCAATATAGCCAAGCTCCTGTAGCGATTCCAAATTACAATGTGATTGCCCAGGGTTTGCAGACAGCTCTCATGCTGAGACAGAGATGGTCTGCAAAGGAAAGGGAGTATGCACAATATAGAATTGGGCTGGGCCACAACCCTAGGACATTTTTATACAGGGGAATGGTGTGTTAAAATCACACACACTGCCTAACTCCAGCTGAATGATCAGAAGAGATGTAGATGGATCATAATGCCCTTAGATGGTCAGGGTTCAAGTCAGACATCAGGAATGCACTGTAGTCTGATACAGAATAGGTCTTAGAGATTTGGGGGTGTAATTCTCTCCCCCAGGTGGTTTACAAGGCAAAATGACATCATAGAATTACCATGGGACTGGAGAGATGGCTCAACAATTAAGAGTGCTTGCTGCTGGCCTGGAGAGATGGCTTAGCAATTAAGGCACTTACCTATGAAGCCCAAGGACCCATGTTTGAATCCCCAGATGCCACATAAGCCAGACACACAAGGTGACACATGTTCAAGGTCACCCATGTACACAAGGTGGCGCATGCATCTGGAGTTTGATTGCCATGATGGAGGCCCTGGCAGGCTATTCTCGCTCTCTTCTCTTGCTCTCTGTTTCTCTCTCTCTCTCTGACTCTTGTAAAAAAGAATGCTTGCTGTGCATGTGTGAAGGGCTCAAATATCTGAGACTGCCCCAGTTCAATACCCTAGCACCTTCATAAACAGCTGGGCATGGCCACACACAGGTGTAACCTTGGTTCTGCAGGGGTTAGGGACCTGAGAATTGACTAGGCTTGATGACTGGAAAAAAATAGATGAAGAATTTCCTCCCGCTCATTTGACCATCGGGATACCCAGGATTCAAATACAATTCCTACCTCGAGTGTTAAGTGTTTCTGTCCTCTATTTGATTTCTAAAGCCCCTGTCCCATTGTCATAAGAACTCAAGACAGCACTAATCTTTGTATTTACACCATAAAGATAGAACTAGTGTGGGTCATCAAAGGAAAGTCATTTTTTCAGGGGAAGTACAACATAAACTCCTACGGTCCTGCGACCCAAGTTGACAGCTGGGAGCTGAGGAGTGTGGAGAGGCCGAGTCTTCCTTAGTCTTCACACTAACTACAAAGTCCCATGTCAAGTCTGGTCTGAAGAAATGCCAAAGGAAGGAAAGGAAAGGTACCAGACGGTTAACGTGTAAAGATACATGGGATCTATCTATTTCTCACAAGAACCTGGCTGATTTGATTTGGGTTATTCAAAGGCTACCTGTGGAATACCCAAGGAATTAAAACCGAGGTATCATTAGCCGACTCACTTGTAGGTGTTATTGAGCCTAGAGGAGCAGCTGCCTTGTGTGACTGCTTTAAAATGTTTCTGTGTGTAAGAGGAAAGAAAACTATGACATTTCAGAACTCTGTTTTCTTAATTTTAGTATGCCATGGGAAGCAATGTTTCATTTTAGATTTGTCCTAGTAAAATGTCATAAGTAAACAGTAATTGAAACACTCTCCTGTTTCTTTGATTATTGTTCTGTTGCTGACACCTCACTTCTCCACTCAAAGCAAAAGTAAGGGAATGATTGAGCCCATAGATATGTATAATCTCAGAGCTTACACTAGCTGGCATGCTATATTAAAGATGGCATTCAATTCCAATCAGATGTATTATGGTGCTATGAGACATAAAAGCCGAGAACAAGAGTGTATCATGGCGCGAAAACATATTTAATTAGATCCAGATGTCCCCTAAAAACAGTGTGCAAAGACATCTTTTGCTTCCCATGTTTATAACAGTGAACTATTGTTATTCTTTCTCCCTCTGCCTTCCCTTCCATCCCAGCTCACTCCCTTCCTCACTGTAACTTCCTTTTTTCAGCATCTATTTGTTAATGGTAGGAGTGGCAAACTGTCCTAGCTTACAGGGGAGAGTGCGCTACAAAGACGTGGAATTTTCTTTGCTAATTCTCTCTCTCACACACACACACATTGGGACAAGTTGGTCATTGTGACTGAGGGGCTACTTTGCTGCACGTGGTATAACTCCATGGTGTGCAGTCACAAGGAAGAGAACAGACCTTCTCCCAGGTAGTGCACTTCCTAACGAAGAGAGACAGAGCAGACGTTTTGACGGTGTAAGCCTGGGAAAAAGAGGGTGATGAGGCGGGACATCAAGGGGGCTTTTATTCTGGGTAGCACAACACACTTCTGGTTTGGCAGCATCTGAGCAGGATGTGAGGGAGACACAGTGCGGAGCAGGGAGGAGTCTTCAGCCATGGCAATGGCACTGAGGCAGGAGTGTACGTGTGGCTTAGAGAACAGGGTGCCCAGCTACTGCTGCTGGAAGACGCAGGAGAAAGAAGGGTGTGCACTGTAAACAGCCTGGCCTTGTGGCCTGAGTCCCCATGGGAAGTCGCTGCAAGCTTACTTCAGATTCTGAGGAAGGTTCTGGTCTACAGAATGACCTAGAAGGAGGGAGGCCCGCAGCAGGAACGGAGCAGTGATGCTGGAGGAGGACCACATCCTGTTCCACAACCTTCCTCAATGGAGACGTTTGCATATAGGCGAGTCCTTCTGCATTCCCTGTTCATTGCTTGGCACCACTCTGTCCTTCCTGGATTTGAGATGCTTAATGGGTTCTTCCTGCCCTGAACTGGGGCTTATAATTGTTTTCTACCTAAGAAGGTAGAAACAT
Source organism: Jaculus jaculus (assembly GCF_020740685.1). Classification (NCBI taxonomy): domain Eukaryota; kingdom Metazoa; phylum Chordata; class Mammalia; order Rodentia; family Dipodidae; genus Jaculus; species Jaculus jaculus. The sequence goes on along the minus strand of NC_059120.1, from coordinate 6,537,616 downwards.
TTACTATCTGTTCCTAACTTGACATGGTTAGGAATTGCAAAAACATTTGCTGAACATGCTTTAACAAGTGGTCCTAAGATGCCTTCTATGGACACTCTTTTGTCTATCTATGGAGTGCAATTTTGCTTCAGGATTTTCCATAATCAAATCAAAACGTACATGAAATGAATAAACAATACTTCTTTCTCAACTGGGTAAGTTGAATAACACAAGATGTGTTAAGCACCTTGGAACTGTACTCTCCTAAGTAAATGCAAACTATTTTCACTTATCAATCATGGATTCGTTATTATGTATTTGGACTTTTATGCACACACAGGAGTGTATCAGTGTGGATACCTGAATACTGTTCTGTATAATTAGAGATCAGAGGACAACTTGTAGGCTGTCCTTAGATTCCCACCTAATCTTGAGTTGGGATTTTTCTTCCGGGATTCTTACATGACTATTGTTCTTCGCTGGGCGCACCCTGAACTCCCCAGAAACTCCCTTGTCTCTGCCCCCCATCTTGTGTCAGTGTGCTGGGACCACAGAAGCCCACCACAGCTTCGAGCTTTCTGTGTAGGACCTGGGGAATTGAACCCAGGCACTCCAGCTTGAGTGGGATGCTCTTTACCTACTGAACAATCTCCCCAGCCTCTATTTTCGTTGCTATTTCTACTGCTTTTGGGACACAAAACTGAAGTAGTTTCTAAGCACATCTGCTCTTGCAATTGAGGTGTTGCTGAGACGTAAGAAGCCAAATCTTGCCTTATTTTGGCAAATACTGAAGAAAATTGTATGGGTGAAATGAGCACTAGTTTAAATAAAGTGAAGGAGACAGTGCGTGTGGCGCCTGCGGGTCACTAGAGATCTAATAGGTGCCACTTCTTCCAGCTTGCCCCTTTGTGGGCAGGGACACAGTCTTCCGAAAGCTGCACCTATGCGGGCTCAGTCCAGCTGCGGTCACTGCTCCTACCACTGGCTAGTGAGGTTAGCTAAGTATTTAATGTACTCTCAAGAGAAAATTTCTATCTATGTAATGTAAACATACCACGAGGTTGTCTGACACGGCCACATCTTGATCACATTGAATGTCAGGAGTATCAACAGGACCTTCTCAGCGTTTCAGAGAGACGCCAGCAGTAAACTCCCTATATAGCACCCAGGCGGCTCTGTTCATGCAGAGCCCAAAGGCACTTCAGGGGGAAGAGCTGGGCCAGCCACTGGGTGAGCGATTCTGTCTTCTGCACATCTGGCTAACAGCTTGGATTGTTTCAGGAATAGAAGGCTAAGTTTAGAATTTGTCTCTTTGACCCTTCTTGTGTAAACATTTGCATATTCTATAATCCACAACAGATCTTGATCATTTATCAAACAAACAAAAGTTTTCAAGTGTTATCATAACAAATGTGTTAGTTATTACAAGGCAGAATTTAAGACAGTGGGTGGATATTACAAATTTTGCTTCAAATGAAATAGGTTAATAAAATGATCCTCCAGCTGGGCAGGGGTGTTGAGTAACACTAGCCCTGGATGCTATTTTGTTTGCTTTAGGTTTTTGGTTTTTTGTTTGTTTGTTTGTTTTTGTTTTTGAGACAGGGGCTTCCCATCATCAGGTTTCCTGTGAGGTCCCCATGGTAGCTGAAGCTGGCCATGAACTCCTCACCCCTGTCTTTACTTCTTGTGTGCTGGGATTACAGGGGTGAGCCATCTTATCTGGCACTCTGAGTGTTTATTTCATTTTATTTGTTTGAGAGGGAGAGACAGAAAAAGGTGGGGGGGGGGGAGAGAGAGATTGAGAGAGAGAGAGAGAGAATGGGTGCACTTGGGCCTCCAGCCACTGCAAACAAACTTCAGGTGCATGCACCACCTTGTGTGCATGGCTTACATGGTTCCTGGGGAATCAAACCAGGGTCCTTTGGCTTTTCAGGCAAACACCTTAACTGCTAAGCTGCTCATTCTCAGTATTTCTTTTAATGAAGTGGTGGTTATTAGCCAACAAAAATGAAGATGGTAGAATTGGCATGGCCTACCTAGTCACCCTCATATAATTCTGTATTTGTTTTCTTGGCATCATTTTCACCACCACTAAGCTGGTTCCTTCCAATTGGATTAACTGTCCAGCATTCTTTTTTTCTTATTTCCTTGTCTGTGATCTCAGCCTCTTATTTCTTATCCTCTTCTTTAGTATGTAATGATCATTTTTAATAGCTGTGATCTAACTTGTACTGTGTACAGTTCACCATTTCAAAGTTTTTTAAAGAAATGATTAACTAGATTTTATTACTGTTGGTTTTATTTTTTAAATTTTTGTTTATTTTTATTTATTTATTTGAAAGTGACAGACAGAGAAAGAGGCAGAGAGAGAAAGAGAGAGAGAGAGAATGGGTATGCCAAGCTTCCAGCCACTGCAAATGAACTCCAGATGCATGCAGCCCCTTGTGCATCTGGCTAACATGGGTCCTTGGGAATCAAGTCTTGACCTGAGGTCCTTAACTTTTACAGGCAAGTGCTTAACCACTAAGCCATCTCTTCAGCCCCCTTTTAAAGTTTTTAATAGCTTAGCTGTGATATAATTTGTATACTGCACAGTTCACCCTTTTAAAGAGGGTTTGGTGGATTTTGGCATACTCATTCCATTGTAGGGGCAGCACTGTAATGTTATTTCACAACATTCTCATCAGCTCAAACCATTTGTGGCTGTGGCTTTTAACCTCGGACTTTATGACCTTCATCTCTAGGAGAACAAAGCCTGATTTTGTGTCCAGCATTTAGCACTTGCCATGTCTCTCTCACTGATTTGTTAATATAGACTTATATCCCACTCCATCATTTTATAACTAATGTGAAACAAAAGATAAAATACACTTCAATTCTTAGAAAAATCACTTACTTTGTATTTGATAACATATTGTTATTTAGTTAAGTAACTCCTGTGTCTTTGTTTAACTGATTGGATTATAATCTTAAAGATTTATAGCAACTTCACTTTATATAACTTTCTGTGCCTGTAAATAATAAAATATGTACTCTAATAAGCTGACATTTCTAGTGGTTTCCTAAATTGTCTCTTTATTTTATTTAAGGACGCTTTAACTTGTATGAACACTTGGGCACTGCTGGGTATGATGGCCCCTGCCTGTAATCCCAGCATGTGGGAGATATAGGCAGGAGGATCAAGAGTTCAATATCATACTTAGCTTCATAGGGAGTTGGAGGCCAACCTGGGCCACATGAGAACCTATCTCAAAAACAAATATTTACATTATTTTATAAATACAGTAGTGAGCTGTTATGTTTCCATTTTACAATGCCAAAGAAAACATTTATTTGTCTTTAGGTAAACTATCCAAATTTTTGAGGCTCAATTTCTAAGTAAAATGACATCATACCTACTGTCCATGTTTTTCTTGAGTATTAAATAACACTTATTTTGGAGTAGTGAGTACTTGCATGTGGTAGCTGTTCAGGGAGTATTAGTCATTTTGTCATCATGGTCATTCTGGTAACTAGAATTACTTCTAGGCTGGAATTAGTTCTTAGCAGCCCAAGGATTAGAATGTGTTTTTGCTTCAGGGCAATGAAATAGCTTTTCATTAGCCTGTTTTGAGTTAATAGATTTTCTTAGGGTGTTAACTTTCTTCCTATAAGTGTAAATGCTTAGAAAAACATACACAACCAGCGTAAAAAATCCAAGAGAACAAAATGCTAGTTTCTGCTCACTTCCACATCAAGCCAGAGGTCTACAGAATCAGGTTTTACTAACCAACTAAACCTCCTGACTCCAGCCTCCAGAGGAGGGAGGACTCCCAAGCACATCACCTACCAAGAAACAACATGAGCCAGGACCCGATTCTAGCATCCTCATTAGCTATGCACTCCCATCAACATTTGGGCTGAGATTCCTTTTATTACATTGTTTATTTTTAAGCTGAGTAAAGTTAACCTAACTGCCTTTCCCTCTTGTAACAGAAGTTTTGGGGGAATATATATACGTGTGTGTGTGTGTGTGTGTGTATGTATGTATGTATTTACATATCTTAACTATAACTAGAGAAACTTAAAATTCACAGATGTACTTTACCTGTTAAATACTGAGATAGTTGGCAAGTGCAGGCCATAAAGGTGGAGACTTAGGACCCAACTCCATGAAGTTTTGCTTCTTTTCTGTATTTATATCTTCACAGTTAATCAGAAGATAACTCCCAGGATGTTGAGTATATTTCCTGTATAAACTACATAAATTATGGGGGAGAAAAGTCTGTTCTCTTTGTAAGATCTTTATAAGATCAGCTTGAAAAAGGTGTTATATTTACCAGTCCTTGAATGAAGGAATGGCATTAAGTGATCTAATCACTTTCTGAAATCTTTTTTCAAGTCAACAGGCTTTGTCATTACACTGCAAGTTTGTATATACAATTCCTCAGCGGATGTGACTTCTTGGTAATCATATGCATATGTCCTGGAATTAGGGCACATATTCAGAAATAGAACTGCTCAGCAGCTATTAAACCTATATACCTACACTGGCCTGGCATTTTATCACCACGAGAAATTATATCAAAGTTATTTTGTAGTACTAAGGCACTGTCCTTACAAGCCAGAAGACAGTTCTTTTGCTACCAATGATTTTACATGTATGTCAGAAGTGATACTATCATCAAACTGAATATAAAATGAAAAAAATAGGAGGTGACTTTTAAAAAATGTGTGTTCATCCATGCATGAGAGTACATGCATGCATCCAACTGCACATGCTCATGTGTGCACATGTGTGTAGAGACCAAAGAACAGGGCAGGAATCATGCTCAGAAATGCTGTTCCCCGCTAGTAAACATGATCTCTGATTGGCCTGAAACACACCAGTTTGTCTAGACTGGCCAGCCCAGGAGCTCCAGGGCCCATCTCCTCTGCCTCCCCCGTGCTGGTGTTTCAGGCATGTGTGTCCACGCCTGGAAATTTACTTGCATATTGGAGATTGAACCTAGGTCCCCATGCCAGTGAGGTAAGCAATGTACCCACTGTGATATCTCCATAGCTCAAAAGTGACTTTAACAAGGTAAGTGGGGCCACTGGCTATCATTAGTAACATCCAGGACAAGGTCCATGAAGAAGGCTGTCCAGTTTATAAGCAGCACTCATTTATCTTCAGCAGCTAAAGGCTTATATTCTAAGTGATTCTGGATACAGGTGTCACTAGATCTGTAGATAAATGGCCAGCACAATTTATCTCCTTAGCAAACAAGGTGACTATAGCACTGGACCAGGTTTCCTAAGAATTTCTTGGCTGATAGATTTTTTTTTTCAAATTCCTGAAATATTTCTGAGGAGGATCTACTATTTCTTCCAGATCCAAAATAAGCAAAGCTAACACTTTTTTTGCCTGCTCATCTCTCTCTAGCCATATCTTTGGCTACAATTACATAAGTTCTGTTATTAAAATATACAAATAATATTAGGAACAAAAAATAAAGAAATGTTATATTAAACTTGCAAGTATTTAAATATAGCTTATGTGAAATCAGGTAACTGTTCAAAAATCTTCAGAATAGTCAGGTGTGGTGGTGCACACCTTTAATCCCAGAACTCAAGAGGGAGAAGTAGTAGGATCATCTTGAGTTCCAGGCCATCCTGAGACTAGATAGTGAAACCCAGGTCAGCCAGGGCTAGAGTGAGACCCTACCTCAGAAAACAACAACAATATATAAATTATATGTGTCCTTCAGAATAAGACTCAAGTGTTTCTTGGAAATGTTCCTTTTTTATGCAAGTGGGGGAAAATTGGCACACCAGGGCTTCTAACCACTGAAATTCAACTCACATGCATGAGCCACTTTGTGCACATGTGTGACCTTGTGCATGCATCACCTTGTGCATCTGGCTTATTTGGAAACTGGGGAGTCAAACATAACTCTTTAGCCTTCACAGTCAAGCACCTTAACTGCTAGGCCAGCTCTCCAGCTCTGAAATATTCTTGATAATCAATGAGCATTATCTTAGGAAATGAAAGATGTTTTGACATTCGAAATCCCATTAATGCACTGCTCAGTATTAACAAACAACCAAAAATCTACGAAAAACTCAATAGTCATGAAAATATATTTAATAAAATTTAACATGTGTATGTGCTTAAAATATTAGTAAACTACAAGTAAAATGAGTTTACTTCTTATACTATATAAAATTATTTATGAAAAACTTACCCTAAGTATCAAATTTATAATAAAACTTAAGAAAGTTATGATTAGCATTAAAATAAAAGTAGTTGGCCATCATTACTCCTCTTGAATGCAGTTAGAAGATCTTTGCAAACACAATAAGACAAGAAAAAGTGCAGAGAAAGCATTTTATAAAATTCAGCTCTGCTGAATGATTATAAACTTCAAAACACAAGACTATGCACGACAAACCCATAGCCAGCATTGTTCTGAATGAAAAGAGCTGAAATTGTATCTCTTAAGAGCACAAATGGGACAAACACTTCCATATTCAATATAATCCATATCGTACTTGAAACTTCAGCCATAAGACAAGACAATAAGTCAAGAGAAAAAAATACAGTTCAACGAACAGAAAAGAGGAGGATAAATAATCTCTATGACATGACTTTATTTAGAGAAAACAACACTTAGAAACTGTTAGAATTAGTGGATCCAGTATTCAAAATCAACATGTAAAAGTCCATATCGTTTATGCAACAATAAGGACACTGCTGAGAAATACATCAAGACAGCAATGCCATTCACGCAGCCTCTCTCTCTCACACATACACACACTTCCTTAGGAAAAAATTTTAACAGAGAAAGTGAACAAACTCTACAGTGACAGTTATAAAACAGTGATGTTGAAATAAATTAAAGGGACACCCATAAATACAGAGACACATCTATAAAGTGGAGATACCATTGATTAGAAGAATTTAAACTGGTGTAATTTCAGTATTGCTCAAAGATATCAAAATATCAATGACATTCTTCACAGACATAGGAAGAAAACTCCTGAAATTTCTGTAGAGTCACCTAAAACTCCATATGACCAAAAGCCCATTATAAATAAAAAGAACAAAGCTGGAGACATTACAATGTATGACTTCAAAATATATTCACCAAACAGCATGAGGTCAGCATAAAAACAAATACATATACAAATAGCACAAATTAGAAAACACACTAATTAATTTACATATTTACACAGTAATTAATTTACATATTCACACCCAACCAAATGATATTTTAAAAAGAAATCTCTGGGCTGGAAGGATGACCTAAGGACCCAGTTTTGATTCCCCAGGACCCACGTTAGCCAGATGCACAAAAGGGCACACATGTCTGGAGTCCATTTGCAGTGGCTGGAGGCCCTGGTGCACCCATTCATTTTTCTTCTCTCCCTTTTCCTCTGTCAAATAAACAAATAAATAAGAATAGGTGGGGAGAGAGAGAGGGAGAGAATAGGCATGTTGGGGTCTCCAGCCCCTGCAACATGTGCCACCTTGTGCATCTGGCTTACGTGGGTCCCAAGGAATTGAACCTGGGTCCTTTGGCTTTTCAAGCAAATGCCTTAACTGCTAAACCATCCCTTCAGCCCCAACCAAATGATTTTTTGAGCAGATATTAAGTTATTAGAGAAAGAAATCTCTTTTCTAAATGTTGCTAAGGAAACTGGATATCAACATGTAAAAGAAACTCACTAAATCTCTATCTTTCTCCGTGTTCAAAATACAAATTAAAAGCATAAGTGTAAGATCCCAAATTAAGAAATGATGAAAAGAACACAGAGAAAATGGCTCAGAACATTGGTTTGGACAAAGCTGTTTTGGATGTGGCCCTAAAAGCAGCAACAACAGAAGCAGACATGTGCAAAAGGGGGTTTTTACATGAGACCCAAAGGTTTCCTGCACAGCACAGGAAACATTCATAGTGAAGAAATGGCCTACATAATGTGAGGAAATGTTTACCAACAATTTATCCCCCCACAAATAATCCCATTAAAAATGGGTAGATGAGCCAAATAGACAATTCTCAAAAGAGAAGAGAAAAATAGCCAACAAGCACATGAAAACATGCTCACCATCACTAATCATAATGGAAACGCAAACAAAAGCCACCCTGGGGAACCATTTCATTTAAGTCAGAAGAGCAACTATCAAAACAAGCAAACAAACAACCATTAATAGATGCCAGCAAGGATGTGGAGAAAGGGCACAACTCTCACACGTGCTGATGGGACTGTAAACTCGTACAGCTATTATGAAAAGTAGTTTGGAGTTTCTTCAGAAAAATTTGAAAGATCATTACCATATGATCATACAATCACACCACCAGGCATATAACCAAATGTATTTAAATAGATCTACTGAAGAGACTTTGCATTGCCTTGGGTTTTTTTTTTTTTTTTTTTTTTTTTTTTTTGCCATCGTATTTACAGTAGCCATGGTGTGGACACGAAGCAACCTAGCTACCTGTGATGAATATTTCTATTAAAAAAGCATGTCCACATGTCTACATTTGTTATTAAATCAGGAAATTCAATTATTTATAGGAATAAGGATAAAAACTGGAGGATATTTTATTAACTAAATTAAGTGAGAATAAGAAAGAAAATCTCACATGCTCTTAATATCAAAGCTAAAACTTAATCTCAAAAAGCAGATAGTAGAGCAGAGACTGGGAAGTGGGGGCTGGAGCACCAGCAGGGGATTTCTACAGCAAAACAGGCAGAGATGGCATGAAAATAATCAATTAAATATTTCCCATAGCTAGCAGGAGAATTTTTAATATTTCCAACACAAGGAAATGGTAAATGAGCATTCATATATCCTGATGTAATCATTGCAGATCACACATAAGCTACATGTTAATTTATTAATATTTAATTATCTTGTTCATTCACGTATGGTAAGACGCTATCAGCAGTCGAGAAAACATTTTCAACATAGGATTGAGTGGTGGTTGAGAGTTCAGCACTCAATGATATCTCTCTATCACACCCTCCAAGGCTCAGGGACCATTGCAGAAGAGGTGGTACAAAGAATGTAAGAACCAGAGGGTGAGGAGACGGGCCTTGGAACACTATCTTCTGGTCACTAAGTAGTAACCGTTGCCTTTATGATTTCACAGTGGCTATCTTTACCAGTCCCAGACCTGCACAATATAATCACATCAAAATAGAAGAGGGACTAATTGGAAGGAAGAAGGAGTTCAGTGAAAGAGGTTGGGGGAAGGGGACAACAGATGAGAGGGGAAACATTTAAAAAAGAATAAAAAACATTTAAAAAGGACTTAAAGAATCAATTAAAAAGGCAACTCCCATTGTCTCAAAAAGAGTATAGAGTTAAAGCCTCCTGGAGGCAGTGTATTGTTGGGGATGGACTTGTGGTATTATAGTCAGCTTCCTCTTGCCAGTGTTTGGCACACTACTCTCTCTTGTTGCTATAGTCCATCTGATGTTGGCCAGGAGGTGACGACCACCTGCTGCTCATGCCATCATTTTCCCTTGCCATTGTGGGGCTTCCCTTTGAGTCTGTAAGCCAAAATAAACATTTTTTCCCATAAGCTGCTCTTGGTTGGGTGTTTTCTGACAACAATGCAAATTGGTACCAGAGAAGTAGGATTGTTACTGCTAGAGATCTGACTTGGTGGCTTTGGCCTCTTGGAACTGCTTTGCAGGAGGATGTGGAAGAATTTGAAATCATGGTCTAAGAGACACCTGACAGTGCTTTAAGTACAGATTGATCGACCATTCTGGTGAGAGTTGAAAGCCCTGGATGCAGTAAGAACTATGGACTGTGAGGGCTGGCTTATGAAGGTGAGAAAGTACTTTTTCTGGACTGGGCCAGAAGCAGTTTGTGTGAAAGGCTTGTTGTTATGCCTGTGTCCTGAGAACTTGTTGTTGCAGTTGTATGAAAGATTACAAACTTTGAGAATGGGTCATCTGACCTGCACTGGGACAACAGGAAGAATTCAGAGTCTTTTGAAGGGGCTGAATGCTGAAGGAGTGTCCTGTTCTTCAAAGTCTGCTTTATTTCCCCCTGGATTAACAAGTTGGTAGTCCACCTGGTATAATGGCATATAACAAAAGCAGGAAAGAGAGTGTCATTGAATTTGCAACATGATTTTTTATTTTGGAAATGGCCATGGGCAGTTGAAGCAGGCTTGTTGGATACCTGCATGGAGACCCGATGGAGCCATGAGGATGAACCGTAGGTTGCATTGGAGATCCGGTGGAGATGCCAGGACTATGGCATTGTTGACAAGGACAGCTACCAGCACTGGATGAAGTTTTCCAGGTCTGTGAGTAGCCTATCTGGAGGGGTGGAATTGGCATTCAAGAGACTTGTCACCGGTTAGACTTATTGGATTTGGAGACTTGATACTGACTAGCGTTGTTGGACTTGGAGCTACAGAGTTTGATGTTTGCCCTGTTTAAATCTTGCATGGGTTTAATATTTCTTTGCTATGTCTAGTGCTATCTTTTACAGTGTGAATGTTTGTGCCATTATGGGTTTGAGGGTTTTTTGGGTTTTTTTTGGGGGGGTATTATGGCTCAGTTAAAAGATCTTAGATTATGGGGATGTTTCAACATCATTGTGATTGATAAAAACTATGGGGACTTTTAAAGTTGGACTGAATGCATTGTATTTTACAACATGTATGGTTATCAGTTTATGGGGGCCAGGGGTGAAATGTAGTGGTTTGATTCAAGTGTCTCCAATACACTTGTATTCTGAAGGCTTAGGTTCCCAGCCGATGGCAATTTGGGTATTGAATCCTCCTGGAGGCAATGTATTGTTGGTGACAGGCTTATAGGTGATATAGCCAGCTTCCTCTTGCCAGTGTTTGACACTCTCATGTTGCTGTTGTCCATCTGGTTTGCCCAGAAGGTGATGTTCACCCTCTGCTCATGCCATATTTTTCCCTTGCCATCATGGAGCTTCTCCTCGAGTGTGGAAGCCAAAATAAACCCCTCCCCCGCAAAAACTACTCTTGGTAAGGTGTTTTCTGCCAGCAATGTGAACCTGACTGCA